>NC_084502.1:4424166-5145000 GCF_024500385.1 Phyllopteryx taeniolatus
ATCACCCCACTGACTGACAGATGCTACAGAACTCTGGTATAAATAAAGTGATTGACAGTGTTTCTTAATCCTGGGAGTTGGTTTCATTTCAGTCTAAAATCCCCACTGTGTTTTTACAGATAGGAGCTTTTTTCCTAAATTTGGGTGGCGCACCTGAAGGTCCAGCTGGAACTGGAAAGACAGAGACCACCAAGGATCTAGCTAAAGCTTTAGCTGTGCAATGTGTGGTTTTCAATTGTTCAGACGGACTGGATTATCTTGCTATGGGCAAAGTAAGATCAGACAAAAAAGTCATCACATCCAATTACGATTTCTGCTTGTTACAAGGCTTTTTGTGTTCTGGTACATTTTCCCAGTTGTTCAAAGGTTTGGCTTCATCTGGAGCATGGGCTTGCTTTGACGAATTCAACCGCATTGAGCTTGAGGTCTTGTCTGTAGTGGCCCAGCAGGTCCTTTGCATCCAGAGGGCAATAGAGATGAACTTGGAGTACTTTGATTTTGAAGGAACCATGCTTAAACTCAACCCCAACTGTTTTGTGTCCATCACGATGAATCCTGGTTATGCAGGGCGCGCTGAACTTCCTGACAACCTCAAGGTCTTCTTACATAATCAATGACAACACATGGGAAATTTTACCACAAATTCTGTATTTGTACCTTGTAGTATATAACTGTGAAATGAATCAAAAAAAAATTTAAATCACAACTTATTCTATTTGTCTTAAAGTGGTGGTGGTCTTTCATGTTCCTCAGGTGTTGTTTCGAACAGTGACCATGATGGTCCCCAACTATGCGCTGATAGCCGAGATCTCTCTCTATTCATATGGATTCCTCAATGCCAAGCCTCTGTCAGTCAAGATTGCAATGACTTACAGGCTCTGTTCAGAGCAGCTCTCGTCCCAGTTCCATTACGATTATGGCATGAGGGCTGTCAAAGCTGTACTTGTGGCTGCAGGAAACCTCAAACTTAAGTATCCCAACGAGAATGAGGACATACTGGTATTTGTGCTGGGTTTATGCAACCATTGGTTTTGGTCCAAATTACTTTGTTCTGTTTATTGATGGGGGGTTTTCTGTGTTAATGTCTAGCTTCTGAGGTCTATCAAAGATGTTAACGAGCCCAAGTTTCTTTCGCATGATATTCCACTGTTCAATGGAATCATCAGCGATTTGTTCCCTGGAGTCTCCCTTCCCGAAGCTGACTATGAGGTAAGATGTGTCAATATTGTTCTTATTTTTGTCTTATTCAATGCAGATTCATATCTGTTACCTACAGTATGTGTCAAACTTTAATATAATATGGTCATGTCTTCTGCAGTTGTTTTTGGAAGTTGCTACAGAGTGCTGTAAAAAACACAATGTACAGCCAACGCAGATCTTCACAGAGAAATTGATCCAGACATATGAGATGATGATAGTCCGGCATGGGTATGCTACTTTTAAAAGTCCAGGTTATGTAATTTTTGTTATGGGCTTAAAAGTACAGTGGAACAAGTCAACGGACTAATAAGGGGGCAGGGTCGTCTGTTAAAGCCGTTTGTGGGTTAATTTGAAGCACTTTGTTTCGTGGCCCAAAAACACCCAGTACAGTACAAAATTATTGTAAATAAATGTAAAAAAGTTTGAAAATATTTGAAATGTTTTAAGGTGACCTAAACATACCTTTAAACATTGCTGTGATGGTTAATACTGCAGTGAAAGTGACATGTTCGCTGGTGATTAGGAGGGGTGATATAATGGCGTGCAGCTTGTGGAAGAGAAAGTTGTTGCGGGGACGAGTAGGGGGTCACGTTCATGAGCCATGAGGTTAGTGCACTTCCTTTTCTAACCTCTGTTAGGATTGGATGTCATAATGAAGGGCTTGACCAAAAAAACAAACAAAAAAAACAACAACAACTGTATACTGCACCAAAATCCGGATAGCACGTTCGAGAGACATGTACACGATGAGTGCTTAAGTAAACAACAGCGGAACTGACGGACTGGGGAATTTTGAATTCCAACTAGACTCTACCATTCTGTCCCTTAAATCCAAAGTCCGTTGGTTCCGGGTCTGTTAAATGGAGGTTCCACTGTATTATATTTCCCACATCCTGGCTGAAGACAGCAGTGCAAGGTATAACCTTTATGCTTCAGGTTCATGCTGGTGGGTGAGTCATTTGCAGGAAAGACAAAAGTGCTCCATGTTCTCGCTGACACGCTGATTCTGATGAATGAAAAAGGGTACAGAGAGGAAGAAAAGGTCATCTTCAGGACATTGAACCCCAAGTCTGTTACCATGGGACAGCTCTTTGGGCAGTTTGATCTTGTTTCTCATGAGGTAGACCTGCACATTAGATCCTCATGTATTCAATCCACAATTTTTTTATAGAGCTCTTATTGTCTTTTTTCTTTGTAGTGGACAGATGGTGTTGTGGCCAACACGTTTCGCGAGTATACATCGGCTGAAACACCAGAACGTAAATGGGTGGTGTTTGACGGTCCCATTGATACGTTGTGGATTGAAAGTATGAACACTGTGTTAGATGACAACAAAAAGGTACATGTTCATAATACACAAAATATATTCAAGTGATATCTATTTCTAATTTATGACTAACATCTTTGTTGTTTGTATTCACACTACAGTTGTGTCTGATGAGTGGAGAAATTATCCAGATGTCCAATCAGATGAGTCTGATTTTTGAAGCAATGGATCTGTCACAGGCTTCTGTAAGTTTGGAGTGATTGAATAACTTGCAAATGTGTTTTATATAATGCTGCTACAACTAAAACTATCCAATGGGAATTAGCTCTCAATACCAAATCTGATATAACGACAGCAAATTCTGAAATAGCATCTCTCCATGGCAGCCTGCCACAGTCAGTCGATGTGGTATGATCTACATGGAACCTTCTCAACTGGGCTGGGAGCCTTTAGTGATCTCCTGGATGAACACACTTCCTGATCTTCTGAAGAGTCCTGACCATAAGAGTCTGCTGCTAGAACTCTTTCACTGGCTGCTGCCACCTTCCTTCAGGATAGTGCGTAAACACTGCAGAGTAAGTATTACCAGACCCTGGAGTCATAATAAAATACCCAAAGGCCAAATTTGTTTTGCCCAATTTAGAGCAAATATATATGAATGTTGTCATGACATTACTTTTTTTGTTAATAGGAAGTTGTCACCACAACCAACTGGAACACCTCTATGTCCTTGTGTCGACTGTTTGAGATGCTGCTAATTAAACCCCTTGAGACGGAGACAAACGATAAAATGATTCGCACCTGGATCATGGTATAAATAATTATAATTTGCCACAATATTATTTACTAGAACGTCCAAAAAACTGCCCTGAATGGCTTATTTATTCTACATACATTTCATTTGGCTTTTGTGCACTCTTTGGGGATTGCAGGCATCCTTTTTTTTTTCCTTGGTGTGGTCTGTGGGTGGCAGCTGTGATTCAAAAAGCAGGGAGAAATTTAGTGAGTTCATCAGGGACACAGTGTCTGGTAAGACAGTGGATCATCCAGTTCCTGATATTGTGGGCAAATGGGAGTGCCCAGTGGATGAGAAAGGCTTGGTCTATGACTATTTCTACGAGGTACCAGTGAATTACATCACTCAGAAGATTTTGTCTTTTAAAGTGCGACTTTTGAATAACTGCACATTTTTAATCACTGCATTACAGTACTCTAATTCAATATATTGTTCAGTTTAAAGGAAAAGGCAAATGGATTCACTGGAATGATGCAGTCAGAAGTGTCAGCCTGGGGGACAAAAGCACCAAAGTGCACGACATCATTGTTCCCACCATCGACTCAGTTCGCAACACCTTCCTAATAGACATTTGTATCACCTATGGAATGTGAGTAGTATGTTAGTGTGGTCAGAGACATATTCATGGTTAGAATTTGTCCACTTGTGTTAACTGTTTCAATATCTGTTTCTCTGCTCAGACCTGTGCTGTTGGCTGGCCCTACTGGCACTGGAAAGTCAGTGTATGTAATGGAGAAGTTGATGAATGGTCTGGACAAAAATCTCTTTTTACCCCTCTCAATCAATTTTTCTGCCCGCACCACTGCCAACCAAACACAGGTCAGCTGGAACCACTGATGAATATGAATGTCCTTGCAACTTTGAATTTCCTTATGCTTTATTCTTTGTGTTTTCCAGAACATCATCATGGCCAAATTAGATAAGCGACGGAAAGGTGTTTTTGGCCCCCCCATGGGGAAGAAATACCTCATTTTCATAGATGATGTGAATATGCCAGCACTGGAGCAGTTTGGAGCTCAGCCTCCCGTGGAGCTTCTTCGACAGTTTTTGGATCACAAGAAGTGGTATGTGTCATTACCAACTCAACCCCAAACAAAGAGGAATATTGAATCGAAGAGGACAGAATATATTGCTTGGCTAATCCATTATTTTCCGGCAGGTATGACCTGAAGGATACTTCCGGCATCAAATTAGTTGACATCCAGATTATTACAGCCATGGGTCCTCCTGGTGGGGGGAGGAATGCTGTGACATCTCGCTTCCTGCGCCACTTCAACATTTTTAGCATAAATTCTTTCAGTGATGAGACCATGGTTCGCATCTTCTCCATTATGGTGGCGTTCTATCTCAAGAACAATGAATTTCCACCAGAATATTTTACTATTGGCAGCCAAACGGTGACAGCAACCATGGAAGTGAGTTCTCCAAATAGGACACCGACATTCCTGTCAACAAACCCTTGACTTTCCAATACTGGAATTTTCCAAATGTCTTTTTCAAAGGTCTACAAGCAAGCAATGGAGAACTTACTTCCGACGCCAGCCAAGTCTCACTACACTTTTAACTTGCGGGACTTCTCGCGTGTTATACAAGGGTGTCTGCTTGTGAAAAGCAAATCACTGGAGAACAAACGCACTATGATTCGCCTATTTGTCCACGAGGTCTTCCGCGTCTTTTACGATCGTCTGGTGGATGATAGGGATCGAGCGTGGTTCTATCAGCTGATGAGCAAGATCCTCAAAGATCACTTCAATGAAGCCTTTAACCAGGTGTTTGATCACCTGAAACAAGGCAGTAAAGTATGTTGACTTGTGTTTTTGCTGTTATTTTGATGTCAGAAGGTAGATAGTTGGAGTTGCTCAGGCCTGTCTTCGTTCATGCTGTTTTTGATCAAAATTTGTGATCTTTCTAAAAATGAAACATAAGCTTGAATGCAATTTTAATTTGGTACCTTCTTTGTCAGCTGGTCGAGCAAGACATGCAGACTCTACTGTTTGGCGACTACATGAACCCCGACCTTGAGGCTGATAATCGCTTGTATGCCGAGGTGCCCTCCATAGAAAGCTTTGCTGAAGTGGTGGAGGCATGTCTTGTTGAATACAACCAGATGAACAAGAACTGCATGAATCTCGTCATCTTCCGGTGAATAACAATCGTAACACCATCGTAGGAGTAAATTAAATCCAAGCATATACAGTATACATTACATTAAAAACTGCTACATTAATTTTCTAAAAAATTTACAATTAAATCTAAGAAATTTTGTTCAATGTAGCTATGTTTTGGAACACCTGTCCCGAATAAGCCGTGTGTTGAAGCACCCAGGCGGAAATGCCTTGCTCGTAGGAGTGGGAGGCAGTGGTCGCCAGTCCATCACTCGTTTGGCTACTTTCATCGCAAAGATGAACCTTTTCCAGCCTGAAATCTCAAAGAGCTACAGCATGGTTGAGTGGAGAGACGACCTCAAGGTCAGTGTCACACTTGTAATATGCATAGAGCACAATATATATATATATATTTTTGCATTTGACATTTGCACTTTGAGTACGATATAAAACACTTCAACATTTTGTTACAGAAGCTTCTCAAGGATGCAGGGGTGAAGGGTCAAAGAACAGTTTTTTTGCTCACTGATGCTCAGATCAAAGATGAGACTTTTCTTGAAGATGTAAACAGTGTCCTGAACACAGGGGAGGTGCCCAATCTGTTTGCTGTGGATGAGAAACAGGATATCATTGATGTATGACATAAAATCAAAGTACTTTGTACATTTATTCTGTAATTATTGGAAGGTGGCTCTTGTCCACACTTCACATCTCCATATGCCTTTTATGTAGCCTTATAGACCACCTCATGTATGAAGTTCACAATCTGCACACCCACATGCATATCTATTTAAGGAATGTCATTTTCTTCTAATTTCCAGACAGTACGTCCCATTGCTCAGGCGAAGAATAAAAGTGTACAATTGAGCCATTTAACTCTGTTTGCCTACTTTGTGGCACGCTGTAAGGAGTACCTGCACATTGTTGTGGCGTTCAGTCCTATTGGCGAAGCCTTTCGCAGTCGCCTGCGCCAGTTTCCATCCTTTATTAACTGTTGTACCATCAACTGGTTCCAGGTACTAAATATGCATAAAGTATGAAACAAGTCATGGGACACAAATCTGGAAAATTATTAATATTTGTTGGCAAATAGATACACATTTTTATCTTTACCTACATCGTTACAGCCTTGGCCAGAGGACGCCCTTGAGCGGGTAGCCAACTCTTTCCTGAAGCCGCTGGAGATGAAAGAACATGAGAGGAAGGAGGTCATACCCATCTGCAAAACATTTCACACCTCTGCTATTCAACTTTCAGAGAGGTATGACCTAATCATGAGCATTAAAAGTATCGATCTGTTTCTGTTTACCCTTTTTTTTCTTTGCAGATTCCTCTCTGAGCTAGGTCGCCATAATTATGTTACACCCACATCCTATCTGGAGCTCATGGCAGCTTTCAGTCAGCTCCTCACTATGAAAAGAGATGCAGTCATGAAGGCAAAAAAAAGATACATCAATGGTCTGGAAAAACTGGCCTTTGCTGAATCTCAGGTACATGAGATGCTACAGTCTTTTTTCCCCATGAAAATATGTCACGGTGTCAAACTTATTATTTTTCTTTTCTTTTCTTTTTCTTTTTTTTAATCACTCTCTGTCTGAAGGTTGGTGAGATGAAACTGGAGCTTGTAGAAATACAGCCCAAATTGGAAGAGGCA
This sequence comes from Phyllopteryx taeniolatus, assembly GCF_024500385.1. Lineage (NCBI taxonomy): Eukaryota > Metazoa > Chordata > Actinopteri > Syngnathiformes > Syngnathidae > Phyllopteryx > Phyllopteryx taeniolatus. The sequence continues at coordinate 4,431,189 of NC_084502.1, forward strand.
CAGATTGAAAACAATAGAATGATGAAGGTAAAGACATGAAATAGCATCAATTGCATCTCATGAAAATACAGTATATAAAACTGCAAAATCTAAATTGATCACCTGTAGGTGATCGCAGTGGAGTCTGTTGAGGTGGAAGCCAAAAGTAAACTTGTGCGGGTTGAAGAGGAGGCCACAGCTATTCAAACTGCTGAGGCTCAAGCGCTGAAGGATGAGTGTGATAGTGAATTGGCTGAGGCCATCCCTTCCCTGGAGGAGGCAATCACAGCTTTGAAAACCTTAAAGGTGAGAACCCTCCAAATAAAGACAACTTTTGCCATGTGTGTGACCTTCTTTTTAACCTTGAGTTACCTTCTTGATTGCAGCCTGCTGATATCACTGTTGTGAAGTCCATGAAAAACCCTCCCGCTGGAGTTAAGCTGGTGATGTCAGCCGTGTGTGTAATGAAGGGAACGCGTCCAGATAAGGTGGCAGATCCTGCTGGATCCGGAAAAAAGGTTTGTCTTGATAGAAATCAATCCCCAATTTTAAAAAAAACAAAAAATAACAACCTTTTGCATATATCATCAATAAAAAAACACGGCATTTGTTTCAGCATGACCTTTTCTTAATTGGCTAGGTTTTGGACTATTGGGGTCCTAGCAAGAAGCTACTAGGTGACATGAACTTTTTGAGAGATCTTAAAGAATATGATAAGGACAATATTCCTGTGAGTTTCAATAAATTGTGAATTCTCAATCCCAGTTCAACAATTTAAGAAAACTATAATTTATCTCTAACCTCTATTTATTATAGGAGGAATCAATGCAAAAAATCCGCTCTACCTACATGACTAATCCTGACTTCAGCCCTGCTAAGGTGGCAAAAGCCTCTTCAGCAGCAGAGGGCCTTTGCAAGTGGATCAAAGCAATGGAGTCCTATGACAGGGTGGTGAAGGTGTGGCTTTGCTACATTTGCACTTAAAAATGAAATTTACTCATGCCTTCAGGTATACTAATCTCTGTGCTTTTAGATTGTGGCTCCCAAAAAGGCCAAACAAACAGAAGCTCAAGCGACGCTGGCTTCTGCCATGATTGAGCTGTCAGAGAAGAGAGCACATCTAAAAGAGGTTGAGGACCGTTTGGCTGATCTGAAAAGAACATCTGAGGAGAAGACAGAGGAGAAAGCCAAGTTAGAAGCCCAAAGGGATTTGTGTCAAAGGAAATTGGAGAGAGCTGAGAAACTCATTGGTGGTCTAGGTGGGGAGAAAACGAGGTGATCAATGGCTCAACATCTTTTTTGTATTGAGAAAAATTACAATGGTGGCAATATGCCACGTAGTAAACATCATTTTCGCAGATGGTCCAAGGCTGCTGATGATCTTCAGAACACATATGACAACCTCACTGGGGACATCCTTATTTCTGCTGGTGTCATGGCCTACCTGGGCGCATTTACTGCAAGCTTTAGACAGGACTGCACCAGTCATTGGATCAAACTGTGTCAAGTAAGCCTTGTAATTCTTTAATTAACACACAATCTCTTGTTTGTAACATATATGCATGTTCTGCTTGTCATTATTTATCGCACTAGTCTAAGAGCATTCCATCATCAGAGGATTTCTCTCTCAGTAAGACCTTGGGAGATCCTATTACGATTAGGACGTGGAACATCGCTGGCCTTCCCACTGACGCTTTCTCTATTGACAATGGTATTATTACCAGCAATTCCCGTCGATGGTGAGAACTTAGAAGCTTTTGACAAATTATGGTAACGCAATGGCTGCATTGTTCAGCACTATTACCTTCAGTCAATTACAAAACTAGTTGAAAGGATGAGTATCAATATCCTTTCTCTTCCATTGTGGTGTTGTGAAATGTTTAAATCATTTGGTCCCAGGATTGTCCTGATGTATCCCTGCTCTTTCAGGCCCCTGATTATTGACCCTCAGGGTCAGGCAAACAAGTGGGTAAAGAATTCAGAGAAAGACAACAAGCTGAACATTATCAAATTAACAGATGACGACTATATGAGAACTTTGGAAAACTGTATTCAGTTTGGAAGCCCCTTGCTGCTCGAAAATGTAGGAGAAGAGTTGGACCCCTCACTAGAACCTCTACTCCTCAAACAAACCTTCAAACAAGGTGCCAATGATGTTGCACAGCTGCCAAAAGGCAATCTGATATTCCAAATTTAAACCTGTAAAAATTATAATTTCAGTCATGCTTGTTTCACCTAGGTGGTGTGGAATGTATAAAACTGGGGGAGAGCGTGACTGAGTACTCCCCCAAATTCCGCTTCTACATTACCACGAAGCTGAGGAACCCTCATTATCTACCAGAAGTGGCAACCAAGGTGTCTTTGCTCAACTTCATGATCACCCCAGAAGGCTTAGAGGACCAGCTGCTCGGGATTTTGGTTGCCAAGGAAAGGTACTACATACCGTACTACTGTACATTTTCTGGTCCTTTAGTCAAATCTTTGGTCTCTTCATTCAAGTTTTATTCTATTTCATCTGTTTTGCAGGCCAGAGCTTGAAGAGGAGAGAAATATACTCATCTTGCAGTCAGCTGCAAATAACAGGCAACTAAAGGAAACAGAGGACAAGATCCTTGAGACACTTTCGTCTTCAGAGGGAAATATTTTGGAGGATGAGTGTGCCATTCAGGTCCTAGACTCCGCAAAGATCATGTCCAATGAGATTACAAAGAAACAGAAGGCATGTAGGCCCAGTGTGTTCAACACACATGATCTTGCTGATGTGATGGTTTTCTTTAACTTCAATGTCACAATAAATTCTTCAGATTGCAGAGGAGACTGAGATCATGATAGCTGAGTCCAGAGAGTGTTACAGATCTATTGCCAAGCACTCGTCTGTCCTGTTCTTCACCATTGCTGACCTGACCAACATAGACCCAATGTATCAGTACTCTCTCAGCTGGTTTGTCAACCTCTATATAAACTCTATCCAAGACAGGTGAGTGATGTTTATTCTTTTATGAGTGCCATGCAATCATATGATGACATTTATGAGTGTTTTTTTAATTGACATAATGCTGAACTAACACAACACTTGCATGCTACAGTATAAAACCATAAATAGGTGTAATATATACTTTTGGTGTCACTATTGCTTTTAGTGGTAGATGTTATGGTCCAGTCTTAAACATTACTTGCAACATTAAAACAGGGATGACATAAAGCAATAGTAAGTGGTGCTTGTGATACCACTCAAAGTTTGAAGAGGCCAAATGTAGGTTTTTATTTGACTACATAACAAGCACCAGTGAATATGTATGTATTATACTGAAAAGGCTCTCCTGTTTTTATTTAGTAACAAGTCCAAGATCCTGGAAAAGCGGGTCATGTATCTGGTTGATCACTTCACCTATAATTTGTACTGCAACGTCTGTCGTTCTCTGTTTGAGAAGGACAAACTTCTCTTCTCCTTTCTCCTTTGCTGCAATCTGCTTCTGTGAGTGTCACAACCCATTTATGGACAATAACTGACTCATTTGGATCATTGTTCTGCCTGGTGCAAATGAAATCAATACTGATATTTCGTCAGGGCAAAAAACGAGATTGAGTACTCTGACTTGATCTTCTTGATGACGGGAGGCGTGGGCCTGCAGAACACCCTCACTAATCCCGATCCTAGCTGGCTGCTGGACAAGAGCTGGGATGAGATTTGTCGAGCGAATGAGCTTCCTGGCTTAAAAGGAGTGAAGTGAGAAAAGTTTTCAACAATTCTTGAATTTTTCAGAATTCTATTGGCTATAGAGTAAGAATATTACACAACATTTTTTAAATTGTTCCACCGTGCTTGTCCTTGTTCCACAGAAACACTTTCATTGAGTGCCCGGAACTTTTCAAGCCTATTTTTGACAGCAAAGACCCGAGCAACGTTCCTTTACCCTCACCTTGGGATGATAAACTCAATGAACTGCAGAAGATGATCATTGTCCGCTGTCTCAGGCCTGACAAGATTGTGCCAGCAGTGAACAAATATGTAGTAACTAAACTCGGGAAAAGTTTTGTTCAGGCCCCTCCCTTTGACCTAAGCAAGAGCTACCTGGACTCTAATGCCACCATCCCGCTGGTGTTTGTGCTTTCTCCTGGTGCTGATCCCATGGCTAGTAGGTTCTGCAGTTTACTTCTGAAACTTTATGTAACGCTGACACTAAAATTCATGACACATTAACGCTTCCCAGGCTTACTGAAGTTCGCAGCTGACAAGGACATGGGTGGTAACAATTTTCAGTCCATCTCTTTGGGGCAAGGTCAAGGACCCATTGCTTCCAAAATGATATCTACAGCCAGGCAGAATGGGACATGGGTGTGTTTGCAGAATTGTCATCTGGCTGTGTCCTGGATGTCCACCCTGGAGAAGATCTGTGAGGACTTTAGTCCTGCAACATGCAACCAAGACTTCCGACTTTGGCTCACAAGCTACCCTTCGCCCAAGGTAAAGTCCAACGTTATGTATGCCAACATGTAGAGCAGCTTGGTTTTATCTGGTTCAGGCCCTGAAAATCCACCCTCTGTGATACCAGTTTCCAGTCACCCTTCTGCAGAATGGGGTGAAAATGACTAACGAGCCTCCGACAGGACTTCGACTAAACATATTGCAGTCATACATGTCAAATCCTGTTACTAACCAAACCTTCTTCAGTAATTGCACAAATAAGGAACTGGTGAGTGGGGGACATTGCTGTCATTATTTGACCATACTGTAGCACATACAGATTAATTTCTTAAACATTAACTGTATTGTCTTTTAGGTCTGGGAAAAGCTCTTGTATGGCCTGTGCTTCTTCCATGCACTTGTACAGGAGAGAAGGAAGTTTGGCCCATTAGGGTGGAATATTCCTTATGGCTTCAATGAGACCGACCTTCACATAAGTATCAGACAGCTCCAGGTAATCATTTCCAGTCACAGAATTACTACCATCACATGCATCTAAAGGTGTGTCCTTTGTCTTTCTCTGTAGTTGTTTATCAATCAATATGATGAGGTGCCCTTCGAGGCCATAACTTACCTGACTGGAGAGTGCAACTATGGAGGCCGCGTAACTGACAACTGGGATCGGCGCCTTCTGAATACCATGTTGGCTGACTTTTACAACAGGGATGTTGTGGATAAACCTTCTTATCCTTTCTCACCTAGCGGTGATTATGTTTCCCCCCCTAAATCCTCCTATGAGGACTACCTTCGATTTATCAAGGTAAAGCATTGCATCAAGCAATTAGTTATTAGTTTGTGAGACTTTCAGCAGAGTAACAATACCTTTGCTGCATACCAGGAGCTCCCAGTGAGCCAGCATCCAGAAATATTTGGGATGCATGAAAATGTGGACATTTCGAAGAACCTGCAGCAGACCAAGCTGTTGTTTGATTCACTGCTTCTCACCCAGGGAGGAGGATCTCAGGGAGGGGGTAGCTTTGGGAGTGACAATGCTCTATATGACATAGCGAATGACATCCTGACTCAGGTATGATGGAATCTTTCGCTTAATATTTTTATTGTTATATGTTAATGGCGTACCATTGAGAGACTGACCGAGTTGAGGCATTTCTTGTTATTAACTGGTTTGTATTATTTTAAGGGATTGAATGCAGATTTGAATTGAAAAATATGTATATTGAATTATAGTACCGGTAGATGTTTTTCCTTAAATATGAATGATTTTTGTCATGAATATTAGATGTAATAATCAAGTTTATTTAATCTCATCAGCTTCCAAATAATTTTGACATCGAAGTATCGCTCAATAAGTATCCGGTGCTCTACAAGGAGAGTATGAACACTGTGCTTGTCCAAGAAATGGAGCGCTACAACATGTATGGACAAACACACTTTTATAGAATTTTATGTAAAATAAAGCATGAATAAACCACTTAATCTGACCTGTTTTTCCTTGTCAGGCTTTGTAGTACCATCCGTGTTAGTCTTCCCAACCTGCTAAAGGCCCTTAAGGGTTTAGTGGTGATGGATGTTGAGCTGGACGGAATTGCAGTTAGTTTGTCAGTGGGCAAAGTTCCAGAGCAATGGGCCAAACGCTCGTATCCAAGCCTAAAGCCCCTGGGCAGCTACATTAAAGACTTTCTCACAAGGCTTAAGTTTTTGCAGGTGAGTCACAATTTGTCTCTACATGAGGATGTCCCATCCACTTAGGTTTTTACTTGAATTCTCTGTACATATAGGACTGGTTCAGTGACGGTAAGCCCAGTGTGTTCTGGCTGTCAGGATTCTTCTTCACCCAGGCCTTCCTAACAGGGGTTATGCAGAACTACGCCAGAAAATACAATGTTCCGATTGACCTGCTGGGCTTTGACTTTGAGGTCAACACACACTTTTTATCTTCAACACAATCAGCCAGTCAGTTTTGATCTTAAATACTCTTACTTTCTTGACCTCAACAACTTCTTTGAGCCATTTCATGTGTGATGCTGTCATTTGATCCTACAGGTTCTTCCTATTGTTGAGTCAGCCAGGCCTCCAGAGGATGGTGTCTACATTAATGGATTGTTTCTTGATGGAGCTTGGTGGGACAAAGAACGGTAGAGTGGACCCCGCAAGGGGTCTTTTACAGTAAAGTGCAAGATGACCATTTAAAAAGCGGCCAAGAAAAATCCAATTGTGTTGTTTCTATCATCAGTGGAGTTTTAGCGGAGCAGTATCCCAAAATCCTATTTGACACAATGCCCATTATCTGGATAAAACCCAGTACGTATGCATTTACAGTCATAACAACCATTTATGTTTTCATTCCTCCGGATTCATAACTTTTCTTCATCTCAATATTGTTAATCTTCATGTTTTCTTTGCCTCCTTTTCTCCACCATGCAGCTAAAGACATCCCAGATGAGTCCGACAATCGCTATGTTTCTCCTCTCTACAAGACCAGTGAGAGGAGGGGCACCCTCTCTACAACAGGACACTCCACCAATTTTGTCATTCCGATGTTGTTGCCCACCACCAAGCCCCCTCAGCACTGGATCAAGCGCGGTGTGGCACTACTCTGTCAGCTTGATGACTGAGAGAATCACAAGCTATTACAAATTATTTGTTCTGACCATAAATACAGTACAAATTTAAAAAAAAAGGCATTCATGAACATACGACTAACTTTTTGCATATGTGCAAGCACACAAGCGTCATAACAAATTGGTAAAAGGGTTGTGCATCTCCATCGCTTCGTCATATACGCATCCCGACACACTGCCAACTAAACATTTGACATCTGTACAAAGGAACTTTGGATACTATTTCACTCCAAGTAAGATGCAGGAACATTTGACAGATATTTTTTTATTCTAAGACATAAAACTCTGCCTGCGCCACCTTTCAATATTGTAATAATGTGAGTACCACTAGTGTCTGGTAACAGAAGCTTATGATATGAAATATACACTTTAGGAATAAAATTTTTGGCTTGTTTTTAATGAACATTGGGCCTGCTATGCTAGTGTAGTTTAATGTTGCTGATTATGGTAGTACTTGGCAAGCCTAGTATTTTTCAAGGTGGTACTTGTAAAAAGTTTGAGAACCACTGGTATAGAACATGGATGAATGGACGATGTCCTTTAAATCAATCAATTAATCAGACAATCAATCTCCTTTATTTAACCAGGTTTAAAAAAAACATTGATTTTAAAGCTGTCGAAGAACAATATATTACTGTATCATCATCATAGATTATTCACATAATTTGTTGACAACAGTGGTCCTCATATGGAACCTTGAGGCATACCCTTTTGAACAGGGATGAAAGAAGAAAAACACCCGGTGGCCTGGACGCACTGCAATCCATCCGACAAGTAATGAGAAAACTGATTTACAGCCTGGTTAGATAAGACAATTTTGTGAAGTCTATCTGCCAGGATGACATGGTCGACTTTGTCAAATGCCTTTGACAAGTCAATGAAAAGAGTTGCGTAATATTTTCAGCCGTATAGCGCCTCTATGATGTAATTTACCACTTTAACAGCAGAAGTTATTGTACTGCACTGTTTTATTAAATCTTTCTTTTTATTAAGATACACTGGGAATGCTAACGTCATGCAATTGTGTACACTGCGACCAAAACACTTATGACACGACTGAATAAACAGTATCTATGCTGCCCTTATTGTATACATCAAACTCCTTGTAACGTAGGTACTCTTTCAGTCTGGGGGGAAGAGGGAGGTAGCTGATGAAAACAGACGCTCTCAAACGTAGCTGATTAAGGTGCTCCCGAATCTGCAGCCGGCACAGGTGCTTTAAGCTCCGTGGATTTCCTGGGAGACAATAAAATCAGGAAGTTCACATAAGGTCAACAATGCACGTGTGTAAAATGAATAAGGAGGTAAAAATGAATTGTAAACTTTGGATGTGGCAGATCTCCGGCCATTGTTTCTGCTCCTGTAAGGCTTCCCTCAGTTTGGCGCAGAGGGAGACAGTGTTGGTGTAGTCGAGCATGATTCGCACCAACTGAGCAGATAAGTGCTTGAGCCACGATACTGTTATCACCTCGCAGAACTAAGAGAAAAAAAACAAGATATCAAGTTGCTGGCAGTGAGGCATCCTGAAAATGTGTTTTCTGACTTACCATACCAGCAGTCCCCCAACCTTTTTTCGCACCACGGACCAGTTTCATATAAAAGCAATACTGTGCGTATATGACTGTGTACTGTTATATTGCATGTCTAAATGCGCTGCTGCATTGTTTGTGTTCAGGTATTAGTTGTTTAAAGGATTATTTATGTTTCACATTATGTGTTAGCATTAGCATTAAACTAGCGGACTAAAGGATAAGTTATGCGTTTGCTTTAAATACACAACGTGTAATTCTAGTTTTATGTTTAGTTTGACAGTAAACATCAACAAGGAGCGGCACTAAACAGTTTGAAGCTCTTTTTTTGATGAATTTTTCACTATTTGCCAAAGTGCTGTTTGCCAAAGTTAAGTTCACTGCCACCATACAGCATTCGTATCTCAAGTTTGTCAACGCAAAAAAATGTCCGAATGCCAGCTCGTATCTTGAAAAACTCATAAATTGGGTGACTCATATCTCAAAGCACCACTGTATTTTGTTGGGCCAGCATAGAAACAAATGGCGCAGAATTATTAAAAATCCAACTGACCATTACGGTGAATATAGTTGTCGTAATTAGTGGGATCCTTACACTTGTTTCTTTTCAACAAGCCGGTCTATTCTTGTTTTAGTTGCTGTTCCATACATCCATCCATTTTCAAGACCGCTTATCCTGGTTAGGGTTGCGGGGCGCTGGAGCCTATACCAGCTGACTCCGGGCAAAAGGCGGACTACACCCTGAACTGGTCGCCAGCAGTCAGTCGCAGGGCACACATAGACACGGACAACCATTCGCACTCACATTCACACTGTCACTGACTGGGAACTGAACGCACGCTGCCTGCACCAAAGTCAGGCGAGCGTATCACTATACCATCAGTGACATTTAGTTGCCGTTATTGCTAAATATAGGATCTTGGAAATGGAAGCAATTTATTCTGTGCTTATTTTTGGGGCAGTTTTTAAGGTTTTATCCTTGCAGTGGTGTGCAAAGGTGGGGGCAAGCAGGGTGGGCATCCACCTTGGGTTATGGGTTATGGTGGGCATCGTCCCCTCGCTGACAATTTTTTTTCAAGGTTAAAAACTTCAATCCAATGTCTTATCTTTTGGCTCTCCAAAGACATTTGTTTTTTACTCATATTTGCTAGTTTATGGGCTTTCCTTTTGATGAATAATATCACGTGACCGAGACGAGTGGTTTGTGCAAAGAGACACAGGCAGATCCATCTGATTTTCAAAATCTCTCAGGACTGAGAAAATATTTTTTGCTCAGTCTCTCAGTGCGGCTCAGTACTAAAACACTGCCTGGCGGTTGGGAACTGCTGCTTAATACTATTTTTTACCCATCTCACCACCATATCTTTGATTACTGAGGTTGTCCAAGGAGCCAAGTCATGGCAACTGCCACCATATGGACAGTCGAAGCAACGCTTGACATCGTAGCCATGGTTCAGAATCATTCTCAGCATGACTTCATCTTTTAGTGCATACTGCAGGGCTGAGGGAAAGTGTGTGGTGTTGACGCGGGAGTAGTAGTTCACATTTGCCCCATACTTCAACAGGGTGTTGATGAGTTCATAGTTGCCCTGTCTCATCGCCATCTGTAAACAGCTGACAGGGTCCTGGTTCACCATTGCCCCGGCCTTTAGCAGCAGGCGAGTGCACTGAAGATCATTGTTGGACACGGCAAAGAAAAGGGCAGACTTCCGTTCATCTTCATAGTTGCGGCGCACCCTCGGGTGTAGCATTTGGTTTGGGTCAAAGTCAGCTTTGAGAAGCAACTCCAAGCAATTTGCATGCCCTCCAGCAGCTGCAGAGTGAAGAGGACTAATCCCACTCTCCTTTATTGCACACAGTTTAGTCACTGGGATGAGGTGCTGCAGTGCCCTATCAAAGAAGAGATGAGGAAAGAACATAGCAATTGATTCAACTAAAACGCGAACAACATAACGTTTCATTGTGGACATTTCTCACAATATGTGACCATGGTATGCCACACGGTGAATTGGCAGGTGGCCACTGTCCAAAGGCAAGTTAGCATCTGCTCCATAGTCCAGCAGCAAAGATATTACATCGGGGTTTCCTGAGGCTGCTGCGTCAAACAAGATACTGCCAGACTCTGATTCACACTCAACATTTGCACCTACCAAACAAACATTCATTTACATTATGACTGTACAAAAAATACGTGACTCAGTATGGAAATGCACAATCCAAAACTTTGGATAACCACTAAAAAAAGAGAGATTAAATACATTTTGAATCTGCTAATGTCAAGTTCCTTTAACTTCACCTCATCTTGTACCTTTCTCTAACAAGTGCTCCACCACATTGAGATGTCCATTTTGTGCAGCCAGAGCAAGTGGTGTTTTCTTTTTGAGATCACAAGCATTTGGGTTGCCACCAGACTCTAGGAGCAGATAGACAAAGTTCTCCAGGCCAAGTAAGGCAGCCTCATGCAGCGCGGTCCTGCTTAGCGGCCCGAGCTGATCCACTTGAGCATCATAGCGAAGCAGTAGAGTTGCCAAGTCATACTGGTCATTGAGAATAGCTGAGAAATAAGAAGCAACAGAGAAATAAAAATGTCGGAAAGGACTTTTTTATAGACATACTGTACGTATGTAGGAACTACCTGCCATCAATGGAGAGTCTTGCTCATCATCCTGGAGATTAGGGTTACACCCATTCTGTAAAAGGAACGTGGCGTTCTCTCGGCGGCCATAAATCACAGCTAAAAACAATGGCGTCTCCCCCTTGAATGTGCGACACTGTGAAGCCCCAAAGGGTGAAGCTGGAATCGAAACAACAGTTGACAACAGAACAACAGCTGTGTGTGGTCAACTATTAGAAATATACTTGACTAAATAGCCCAACTATACCTGAAAAGATGATCTCAAGTATGTGTTTACTCTCCTGCACTGCTGCTGCATGCAGAGGAATCCATCCATGCTCATTAACTCTGGACAGAGTCTCTGGTTGTGCCATTAGTCGTTCAAGTGCACACTCATCACCTGTATGAAGACATTAAAACATGAAGGCATGTATGAAGAACTAAATTAAATTAAAAACATCCTCCTCTGGTTTGATACATACACAAGTTTGATGAATCCAAGATGTGTAACTATATCTCCAAAATGTTGACTGCACATTTTGGATAAAAATACAGTATACCCTGATTTAGAAAAAGTATGTTAATACGAGCAGGACAGACTTTTTTTAGATACATCTTGCGAAGCAGCATGAAGGATGCAAACATCAGAAGTGATACCCTTTCCTAACTGACACTTCAGTTCCCCAGACCCAAAACTAATCGAGTACCATGTATTGTAGCATGCATACCACACCCCAGACCGTCCAGGAGCTGACTGATTCCCGGATCTGAGAGGGAATCACCCAGTGCATTCCGTCACATCACCAGGAACATACCTCGATGTTGTAGGTCGTACATGCAGGCATGCAGAGGCAATCCGTGTTGGGAAGTAGCGGCGTTGCAATTAATTGAGATTCCATTTCTCAGTAGCATGGCCATAACAGCTCTGTTTTTAACACCAAATAGTTGTTCATTAGAGAAGCTACTGTTGTGATCACATAGTGTGCTAGCAACCACAGAAGCTACATTTCCCCGGGCTTTTCAAACACTATACTTCTGCTGATGTATATCATTATCGCAACCAAGGGCTCCAGGGAGGGGGAAAATTGACAGAGTAAAGACACACCCGCAGGGGAGTGCAAGTCCAAATACAGTCATGAGGAACGGCCCTCTCACGGGTGCCCCAAGGAGGGGCTAATTCCACGCCCAGAGAATTAAACCTTGATAAACTGAGATCCAGGGGTTTTCGGGGGCTTTTTCGTCGTTCTGACAATGAAGCAGCTGCTATGACACTAAGGCCTGTTCAATAAATCGAATTAGCCCAAACGCCAAGTGTCTCGAAGTCTTCATTCACCCCATGCCCGACGGAAGTCGAAGTTCTCCCGGGAGATCAATCGACTCGGAAGCACAGGTGCAAGAAAATTAACCACAAAGTGGCGTCACGAACAGGATTCTTTGCGGCGTGGCCAAGAGTCAGCGACGTTGGGCCGCTTCAGATTTCATGCCGGCTAAAAAGGTGAGTCTTTTCTCACTGTTGGAATCTGAAGGCCGTGCGCCGCTGACGCGAGTGGCTTTTGCGCTGTATTGAAATCGACAAGAGGGCACGGTCCTGTGCTTCCGTGTCAGGCGGGGGTGTTTTGAAGTTTCGTCTAAATTTTGTGTTGTTTTTACTGGTATTTTGGACCCACGAAGGGGAAGGCCCTTCTAGAATGAATGATTTCGACACGCAGTGATGTCAAAAGACGTTTTAAAGTGTTAACAGTAGAATGCTCGATTTGGGACGTGCACTTAGTTTCAGAACGGATGCGTTCATGCGGAGCTCGTATGCTGGCATGATGTCAGTCAGGCCGTTAAATTAGCAAGGCACGTCACCAGATGAGTAACATAGCCCATAGTCGTTAAGAACCGATTGAACACAACCTGGCCAGGTTACTATTTAGCAGAATGAGTGTACAAGCGTAGTCTGAGAGAAGTGACGTCGGCGGGCCATGAGAGGCCGCCAAAAGCTAGCAAGACGCGGGAATTGGCATAAATTATCACCCGACGCTCTCTGTGTGAGCTGCGTCATCCAGGGTGAGGAAATTAAGAAACAGACGAGGTGAGCTCTAGTTGGAAACGAAAGAGGCTCATAGAAGATCTGGAAATGGACCCGTGGACTAAATTGTGTGTGATACGACTTATTAATTGTGTACACAATATGAAGAAAATCCTAGAACTATCATAAATATAATTAGAATAAGATCTATGTAAACAGCTATAAAGCGCTCTAACGGGTACCCATCATCCATCCATCCATTTTCTGAGCCGCTTCTCCTCACTAGGGTCGCGGGCGTGCTGGAGCCTATCCCAGCTGTCATCGGGCAGGAGGCGGGGTACACCCTGAACTGGTTGCCAGCCAATCGCAGGGCACATACAAACACACAACCATTCGCACTCACATTCACACCTACGGGCAATTTAGAGTCTCCAATTAATGCATGTTTTTGGGATGTGGGAGGAAACCGGAGTGCCCGGAGAAAACCCACGCAGGCACGGGGAGAACATGCAAACTCCACACAGGTGGGGGCGGGGATTGAACCCGGGTCCTCAGAACTGTGAGGCTGACGCTCTAACCAGTTGTCCACCGTGCTGCCGGGGTACCCATCATCTTTATAAAAAATACAAGTAAGGTATGATAAATTAATATAGATATATATATACAATGCGGATGCCGGGAGGCCGTGAATACGTCAGAGTTGCATCGTGCTGTTCTATTTCCGGGTCAAAAAGAGCTGGCCAGTGTTCCCAGGGAAGCAGCCGAGACACGACCCCGGATGTTTTTGTTGGCATGCACGCTTCACGCTAGGAATACAGGCGGTTGAATTGGTGTGGCCGCTCCTGAGGTTACGGAGCCGTGGCTCACTTCAGGCTGGACACGGAGTTTGAATGAAGGGCGAACAAAGTGCTGGTTTGGATAGTATGTTATGAGCAGGAGGTGAAACGTAAGAAGTGGATGAGAATGTATTTTAGTGTGTTACGAGTGAATCATGAGGTGTGTATGTATGTGCGGGATTTTATTGTGTGTGCGGACGGCGGAAGCAGCCCAATGTGTTCAACAGAGGTAATTAATGTGATATGTGACGGAATGAAATAGAAAGTCAGTTGTCAGCGGGCATGGAAAGGAAGAAGTATCAAAAGAAACGAGTCGAATTTAGAAGTGGGTTAGAAATGTGGAAAAAGGAAAATAAGATAGAAAGGCAGAAATGCACGTTGTTTCACGTAACAGATGAGTTTCGGAAGGAAGAAAGAGAGGTTGTTTTGAAAGGAAAAGATGAAGAAAAAATTGGATGCTTAAAGAGCACGGGAGGTGATAGATGATTGGGAGAAGCACATTAACGCATACGATGGCTTTAAACTTGTTTATGCCTAGAAGAGGAGTAATGAAAAATGTGTTAACTTGTGTGTCAGAGGGAATCATTTTGTGTCTTTACGGAATGGCACACAAGGAAGTGGCAGGATGGGTGTAATTGTGAATATACAGGGAGGCTGTGATTTTTGTAATTGGATAAACATAGAAGTTCCTGTTTGGGGCAAACCGAATTAAGAAAATTATGCGAGATACACCAGTCAACTAAAGACATCCTTACAATATTTAGTTGATACAGTATAGTGACTATTGATACAGCATACCGAATGCAACTCTTTTCATTCACAGAAGTGAAGGATGGGCCAGAGGTGTAAGGTTGAGTTGCTATTTATGGTACATACGATATGAGACTGTGCCTCATTTGCATCGTGTGCCAGGGAAATTATGAGGAGTACATGTCTTTGAGAATGACTACGTTATTTGGTATGAGGATTAATCTGTTTGATTCAGCACTAGAGCAGGGAAGACAAAGAGGATTTTTCCATCTGTCGGGCAAGTCAATTTTGAGGAGGTTTTATTTATTTGCATTCTATCCCCTAAATCAGGTTGATTACAACAATTTGTGGACAAGCGGAGAATTTATCAGGGATAGTATTCTTAGATTTCTAAAAATAAGATAACATTGTTGCCCCAGTTATGGGGGACTGGTTCCTTACAGCAGTTGGGGAGGCTTGGTCAAGGCATTGATCATGTGAGACATAAAGTAATGATACACAAAAGGGGTAATCGGGAAGCACCATATATAGATTAATAAATACAGGTTAAGGTAGATTGAGGAAATAGCAGACAGAATAATATGGGAAGTCCTGTGGTGCCCTGCGCCCTAAAATAGCCGGGAACTTGCACTAAAATGTTAAATGACCGGACATCGGCATCCCAGCTCGGGTGCCCGTTTTACAACTGGTGCGTGTGCGAAGTTTACGATAGGCAGGGCTTACGTCTGAGGATAAGAGACAGAAGTCAGGAGGGTTGCAACTCAGAGACAACTGTAAATAGGAAGAAAAGAACAAAGGTTAGTTAGACTTAAAAATCTTCCACTGACTTAATTGAACAAGCTAGAAAGTAAGCGGATATAAACCAAATTTAGAAGCTATGACAGAAACGCCGTTTACTGAACAGGTGACTATGGGAGGCTCCGTCGTGCTAGCGTGACCTTATTGACAAGTGAAAACCCAGTGTGTCCCCTCTCATATGCTGTTACAGCCGCGGGTCGGTCGCCGGTTTCGGCTTTCAGTTTACCCACAACAATAACAAAGACATAAGCAATGCCGTGAAGCCAGGAAGGGGGGCGCAACTGTTATTATTTGTCACGAGAGACTGAGAGAGACTCTTCAACCTGACGATTGCATCTATATGAAGGATGTTTCTCATGACAGAAAGAGAGCCAAGGAAAGGACTTTGTGGTGGAGACGGCGAAAAGCTGGAAAGACAAAGACCAGCTGAATGGTCCTGTGTCTCCACGTTTACCAAGCGGATTGGAACAATATGATGAAAAGTCTGTTTCAGTGGGGGACAAAGTGGACACATCTCGAAGCCATCAATGATGCTGTGTGGCGGAGGTCAGAGTCGGTCGGTGATCAGTGGCTCGTCGGAAGATGGTGGGGACACACTTGAGGTAATTTGGTAATTGGTATTAAGCAGGTCACCTGCCCTTGAACAGCAATAAAGGGTAAAGGCTAGGCAGGGCATATATTTAGGAGTTTTCAGTATAAGGAGGGTTAAATTTTACTTAGAGTCAGAAATCTCCCTAGTCAGTGGGGTGGGCAGAGGCACTAGATAGGATTGTGGGAGAAATTATGGCTAGAAATATTTTGGCCATTATGGGAGTATGAGGTCATGCAGTCCTCAGATAGAATTCTACTTCAAATTTTATATTAAACGTGCAAAAAAGGTGCAAAAAGGCATGGAAAGCCAAGACAACACCTTCAAAAATCTATCAAAAATCAAACAGCAATCCAGCCCATTGTCAGTGCAAATGAATATCAGATGGTTCAGTCCGAATTGTTGGCGTACAAAGTCGTCTCATTGCCAAACTGTGAGTCAAGACACATCTCATGATGGGTAAGCGCAAAGAGCTGTCTCAAAACCATTGCAAAAATAATTGTTGCAAAACATAATGATGGCATTGGTTACAGGTGCATATCCAAGCTTCTGAATGTCCCAGTGAGCATGCTTGGGGCCATAAACGTAAGTGGAAAGCCAATCATACCAAGCCAGTTAAATACTTGGGTGAATATAGTCTGGTCTCATGAGAGCAAAATTTAACTGTTTGGACGCCATAATGAACACCACGTTTAGAGGAGAAATGGCCCAGCACATCACCCTACCAACAGTAAAGTTTGGAGGTGGGAACATGATGGTCTTGGGCTGCTTTTCAGCAAACGGTAGTGGTAAACTTCGCATTTTTGAAGGAATGATGAATGGACAAATGTACCGTGATGTTTTTGACAAAAACCTGCTGCCATCTACATGGATGATGAAAATTAAACGAGGGTGGACATTTCAGCAGGACAATGATCCAAAACATACTGCCGAGGAAACTCTTAATTGGTTTCAAAGAAAAAAAATAAAGCTAATAGAATGGCCCAGCCAATCACCTGACTTGAATCAATTAAAAAAATCTGTGGAAAGAACTGAAACTCAAGGTCCATAAAAGAAGCCCACTGAACCGTCAAGATTTGAAGACTGCTTGTATGGAGGAATGGGCCAAAATCACCCCAGAGCAATGCATGCGACTAGTTTCCCCAAACAGGAGGTCTCTTGAAGCTGTCATTGCAAACAAAGGCTTTTGTACAAAGTATTGAATAAATACAACTTGGTGTGTTCAATACTTTTTCCCTGTGTCATTTCACATTATTACACAAAACTTAATTTCTGATCTTATTTGTTCTACGTTCCATGTACGGATTACTTGTTCCCAACATCTGGTGAAAATTTCATGTTAATGTCAACACAGGAAGTCCTCGATTTACGAATGAGTTCCATTCCTACGCTGGCGACGTAACCCAAATTTCCACGAAAGTCGGATTTCACCGTTAAAGTCGTAATACTTCTGTTACGGCCCGGGTATTGGCCCACGTGATTGTGACAGCAAGCTCAGTGCGCGTGTGTGCGTTGATGTGTGAGTGAGACGGGACTGCGCAGGCGTCGTCTGGCGGGACTGTGAAGGAGGAAGAGGTGCGCGCAAGTGCGAGTGTGTACAGTGGCAAGTGTAGTGACGGCGACCGGTGAAGAGTAGCGATTAGCGGAGGACCCGTTGACGTTGAATGTGCAGAGGAGCTAATAAAGCCATTAAAGGAGCAAATCGGAGCTTCGTGCCTTTATTGTTGCCGCCACCCAGGTCAGCTGTGCAACGAGAAAAGGGAGTTAACACCGAGGAGGACAACCTCGGCACTGGAGAAGGCGTCTCCCCTGCGTCTCCCGACCACGGTCAGGTGACCGTAGCAGGAAAGGTTAACACTTAGTATAAAGAAACTAAAATACATTAAAATAAAAAAAATAAGATGCTGTACTTACCATTACTGCTGAGAGTGTGAAAAAAGGAGGGTGAAAAAGGCAAAGATACTCCCGGCGTACAAACACAGACAAGCACTATGCACTAGCTAAGCAGAAACACTATGGTGCTGGGGACAAAATGGCGGACGAGGCACTGGTAAAGTCAAAACGTCGTAGGTCGAGTACGTCGTAACTCGAGGACTTCCTGTATATTTAGTGAGAAAAATAGTGACGTGTTAAATACTTATTTCAGCCGCTGTATTTATATTTTTGTCATTACATGTTCAAACTTTTCATATAAACAAGTCTGTTTATTGACTCTGAAATCTGGGTTATGAGTATTGATGTTACTTTTGAAGCTTAGTAGTCACAAACAAGATATTGGAGGGAAAATAATTACATAGACCTTTGTACCGAATAATTGAAAAAGTAAAAAGCAAAGATTTAATAATTTGAGATTTAGAGTGAAACAAAAGTATAAAAAATACATGCACTAAAAGTAGTTACAATTGAGTTTATTGGTTAAACAGTTATCTATTCTTGATAGAGAAAAGAAATTAGGTTAGCCACCTCTCATTATAGTCTCACACACTAGAGAGGCGCTACATTAGGAAAAATGCTATTTATGAGTGTCACATGCACCCTGCCTTGCCTTCTCTGTTCCACGTGCCTTTGCCTGCACACCGTGAACTCTGACAATATTAAGTTGTCTTTGCCCTCTTCTGCTTCTTTTCCACTCCTTGTTTAAAGAACTTCTGTTCCCGGGATATGGGAGAGTTTGCCAAATGTTTTTTGATCTGAGTATCACAGTTATACACAAAACACATTTCGGCACTGCAAGAGGATCCCAGGGGGGGAAAACAATGAAAGCTACATAAACCTTTTTCCATTTTTCAGATATCCTAAAAGGTCTGTCCAATGTTTTGGAGTCGACGTGGAAAACAATGGAGAATGCCTTCAAAGCATTGATGTGTAAAGTTAATAGCATCTTACCCTCTGTGATTGCTTTGAATATATCATCAGGGTCTTCTGTGATTTTCAGATGACTACAGCAAGAAAATAAGTAGTGAGGCAAGTAAAATACCAGAAGATACAAATTTTGAATATTTAATGTTGCATCAACGGTCACCTTGGACTGTGTCCTTTGAGATTTCTGTATTCTATTAGACTTTTCTCTATTATGTATTGGGTTGCTTCATCTTCATCCGAGTCATTTTCATATTGAAAAATGTCTTTTGTTTCTGTGTTCATCTGTTCATCCAGGAAGAGTCGGTGTTTAATTGGTTGTTATGGGAAGAGACAACATTCAGGGACACTCATCCCATCGCTAACAGTCTGGTTCCAGTTGTTGGAATAAATGTCTCCATACATGGCCTATCACCAAAACACTTAAAAAATATATATAACAAAATGCGGGTCAATTGTACAGGTGTTCCATTTCATGAATTCATCACAACTTAACTTTAACCTCAGGCCACTTAACAGCAGATCCCCTGCAGCGAAGTCAACATGCGTCTCTCCCAGAAAAATTCATACCTATCTTTAGTTGATGTTAATAAAATGCCCCTTTTTACAAGCCAGGGTGAAACCTTGAAACATTAGAAAAATCAATACTGATTAAACTGAAAACATTAGCATTCCACGGCCACCAGCAATAATAGTTTGTTCTCTAGCCTTTTTTTGTGTGTTTACCTTGTCGGATGGCTGTGTTCCTTCTGGGACTTTGACAGCAGTGTAGTTGGACACCCTTGCACCCACACACTGAACCTATTCATGGCTCTTCTACTATAAATAACAGATCATGGCGCCTCCCATGAAGATTGCACCTGGTTTTGATCCATTGCTGAGGTAATAGCTCAGATCAGTTTATGCAATTTTAACCAAACACAAGAATTAAAGGGATTACAACTTTGTTAGTGTTATCAGAGGTTTGAGGTGAAAGGTCATACAGTATCATAACTAAGGTGAACATATGGTCTAAAAAGGGTGCCAAAAGAAACCTGAGACCCCACAACCTATCAATACGAGTTCTTCATGGATTGTTCCTCCCAACCTTGCTGAGTTAAAAAACAAACAAAAAACAGCATTGACCATATACAGCGGTGCGTTAACTTGAGTTTTAATTCCTTCTGTGACCACACTCGTAGCTCTAAACACTCGTACCATAAATCATCCTTCCCCATTGAAATAAATGAAAATGCCCTTAATCCTTTCCACCACCACTCCCCCCCCCCAAAAAAAAACAACGAAAACTGTTGGAACATGTTTTTTTTTAATAAGAAAAATAGCACTTTACAGTATTGTTCTTTATAAAACATACAATAACATACTTAAATAGAATGTAAAGAATTAAACAGTTTGCGCATCATGATTTTATTATTGTGCGTCTCCTGTGTGCATGCTTTGGTCACTGGAGGGGGGGCGGGTGCAGTATAATACAGACAACAAATACAAAGAAGACAGCTAAATTCAGTAAACTGCAGTAATATTTGTCTTCTTTTTGCAGAGGATAAAGACTACATGCCTGTGAGTATTGTTACATTGTCTGTCTACATTTGTTGCTACTACCCTATTTGGGTTAAAATATCTGTTGCTAATCAACCCATAAACAAAACTAGCCAAATTATATGTACATATATTGTCGTTTGTGTATGGTTGAAACCATCTGTAAGAGCCAGTGACGCGCTTAGTCAGTCGTCAAGCTGACAGAGTAGTGCCACTCCGCGTTTGATCCAGTGCTGAGGGCGCTTGGCAGTGGGCAACAACATCGGAATGACAAAATTGGTAGAGTGTCCTGTTGTAGAGAGGGTGCCCCTCCTCTCGGTGGTCTTGTAGAGAGGAGAAAGATAGCGGCCGTCAGATTCCTCTGGGATGTCTTTTGCTGCATGGTGGAGAAAAAGAGGCAAGGAATTATAACATGGAAATTAACCAATAAAAGTAAAAACTAGCATTAAGTTGAGATCTTGGTGTCATGAGAAGATGCGTGGTTGTGATGCCAGTGTAAAAAAAACACATCGAAATGCACACTTACTTGGTTTTATCCAGATAATGGGTACTGTGTCAAAGAGGATTTTGGGATACTGCTCCATCAAAACTCCACTGCGGATCGAAAAAACACCAGTGAACCTTTTTTCAAGTGGTCATCATGCACTTCAAATAATGATCATTCTTGTAAAATACCCTTCTGTGGACCACATTACCTTTCTTTGTCCCATCGAGCTCCGTCAAGAAACAACCCATAAATGTAGACACCATCTTCTGGAGGCGTGTCTGACTGATCAATAGGAAGAACCTGTAGGATCAAATGAGAACATTACACAAGGAATGGCTTAAAGACATCGTTTGAGGTCAAGAAAGTAAGAGCATTTAAGCTCAAAACTGAGTGGCTGATTGTGTTGAAGATAAAAAGTGTGTGTTGACCTCAAAGTCAAAGCCCAGCAGGTCAATCGGAACATTGTATTTTCTGGCGTAGTTCTGCGTAGCCCCTGTTAGGAAGGCCTGGGTGAAGAAGAATCCTGACAGCCAGAACACACTGGGCTTACCGTCACTGAACCAGTCCTATATGTACAGAGAATTCAAGTGAAAACCTAAGCGGATGGGACATCCTCATGTAGAGACAAATTGTGACTCACTTGCAAAAACTTAAGCCTTGTGAGAAAGTCATTAATGTAGCTGCCCAGGGGCTTGAGGCTTGGATACGAGCGTTTGGCCCATTGCTCTGGAACCTTGCCCACTGCCAAACTAATTGCAATTCCCTCCAGCTCAGCATCCATGACCACTAAACCCTTGAGGGCCTTTAGCAGGTTCTGTAGACTAACACGGACGGTACTACAAAGCCTGAGAAGGAAAACCAGGTCAGATTAAGTGGTTTATTTGTGGTTTTTATATGTATATATATATTTTTGCATCAAATTCTATAAAAGTGTGTATGTCCATACGTGTTGTAGCGCTCCATTTCTTGGACAAGCACAGTGTTCATACTCTCCTTGTAGAGCACCGGGTACTTATTGAGCGATACTTCGATGTCAAAATTATTTGGAAGCTGATGAGATGAAATAAACTTGATTATTACTGCGAATATTCATGACAAAAAATATTCAAATTTTGGGAAAAACATCCAGCTCAATAAATAAATTTCTCAATCCAAATCTGCATTCTGTCCCTTAAAAGAATAGAGAGCAGTTAATAAGAAGTGCCTCAACTTGGACTGTCTCTCAATGGTATGCCATTAGCACTCTTAAGAATGAACAAATTAAGAGATACATTCTATCATACCTTAGTGAGGATGTCATTCGCTATGTCATACAGAGCACTGTCACTCCCAGAGCTACCCCCTCCCTTAGATCCTCCTCCCTGGGTGAGAAGCAGTGAATCAAACAACAGCTTCGTCTGCTGCAGGTCCTTCGAAATGTCCACATTTTCGTGCATCCCAAATATTTCTGGATGCTGACTGACTGGAAGCTCCTGGTATACAGCAAAGGTATTGTTACTCTGTTGAAAGTCTCACAAACTAACTAATAACTACTTGCTGGATGCAAAGCTTTACCTTGATGAATCGAAGGTAGTCATCATAGGAGGATTTAGGGGGGGCAACATAATCACCGCTTGGTGAGAAAGGAAAAGAAGGTTTATCCACAACGTCCCTGTTGTAGAAGTCAGCCAACATGGTATTCAGCAGGCGCCGATCCCAGTTGTCAGTTACGCGGCCTCCATAGTTGCACTCTCCAGTCAGGTAAGTTATGGCCTCGAAGGGCACATCATCGTATTGATTGATAAACAACTACAAAGAAAGACAAAGGACACACCTTTAGATGCATGTGATGGTAGTAATTTTGTCACTGGAAATGATTACCTGGAGCTGTCTGATACTTATATGAAGGTCTGTCTCATTGAAGCCATAAGGAATATTCCAGCCTAATGGGCCAAACTTCCTTCTCTCCTGTACAAGCGCATGGAAGAAGCACAGCCCATACAGGAGCTTTTCCCAGACCTAAAAGACAATACAGTTAATGTTGAAGAAATCAATCTATATTTAGTAGTGTGGTCAACTAACGACATCAATGTCCCCCAACTCACCAGTTCCTTATTTGTGCAATTATTGAAGAAGTTTTGGTCACCAACAGGATCTGACGTGTATGACTGCAATATGTTTAGTCGAAGTCCTGTCGGGGGCTCGTTAGTCATTTTCACCCCATTCTGCAGAAGGGTGACTGGAAACTGGTATCACAGAGGGTCCGTTTTCAGGACCTGAACCAGATAAAACCAAGCTGTGCTACATGTTGGCATACATAATGTTGGACTTTACCTTGGGCGAAGGGTAGCTTGTGAGCCAAAGTCGGAAGTCTTGGTGGCATGTTGCAGGACTAAAATCCTCACAGATCTTCTCCAGGGTGGACATCCAGGACACAGCCAGATGACAATTCTGCAAACACACCCATGTCCCATTCTGCATGGCTGTAGATATCATTTTGGAAGCAATGGGTCCTTGGCCTTGCCCCAGAGAAATGGACTGGAAATTATTACCCCCCATGTCCTTGTCAGCTGCGAACTTCAGTAAGCCTGGGAAGCGTTAATGGGTCAGGAATATTCGTGTCAGCGTTACATAAAGTTTCAGAAGTAAACTGCAGAACCTACTAGCCATGGGATCAGCACCAGGAGAAAGCACAAACACCAGCGGGATGGTGGCATTAGAGTCCAGGTAGCTCTTGCTTAGGTCAAAGGGAGGGGGCTGAACAAATTTTTTCCCAAGCTTAATTATTACATATTTGTTTACAGCTGGCACAATCTTGTCAGGCCTGAGACAGCGGACAATGATTATCTTCTGCAGTTCATTGAGTTTATCATCCCAAGGTGAGGGCAAAGGAACGTTGCTCGGCTCTTTACTGTCAAAAATAGGTTTGAAAAGTTCTGGGCGCTCAATGAAAGAGTTTCTGTGGGACAAGCACAATAACGGTGGAACAATTTAAAACATGTTGAGTAATATTCTTACTTTATAGCAATAGAATTCTGAACAATTCAAGAATTGTTGAACTTTTCTCACTTCACTCCTTTTAAGCCAGGAAGCTCATTGGCTCGACAAATCTCATCCCAGCTCTTCTCCTGCAGCCAGCTGGGATCGGGATTAGCGAGGGTGTTCTGCAGGCCCACGCCTCCCGTCATCAAGAAGATCAAATCAGAGTACTCAATCTCATCTTTTGCCCTGGTGGAAATGTCAGTATTGATTTTATTTGGACCAGGCAGAACAATGATCAAAACAAGTCAGTATCTTCCATAAATAGTTTGTGACACTCACAGAAGTAGATTGCAACAGAGGATAAAGGAGAAGAGAAGTTTATCCTTCTCAAACAGAGAGCGACAGACGTTGCAGAACAAGTTATAGGTGAAGTGATCAACCAGGTACATGACCCGCTTTTCCAGGATCTTGGACTTCTTACTACATAAAAACAGAAGAGGCTTCTCAGAAAAATACTCTCCAGCTCAATGTTGCTTGTTATCATGTAGTCAATTGAAAACCTACAACTGTTCTCTTAAAACCTTCAGTGAATTCACAAGTAATAGTAACTTACTATTGCTTCCTGTCATTTGTTTTAATGTTTCAAGTAATGTTCAAGACTGCAACGTAACATCTACCACTAAAAGCAGTAATGACACCTTAAGTACTGTATACACCAATCCATGATACGGCATGCAAGCGTTGTGTTAGTTGACCATTATCTGGCTATAAAAAAAGGCTCATAAATGTCATCATGTGATCCCATGGCACTCATAAAAGAGTAACATTGTGTGAATCACTCACCTGTCTTGGATAGAGTTTATATAGAGGTTGACAAACCAGCTGAGAGAGTACTGATACATTGGGTCTATGTTGGTCAGGTCAGCAATGGTGAAGAACAGAACAGAGGAGTGCTTGGCAATCGATCTGTAACACTCTCGAGACTCGGCTATCATGATCTCCGTCTCCTCTGCAATCTGGGGAATTCATGAACACAATGTAGTCAGAAAAAAAATCCATCACATCAGCAACCCAGATCTTGAATGTTGAGCACAGTACGTGCCTTTTGTTTCTTTGTAATCTCATTGGACATGATCTTTGCAGAATCTAGGACCTGAATGGCACTCTCATCCTCCAGAATATTTCCCTCCGAGGATGAAAGTGTCTCAAGAATCTTGTCCTCAGTTTCCTTCAGTTGCCTGTTATTTGCAGCTGACTGCAAAATGAGTGCATTTCTCTCCTCTTCAAGCTCTGGCCTGCAAAGCACATGAAGCAGAATAAAACTTGAATGAAGAGACCAAATATTTGAGTGAATGATCAGTAATGCAGTACCTTTCCTTAGCAACCACAATCCCCAGCAGCTGGTCCTCTAAGCCTTCTGGGGTGATCATGAAGTTCAGCAAAGACACCTTAGTGGCCAGTTCTGGTAGATAATGAGGGTTCCTCAGCTTCGTGGTGATGTAGAAGCGGAATTCGGGGGAGTACTCAATCACGCTCTCCCCCAGTTTTATACATTCCACACCACCTAGGTGAAACAAGCATGACCGAAATTATAATTTTTACAGGTTTAAATTCGGAATACCAGATTGCCTTTTGGCAGCTGTGCAACATTAGCACCTTGTTTGAAGGTTTGTTTAAGGAGTAGAGGTTCTAGTGAGGGGTCCAACTCTTCTCCTACATTTTCGAGCAGCAAGGGGCTTCCAAACTGAATACAGTTTTCCAAAGTTCTCATATAGTCGTCATCTGTTAATTTGATAATGTTCAACTTGTTGTCTTTCTCTGAATTCTTCACCCACTTGTTGGCCTGACCCTGAGGGTCAATCATCAGGGGCCTGAAAGAGCAGGGATAGATCAACACAATCCTGGGACAGAATGATTTCAATGTTTCACACAACCACAATGAAAGAGAAAATATATTTATTGACATCTTTCTGACAGGTTTTGTAATTGATTGAAGGTAGCATTTCTGAGCAATGCAGCCATTGCGTTACCATAGCTTGTAAAAGGCTTCTACGTTCTCACCATCGACGTGAATTACTGGTAATGACACCATTGTCAATCGAGAAAGAGTCAGTGGGAAGGCCAGCAATGTTCCACGCCCTAATCTTAATAGGATCTCCCAAGGTCTTACTGAGAGAGAAATCATCTGATGATGGAATGCTCTTAGACTAGAGATATAAAATAATGATGAGGAGAACATTCATATATGCTACAAATGAGAGAGGGATTTTGTGTGTCAATTAAAGAATTAGAAGACTGACTTGACACGATTTGATCCAGTGATTGGTGCAATCCTGTCTAAAGCTTGCAGTGAAAGCGCCCAGGTAGGCCATGACACCGGCAGAGATAAGGACATCCCCAGAAAGGTTATCATATGTGTTCTGAAGATCATCTGCAGCTTTAGACCATCTGAGGAAAAACATGTTTACTAAGTGGCATATGGCTATCATTGCAATTCTTATCAATCCAAAAAAAAAAAAAAAAGGTGTTAAGCCATTCATCACCTTGTTTTCTCCCCACCCAGACCACCAATGAGTTTCTCAGCTCTCTCCAACTTCTGTTGACACAGATCTCTTTGGGCTTCTAGCTTGGCCTTCTCCTCTGTCTTCTCCTGAGATATTCTTTGCAGGTCAGCCAAACGGTCCATAACCTCCTTAAGTTGGGCTCTCTTCTCTGAAAGCGTGGCCATGGCAGCAGCCAGCATTGCCTGAGCCTCTGCTTGTTTGGCCTTTTTGGGAGCCACAATCTAAAAGCACGGAAATTAGTATACCTGGAGGCACAAGTGTATTTCAATTTTAAGTGCAAAAGAAGCAAAGCCACACCTTCACCACCCTGTCATAGGACTCCATTGCTTTGATCCACTTGCAAAGGCCCTCTGCTGCTGAGGAGGCTTTTGCCACCTTAGCAGGGCTGAAGTCAGGATTGGTCATGTAGGTAGCGCGGATTTTTTGCATTGATTCCTCCTGTAATTAAGGCAAGACATAAATTGTAGTTGTTTTCTTAATGCATTGAGAATGACGATTTATAGACACTCACAGGAATATTATCCTTGTCATATTCTTTTAGATCCCTTAAAAAGTTCATGTCACCCAGTAGCTTCTTGCTTGGACCCCAGTAGTCCAAAACCTAGCCAATAAAGAAAAGGTCATGGGGAAAACAAATGCGGTGTTTTCATGCAAATGCTGTTTTTGTGACGCAAATGCTATTTTTCAATTAGTGATCTTTTAACATGGACTAACCTTTTTTCCTGACCCAGCAGGATCAGCCACCTTATCTGGAGACAATCCTTTCATTACACACACAGCTGACATCACCAGCTTAACTCCATCGGGTGGGTTTTTCATGGACTTCACAACGGTAATGTCAGCAGGCTGCAATCAAGAAGGTAACTGAAGGTCATCGAAAAGGTTACATACAAGGCATATGTTGGCTTAGTTCGGAGGGGTCTTACCTTTAAGGTGTTCAAAGCTGAGGTTGCTTCCTCCAGAGCAGGGATGGCCTCAGCCAATTCACTATCACACTCATCCTTCAGCGCTTGAGCCTCAGCAGCTTGGACAGCTGTGGCCTCTTCTTCAACACTCACAAGTTTACTTGTAGCTTCCACCTCAACAGATTCCACTGCGATCACCTACAGGTCATCACAGGAGACTGCATATTTTTGTTGCATTTTCCACATTATAACATGCAATTGGAGTTTAATGCTGCGCAATGTCTTTACCTTCATCATTTTTTCATTTTCTATCTGTGCCAATTCCAGTTTGGGCTGTAAGTCAACCAACTCCAGTTTCATCTCGCCAACCTTCAGAGGCATAATGTTAAAGGGGACATATCACGAAAAATCAAGATATTTTTTGAATATAAATTGACTCTTATTGAGTGCCTTCTCACCCATCAGGTGTAAGATTAAGTCAATTACTTTTAACTTAAAATGTTGGAGGAAAACAATGCATTATCTATTGAAAAAACAGAAACCATTACATAAAAGAAGAAAAGAAAAGAAGAATCAAATGAAACTGTAGCATGTACCTGAGATTCAGCAAAGGCTAGTTTTTCCAGACCATTGGTGTATCTCCTCTTTGCCTTCATGACTGCATCTCTTTTCTTAGTGAGGAGCTGACTGAAAGCTGCCATGAGCTCCAGATAGGATGTAGGTGTAACATAATTATGGCGACCTAGCTCAGAGAGGAATCTGCGAAGAAAAAAGTGTAAACAGAAGCTGATATAATGTACTCTTAATCTTATTTATTACTAAGTCACACCTCACTGAAAGTTGACTTGCAGAGGTGTGAAATGTTTTGCAGATGGATACGACCTCCTTCGTCTCATTGTCTTTCATCTCCAGCGGCTGCAGGAAAGAGTTGGCTACCCGCTCAAGAGCCTCCTCTGGCCAAGGCTGTTAGGGTGCAGTTAAATGTGTTACATTTTTCACACAAGCAAGAAAAACCATACGTACTTAAGACAGTCAACCAAAATGGAAAATTTTCCTCATGTGCCCAAATGAAAACTGACCTACAGTGAGTACACTGTGTATACAGTATATGAGAACCTTTGTGTTCTTTGGATGGTGGACAACTGGTTAGCACATCTGCCTCAGAGTTCTGAGGACCTGGGTTCAAATCCGGCCTCGCCTATGTGGAGTTGGCATGTTCTCCCCGTGCCTGAGTGGGTTTTCTCTGGGTACTTCAGTTTCCTCACATACCCAAAGAACATGCCCATAGGTGTGAATGTGGGTGTGTATGGTTGTTTGTGCCCTGTGATTGGCTGGCGACCAGTTCAGGGTGTACCCCGCTTCTCGCCCAGAGTCAGCTAGGATAGGCTCCAGCATGCCCGCAACCCTCGTGAGGATAAGTGATATGGAAAATGGATGGATGCATGTGTTCTTTATGTGACTTTTTCATACATCAGCAAAAACTCTAATTGATCATGCATATGTAGTACCTGAAACCAGTTTATGGTGCAACAGTTAATTAGAGACGGAAACTGGCGCAGGCGATTACGAAAAGCTTCGCCAATAGGACTGAAGGCCACAACGATGTGCAGGTTCTGCTTGCAGCGTGCCACGAAGTAGTTAAACAGAGTCAAAGAGCTCAACTCTACGCTCTTATTCTTCGCTTGGGCAATGGGACGTACAGTCTAGAAATGGGAAGAGAATGAGATTATTTGTAAATATAAATGCAGAGTTGACGATCGTGAACTCCATACGTGATGGTCCGGCAGGCGAAGAGGCATACGGAGATGCAGACAAGAAGCACTTTCCAACAGCACAGTACAGTAATACATACGGTACAGTGGCGTGAAAAAGTATTTGCCCCCTTCCTGATTTCTTATGTTTGGATTAAAATTTTTTTTGCACATTTTTTCACACCTAAATGTTTTGGATCATGTAGACAATTGTACTATCTCACAAAAACATCCCAAGTAAATATCAAATGCAGTTTTTTTTACGGTATGATTTTATATGCATCCATTCCTTTTTTTGTGTGTGTACGGTTTGTGCTCTACTATCTGGTCTTATGTAAAAAAATGAATTGCCCCTCCTCTTGTTAGATCATGATGAGTTCACAGTGAGTTAAATTTCACTGGCCACAACCAGGCCTGATTACCACCAAATTTGTTGAATCAAGAAATCACAACTAGTACCTGTTAGACAAAGTAGGCTACAAGAAAAGAAAACACATCGTGCCACAACCCAGAGAAATTCATTAACAAATGAGAAAAAGGTGATTGAAATCTATCAGTGTGGAAAAGGTTACAAATCCATTTCAAAGGATATGGGATTCCAGCAAACCTCAGTCAGAGCAACTGTGCTCAATTTAAGAAAACTGTTAACAGTGGTGACACTTTCCCAGGAATGGTTGGCGAACCAAAATCTTTCCTAGTGTGCAATGCTGACCCATCCAGGAGGTCACAAAAGAACCCAGAACATGCAAACAACTGCTAGCCTCACTGGCATCAGTTGAGGTTAGTGTTAATGACACAACTGGAAGGAAAAACACTGGGCAAACATTGTATAATGGGTGAGATCAAAGGCAAAAAAAATACTGCAGACAAAAAAAACAACAGAGGCTCCTCTCAAATTTGCCAAAAAACTTCAAGACCTTTGAAGAAATATATATAAGTTGAACATTTTGCAAGGTGTCACACATGGTGGTGGCAGTGTGAAGAGTCTGGGACTGCTTTTCTGCCTCAGGACCTGGATGAATTGCTTTGATAAATAGAACAATGAAATCTGCTAGGAAATTGTACAGGTGAACCTCTGGCCATCAGTTCGTGCTCTCATGCTCAAGCGCTCTTGGGTACAGCAGCAGAACAGGGACCCAAAACATACCAGCAAGTCCACCTCAGAATTGCGAAAAAATAAATAAATAAATAAAGGTTTTGGGGTGGTCAAGTCAAAAGTCTGGACCTAAATCTAATTGAGATGCTTTGGTATCACCTTGAATGGGCAGCTCATGCTCAGAAACCTTCCAATATAACTGAAGTAAAATTTAAAAAAATGCAAAAGCAAGTCGGCCAAAATTCCTGCAGAGCGATGCAAAAGATTATTGTTACTGCCAACCCGTTATTATATTCAGGGGGCAATTACTGTACCTCTTTAAATAGGTAGTGCCAGTTAGATTTGTATTATCTTCCCCTTCATAAAATCATAATTTATAAACTGCCTTTTATATTTGTTTTGGTTGTCTTTGTGATATATTGAAATTGGTCTCATGATAGTAAACATTTAAGTATGATAAATACACTGCAAAAGCACTGTACAAAACACTTGGATCATTTTAATGTCATACCTCAATGATATCCTGTTTCTCATCCATAGCAAACATATTGGGCACCTCTCCTGTGTTCAGGACACTGTTTACATCTTCAAGAAAAGCTTCATCTTTAATCTGAGCATCAGTGAGCAAAAAAACTATTCTTTGACCCTTCACCCCTGCATCCTTGAGCAGCTTCTGTAATATGTTAAAATGTGTTACATTGCACTTAAAGCACAAATCTAAAAACACTTCTGTTGTATGCAGATTACAAGCACAACACTGACCTTGAGGTCATCCCTCCACTCAACCATTCCATAACTCTTTGAAATCTCAGGCTGGAAAAGGTTCATCTGGGCGATGAACGTGGCCAAACGAGTGATGGACTGGCGTCCACTGCCTCCCACTCCTACTAACAGGGCATTCCCTCCTGGCTGCTTCAAGACACGGCTTATGCGGGACAGGTGCTCCAAGACATAGCTACATCGGACACATTTTTAATTGTGACTACTCTGTTAATGCTATTTAGTTGTGCTCAATAAATAAATTAAAAATAAATTATTTTTTTTTAAAAGAAAAATTAACCTAAAAATATCACATGAATGCAGCGGTTTTTAATACAATACTGTACATCCTTGGGTTCAATTGACTCTTTGCTGCATTGTGATTTACCGGAAGATGACAAGATACATGCGACTCTTGTTCATCTGGTTGTATTCAACAAGACATGCCTCCACCACCTCAGCAAAGCTTTCTACGGAAGCCACCTCAGCATACAACCGATCATCAGCCTCGAGGTCAGGATTCATGTAATCACCAAACAGTAGAGTCTGCATGTCTTGCTCGACCAACTGCCAAAATAAAAATATAAATTAGAATTGCATTCAACCTATGTGTCATTTGTAGAAACATCACAAATTTTGACCTCAGGCAGCATGAATGAAGACAGGCCTGAGCAACTCCAACTGTCAAACTTCTGACATCAGAATAATCCACAAACAAACAGTAAAAAAAAAAAAAAAAACAGTCAACATACTTTGCTGCCTTGTTTCAGGTGCTCAAACACCTGGTTAAAGTTTTCATTGAAGTGGTCCTTGAGGATCTTGCTCATCAGCTGATAGAACCACGCTCGATCCTTGTCATCCACCAGACGATCGTAAAAGACGCGGAAGACCTCATGGACAAATAGGCGAATCATAGTGCGTTTGTTCTCCAGAGATTTGCTTTTCACAAGCAGACACCCTTGTATAACA
The DNA here is from genome assembly GCF_024500385.1 of Phyllopteryx taeniolatus. NCBI lineage: Eukaryota > Metazoa > Chordata > Actinopteri > Syngnathiformes > Syngnathidae > Phyllopteryx > Phyllopteryx taeniolatus. The sequence continues at coordinate 4,463,235 of NC_084502.1, forward strand.
CGCGAGAAGTCCCGCAGGTTAAAAGTGTAGTGAGACTTGGCTGGCGTCGGAAGTAAGTTCTCCATTGCTTGCTTGTAGACCTTTGAAAAAGACATTTGGAAAATTCCAGTATTGGAAAGTCAAGGGTTTGTTGACAGGAATGTAGGTGTCCTATTTGGAGAACTCACTTCCATGGTTGCTGTCACCGTTTGGCTGCCAATGGTAAAATATTCTGGTGGAAATTCATTGTTCTTGAGATAGAACGCCACCATAATGGAGAAGATGCGAACCATGGTCTCATCACTGAAAGAATTTATGCTAAAAATGTTGAAGTGGCGCAGGAAGCGAGATGTCACAGCATTCCTCCCCCCACCAGGAGGACCCATGGCTGCAATAATCTGGATGTCAACTAATTTGATGCCGGAAGTATCCTTCAGGTCATACCTGTCGGAAAATAATAGATTAGCCCAGCAATATATTCTGTCCTCTTCCATTCAATGTTCCTCTTTGTTTGGTGTTGAGTTGGTAATGACGCATACCACTTCTTGTGATCAAAAAACTGTCGAAGAAGCTCCACTGGAGGCTGAGCTCCAAACTGCTCCAGTGCTGGCATATTCACATCATCTATGAAAATTAGGTATTTCTTCCCCATTGGGGGGCCAAAGACACCTTTCCGTCTCTTATCTAATTTGGCCATGATGATGTTCTGGAAAACACAAAGAATAAAGCATAAGGATATTCAAAGTTGCAAGGACATTCATATTCATCAGTGGTTCCAGCTGACCTGTGTTTGGTTGGCAGTGGTGCGGGCAGAAAAATTGATTGAGAGGGGTAAAAAGAGATCTTTGTCCAGACCGTTCATCAACTTCTCCATTACATACACTGACTTTCCAGTGCCAGTAGGGCCAGCCAACAGCAGAGGTCTGAGCAGAGAAACAGATATTGAAACAGTTAACACAAGTGGACAAACTCAAACCATGAATATTTCTGTGACCATACTCACATTCCATAGGTGATACAAATGTCCATTAGGAAGGTGTAGCGAACTGAGTCGATGGTGGGAACAATGATGTCCTGCACTTTGGTGCTTTTGTCCCCCAGGCTGACACTTTTGATTGTATCATTCCAGTGAATCCATTTGCCTTTTCCTTTAAACTGAACATTAGATTTATTAGAGTACTGTAATGCAGTGATTAAAAATGTGCACTTTAAAAGACAAACACTTCAGAATTCCAATTCCAATGAAGTTGGGATGTTGTGTTAACCAAATAAAAACAGAATACAATGATTTGCAAATCATGTTCAACCTATATTTAATTGAATACACTACAAAGACAAGATATTTAATGTTCAAACTGATAAACCTTTTTGTTTTTAACAAATAATCCTTAACTTAGAATTTTATGGCTGCAACACGTTCCAAAAAAGCTGGGACAGGTGGAAAAAAAGACTGCGAAAGTTGAGGAATGCTCATCAAACACCTGTTTGGAACATCCCACAGGTGAACAGGCTAATTGGGAACAGGTGGGTGCCATGATTGGGTATAAAAAGAGCTTCCCTGAATTGCTCAGTCATTCATAAGAAAAGATGGGGCGAGGTTCACCTCTTTGTGCACAAGTGCGTGAGAAAATAGTCCAACAGTTTAAGGACAATGTTCCTCAGCGTACAATTGCAAGGAATTTAGGGATATCATCATCTACGGTCCATAATATCATCAAAAGGTTCAGAGAATCTGGAGAAATCACTGCATGTAAGCGTCAAAAACCGACAGCAATGTGTAAAGGATATCACCACATGGGCTCAGGAACACTTCAGAAAACCAATGTCAGTAAATACAGTTTGGCGCTACATCCGTAAGTGCAACTTGAAAGCAAAGCAAAGCAAAAGCCATTTATCAACAAAACCCAGAAACGGTGCCGGCTTCTCTGGGCCCGAGCTCATCTAAGATGGACTAATGCAAAGTGCAAAAGTGTTCTGTGGTCCAACGGGTCCACATTTCAAATTGTTTTTGGAAATTGTGGCCATCGTGTCCTCCGGGGCAAAGAGGAAAAGAACCATCCGGACTGTTATGGACGCAAAGTTCAAAAGCCAGCATCTGTGATGGTATGGGGCTGTGTTAGTGCCAATGGCATGGGTAACTTACACATCTGTGAAGGCACCATTAATGCTGAAAGGTACATACAGGTTTTGGAGAAACATACAAGACAATGCCAAACCACATTCTGCATGTGTTACAACAGCGTGGCTTTGTAGTAAAAGAGTGCAGGTACTAGACTGGCCTGCCTGAAGTCCAGACCTGAGTGCGGGTACTAGACTGGCCTGCCTGAAGTCCAGACCTGTTTCCCATTGAAAATGTGTGGTGCATTATGAAGCGTAAAATACGACAACGGCGACCCCTGACTGTTGAAAAGCTGAAGCTGTACATCAGGCAAGAATGGGAAAGAATTCCACCTACAAAGCTTCAACAATTAGTGTCCTCAGTTCCCAAACGTTTATTGAATGTTGTTCAAAGAAAAGGTGATGTAACACAGTGGTAAACATGACCCTGTCCCAGCTTTTTTGGAACGTGTTGCAGCCATAAAATTCTAAGTCAATGATTATTTTCTAAAAACAATAAAGTTTATCAGTTTGAACATTAAATATCTTTGTAGTGCATTCAATTAAATATAGGTCGAACATGATTTGCAAATCATTGTATTCTGTTTTTATTTATGTTTAAGACAACGTCCAACTTCATTGGAATTGGGGTTGTATGTAATTCAGTGGTACCTCGTAGAAATAGTCATAAACCAGGCCTTTCTCATCCACTGGGCACTCCCATTTGCCCACAATATCAGGAACTGGATGATCCGCTGTCTTACCAGACATTGTGTCCCTGATGAACTCATTAAATTTCTCCCTGCTTTTTGTATCACAGCTGCCACCCACAGACCACACCAGGGAAAATGAAAAGGCTGCCTGCAATCATAAGAAAGATAAAGGCTGTTAGTGCACAAAAGACAAATGAAATGTATGAAGAGCAAATATGCCATTCAGGGCATTTTTGTGGACATGCTAGTCTATCAACAATATGATGAATTGTAATTATTTGTACCAAGATCCAGGTTCGAATAGTTTTGTCATTTGTCTCTGTCTCTAGTGGTTCAAGTAGCAATATCTCAAACAGTCTACACAAGGACACAGATGCGTTCCAGTTGGTTGTGGGCACAACTTCCTGTAAACAAAAAGTAATGAAATGAAAACCGTGTTTGCTCTAAATCGGTGCATACTCATTTGAGCCAAATACAATGACGTTAATATTTACTTTGCCTTTTTTTAATTTCAATTACTCCAATGTCTTGTGATACTTACTCTGCAGTGTTTACGCACTATCCTGAAGGAAGGTGGCAGCAGCCAGTGAAAGAGTTCTAGCAGCAGATTGTTATGGTCGGGACTCTTCAGAACATCAGGAAGTGTGTTCATCCAGGAGATCACTAAAGGCTCCCAGCCCAGTTGAGAAGGTTCCATGTAGATCATACCACATCGACTGACTGTGGCAGGCTGCCATGGAGAGATGCTATTTCAGAATTTGCTGTCGTTATATCAGATTTGGTATTGAGAGCTAATTCCCATTGGATAGTTTTAGTTGTAGCAGCATTATATAAAACACATTTGCAAGTTATTCAATCACTCCAAACTTACAGAGGCCTGTGACAGATCCATTGCTTCAAAAATCAGACTCATCTGATTGGACATCTGGATAATTTCTCCACTCATCAGACATAACTGTAGTGTGAATATAAAAACAAAGATGGTCGGAACAAATGACAATAAATCTCACCAAAATGTAATTTATATACATTATGGACCTTTTTGTTGTCATCCAACACGGTGTTCATGCTTTCAATCCACAACGTATCTATAGGACCATCAAACACTACCCATTTACGCTCTGGTGTTTCAGCCGATGCATACTCGCGAAACGTGTTGGCCACAATCCCATCTGTCCACTAAAAGAAAAAAAAACAAAGTAGCAGACAAAAACAGCTCTGTGAGACAATTGTGCTTTAAATACGTGGATCCAAGGTCCCACCTCATGGGAAATGAGATCAAACTGTCCAAAGAGCTGTCCCATGGTGATCGCCTTTGGATTCAATGTCCTGAAGATGACCTTTTCTTCCTCTCCGTACCCTTTTTCATTCATCAGAATCAGCGTGTCAGCGAGAACATGGAGCACTTTGGTCTTCCCCGAAAATGACTCTCCCACCAGCATGAACCTGATAATAAAACTTTACCTTGATGCAATGCCGTGTTGACACAAGTTGTGGGAAATACAATACTTTCTAGCCCAAAACATGAAACATAACACATCCAAAATGAGATAACCTGGAATTTTAAAAGTAGCATACCCATGCCGAACTATCATCATCTCGTATGTCTGGATCATCTTCTCTAGGAAGATCTGTGTTGACTGTACATTGTGTTTTTCACAGCACTCAAGAGCAGCTTCCAAAAATAACTGCCAAAAACATGATTACACATAATATACAGTATTATACTGTTTATACTGTACCACCTAGTATGAATCTGCATACATGTGGAGATTTCAGACGAGGTAAATATGACATTGGCACATCTTACCTCATAGTCAGGTTCAGGAAGAGAGATGCCAGGGAACAAATCGCTGGTTATTCCATTGAACAGTGGAATATCATGCGAAAGAAACTTGGGCTCGTTAACATCTTTGATAGACCTCAAAAGCTAGATGTTAACGCAGAAAAAAACATTAATAAACAGAGCAAAGAAGTTTGGACCAAAACCAGTGGATGAATGAAGCTGAGCACAAATACCAGTATGTCCTCATTTTCGTCGGGATACTTGAGCTTGAGGTTTCCTGCAGCCACAAGTACAGCTTTGACAGCCCTCATGCCGTAATCGTAATGGAACTGGGACGAGAGCTGCTCTGAACAGAGCCTGTAAGTCATTGCAATCTTGACTGACAGAGGCTTGGCATTGAAGAATCCATATGAATAGAGAGAGATCTCTGCTATCAGCGCATAGTTGGGGACCATCATGGTCACAGTTCGAAACAACACCTGAGGAACATGAAAGGCCACCACCACATTAAGACAAATAGAAAAACTTAGGTTTGTGAACAAATAATGTTGACTAATTTTACATTCACATGCTACTACCTCCAAATGCACATTTCAAAAGCACGATTTGTGATAAAATAGCTCATGTGCTATAACTGATTAAGTTAGAAGACCTTCAGGTTGTCAGGAAGTTCAGAGCGCCCTGCATAACCAGGATTCATTGTGATGGAAACAAAACAGTTGGGGTTGAGTTTAAGCATAGTTCCTTCAAAGTCAAAGTACTCCAAGTTCATCTCAATTGCCCTCTGGATGCAGAGGACCTGCTGGGCCACTACAGACAAGACCTCAAGCTCAATACGGTTGAATTCGTCAAAGCAAGCCCATGCTCCAGATGAAGCCAAACCTTTGAAAAACTGAGAAAATGTACCAGAACACAACAAACTTTGTTTGAAGCAGAAATTATAATATGATATGACGCTTTTTTTTTGGTCTGATGTTACTTTGCCCATAGCAAGATAATCCAGTCCATCAGAACAGTTGAAGACCACACATTGCACAGCTAAAGCTTTGGCTAGATCCTTGGTGGTTTCTGTCTTTCCAGTTCCAGCTGGACCTTCAGGTGCCCCACCCAAATGGAGGTAAAACGCCCCGATCTGTGAAGGCATGTAAAGCATTTCATATTGAAATAGAAACATTTATTGAAAAAACTAAAGTGACGGATACCCATGTCTAATCATTGTCTTATGCATACCAGAGTTCTGTAGCATCTGTCAGTCAGTGGGGTGATGACCAGACGAAAAGAGTTCCCCAGATACTCATACGCATACTTAACATCACAGTTTATAATGCGAACTCGAACATTGTTGTTGCTCCAGTAGTAACGAAGCTGGGCTAGCCATCGAAAATCATTTTCATTTACTACACCTGTTTAAAAAAAAGAAATTCATGTAAAAAGAGTTGATGGAAGAGTTGTTAAACATGAGAAAAAGCATAGTGAATGTAGTCCTTTGTGCCATGAGGTACCGTGCTCAATGAGTTCCATAACAACATCTCTGGCATGGACGTCAATTGTCACCAGTGCTCCCAAAGTAATCCGTGTTTGCTTGGGTAGTTTCCCTCTCACTAGCCCCACAATGTCTGCTAGCTGTTTCTGGAGTTGCTGGTAGTAGTTTTTCACACCCTGAAGAGGCCATGAAAGACAGTTCAAAGAGAGTTATTATTTTTATTGGAGTTTACTTCTTCCAATATAATGAGGCGCCGAATCAGGTTAAAAAGGCTACTTAAAGGCAGTTATGAGACACACACTACTCTTTAAAAACATTATTTTAAGCAATGAGTTCAGTCGTCTTCATTCAGTCTATTTATGCTTTAAAGGATAACTGATTCTTACTTCGGCCCCTCCCCTGATGGCTTCATGCACCTCTAAGGTCCAGAACATTTGTGAGGTACATATCACCACCTGCCCAGGCCACTCCTTCACCCACTGGTTCCGTGAGGTTTCAGCATAAGCCTGTCAAAACAACCATTCCGCTTGATACCGATAGTATCTACAGTGGACAAAAAAATAAAACAGCCCTTTGCTCCCATTTAACGTCAAAGGTTTCAAGATTACATATACAGTATGGAAGCAAAACACTCAAGATTTCTCTCAGATTTGGAGCACAATCTCTATCATTGATGGGATAATGCATCCACCTGGCAAGTTAGGTGTCAATATTGAAAAAATGTTATGAATCTGAATCTTAAAGATATCAATACTAATAAATGTAAAGCAATCTAAAACACTCCAGCCTACAATTAACACCTTTTCAGATGGTGTCAATAAAATTACATTCGGATGAAAACTGAACTCTCCTCACCTCGCCTATTACATCATCTGGAGATTTACTTATGTTTAATCTGAGACGTGATCTATTTCACTTAAAGTACTGGTAGCTCACCGTTCTGGAGCGATCCACTACATCTCTAACACTCCGAATCATCAAGTCTTCCACTTGTACCAGCCACTTCTCCACTGCTCCTTGGGCCTCAGCTGTAGAGATGAGTTGGATTAGAGGAACACGCTCCCCTTCACTGCTGTACATAGCCTGGGTAAAAACAAAAAAGAAGTCAGCACCTAAGGAAAGTATGTCAACCAAGTGTACAGTTGCCATGTAGCAAGTGCACTGTGTGAATGCCTACCTGGATATCAAGATTTGGTAGGAAGTCTAGCTTGGCAATACCCTCAAAGCACTTCCTAAGATGGGGCTGTACACGCAGTGGATCTTTTGTCTCAGAAAGAATTTCCAGCATTTCATCATTTGACAAAAAGAAGAACCTAGATGACAAGTAGCAATCCAACCATTATCAACATTTGGCAGTGGGATTTGGGATTTGAAAAAAAATGGACAATTATATATAAAACAATATTGTTTTGTTCACCTTGGAAAAAAGAGACGCTTTTTCTCAAGATAGTCATTTAGTCCCTTCATGATGGTGTCCAGGTGGCAGTTGGACTCTTTTAGTTTCTCTAGTAGGCCAGGCATTGAGGTTGCCTCCAGAAGCTGGTAAAAGAGCAAGGCAGAGCATTTCCTACCTGTTGTCATCAATAGAACACAAGCCATTTCCAGGATACAGTGTTCTCACGTGTAGACAACTACCTTTGAGTCTTTAACACAGTGCCGCATGACCTCCTTCCAGTTTTTGTCAACAATTTGGAAGAGTCGTCCTTCTTCTGGAATTTGCTGCATGATGTCGGCAGAACAGAATATGGGCTCAAGGTAGAGCCATTGAGCCTGCACCTTCAGCCACTCGTCAATGGTTTCCTGGATACGAAGAAGACACTCCTCCCAAACCTAATCACAAAATAGAGCCATTCACAAAAATGCTGTTAGCCAAATAAATCCTTGTTCAGCTACTCATGATGCTAATGCAAACCTGAAACTCACCCTTATCTCGTTTTCAAGGGGCTTTATGAATGGGGAGTTCCTCATTGTCTGAGTTTTAACAATCTGGTCATCTAACATTGCCTGAATTTCATCCAAAGCAGTCAGGATGGACACACCAGTGTCTCTGTATGGTTGATGCTGGAGGGAAACACCATCCCAAACAGTAACCATGTTTTTCATAGCTTTCTCCATGGAAAACTCCTGTAACATGCAAACAAAATGAAATATTTTAGTTAACCTACCCTCTCCTCGGGAATATAAAACTGTAGGAACACTTACTTTACTAGCAGCGGCACTGATTGATTCAAATTCTTCCAGGTAAGGAGCTAAGTCTTGTTTAAGAACTTTGCGTAGTGTTGTACCAGCGTCGGGAGTGAGGTCATACCCAACGATCTGTGACATCTGTTGCCAGTGGCGATCTCTGATGCCCGGATTACACATGACAATCAATAAAGGACTATGTTCCTATAAACAAAAACACAATGGTTTAAGAGTTGGAAAAATTACCATGGAATCCTTCTCACAACAATCAGTTAACATTGGATACCTTGAACTCTTTGACCTGCTCTAGTACAGTGGAGCATAAGACAATTGTAGGACTCTCTGCTTTGGCTTCTTCTTCACCACGTCGTCGTCTGGTTGTTGATGTTATCTTCTTAGTAGCCTGTTCACTCTTGCTCTTTTTCTGCTGAAAATACTTCAGTGTCTTGAAGATCTCCCTGTAGAACTCATCTACTTTCACTTCCATTCCTTCACCATCTAGTTCCAGGAAAGAACCATCCATCCAGCTGTTCACAGAGAACATATTAGAAGGCACAATTGGGAATATTCTAACTCAATCAGAAAGGGCCATATTCTCCTGTTCTTGCACCCCTTCAAGGTACACGCATTCTCCCATCATGACCTGGTCCACCCACCATGCGTAAGCGGCTCATATGTGCACAATGGCCAAAGAGGTGTGACTCCTTGAAGACTGAGGCTGGCTGTAATTCCTAGAGCATGGAGTTTTTCTGAGACGTGAATGCCATAGAAATACATTTGGAAGATATATCCCATTTTAAATGTAAAAGTAACTTAAGGTTAATCGTCGCCAGTGAGACAAGCGCACTGACGACATTCCCATCGCTGCAGCACAGGTGGGCGTCATGGGCCAGGTGTGTGGCCATCAGGACGAGTTAGCCGTCACCTCGTGGTCGCTATCGCTGGGCCTGAATCAAAACGTGAAATATGATGTTTCACCTATATGGGCTGTTACACTTACAACAGCTTCTGAAGTGAAAGAGGAGAGGGGCTTAAAATGAAAATGCATGCATGGCCAGATTTTACAGTGAACGCATCACATTTCAAGGTTGGTCCACCCAGAGTGTGGAGCTTGCACAGGCGTGTGTAAATGACAGATTTGAATTTACGGGAGAATATGCGGAGCCAGAAAAGCGTGCAGCTGAGCACCTTTTCCGACTTAACTCACATGGGAGAATATGGCCCAAAAAGCTAAAACTGAAATCAAACCTGCTTTCTGCACGTTGCCACCTAAGTATAAATGAAAACAACTTTTGGTATGGCTCAATATTCTGTCTGATGACCTCAACTTCTGGGTAAAATGATTGGTCCCATTCATGAAAGGTTTCGTCTTTGTGGATGTCTTCAATTGACTCCTCAGCCTCCTGGAGAAGGGTCTGAACTGTTTTGATATCTGCCATGTACTGTCCAAAATAGAAAGAAAAGGAAAGGGTTTATATTTATAAGTACAAAAAATAAGAGTGTAAAAAATACCCCAAATAACTGTTTATGTCATTGTTTTTTAACCATAGGCAGGATTATTCCAACTCTGTTACAAGGCTGCTACACAAAGTCTGTACCTGCTGCATCATATCAAGCTCAGAGCAGTGAGGGAACTCGTCAACCCTTCGTTCCAACTTGGCTAGATGAACCATTACCCTTTCTCTTTTAGAGAGCATCTCCTTCTCCCCTTTCCTCTTTGCCTCCTGGAAAACCTGAAAACACATATCCATTCCATGACCGTACTTAAAAAAACACATAACCATAATACACATTCTGGATCAAACAGGAGCATTACCTCATCGCTGAGTTCAAACACCTCTAGGATTTTCAGTGGCCACATAAAGACAGTTGAATTGAGTTCAAGATCTTCAGGTTCAAATATGTGGACATCTAGAAGGTAGCTTAGTCTGCTGTAGGCTTTCTGTCACATCACAAGATTCAAAACATTAGCTCTAAAGGAATAAATCATGGTGCTTTTGTGACTGTAAAAACAGTTACGCAAGTGTAAGAAAAAGATCCAACAAATAAGTATATCTTTAAATTGCACCTTTATTCTTTCATGAAGAAGCGCAATACCCTTTGTCTTAGTTGTTTCAATGTATTCAATCATCTTTGCCATTTCATCTGTAGTCTCTGGCACATTCAAAGCGGTTTCTCGGATGGTTTCAAAATCTGAGATGATCCTTTCAAAAGACACAAAACAATTCCAAGCAGTCAAGGACCCCTGTGCACCACAAAGGAACAGTTTTCAATCAAAATCAGACTCACTGTAAATTTTGCTCAGTGTGTTTGGCTTTCATGTTGCTGATAAGTATTTCGGCACATGTTTTTGCTTTTTTAGACAGTCCCTGGTTCAGGTCCTCACAATACAGTTGGACCATTGGAAAGTGAACTTTGGTTGGGAGATTGCCAAGCTTCCTTGACAAATCACGAAACTCCTCCACTTGCTGGAAAGCACAGATCACCCACTGACAGTCATCAGGAAAAAGTGGCTCAGTACAATTCGGAAGTTATGCATTCTCACCGTAATATATTCACCAAATGAATGGGTTTCATTGACAAAGGTCTCAACTCGAGCCTGGGCAATTCCGTTGACTAACCAGTCATAGTTGTCAACTACAAAATAACTCTATGTTAGAAAAGCATGCTCAACACATAGGGTGGATGACTAAATGATTTGAGGTTATGCTTCCATCACCATAATTCTGAAAGTATCGGTCAGGTTCTTCAAGATTCTTGCGCACAGTTGCCGTTACAGTGAAACGAGCCCAAGCAAGCGTGTGATCAGGGGCCTTGGCATCAACATACGCAGAAGTGGATTGTGCCAGCCAGGACTGAACCGTCTGCACTTTCTGTGGATCAACACTAAAGATATCAAAATCGTATTGAAGTACACTTCAACATGCAGATTGGGATGGGGGACTTGGCACAAAAAGATCTGTTGTTATATGTGAGCTTACCTGCAGTGTGTTTGTAATGACATTAAGAATTTCAAAAACATCTGCTTCAAGTTCCTCTAAGGTGGGGTATATTCCCATCTTCTCATCAAATGTTAGGGTCATATGAAAGATTGGTAAGAAGTGGTAGTTGTTTGGATGAAATGGGTAGACAAACTCCTCCACACTCCTCTGAAGCAGGTTTTTCAGCTGGAAATTTAGAAAAGACAAAATATAAATTTGTCAGAAAGGAGAAACCACACAAACTGCGTCATTGAATTAAATGACAAACCAATCCATGGAAAACTGAAGCCAAAGAATGACCCTTACACCTCAAATACTGTTGGACTATATACGGTGGCAGAAGTTCACCTGATTGGAGATGAGGGTGCATGCGCAGTCAAAGAAGGCATTCAGTACATCCTCTTTAACTGAGCCCAGTGTTTTTGGACTTGTTAATAAATTGATGACTTTAGGGAACCAGGTATTCATGATCTGTTCCTCTGCTGTCTCACATTCTACAGCCAGGTCTTTATGCAACGCCTTGCCATCAACAGGACCCATAGCCCTGAACAACAACGACGCACAACTTTCTTCATTCCTGACAAAAGCATGAGTACTTGCTTATTTGACCTCCTTTGCATTTCATCCGTTTACTTACCTATATCCTGTAAGATCCACCAAGGCCATCGAAGAAAAGGTGGTGTGGCCAATTTCCAAGACAGTTTGCATTATGGGATGTAGAATGTGCAAATTTGCCCTCATCAGCTTTCGGTTTATGACAAAGCTCCCGCGTCGTGTTTGGGAATATTCAAGAATACTACAAAACATGAGCATTTTACAAAAGGTGCCAAACAAACTATTGATTACTCTATATCCACTGAAGACAAATCAGAGGCCATAAAACACTCACTCAAGTGGAAGAGACATCTGCTTTTCCGGAGGAGGTTCTTCGTATTCTGGATCCTTTAGGAATGTGGTCACTTAAAGAAACACGTCGTGTTACGAAATGTATGGTACGTTAACAGTAAACTTTACACCGATCTGATCGGTATCGGCCGATAATTAGCATTTTATGCTGATCAGCGTTAATGTCATATATCGCCGATCCGATCAATGACATCATTGCAAAGAATTTTACTCCGCTTGGCCATCGTGTACAGTATTTTTGAATCCAAAAGCTAGTTTATTTTTACCCTTGTCGCATGTCTTTTGATGTAGTACTGTAAATATCTGACCGCCAATAGTTATTTAAAAACAAAATCATGTCAGTGGTGTGGGACAGACAACTCGTCTGAGATAGACCAGTAATGCGCGGATCAGACTACAAGACAAATTTGCTCTTTCACGATTGCACTATGTCAGGCTACTGCAATAAAATCTTGCATTCCAATACCACCGCATCCAGTCTTTTAGGATCACTGGGCTTTACCTTTTATCTTTATCTATTTTAATCAAACGCAACCGGATACACTTTTTACCATGGCGACGACATCGCGATGCGTGTATTATAAGAACAAAATGGGGACAAACGTGTGTTGGTGGTCACCGGTGCTCGGGAGAGGACTTTAATTTAAGGATTCCTTGAGGTATGTTCACGTACTTTTAATACGATACGGCTCGCAAGCAGGCAACAAAACGTTATGTAGCCTAGCAAGCTAGTGCTAGCACTAACGGTTGTAAGAAAACATGCTGGCCTTCTGTCGAATCATGCTCTAAAGTTTCGGTGTGTGTGAAGTAATTTAATTACAATAAAGTAATTGAATTACAGTAAGTTAGAACCCATTATTTCTGTCATGTAATCTTGGTTTGACTTGACTGATTAGAATACATGACCTGACTCGAGAATATACAGTACACAAGTGTATACAGTAAATGAACAAGTCATTTAAATCTTGCTCTATCTTTTGATCGGATCGGTTCTCGGTTTTGTAAACTCGCTGATCGGTGCCAAAAAACCTGATCGTGTAAAAGCCTCGTTAAGAGTTAAGGGAAGGTGTACGGCGTGCACACACACACATCCGCACACGACACACAGATTGATAATTGTCAATACAGTACCTGTGTGTTTGATGATAACATCGTGGAAGTTGTCGCTGACTTCCCTGAGGAGCTCAAGTAGGAGTTTGTTTTTCTGAGGACTGTCTTTAAGTTGAGGGGGAATTTGAGAGTCGATGGAGTTCAACCACTCATGCGGGATCGGAATGACTGGGCGGCTCTCTACACACTGCTTCAAGAATATGTAGTTCATCTGCAAAAAGTGACCACAAGGAAATTCTGTAAGCGGCTCACTATTTCAAATAAACTCATTATACTCACATAATACAAATCAAATCCACTTACCCTTTGTTTCCGATCCTCACTTTGCATCTGTAACACAAATGTTAAAACACATTACATTATATTGCTGCAGTAAATTTTCATGAATGATTTGTCACATTTGCGTGAACATTGGTGCATAAGAATACATTAGGGAGATACAGTATGCCTTACAGTTGGAGGGAAGTGAGGCTCTGGTGATGGGCTGCGCACAACTCTCCCCATCTCTTTGCTCTGTTTGTAAGATTTCACTGCTTGGGACACAGCCATGGAGCTGCCACTTTGCAGGAAACCAATTGGCCTGAAAAAAAAAAAGATTCACAGTTTGTGTGTCGTACATGCCAAGATTGCTACAGATTGGACTGCAAAGTGACGATATTGAGCTGAAAACATACATTGGTAAATGGAGCCGCTGTTGTTGCACTTTCCTCCATCGTCGCTCCAGAATTTTATTGTGAGATGTTGGATACTGCTTATTCATATGGATAAACATTCACATTGTAGTAATTTAAGAGAATGTCGTGAGATACAGTAGGTATACTTTACTTCTCTTATTCAGATTCCTGGCCATTACTTATGTACATTTGATAAACTCACCACTTGCTCAGGCTCCTCCGTTTCCATCTTTCTGATAGGCTACTGTGTGTGATTTTGCAAAGAAAAATGAGAAGCCCTCACGGAGGTGGTGGAAAGGGAAGAGAGACACTTCAATCTAATTTTGATTGGTCTAATGACGGTTATTGTTACAAAACATTTTCGAGTAAACATTGACGACAGACTAATGAGTCGCGTTTAAATAAAGAAACGTCACGAGTCTTCGTTGTGACGTAATACGTGTAACCCAATCGTCTTCCCCAAAAGTGAGTCTCGCTGTAACATCGTTCGTTCGTTAGTTAGTTAGTTAGTTAGTTAACCTTGATCCATGGCTGTTAATAGATTTCAGTTATGTGTTGCTCTAAACTGTGGCTTTATTTGCAACATAAACTTATATTTCATTTACAAAAAAAAACAAAAAAAAAACGATGTTTCAAGCGGGATTTATTTTAACTAAAAAAAACAATCATGAGCATGTTTTTGGCCAAGTACATTTCAGAGTCTGTACTTTATTGCGTGTAACTACGTCACGGCGTTGACTTCTACTTTTACCAGAGTATTTATTTACACAAGTATACATACAATGTGTGAATACTTTGCCATATCTGCCGAAACGTTCCTGAAAATCATCTCGAAATATTTACCCAGGAGATGGCGCCCTTCGTCGTTCAGTCCGTTCAGCAGTACAGTAATAATGTCTAATGTAGGGATGGCCAAACATATTCTACTTTGGGCCACATACAGAAAATTAGAAAGAAGAGGAGGCCACGTCAACGTGTTTAGGAAACATGCCAAAACCAATCCAATACACTGTACACAACATATGCTAAGCATATGTTATGTACAGTGTATTGGATTGGATTATTTGCAAATTATTTGGTAAAAAAACAAACAGTTATTAGTATTCAAAATGTATTTTTTAAACAAGAAATACGTAATATCTTGTAACAGAAATATTTTACAATTTGAAATAAAAAGTCTGACTTTTATTACACATTTTCTTTGATTTAAAAAGAATATATTAAAAATGCAGTGTTATCTTGTACATGCAAGTTCTAATTCATCCATCCATCCATCCATTTTCTGAGCCGCTTCTCCTCACTAGAGTCGCGGGCGTGCTGGAGCCTATCCCAGCTGTCATCGGGCAGGAGGCGAGGTACACCCTGAACTGGTTGCCAGCCAATTGCAGGGAACATAGAAACAAACAACCATTCACACTCACAGTCATGCCTACGGGCAATTTAGAGTCTCCAATTAATGCATGTTTTTGGGATGTGGGAGGAAACCGGAGTGCCCGGAGAAAACCTATGCAGGCACGGGGAGAACATGCAAACTCCACACAGGCGGGGCCGGGGATTGAACCCGGGTCCTCAGAACTGTGAGGCTGACGCTCTAACCAGTCGTCCGCCGTGCCGCCCCTATTTAAACTTATTTTTTTACATTGACAAATATAACATCAAATGTTTTAAATGTCTTTAAATGTGATGTCTTTCAACGGAATATGTGGCGGGTCAGAGATTTTTTTTTAAATTTCTTCAATACAAAAAAAAAAACAGCACTGTATCTTGTAACCGCAAATATTTAACAATTTTAGATATAAATGGTTTGAAAAATTCTTCATTCAACTTGAAGTGTCCATCCATCCATCCATTTTCTGAGCTGCTTCTCCTCACTAGGGTCGCGGGCGTGCTGGAGCCTATCCCAGCTGTCATCGGGCAAGAGGCGGGGTACACCCTGAACTGGTTGCCAGCCAATCGCAGGGCACATACAAACAAACAACCATCCGCACTCACATTCACGGGCAATTTAGAGTGTCCAATTAATGCATGTTTTTGGGATGTGTGAGGAAACCGCAGTGCCCGGAGAAAACCTACGCAGGCAGAGAGAGAACATGCAAACTCCACACAGGCGGGGCCGGGGATTGGACCCGGGTCTTCAGAACTCTGAGGCTGACGCTCTAACCAGTCGTTCACCGTGCCGCCAAGCTTACCCTCACTCGGGTCGCGGGCGTGCTGGAGCCTATCCCAGCTGAGTCCGGGCGAGCACTAATATTTTAATTATTTAAAATGAACATTTTCAAATTATTATTGTAACATTAAACCTTTTATATTTCCATCCATCCATTTTCTGAGCCGCTTCTCCTCACTAGGGTCGCGGGCGTGGTGGAGCCTATCCCAGCTGGGCAGGAGGCGGGGTACACCCTGAACTGGTTGCCAGCCAATCGCAGGGCACATACAAACAAACAACCATTCGCACTCACATTCACACCTACGGGCATTTTAGAGTCTCCAATTAATGCATGTTTTTGGGATGTGGGAGGAAACCGGAGTGCCCGGAGAAAACCCACGCAGGCACGGGGAGAACATGCAAACTCCACACAGGCGGGGCCGGGGATTGAACCCGCGTCCTCAGAACTATGAGGCTGACGCTCTAACCAGTCGTCCACCGTGCCGCCACCTTTTATATTTAATATATTAATTTATACTTTTGTCAACTATTGTTTTCCCTTTTTTTTTTAAATATCTCATAACATTGAACTCTATATTTTTAAAAAACCAAAACTTTTATTTTAACGGTATTAATTTGGCATGTATGTCATTAATTCATTTTAATGTTATCAATTAAAACGTTATTCATTTTCAGTAACTTCAATCTTAAAACATTGTTATACATTTACCTTAGAAATATATTGTTG
Organism: Phyllopteryx taeniolatus; assembly: GCF_024500385.1. NCBI lineage: Eukaryota > Metazoa > Chordata > Actinopteri > Syngnathiformes > Syngnathidae > Phyllopteryx > Phyllopteryx taeniolatus. Next base: position 4,480,042 of record NC_084502.1, read on the forward strand.
TACGGTACTCCCCACGCCGTCTTATGCGGGCCATATTTCATTTTATTAATCGAAAACGGGCATTGGTCTTCAAACGGGGGCCCCCGTGCCGGTCTTTGGACACCCTGGTCTAATGGCCTCTCAAACTACTGTCATTGTATTCCGCGCTACTGCTTTCTGACGTTAGATGGCGCAGGTTTCCTGATATGTAAACACAGTGACGCTGGCCTAATGCAGTGGAGAAGAACGTCTACGTCATTTTCACAATGGCGGAGGCAGGCTGAGGAACGGTGTGTGTGTGGAGAAACGGCTCGCAATCGTTCCAGGGTTACGTTGCATCGCCCCAAGTCGTGCACGGTGCCCCAAAATGGCCCTAAACCCCAGCACAATGGGGAAAAGGGAGGCGGATTATAGCGATGCGGGCAGCCTACAGCAGGAAGGCGGCGAGCCACAGAAGACTTCAGCCGCCACCTCGGCCAACCAAAATGGCGACCAGCCTGGCTGTGGAGACGGTGTAATACCCGAGCAAGAAGCCCCTGAGCGGCACAACAGCGTGCAGGCGGACGCCCGGAGCTGGAGCGGCTCGCCCACGCCGGGCCAGAGACAAAGCGAGGAGCGGCCTCGGAAAGCTTTTCAAATCCCGAGGAAGAAGAAAGAACGGAAAGGTGGTGCCATGATATCGCTGCTATTTTGAACAGAGCGTGTCCTGTATTTGGCTGCTGCTGGTGCTGCTGCTGCTAGCCTGGTAGTTAGCCGACTGCCCGCGCTAACTGACAAATGCTCGTCGTTGTAGATCGAGACTGTGCTTTCCTACCCAAACACGCACTCACGCGTCGCCTTGGCATGATGTAACATTAGAATGACGGCCTGTCCGTATCAAGTATCCAAGCAGCGTTGTTGTAAAGCTGCCTTTAAGGTGTCCATTATTTTAGAACAGGCATTCCATAACCTACTTTGTTTGGGTGGTTGCCCATATACTGGCCATGTTGACCTGTCAGGGTTAATGCAACTGCCGGTGTCAGATATTGACCCCTGTGATCGGCATGAATTATTCTCCCCAGCTAGCACGCAGCATTGCGAATATTGTCATTTAATCTTAATGGGCATCTCTCATCATAAATCCTGCTTTGTTTCACCTTTACACCCCACACGCACTCACCAACATAGTTACCCCATGCTCCCCCACATATGAAAGTGCAAAATACTCCTTCAGACTGTAGTTGTCACAAAGCTTCCTGTGAAGCATCAGCTCTTTGTGTGTACTGTATACAGTAGGCCTCACGGTCGTGGCCATGTGTGTTCCCCACCTTATCCTGTTGCATATGGAAATTGGAAATACTGTGCGAGAACCTGATGGGCTTGTCTATTGAGCGAGTAATCTTATAATTCATGTGTCATGCATCTTAAGCACACCAGTACCTTGGACAATGGTGTGATTCATTATTAATATTGTCGATTATATAGGGACATTTTCCTATATAATCACCAAAATAGAAGGCTGCTTTATTACTGCACATCTCTCACTGTAACAATATATGTCAGATCATGTGACCTGAATATGAAGGCCCAAAAAAACCCTTGTTGAGGAAGAAGCTCAATTACACTAGCTCCATGGTAATCCACTCGCCTGCTACTTCTTTACATAGGTTTGTATCAGCTTCTGGCGCCTGACAGCCGTGAGTTTGAGGACCTTGTGAAGCTCCTCTCCTCTTTTTACCTGGATGCATCATCAAGAGGAAGTTTCTCCTACTGCAAAGCCAGGCTCCTTCACAATGAACTGCTGGAGAAAGAGGTCGGTTGACATTTCAGATCGGGTTCCACTGTAACCATGTGATTACTTGCATTTTCAGCAATACAAACAGATGTGACGGTAAAAGGGAAATCATAACTACTGGTGTTGTAATCTAAAATGGACTTTGTGTCAGAATTATTGTTTTGATTTTATGATGTTGTGACTTAACTTTCTCTCCCTTGTGTTTCAGTTCATCGAGAAACGGAGAGAGATGAAGCAAGAAGGGCGGACGGAACAAGAGCTGGCAGAATCTTACTGCTTCTTGTACCCGGACAAATCCAAGGTGACTTTAGCTACCGATTCTTGTTCACAAACATCAGCTACATGGGTGGTACGAATGTTTCTGTTTACATGATTCAGAGCTTTGCATGGCCCCTTTTGTAGGCTTGCACGGTATACTGGTACTAGAAAAGTACCACAAAAGTGCGCCATAAAAAATTAAACAATACCACATATTTTACTACCGGCACGTCTGCGTCGTTCTGCAACAAACAGTTGCCCCGAGGTGTTTCTTTGTCACTCCTGTAAAATGTTTAAATGTATGTGGAAAGAATGCACGCCGGACGAGCACACTGCGGTAGACCGTAGCATTCTTTATTCAGCCTATGCGCCACACACAATAACAGAACCTCAAGCGTGGCGGGACACCACCTGGAGCAACTATGGAAGACAAAAGTTTAAGCCACAATATGTGGCAACTCCCAGTTGAAGTTAACTGTATGAATATGACACATAAAACAAAGAGAATTAAACACTGTACAGTATATTTAATTACCAAATTAGTTTTAGGTTTTTGCTGTGGTATCATTTTAGTATTGGTATTGGGCTGCTTTACTCTACTTGCGTAAAGTATCAAAGTCAGAATTTTGGTATTGTGACATCGCTTTCCCCTTGAATGTTTTAGCTTCAGTGGATCTGCGAGAAGGGTTTGTCAGTGGGACACTCCAGGATAACAACAGTTGGAAATCCATCAGTGGGTAAGTTACATGACTGCTTAAGAAATGGCTGCAGCGAAAAACCAAAATTTGTCTACTTTAATGCTGCTCTTTGAAAATGCTTCTCAATCCAAGTCCTATTTCATTCTAGGCGTTTATCTCTCCAAATTCTCTGATTTGTTACAAATCAATCCATTTGAAGTTGGTTCAGTTGGAGACATGATCATTTTTAAAGTTATGAGGGTAAGTATTTCATTTTACTTGTCACCATCTTCTGGGATCGGAATGTAACTGTTTTGTTCTTTCAGGGAAGAGTAAAGCACATCCATGAGAACATGCCAAGCAATGCTAAGGAACCGGCAACCAAGTTTGACTGTCATTTGTCCAAAAGTGCCAATAGGGTTACATCTTTGCTGTCTTACAGAGCATTTGAGCTCACACAGGTACATCGTATCTTCTAAATTCTACAATGACTCACTTTTCTGTTTTCTCTAACATTACTATCTTGGTGTCTTCCAGCAATATTTTTTTGAGTTTGCGTTTGATGAAATTAAAGCTCGGCCCAGGCACGTGTGCCCCTACGCTGTGGTTTCCTTTCAGTATAAAGGCAAAGATGCTGCAGCGACCTCTTTAACTACACACAGGTAAAACATTCATAGTGAAAATTTCAGTAACATCTCCCCTGGGGTGTGTGTTTCTTAACACGCTTTATGATTCTCTGTTTAACAGGCTTGGCGTAGTTTCATCTGAAGGAAATCGAGGTAAAATGTTTGATACTCATATTACAAATGATTTCTCATTTGTAATTGACTCAGCAATGACCTTACCCTCATTAATTTCACGGAATGAAATCACTATATGTGTGATGACATAATGGGAACCCCTGCTCTAGACTTTTTTTTGTGACAAACCAAGAGTTATAGTCTTACAATCAGCTATCTCTAGCTGTAATTATTATTATTATTTTTTTTACTGATGACTTGCATTTGTTGCCATTGCAGGACGACGCTGCTATTCCGTGTGGAGTGGTCCACTGGTAACCAAGGGCCAGGAATTATTCCCAATCCGTTTACGATCGTCCTCACGGCCCTACCTTCCTTTCAAACTGTGAGTATACAACATATATAATGGAACCTTGGTTTGAGCGTGCATATCATGCGGTGATTCCTTTCGATCCGTTCTAGCCACAGAATGACGTCACATTTATCGTTTTGCTGTGTGGTCACAGTCAAATTCTGCATGTTAACATGCAAGGAAGGGGATTTATTTAGACCAGAAAGCATCGCTAACACTACCACCAGCGCAATTTATGTTACTAACGCTTGATGCTAGGTGGTTGTTTCATTCAACAGTCCTGAGAAGCTTGAGGTGAATCAAGGCATGCAGCTTGACCAGGTGAAGAGAAAGATTCCAGCGGTACTCTTCTCTTGGGACACCTACAGTGCATCACGGGAAGGTCAGTAAGGGCGCATGCAAGAAATGTATCTGACAATGACAAGATGATGAGTGCTAGCTGTTTAAGCAAACTGGAAAAGTTACATGACAAGAAAGATAATTACTTCGCATCCCTAATGTATTTTCCTTTGTTGCAGTGATGAAGTATGGGATGTCATGCAGCCTTTTTGAGGTTGTAGAAGGAAAAGGAAAACCGACCAGTGGCAGTCTGGTAGCACTGATAAATAAACTGGAGAAAGACAGGATGGTGAGTCACTGTTATCTACCTTTAAGAGGCTTTGATGCTGCAAATTATAAATTGGGACTGCCTTAAAATCCCCGTTTGTCATGTTATGATTAGAAATATGAGCCTCTTCTTAAAGTGAAGAAGCCAAAGAAGCTCATACTATAGAGCCTCTACTATACAAACATTTGTGAGGCCCACCAAACACCAAGCGGCATGGCTGAAAGCGACTGAAGTGGACCTTGCAAAAAAAACAACATTTGAATTAGTCGGTGACTCCAATCAATGGAGCACCACACACCGACTGACGGGTGAAACTGTGACCCTCTATCTGGCTTTAAGGCTCTACATAAAATATACTTTATTGTATTATTTTTTTATTGAGCCACAAAAACATTGTCAAGGAAAAAGCTGAGAGCCACAAAGAAGAGGAAAGAGGTAAGAATAAGAGGCTGTGGATATTCTGAGGCTGTGGCAGTGATCGTGCACTGACCATTTCTGGTCCATTTCGGTGACAGACGCTGCGAAAATGCCCTTTGCTTTCTAGCCACAGTTACATAGGAAATTATAAATATAGTTAAGTATTATTGTAAAACACAATATATATTCTGCATATACAGCTGGGTTTCGCTTACGCCTAAAACCCCTGGAATTATTTATTTACTTATTTTTTTGGGGGGAGGGGGGAAGCTCGTGCATTTTGGATTGGGAGTTAAATCTGCAGCTTCGCAATGCCGTGCACTGGCATTTAAAATTTTTAATCGCAGCAAAACCAGTGGATGACCATTTTCCGCTCATGAAAACTCCACACGCTCTGTGAAAGTTCAATTGGTTTCGGCCCGTCACTCGTTTTGTGGCTGGCTTAAGGAACATTCAGTCTCTTGGAAAACACTGCCAAAAGACAACAGTGCTAGCCTGTATCTCAGAGTAACTATATGGAAATGTCCAGAAATGCCTCAAGTGGTCTGTAAGTGTTCTGTCTACTTCTTCATGTAGGTGCTGGTGAAGTCCCTGTTTGACCGGGGCTTTCTCTTCCTGCTGTCCTCAGCACAGATGGTGGAGTCCAAAGGTGCCAGCAAGCGTTTCTTTTATTGTTATCTCCTAATTCTCTATTGTCAGTTTGCCTCCTACGTATTACCTCCGGTGAGGATTATGCTTTTAAAAAGTTTCCGTTGATTTTTCAGAACGGCGGGGGCGGGTTGAAAAGAGCCTGCAAGCAATATTCCTCTTTCACGAGTCAAGGGCGGTTTTCAAGTATTGTGAGTTTTTCCATCTATCATTAATCTATATTTTGTGTGAGCATCTGGATGAAGCTCTGGCAAACGAATGGAAAGCACACATCTTGAGTGATGACTGTTGACTAATGTAGTAAGAAATGTCCAGGTTATATCAAGCCAGATTAGGCACACTCCTGTTTTTCAGCTTCTATTGCTTAAGACCTTCGGAAATGCAGCCTGACATAACATTATACCTAATGATTTTTGTTTTCTTCTTTTGCAGCATCCCGACTATCTGAGCCAGAGCCATTGACAACAGAGTCACACACTAATCTCAAATCTTTGGAACGTTTCATCCCTGCCTTGCATTATGCCTTTTTCACATTGCGCCCAAACCCAGGCAAGGACCCGAGTTCTGGTGTGGAGCGACAAGCCACGGACTATTTAAGTCGCGTACACTCAGGAAGAGTGCGGCCATTCATCTTGCCTGACTACAAATATCATGTGGATGACAGGCCATACACGGTTCCTTTACCCAGGCCCAAAGGGAACATGGACGCCTTACTGCGTTCTTACATTCACAACCCTTCCAACTATACTTTACCTGTGAACAAGGCAAGGGACATCATTGAACAAATAAGCAACCCCACACCTGTAGCTGCCCCAGTCCCTGTAGAATACAGTCCTGTTTCTGACTGGGGTGGCTCTGACCGCTCTGAGAGACTGTCAGAAAGGCCACCAGCAGAACGACTTGCACAGGAGAAGTCAGCTCCAGACCCCAACAGACAGGGGCCAGGGTTGGCCCGTTCGAATGGTGCCCAGTTGCAGCCCGAGTCCCACACTGAATCCCAGCCCCAACCGCAACCTCCAAAGGTGCAGGTGTCACAGAGCGAATACGATAAAGACAAAATGAAGCAGTTACTTAAACTGATCCAACTCCATAAGAAAGCAATAGTCAAGGGTACTGGGAGGGAAAAAGAGGACGGAGCTTGCGAGTCCAACAACCTCAAGAGGAAATTTGAAGGCGATGAACGGGGGGAGAAGAACAAACATCAACGCATAGATCTGTTGAGCAATGGCGAACCCAGCAGGGGTAAGGAAATCTCTGTGTACCCTAATGCAAAAATTGTCTGCCTCATTGATGAAGAATGATCATTAATAATTTCACACAACAGTCTGTCTTTAAAATTGCCTTGTAGTGTTTTTATATTTATAGTAGTAAGTAACATGCAGCAGAAGCTTGACTTTGTGGTTAGTTCGCGCAAGTGATTCAATTCTGGAATCTTGATCTGGTTGGAAATTGCACAGCACATTCTGTCTGACAGGCTGTTTTCTGGCCATTTATGTGGCCCTACGAAAGTACTACATGTCATCTACGTGCTTTCATTCGTAAGTGGTTTCCTGTGGACAGGGATATTTACTGATCTGACTCCATCTTGACAGATACATTTTCGAAAGTGTTTTAGAAAAATGTTTTTGTGTGGACAGGTATTTGGCTTCCAAGGTATAACATTCTTAAAAAGTGTAACACAGAAAAATTTATGAAATAGCATTACCCCCCCACCACACACACACACACACACACTTTGTATGTTCTAATTGAAATTACATTCATTTCATATCACTTAACTGTTAATTCTAACAAATAGTACTAATACTCAAGGCATTTAATATTGTGCTGGTCAGTAAAGTCATTCATGAGTCCGATAACTCCTCAAATTGTTCAGCCCTAGTTGACACATTTACAGTAGTTTTGTTTCATGTCTGTGGCATTTAAATATACGCAGTGTACACCGATTTTGATTTCAACACATTATGTTCCTCCTCCTAGGGGTCCCAGTAGGAGAAGACGGTGGACAGAGTGAAAATCTGACTGCAGTCATGGAAAGCATGGGGATCTATGACACTGACCTGAGGGCTTGTGGCAACACCAATACAACAGCAGTTCACGAGACGCAGCGTCTCCTCAAGATACTGCTATCCACTCTCAACAAAGCCGTTGCTCAGGGATCAATATCTGTGAAGTCGAACCATGGTGAGCAGTCAACAGGTCCTGAAAGGGTGGAGCCTGCTTTTCCACCCTCAGATTTTGCCAAACAAAATGAACCTTCTTTACAAACAAACTACACGGAGGTGAGATGTGAACAACTGATTTGAGTCATTTGTTACCTTACAATGCATGGCGATTCAAATCATGTAAACTAATGATGTTTAACCCGTTTAGGAGGATATGGACTGTAGCCCTGGAAGTCCTTTCACTGCAGGCTCTCCATTAGACCAAACTCAAACGTCAGCTAGCACAACCTGTGCCATACCCACAAATGAAGGTAAATTCTTTTTTTATTGTAAAACTCTTTGGATGTTGTCGTCTGAGTATCACTGTGACAAGTTTCCACTCTGCTACCCTCCAGAAAAAATACAGTCCCTTCCTGAGCCTAAGCCAGAATCAGAGGCAGAGGCAGAGGCTGTGACGATAGAGAGCATAGAGCCGAAGATGCCCCCTGCAATCGATGTCAAAAAGGTGGCTGCACCACCGACATTACCATTAGCAGAGGAAGTTACCTTCAGGCCCTCTATCAGCTTGGAGACCATACTCAACCAGGAAATTCACAGCCTCACTTCTGACATTAAAAACATCATGCAGAGTCACTGCATCACTTACACCTTGCAGCTACCTCCACGGCTACCTCTGCACAATTCCTGGCAGCACAATAGCTGCTTTTCAGACTTTGTTGGACAGCAAGGCACTCCTTTGTCCGTGCAGGAGCATGTCGAAGCACTTTGTGAGCAGATGGAAAAGTTCATCCCAGTCCCACCTGTTCCCCCCAAGGCCTCTACCCCAGAGCCGGCCGAGACGACATCTGATTTAACAATGCCATCGGCCATGCAAACTGCCAAGCCTGAGGTACAGCCCCCCACGATGAATACTGACTCCTCTCAGAGTAGTAAACAAGATACTACTGTTCGAGAAACTATCGAACCAAAGGCTAAATCTGATAAAGTTTCAGCAGAGATTGGAGAAGAGGCATATTCTCCCTCCCAGATCCCCCCAGAGCCATCAGATAAATCCCAAAAGTCCGGCTCTGCTCCTTCCTCCAGTGCTGTTCCTAGCGCCAGCGCTGATACCGGACTCCTGCCAGGCAGCCTCATTGGTCAGCTAAAACCTGAAGTTTTCAGCAGCTTGGTGGAGGTCTTTAAGTCTGTCACCAAGAATACGGTGAAGTTCTACATCTACACCGGCGATGAGGGAGAGGAGAGTACTGTCTGCAAGGAGATAAAGGTACGACCCGTTCGAAAATAGTGACAAATCAATTTACTACGTAATCAGTCTGAGGTTACCTTTGAGTGTTAATTCAGGGTTAACACACTGATGTTTGTCTTATAAATTGCTGCCTTTTGCTAGCAGAAATGCATACATAGTTGAAAAATTATGTTCGATAATATTCTCTCGGTCAATGATTCTCAGTGTGGTAAGAGTACTTGGTACTTAATTTTTAAGGTGAATACATTTGCATTTAATCTTGAAGATTTGTTTCCCCTCCTATTCTACTGTATCTTAATATTAGTCTTAATGGTGGTACTTGGAGAGCAAAGTATTTTTTGAGGAGGTACTTGGTGTTAAAAGTTGAAGAACTGCTGCTATAGGTCATTACCACAAATGTCACTCAAACGTTATCTGACAAACACAGTTAAACAATGTGAATATGCTGTCCGTGTAGTGGTTTCTTATGCTGGTCAGCACCTGCATGTTGCTACAATTCCAATTAGAATATAATTATGTTTCTGTTTGTCCTGAAGGAATACTTGAAAAGTCTTGGCAATAGCGAGTGCACCCCGCAGATGTTTTTGGAAAACAGCAGCAGTCTAGACAAACTGCTCATCATCATTCAAAACGAGCACATTGCTGCACATGTGCACAAGGTAACATTACATCCTCTTGGTCTCAGCTGCAATCTGCATTTAAATGTATTTACAGCACGACTGACCGTTGTTAAAGTTATTTTTATTTATAGCATTCATCACTGACTTGACTTAAATTTTCATACAAAAATGGACCCCATCTCTTGTAGATTCCAGCGCTGGTGTCGTTGAAAAAGTTGCCCTCAGTGAGCTTCGCTGGTGTCGACAGTCTGGATGATGTCAAGAACCACACTTACAATGAACTGTTTGTGTCTGGAGGTTTGATGGTGTCGGATGAGTTTGTCCTTAATCCTGACCTCATCACACAGGGTTAGTTCTTGTTCTTTTAATGAAAGGTTCATTATTGTGAAGTTCAGTGAACAACTGATCAGTTTCTCTCTCTCTCTCTCTCTCTCTCGCTCTCTCGCTCACACACACGCACACACACACACACACACTCACTCAATCAGATCGCTTGCAAACACTGCTGAATTTCTTGGAGGAACAAAGTACCCCAGAACAACCCTGGCAGTGGAAGGTGCACTGCAAGTCACAGAAGAAGCTTAAAGAAATGGGCCGGTGAGTTTGAGCTCATCCATGCCCAAACACATCCCAAAGAGTCATCATAAGCCACCTGTGAGCTTTGATGAAAGAAGGACGCTGAACTATGATATGTTGTTCCAGGTTGAACACCAATGCAATGGGGCTCCTAAACCTTCTGACAGCCTATCAAAAGAAGCACCTTGTAGAGTTCCTTCCTTACCACGAGTGCGACGCCCAGTCACGCCAAGCTCCAGATCTCGAATGTCTGATTAAGCTTCAAGCTCAAAACACACAACAGCGGCATCTCATCTTTGTCACAGGTATGTTTTTTTGTTTGTTTGTTTGTTTTTTAATGTATTTGAATGTACACGAGAGCTACATAATTTTTCTTTGTAATGTTCTGGATGAATTTACTGTGTTTTACAGAGAGGCCCTTTGAAATGTTCCTACAGTATTCCAGAAATGGAATAATGATTGCAAGCATTGATGATATTATGAGCGCTTTCCACAGCCTGATTGGCTCCATCAACCAAAATGAGCTTCCAACGCCGCCTTCTACTGGTGGGTAGTGCCATCCGTTCCAACGTTAACATTTAAAAAAAAAAAAAATTGTATTCTGTTCAGCTCTCTAGTTATGTATGCAGAGCCACTGCATTTACTCTCCACATATTCATGTGTATGACCTTTTCCCTCACCTTTCTATCTTTGCCTCCCTCTGTCTTCTCAGTAGTGAATGATGAGTGTGAGGGAGAGGAAGACATGTCATTAGACTCCGATGATGGTGAGACGCCCACCGTCATCGATGGCAAACAACAGAATCCGGAAGCTGACAATGTGAAGCCACCACAGCCGCCCCTTCCAAACACGGATGAGTTCCGTCCACCGCTACCCGACCATCAGGCCACCCCTGATGGATCTCCGCCACAGTCTGACTACAGTGCTCTCAAAACCGCCATCTCTCAGTTCAAAGCTACAAACCAGTTAGGGATTGGCTCCTCGGACCTGGGAAACTCGTCTCCTGGAGGTTTTCCTGTGAATCCCCACCAAAGTTTCTTGTGTCCCTCCGCTTCGTGGTCTTCTTACACGGGCTCGTCTAGTTATGCAGCCTCCCCAGCCTATCCCGCCTCACCCTGCAGCAGCAACCAAGAACAGGAGTACCGGCCCCCAGCCACAGTCTCAACCACAACTACTCCCCCTTCTGTCAGCGCCACAGCAGGACCTCTCGCCAATCTGGCTTCCCTCCCTTTAGAGGTCAAACCTCCTCCTCCGCCTCACCTCATGATGCTTGGCCACACATATGGCACGGACCCCTCAGGGGCTGGAGCTCCTGGGACTCCTCCGCTCACCCCTGCCCTCCCCTATATAGACAACAGTGACACAGTCAAGCAAAGTTACATGACTGGTGTTCCCGTAAGTGCTAGTTGTACCCCTGCACAACATGCAGACAGGACACTCGGTGGACCCACGGAGGGGGGTTGGGGGCCGCCAGGGACCAGCACTTTGAAGACTGCAAGCAATCAGGTTGCGGTTCCACCTGGCCCAGTTGAGCCCACTGTACTGCCCAAGAGCGGGGAAGTCGTTGGTGGTAGCAACCCCGGTTCTCAGAGTGGAAGGACTCAAGTGAATTGCACTGAGAAAGCTGGAGCTTCTGTAGGTGTTCCCACAGTAGCCAGCAGAGGGGGCTCAGTAGTCAGACCTAAATTTCCTCCACAGTCAATGTGTGGCGTGGGCTATGGTAATGTAGGCAGAGGCATGCCTCCACAGATGAATCATGGGCCAATGCGCGGTGCTATGGGTCCTGGGGTATTCCGGGGGAGAGGAGTTCCTCCAGTCGGACTTTGGCCACGACCAGGGCCTGGACACGAACGGATGGATGGGCCTGGAGGTGATCCTTGCTCTTGGGGTTACCCAACAGGCAGGGGTGGGGCACAAAATTACTACACGGACTACACATACTCTCATAATTATGCCCCTAAGTAGACAATCGAGTTGTTTGAAGGGGCAACATAAATGTCCTCCTCCAGAGACTATTAGAACTGGCTGAATGTATATATAGTTCCTTGTCATAATTGTTGATTTGAATTGGTAAATAAGGATCCTGGTTTTCTACATTAATAAAGATTGATACAGGCAGTGCCGAGTGTCCTACTGTCGTGTAAACTGTATGCACTCTTTCCATGTGAGCTGTTAAGACACCCAGTTCAAACCACTATATTTATATTTGCCAACAAATACTATTGGCCTTTCAGCTTTTCTGAATTTACCCTGTAATTTCTGTTTATTCTGCTTTTGAAACGGTTCGTGAACAAGGGGAAAGGATATTTTTTTAATTAAACAAAAATAATCAAGTGAGTAAAGTTTCACTTGCTGTTTTTCTTTTATTTCATGCATTTGGCTGTCCTAAATTCTATCAAATAAAACATTTCAAATATTGTTTGTGTGATAGTGTTTGGTGAAAACTGTCAAGCAAATCATTAAAAATATATAGTAAATCACAGTGGTGGTGCAAGTGCAGTATTTCTAAACTCATCCAGATATAATAGACAAAGGTATGATATTAATGCAGCCCTGTGAGGGGCACAAGCCAGTGAAACTAGGCTGCTCCCAAGCCCAGATAAAGGCAGAGGGTTGCGTCAGGAAGGACACCCTTTGCCAAACAAATGTGAGCGTTCATCCAAAGAATTCCATACGAGATCTGTCGTGCCCCGCTTTAACCACGTCCGTCACCGGCACGGGTGGAAATTTAGCTACTGTGGGTCTTAGGCAGAAAGAGAAGAGGAAAGCACAGAGCCTAGAACTGAATGTGGGAACTTTGAATGTTGGGACTATGATAGAAAATGCTCTGGAGTTGGTAGACATGATGATTAAGAGAAAAGTTGATATATTGTGTGTCCAGGAGAGCAGGTGCAAAGGCACGAAGGCTAGAACTTAGGGCCAGGGTTCAAATTATTTTACCATGGGAAGAGAAATGAAGTAGGGGTTATGTTTAAGGAAGAGTTAGCTAAGAATGTCTTGGAGGTGAAAGAGTATCTGTCATCGTCTGTGTTTTGGTTTGGGTTGTGTTTAGTTTTGTTCCATGTTTGTCGTGTGCTCATTTGGTTGTTGTGTGCACCTGTTCACGTCTCCCTTGTGTCGACCATTCAGCTCTCTCCAGCCACTCGTGTCTTGTCCAGGTGTTCCTCGTTGTCTCGTCAATCTGTTTGTATTTAGTTCCCTGGTTTCTTTCAGTTTTTGTCGGTTCATTGTCGTTGTCTTTGCAGTATGTCATTTTCAGGTGTCATTGTCCCTATCTATTCTACGTCCTACTCACCAGTGATAGTTTGTTTCCAGTTTTAGGTATTTAGGCTCTTTGTTACTTTGGTTTGGTTGTGGTACTTTGTTTAGTTTTGCTTGATCCACGTTCCTTGTTGGCTGTTTTTTGAAGATTAAATATTATTTTTTAGAGACTCCTTCCTACCTTACCTCCCTGCACTTGGGTCCTCCATGTTCTTGCCTTGCGTTCCTCGCCTTCGCCCAAACCACGAATGTAACCGTATCAAATCGAGTAATGAAGTTGAAACTTGAAATTGAGGGTGTTATGTATAATGTGATAAGTGGCTATGCTCCACAGATAGGATATGAGCTAGAGGTGAAATAGAAATTATGGAAGGAGCTAGACGAAGTAGTTCTGAGCATCCCAGACAGAGAGAGAGTCGTGATTGGTGCAGATTGTAATGGGCATGTTGGTGAAGGAAATAGGGGTGATGAAGTGATGGGTAAGTACGGCATCCAGGAAAGGAACTTGGAGGGACAGATGGTGGTAGAGTTTGCGAAAAGGATGGAAGTGGCTGTAGTGAACACTTTCTTCCAGAAGAGGCAGGAACAGAGGGTGACCTACAAGAATGGAGGTAGAAGCACGCAGGTGGGTTACATCTTGTGAAGGCGATGTAATCTGAAGGAAGTCACCGACTGTAAGGTAGTGGTAGGGGAGAGTGTGGCTAGACGGCATAGGATGGTCATGTATAAGACGACTGGTGGAGGGGAGGAAGATTAAGAAGACAAAAGCAGAGCAGAGAACAATGTGGTGGAAGCTGAGAAAGGAAGAGTGTTGTCCGACTTTTCGGGAAGAGGTGAGACAGGGTCTTGGTGGACAGGAGGAGCTTCCAGAAGACTGGACCACTACAGCCAAGGTGATTAGAGAGACAGGCAGGAGAGTACTTTGTGTATCTTCTGGAAGTAAAGGAGAGAAAGAGACTTGGTGGTGGAACTTCACAGTACAGGAAATCATACAAGGAAAAAGGTTAGCTCAGAAGAAGTGGGACACTGAGAGGACAGGAGAAAGGAATACATGGAGATGCGACATAGGGCAAAAGTAGAAGTGGCAAAGGCCAAACAAGAGGTGAAGAAAAGGATCTATACAGGTTGGCCAGACAGAGGGCTAGAGATGGGAAGGATGTGCAGCAGGTTAGGATGATTAAGGATAGAGATGGAAATATGTCGACTGGTGCCAGTCGTGTGCTAGATAAATGGAAAGAATACTTTGAGGAGTTGATGAATGAGGAATATGAGAGAGAAGGGAGAGTAGAAGAGGCAAGTGTGGTGGACCAGGAAGTGGCAATGATTAATAAGGGGAAGTTAGGCACTAAAGAGGATGAAAAACGGAGAGGCAGTTGGTCCTGATGACATACCTGTGGAGATATGGAAGCATCTAGGAGAGGTGGTTCAATTGTTCCTTGTTCAATAGAATTCTATCATGAGAAGATGCCTGAGGAATGGAGGAAAAGTGTGCTGGTGTCCATTTTTAAGAACAAGGGTAATGTGCAGAGGTGTGGGAACTAAGGAGGAATAAAGTTGATGAGCCACACAAGGAAGTTATGGGAAAGAGTAGTGGAGGCTAGACTCAGGACAGAAGTTAGTATTTGCGAGCAACAGTATGGTTTCATGCCTAGGAAGATTACCACAGATGCATTATTTGCCTTGAGGATATTGATGGAAAAATACAGAGAATGTCAGAAGGAGCTACATTGTGTCTTTGTAGATCTAGAGAAAGCCTATGACAGAGTACCCAGAGAGGAACTGTGGTACTGCATGCGGACATCTGGAGTGGCAGTGAAGTATGTTAGAATAATACAGGAGATGTACGAGGGCAGCAGAACAGTGGTGAGGTGTGCTTTAGGTGTGACAGACGAATTTAAGGTGGAGGTGGGACTGCATCAGGGATCAGTCCTGAGCCCCTTCCTGTTTGCAGTGTTGATGGATAGGCTGACAGATGAGGTTAAACTGGAGTCCCTGTGGACCGTGATGTTCGCTGATGACATTGTGGTCTGCAGTGAAAGTAGGGAGCAGGTGGAGGAACAGGTAGAAGGAAAAGAAGATAAAGTATGACCATATTGCTAAATTAATTCTGATTGACTTTTTCTGGTGAAATGAAATGATTGCAAAAAAAATGTTTTTTTAATGAAACCACTCCTATATGTGGCAAGAGGGATGCATTTTTGTTATGTCAAACTTGTGATTGTTCATGACTCAAATGACACTACTTTTTGAGGGTTTTTTCATATGAATGGTTACTCATTTGTACTGCCAACACTAAGTGGAGGGCAATTTGGAGTCGGCTGAAGCTTTTATATTGTATGAAGAAGTCAAACAATTGCCGCTTAAACCGGTTCCCTTGAAAGTCACCAGAGGGTGCCGTTTCACTAATAAAGAAAATAGGTTAACGTTTTTATCTCGTGAGCCCATTTGTGCAATACTGCCGTAACTTTTGGAAAAAAAAGAGAGTAAACAATTCCCCCTCATAAATCAACTGCAGCTCACAGACACTTATTTGCCGGGTAGAGGTTCATTGAGCTAGAATTTCTCTCTCTCTCTAGTATACAGTATGTAGTAGTAGTATTCTATAAACAGCATGTATCTACATATATCTATATATGCAGTGTATGTGTGCGTGTGGCACTTACTGAGGACACATTAATTGAGCCAACCTTTAGCTTTTAGAGTTGTCTTGTTTGCAATGTTACTTTCAGTAGTTGTTGGTCCATGGCATTTATTTTATTTTATTATTATTATTATTATTTTAATTCTTATAAGTACTCCAGGGTAGCTATCTAGCAGTCGACTTTAAAACTTGACACCGACTGTGTCACTAGATGTTTCCCCAACCTTTATTGAGGCAAGGGCCTAAGGCACATATTTTTACATGAGAAAAATCTCATGGCACAGCACTTAATCAAAATGTCACAAAAAGTAGACTGGTACAAATACTGTATCTGCTTACTGACATCATGACCATGTCTTCGCAATCTTCTCACACATTTACTTACTGACCGTGAAATCTGGGCATGATTACTTGAACGCAAAAATGTATACATACGCAGTTTAACCGTACCTTCGGCCACCTATAGTGGAAATGTAAGCATTTAATTGTTCAGGCTGTGAATATATGTCGCTAAAATAGATAAACAAAACTACATTGCTTGTAGTAAATATAAGTTTTGTGAAAATGAAATATCACACCTGAGTGGTTGGGAATATTGGGTTCGTTACCCACATACCTACATATACCTACCCACCTAAGCCTTGCTTTAGTGCAGCGCAGGCTGGCCCATTAGGCAATATAGGCAAATGTTAAGAGTGCCGCGTTCTCCACGGAGGCACCATAAAATATGGAAAAAAAATATTGACGATACAATTACATTCAAACTAGTTAACTCTTAAAATCGAAACTAACATAGACTTAAATGTGAAGCAATGGCCAATTAATATTACTACAAATTATAATACCAATGTCTCCCCCGCCACCCCCCCACCAAAACACCCATCTTCCTCCCTCTGATCGGTACTTGCTCGCTCTCTGTAAGGGGGAGGGGCAGAATTTATTCACTTGACCTTAGAGTGTTTAATAAACGTCAGAACTATCTGGAGCACAAGGAAGAAAAAGAAGAAAAGAGGAGGAGGAAAAACGAGAATGAGAGAGGTTAAGTAAAGATACTGTAAGTGCGTCAGCTATTTAGCACAGTCGAGTTGGTAACTTGCACATTGGGAAGGGCATTATAGTGTCAACTTCATCTGCTCCTTGCTGCTATGTTGGCTTTCCTAGTTTCAAACATCTGTTTAGTTAGGTAAACAAGGTTTATTCAAGCAGCGAAGCAAAACTAAGCTCCGGAGCTGAGGGGAAAAGCCAATTGAGAATTGCAGTATGGGAAAGTAAACACTTAATCAGCGTTCTTCTAAGCTGGTTCATTTAAACGTAAAAATGTGACAAATTAGAGAGAAAACAGAGATTAAGCTTTGACAGAGAACAGAGTGCCCGCTGCTTTGAAAATGTTGTCTGTCACGCTCAAATATAATCAGTCTTTTTAGGGAAAAACCTGTATTCACTGCAGTAGTGGTGCCAATGACTCCGATGACGCCTGTAGCTCATTATTTTGTAATATTTGCGGGGGATAGGGACTGAGCCTTGGCGCGAGTAGCGAAAAACCACAATTGAGTCAGTCAATTACAGCTCACCCTTATCTTCCTCTGCTGATGACTCACGCATTGTTTTGAAACGCATCCAAGGAAGACTCCCCAATCCTTCTCTGTGAATTGATCTTTCGTTGCCGACCCGGTCAGCCACTGAATATCTTTGCTCATTGTTCTACCAGGAATCCCTTCAGCCTTCTTCCCTTGACCAAGACTTAGCACGTTTGCCTGTCTTCATGGCTGTTTGGGGTTCTGCTACCATTACAACAAAGTGTGAGTTTCCCTCTTCCGCTTTCTGTGGATTTTCAACCTTGCCCGAAAATCCTCGTTGTCCGGATTGTGACAACTACTTTGTATTGGCCCATTGAAGCGTATCAGGACTTTGATGTTAACTGTGTGGCTACTGTTTATCGCTGAACCTATCACAGTTGATATTAAAAATCATTTCCCGCTAGTCCGGTGGTTAAGGTTTGGCTTAGCCCTAAGCCTGCACTTGGTTCCTACACCACATTGCCTCATGACCCTTCTACCAACAAACCGGGTTAGATGCTACGTGACATACAAAGAGGTTTATCTGACTCTTGAGGTGTATCACTTGAACGTACTGTGCTTCCTTGACACCAATTACTACTTGGCAAAATCTTGTGGCATCTTATAGCATTATAGAGTTCTGGTTGTCTTAGAAGATGTTTCGCCTCCCATCTGAGCAGGCTTCATCAGTGCACATGGCACATATAGACAAACAACCATTCACACTCACATAGGCCTACACACTTACGGATAATTTAGTCTTCAATTAACTGAAATTGCATGTGTTTGGAATATGGGACTAGGTCAATAAGTGCATTTTATTTATATAGCACTTCACACAGACAGAACTCACAAAGTGCTGCACATGGTTAAAATACAGGCATACAAAATACTGCAAACTGCCAACATTATACAGTTAATACAAGAAAAGAAAAAAAAAAAGAAAACAGCCAAATCTTATCAGGAATGAATTGTCTTTTAAAATGTCTACAGAAGAGGCAGCTCTTGTGAAATGAAAGTGCATTTCACAATTTGGAAGAAACGGACTCCAAGGCCATATCACCTTTAGTTTTTTAATCTCATGTGAGGGACAGTAAGAGGAAGTCAGCAGACTGTATTGACCTAACATGACAATAAAATACAAACACACCAGAACCACCAAGTGTGGAGGATCATGACGACTGAAGGGCCACTGCAAGGATGACAGAATGGGAGTGATGTGGCTGAACCTTGGGGATGGAGACAAAAATTGAAATTGAAATTAATTTAGATTGGTGAAGAGAGAGTTACAAAAGGTCAAGACGTGAGCAGACAAAGGCGAAATCGATAATTCCCAGTAGAGAATGAAAAAACATGGACCCAAGTTTGAAAATATTTTGGAGGTGGAAAAAGCAGAAATGCATTGCAGTTTTAATATGTTCATCAAAAAGCATGGCCTGATTGAATCTGACCCCAATGTTTCTCTTGCTCCAACTAGTGGGAACAAAATCCATGCAAGCGAATATTGTGATTGAATTCGGCAAATCTTTATAACTGAAATGTAGAGTTGAGTTAATTTTTACTTCCTGGATTTCTTTCTTTAAAAGTCTTTTTTTCTCCTTTTATTATAGTGAGTCCACTGTGTCTAATCTGCACATTGGAACACAACAAACATGATATTGTTTGTGTCGCTTTTGTAATGGGAAAAAAAAAAGATCTTTCTTTTATAAGACTCGTACTTGGCCAATTACTCGAGACAATGAAAACAAAGCAGTCATAGTTTACCAAACCGGAAGTTGGTAAACCGTATTATCTACAAGGGATATGAGGTCAGGAGACTACGTGCGAAGAGCCCAATTAGATTTATCCACATCAGCAGACTTTCTTTCCCATCTGAGCAGTGTAAACTTTTTCTTCTATTAAACATCTTGCCACTTTTCCTCTCTTCCTTTCTACCCTACTGTTGATGCAACTCCATTCGTTCATGTATATTGTGACCCTTTAGTCGACCTGCTTGCTGGAAACTAATGAGCTGTGCATAGAATAGTGAAAACTAGACACTCAACTGCCCGCAGCGGCACTTGCGCTTTTCTCATTAACAGTTTAAAATATTATGTGATAAAAAAGCCATACTTCACAGTGCCATGCTTCTGTAGCCCGAGTTCTTTTGCATTGGAATTTTAGTGAGTTGCTTGTAAGCTGTTAGTGGAGAGTGCTTCAGCTACTCTTCTTTTGACTAATAAATATTTTAGTTTTGCTGTGCCTAAATGATTTCACGTTGTTCGGCTGGAAGGGGAGACTGTCAAGATGTGAATCAACTCTCATGTGCTTACAAGCCTTTTCTTTTGAGCAAATTCGGATCTAATTTAATCAGATCAGGGATCATAAGGGAGCTGATCAAATCGGACCTTGCTGAAGTAGTCCCACTGAAGAGATGCGCGTTTGGATGAAGGGGACGAGTGCAGAGCATTGCTCGTAAATTTGTGTAACTAAAGAGAGGGCAAGTCTTGTCGCCAATATCCCGTCTGGGGTTGTAACAAAGCAGGAACAGAGCCAAGGACAACGCCTCGTTTAAATGCCGGATAGGAAGTATAACAACAGTCACTCAGCACTGTTTTGTTTAAATCAATGTCGCTGTCCAACACGTGTTTTATACGCCACACCAGATGCGGTCATGCTGCCATTTGACGATTGTTTTGCCATTGTCAAGGTCAAGGTCTGGACTCTCTTGATTTCTCTTCTTTTTTTATTTTTTACTAATGGGTTGTTTGTTTATTAGGGACATTACTCAAAAAGACAACTTTTCATTGTGATGCATGCGTCCAAAATTCGATCATTCTGTAACGTAGACCTAACTCAAATACAGCAGTGGCTTCTGATACGAGTTTAATTTGTCTCAAATTATTATAATTTTTTCTCCCCCCTTTGAAATTACTATGTTGCAGCCTCCCCAAAAACCCAACAACATTTCTTGTAATGTGTTTTTTAATAATTGAGTTGAATTGAATTCATTTTGGACAATATTACGATCATATACAAAATTTTAAAGATACAAAAAAAAAACATATAGCTGGCTGAAAAGCTTAGGGCTGAAGCTAAAAAGTTATGAATGTTCTAATCCAGATAAAAATCATAATTTTATAGTAAAACATTATCTCTGTTAAGCCTTTTCAGCAAAAAAAAAAACAAAAAAACATGGACACAGAATCAAGTAAATGTTGACCAAAAAGGAAAATAGCATTCTATATTTTACTTTATAAAAACATGTCGTTTTATTTTATTAAAACATATAGTAATCACACAATTAAATAGAATGTAAAGAATTAAAAAGATTAAATAAATTCACTTCGGCTCCATCTGGTGTGTGTGTGACCACCGGGGACAGTATAATACAGTTTTGTGAGTTTCACAACTACTGTAAGTGACTTAGTAAACTGCAGTAATATAAATTGTTTTTCGCAGAGGATATCTAAGAATAACAATATATGCTTGTCAGTATTGTTATGTTATCTGTTTACGTGAGTTGATGCAGTATTTGTGTTCAAATATCTGTTGCTTTAGGCATTGCATAGATGCTATTCGTCAGCCCGTCTATGACATTTTCCATTATGTGTTAGCGTTAGGCTAGTAGACTTTAAGGTAAAGTTATGTGGTTGTTTTACAAACATGGTGTTTTGAAGGATCGTTGTTTATCTGTTAAACCGCCGCTTACTGCAAAGTCGAGTTGATTGCACAGCCATTATACATATCCCGAAAAACTCTTAAGCCTGGTCACTCGTATCTCAAGGCATCACTGTAGTTGTGAGCACTTAGTGTGTAGTTTCGGTTTGACCAAATGCTGACTTTATTAATTTTTCATTATGATTCATATGCAGCATTCTGGTGCTTGGTTACATTGCCAAGGTCTACAGAGTGCCTTTCTGAGTTGTTTTCCAGCTCTGCCAAGCCCCTAAAATACATTCAGTTATGCTGTTTGTGGACTCTTCTGAGGGACACAAAAATCTGTATCTGGTGGACACATACACCAAGTAAATTAGAATGGAATTAAAGCATGAGTGAATTTGCTGTATTTATTGTGTCTGTGGGTGTCTAGCGTCGGCGAAATGTGCAGATATCCGCCACAGATGGGTGCCTCTACTTCGGGCTTGGTGACAGTTTTGACAGTTCAGTAATTGCTCCGTTTGACAAGTCAAGTCAGCCCTCCTCACGCAAAGGCAATTGAACTTGTTGTTTAGAGTATAACTTCCCTTTCACATTTAATTAGATGCTTGAATAAAATTATTTGATTCCCTTCCGAGGCCACACAAATGTGGGACAGCAATTACTCTGGAAAGGGAATTGCAATTTTTTAATTGATGCTTGGTGAAGTGTTTGCTACGAGAGGGGCAACTTGCAGCATTAATGGGTCGTTCCTGTACATCTGGATCTTTTGTTAACTGTTCAGGACCATTTAGAAGGAAGCACCCCAGATTATACAGTTCTGTGTGTACTAGAAATTCTAATGAGGATTTAAAACCCCTAGGAATCTTGCAACTCTGACATTGGCTAGTATTAATTTAGATTTTAATCATCAAAAACTCAACTGAAACAGAATTTCCACCTGTGAAATCAGTATGTTAACTGTTGCAACATAGGATAGTTTAAATGAAGTAAAGATTCCTTCATGTGCTCATAACAACGATCCGATCTGACTGAAACCCGTTTGACTTAATAGCTTCTGAGCCTTCAAGCTAATTTTTGTTCGCATTGGATAAGATTTGACATGCTTTTAAGAATATCAGCCCACGATTATATGGATAGTGGATATGAAAAGTCTACACACCCCTGTTCTATTGCCAGGTTTTTGTGATTAAAGGAAGTAAAAATACAGCATACAACTGAAATAACATTGTGCATAAGTGTGCACATCCTCTTATAACTGGGATGTGGCTGTGTTCAGAATTAACCAATCATATCGAAACTCATGCAAAACGGGATTCGGCACACAGCTGCCATGATTTAATGTCCATCCATCCATTTTCTGAGCCGCTTCTCCTCACTAGGGTCGCGGGCGTGCTGGAGCCTATCCCAGCTGTCATCGGGCAAGAGGCGGGGTACACCCTGAACTGGTTGCCAGCCAATCGCAGGGCACATACAAACAAACAACCATTCGCACTCACAGTCACACCTACGGACAATTTAGAGTCTCCAATTAATGCATGTCTTTGGGATGTGGGAGGAAACCGGAGTGCCCGGAGAAAACCCACGCAGGCACGGGGAGAACATGCAAACTGTGAGGCTGACGCTCTAACCAGTCGACCACCGTGCCGCCTTTAATGTAAACAACTAAATTTAAATTCTGTTGAATAATTGATATAGTATCCTACATATAAGTTGACTGCAACATACATGCAGCCAGTGCAGGCAAATCAAGTGGTTACATAGCAAAAATCCGCAAATAACTGATGCTCATTATCATTGCATTCAAAATGGTTTTTTTTTTTTCAGTCCCCCCCCCGCCCCAGAAGCAAAAAAACTTGAATAAACAGAGGATGGGGTGGGGGGGGAATAAAAAAAAATAAAAATGACATCAATAAGCAGCGTTTCTGTGAATAACGGGAGATCGCTTTCCCATAAAAATCCGCCAATAGGCGAATGCACAAATGCCAAAGCACGCTCGGATTAACCAAAAATAAATTTCAGATGCTCTAGGCTTTTCCTGATGTATATTATTTTTATTTCTAACAGAAGCCTGAAAGTTTTGTGCTGATACTGGACACTATTTCGAACTGTTCATAATTCCCTTCACTTTGTCTAAGGCCCCACTTCCATTTGAAGAAAAACTGTCCCTGTTTGTGATGCTGCCATCACAATGCTTCACTGTTGTTCTGGTGTTCTTTTGGTGATGATAATTTTTTTCCCTCCGAATTGCGGCCAAAAAGTTTCACTTGGGCCATAACAAAATCTCCCCAACACGTGGGTAAATGTGTTTCAAAACTGCCATTGTATTATGTAGTTTCACCCAACTAAATTCACAAAGAAGCTTTTTTGTGCACTAGCTTTATCTACAATGTGAACCAGTTGTGTTGTGCTTTTCTAATGTCTCACTCTCTTTTTTTTTTTTTTTTTTACAATGTGACTTTCAGTAAAGCAGTTTATGTTATAAGGTTAAAAAGGTTTTGACTCAGTCTCACGCTGCCTGCACGAAGGTTAATCACTTGTCCCCGTTTACACTTAGTCCAACAGAGAGAATGACTTACATCATATCCTTTAGGTTCCGTTAATCAGAAAACAATTAATCCAGAGGCAGCTGTGTTTGCTGTGTCACAAAGCGGAGGCAGATTAGAGGGATTTAAAGACAATGAAACATAACACCTGCTTTTATCCCAACGTTAATCTTCTACAACCTTAGTCCAACTCATCACACCATGCAATGTTTGTTCAAACGTACATGGTGGCACATTACATAATGTGATCAGGATGCTGGCTACTGCTTTAAATGAGGCCAACAAAGTGGTATAACAGTGGACATGTCATTCATCTATTCAGAATTTCCACTTTGGATAATTTAGAAACCACTTAGTTTGAATGGAACCATTTTATTTAACCAGGGACAAGATTAATTGCTTTTCAACATGACAATGACAAAAATCAATGATCCATCATGTCAAAGAAAATCCAAATGAATGGTAGAAGGTCGCCTCCACACACATGAAATAGACTTGACGAATATAACATGAAGTCGTTTTTTTTTCACTTCAAACTGATGCATTTTAAATGGGGCTCAGTGAACGACAGGTTCAAAACTAATACTTTCTAACGTTACGAAGGAGTATTAGGTTACATTAAAAATAAATACATACATAAATAATTAATACTATGAAAACAAAGTCAAGGTTAGGAAAACAAAGTTTTCATTTTCTGAGATTAAAGTTGCTATATTGCTTTATTTTTGTAACATTCCAACTTTACTCTTGCACTATTGTGTTTTCATATTTTCAGTGTGGCCCTAATGCTTCAACTCGCCGCAACCCTGAACAGGATAAGCGGTATAGAATGCGGTATACCGGATGGCTAGATTATTGTAGCACAGTTGAGATGGCCTTCTTCCGAGTTTCATCATTAAATCTACGTCTAGTATGCCTGTATATATGTATTTTACTGGGCAAGGTGCATAGCAGAATGAGCATCACAATGGCCATTGAATTATCATGGTGCACAAAGTTCAAAATATTTACATTCTCTTAAATGATATTATTATTGTATGTTTTTATAAAGTATAATATTGTTGAGTGTTATTATTATATAAAATGTGTATCTGTTTTTTTGGTTCACTAGAATGGATTGTTTTTAAAATTTTATTTATTTCAATGGGGAAAGACCATTTGAGAGAAGAGTTACATTAAACTCGTAAGTCAAGGCACCACCGCGTTTATGGAGTGTCAATATTCGTCATGAATGTCGATGCACTGATTTCCATTTTTGCATTAGTCCAGAGTTGTGATCAAACGCTCACATTTGGCGCACATGCTCGAATGCATGTGCGTTGTATTTTAGCAGCTGTACTTTGTATATAGTGCTACTCGCCGGTGCGTACCAAATACAATTGTGTGCCCCACTGACTTTTCTCAGGGCCTAAATCACTGAACCTTGATTTTGGCTGGCAGGCACATACATCATGGTCAGATGGAAACGAAATGAAGTTAACTTTGTTTTTGCCATTACAACAAATGTAAACACTGCATCCAGAGTAATTAGATAAGTGCTACCTTGTTTTTATCACTTACTGTACAGTGCTTATACCTTTGAATAATTGCTCGTATCAGACCATGGTTTACATAGACAACAACCAAATCTCGGTTTAGCTCATCACACATGCAGAAACAATTTTATTGCTGTACATACGTCTTCTAATCAGAAACAAAGTAATGAGTAGTAGTGTGTATAGCGCCATGTTACTTTTAGACTTCATCATCCATTAAACTCAGCACGAGGGGATAGCTTTGTGCATGGCTGCTCGTTAGAATTTTAAAGCTGCACCTTTTTTTTTTTTTTTGTGAATTTTCATGCCAGTTATCAACGATATTAGTCCCGGTAAAAGAAGAAGGTCAGTTTTGGATAAGGGTTTAGAAATAATTACAAGTCCACTCGCATGAGCCTTGCTCTTACAGTTGATTTCTGTTTGACACTACATGAGGATTATGTCTAATCTTATTCAACCCGGGTGCAGTGTTTGCTTGAAGATTAAACTGTAGGGGGAAAATATAAAAATGCTTGGAAATAATGGATTTGTTCCTTAAACTCTGCTGTATGATTCCAAGACCACCTCTCTATTGTCTTTCATGTCATGACTTATTGCAACATGAAACACTTTAACGTCCTTTCTCTCCTCAATTTTAGTATGTAAATGTCACCAAATAAAGAAGAATATAGAAGAAGAATATACTGTCAACCCTTTGGTCTTGCATGGGAGGTGCTTTAAGCATTCGTCATTTTTGTTCACATGTTGTGGTTGTGTTAATTTCATACTGTTCAAAGTGTGTCAGTTGTAAACAAAGCAACACTGTCATTGAAAAGATGTCCAACTGACTTTTTGGGGGGTTTTGTTGACTTGCCTGACAAATATTTCAAAAAAAAAATATTTTCCAGGTGAAAAGTAAGCTGCAAGTCTGTTTTTACAGTCTGTGGTTTTATCAGCAGTGAATGAAACTGATTCAAAATGCAGAATGATTAATCAGAAACACAAAGAACACTTTTTTTTTGTTTTTTTTTTGCAGTTGGGTAATAGAAACGTACTGTTTATCTTAGAGCTTGTATGGTGCTCTACCTTGATAAAGGGGCAGTTACAAACATGCTGGTTGACCCGCAAACCATTACACCCATACCAACAAGACTTTATACTGTGTAAAAACCCTTGAAAGTGGCATCTCGAGTCTTTCTTGACCGTTGGCCAATCATTGTGCTGCAATACTAAATAGTTATGGGGTGTAAAATCCACGGCCATTTTGTGCAAATAAGGAAGAAAGTACGAGGTACTTTTGTGCATTTTACCAGCAGGTGACATCCAGGAAAGAGGATGATGTTTGACAAGAGAAATCAACACTTGCGTCCGATGGCCTTTTTTTTTGCATCAACTTTCCTGTTTCCATTCAAGTCCTTCCTCAATCAACATAGGCTGGATAAATTCTGCATGCTTGTCAATGTGGCCTCCTGCACATGGGGAGAAAATGGCCGCTGGATTCTCCGGTTGGTATGTTGCAGTGGGGATAACTGGAGGGTTGGGCTGTTTACAGCAGCTGCATCGACATGGGGTGAGGTAAAGGTATATGAGGATGAGGACCATAGTCACCACGCAGCCCAGCAGTGTTGTGTAACCTGTACTGAATGACTCCACTTCAGGCAAAAGCACTGTCACATTTATTTCTCTGGTTGTATTCAGTGCATTTTTAATATCCACCGCTGTACACACGTACAGGCCCGAGTCATTGACCTTGGCTGTTTGGATCTCCAAAGTACCATTAGCAAACAAGGTCAGTGGAGTTTCATCGACGTTGGACTGCGTGATGTGCCCCTGGCTGGGGGAAAACCATGTAAATGAGAGATTGGCGCTACTCAGGGATGTGTGGCAGTCCAGATGCACCCTTTGTCCCTCTGAAACCAACACCTTGGAGAGGAGCACTGTCACCGGCAGTGACACGACTCTTTCCACGGTGCAGTTGTTGAAAAAGCGAGTGTGTCGCAGGAACTGGATTGATGCTCGAGGGTCCCCGTAGATGCTGCAGGTGTGTTGGTCTGTGAAATCCCTCTGCGAGTCATACCCTCTGAGATCCCAGTGCCAGAACATGCTGTACATGGAGCAGTCGCAAATTAGGGAGTTGTTATGAAGGAACAGCCCCCGCTGCACCAATCCCGGCAATGCTTTCACATCCTGCAACGGCAGATGAGTTATACGGTTGGATGAGAGATCCAGCATGGTCAGGAAAGGGTGGCTGCGGTCTTGGATGGAGAAAAATGGGAATTGTGTGATCTGGTTGAGGCTGAAGTAGGCCTTCTTCAAGCTGCTCAGACCCATCAGTGCGCCAGCTTCTACCTGTGTGATTTTATTGTTGAAAAGAATGAGCTCCTCCAGCCTCCACAGTCCTTGGAAATAGTGCTGCTCAACCCTTTGGAGCTTGTTGGAAGACAGGTCAAGATATCTTAGGCTTGAGGCATTCTGGAATGCCCCGTAGGCTAAGCTACTGATCTGGTTGTGGGCCATCCAGAGGGTTTCCAGTCTGGACAGTTTGCTGAAGCTCCCCGGACCAAGCCAGGATATTTGGTTGTGACTGACATCGAGGGTGATGGAGAAAGAGGGCAGTGACTTGGGGATCTTGGTGAGACCACTGGAGCTGCAGCTCACTATGTCTGATGTGCAGAGACACATGGATGGGCAGGTCTCCTTGGTGGGGGAGAGGAGACTGAGGAGCACCGAGAGAAGAAAGACACTGAGTCTGGAGATCATGTTTCCAGAACCAAATTCTTCCAAAGTTCCCTGGATGGATGAGAATCACATTAAAAATTATTATTTTTTTTTTACCAAGGCACCTTTCTGTAGAAACCAAAGAAATTAGTCAATGAATACTGCAGTCAGTTAAGATTTGCATTTAACTATCGTAGTGTAATGCAACTACTGTAACCTATTGAGAAATAGTTTACCTTAAAGGAGACGTCTTCTCAGTTGGCATCAGATGACTCCCGCCAAGTGATTTAAAATTAGGAAACTTAGAGAAAGATGGATGAGTTCATGGCGCTTCTTGAAAAGTTCGCTATTTGTCCTCACTTAATCCTACATGAAATAGGAGAAAAAGACCCCCAGAACCATGAATCCAAAATAAACTGCCAACTGACATAAAAGTCCATCTCAGTACAACATTTGTCTGTGATGAACTAGAATCCCTTGTATGAATGCCAACAAATATTGGTGTCTAATTTTTATCCGGTTCAATTTCATTGCTCCCTGCCCGTCTCCTGAGCTTCAAGTTTCCTCCTGGCTCTCTCCTCGTCCCAAGCGAGACTGCTCCTCACCAAACATTCTGCAGTGCTTTGTGGTGTACAACAAACACGACAGTGCGCTCTTAATCTCCCACAATCCCCTCCTCCTCCTGTTTCTCCTCCTCCACCACCACCACCACGTCTCATTTAGAGACCAGCCCCGTGTCTCCTTCTCTCGTCATTGAGTAACGGTGCCGCCGTGGCCCATTCTCTGCGGCTCACAAATATCAGCTTTCTCCCCACGTTCTATTAATATTCAGCTTCATTAAACTTTTAGTATTCTGCTTACTCACGGATTTTGTTGAACCGTTAAGAATTCCTCATGAATTTTGCAGGTTGTGTTTTAACCTTTCACCAATAGCCCTGGAGAAATATAACCTAGGCATGACAGCTTGGCTTTTTTTTTTGTAATGCACTCCTCTGTCTGAGTGTCGGTTAAATTATTGTGAGTATAGATTACTTTGTAGTTGTTCCCCCCCCCATTCTGCAGCCGGCCAGTGCATCATCCATCTGTAGTTTTCAGTATCAAAAACTTTTCTGTGATAGAAGGGCTCTTCTTACTTGATGTCTTTTCTATTTTCGGTGTGTAGAGTCGATAGTGGTTATATGCCACAGATGCACACACACACACACGCACTTATCTGTAAATGTCTCATAGAGTGCATCTTTTTCTTTTCCTCAGAGCGCCAATCATCCTATCCTCCCCTACACCGTGGGTTTGACTCGATAGATGCGGCCCATGCTGCTTGGTCACGGTGGCCCTGATAGCTCTGATTTCTGTCACAGTAAATTAGCTTTGCCTTCAAGCAGCCACCTCCTCATTGGTGCATCCCCCTCCGCCCCACTACCCCCCCCCCCCCTCCCCGCCCCCCGCCGCCCCTTGTGAATGCTGCGAGCTTTGACTAAATCCCACTCACACACCAAACCTGATCGCCGTGGATTCAGGCTCGCCGGATGGGGCGCACTGCTCAAAAGGTGGGCCGATGGAGCAGATGTGGATCCTGTGGGAAGGTGGACATTGATACGAAATGTTATCTGACGCTTTCACATACTGTATCATAGTTGTGCCTTGTTTTATTGTTGTTGGGTTTTTTTTTTTGGGGGGGGGGGGGGGGGGGGGGTGCAACAGGATTAAAGACCAAGAAAGCACATTTGGATGTGTTAGCATTCAAATAAAAACACTATCATGTTTGGCATGGTGGCGTTTCTCACAATCTTGTCCCAAGGCAAGTCAACAGCTTGGCTGCAACATGCAAGGAATGTATACGCCCACGTGTACACTGGAAATATGTCTGAAAATCATTCGCAGCACACAATCCCTTGTAGGTGTAATGTTTATTTCATGGCTAAAATGGTGTATTAAGTATGATTTCAGTTCACCTACAAATTGAACTTTGTCCCACAGTATGGAAAACCCATGAGCTTTTTAAATATTCATGCTTCATTGATTGCTTCAAGGGATTATATAACATTCCTATTTGTTCAACATGTTTCACAATATCATCTCGAGAAATATAATCACATCAACTGGAAGTGTTCATCTGCACAAGTAAGACAATTTTAAGGTTTAGCTTTTGTTACGATTTGTTTTGTATGTTTTTACAGGTCAGATAAAAGTGTTTTGCTTTGCTTCATTATTTCCTTTATTGACTTGCACACTGTAAGTTATCAGTCAATTTCAAATCGAATCATTTGTCGTTGTCATGAAATCATTTCATTCAAAACATAAACAGGAAAGCAATACAGAGCCTGCTGTGGACACCTATTTGCTAAATTGGATGTTTTTGTGCTGATTGCCCTCACTTATACTGTAATTGTTAGCAAGCGGTGCAGATCTGAGGTGTCCAGACAGTCCTTTGCTCATGTCATTGGCCACCACTACATGGTTTTGTTTTAATGACCTTTCCACAGCAGTCATTTTGACAAAGTCAAAAAGTGACCATTAGGAATAGCACGGACATTAATAAGACTTTTTCACAATAACATATGAGGTGTGTAAAAAAAAGAGTTTTTTTTGTTTTGTTTCTTACAGGCTCGTTTGCTCAACATTTTTTCAGCATGTCTGTCCGTCTCATCTGCTTTCTGTGTGATTGATCAAAGTTTTAAAAACATGATTTAGTTGTTTTAATGGCTGTAAATGTGTGGTGGGGGAAGAGAGGACATTCCTCCATTCCAGTCATTTTGACAAAAGTCAAAAAGTGACCATTAGGAATAGCACGGACATTAATAAGACTTTTTCACAATAACATATGAGGTGTGTAAAAAAAAGAGTTTTTTTTGTTTTGTTTCTTACAGGCTCGTTTGCTCAACATTTTTTCAGCATGTCTGTCCGTCTCATCTGCTTTCTGTGTGATTGATCAAAGTTTTAAAAACATGATTTAGTTGTTTTAATGGCTGTAAATGTGTGGTGGGGGAAGAGAGGACATTCCTCCATTCCAGCAATGTGACCTGCTAATATTGTCGTGACTCACTCTTCTGTGACCATACTGGAAACAATAGGCTATTCATGTCTATACTGTACTGTACTGTTCTGTATGTTCCGTGTCACTGCAACCGTCCATTGGCTAGAAGCCCCACACTAATCAGCATTGTTCACCAAACTGCTTTTTGCAAATCATGCTATATACGTTTTGCATTTATTTGGTTAGACAGACAGACCGAGAGCCACTCTGTGTGCAAAGTACTCCCGTCAAATCAGCCAGGATCTGACTGGACCTCAAAGCTTAAACCCTGACCTCCACATCTCCAGCCCCACAGCAGAAAGTGATTTTCTCCTCACCATCTGCTGCAGATGAGAGAGAGAGAGAGAGAGAGAGAGAGAGAGAGAGAGAGAGAGAGAGAGAGAGAGAGAGAGAGCGATAAAAGGAACATATACAGTAGCTGAGCTCTTATCTTGCCCTTGAGAAGCAGTGAAGCTCACAGAGTCAATAATATAAAGCTTTTACAGTCACAGATGCAAGAATATTTCCTATTCTATCAATTCTATGCTTGAGTATCATTATTTATCTTGTACTTAGACTGAAAAAGCACAAAAAGCGAGCTTGACAGTGTCCATCATTTATTTCTTTATTATTATTATTATTTTTTTTAATTTTTATTTGAATTTAAACTGAGGACAGATTAATATACGTCTAATTCTAATTGTATTATTGACAGGATGTTTGACAACATATCTGTATTTTAATATACTGTAATTGCTCCCTGTAAAAAATGTGAGTGGATGCATCTTATGATGGCTTTTTATCTGCCACTTGTGAACCCTTGATCCTTGAACACACGCACCCTATTCACAATTTATTATGCGTTTCAATAGCGCGGATGACGGCCAGGCTCTCAAACAGGAATGAGTCAGTGTCTCGACAAAGATTCAGAAGATTGAGTTTTATTTCTGCTTTTTTATTTATTTATTTATTTTTTTTTGCCTGGATAAATTTGCTGTCTTGATGAGCTCTCTGTTGAAAAGTAGGTTAAGGGAGAGAAATATTATTTTATGAATGATGAAGAACCATACTGTTAAAAAAACAGAAAAAAAATCTACAAAAGAGAGTTATTTTCTGTGTTGCATAACAAAAACCAAAGCATTGTCTTCTCCACTCATCACATCTGATGGCTCGAGTTCCACTGTAAAGAGCCGCGCATGCCATCTAGTGGTCCAACACTTAATTTTACTTTCATGTCCCACATGATATGGTATAAATAAAACAAATTCGGACCTGCTGATTTGACACCTAGCTTCATTACATACCATTCTAAACGGCTGTTATTATAAAATCAGAATTGAAGTCTAATAGTTTGTGGTTTAATTTTATTTACTGAGTTGACACATGCTTGAGTTAATGACTGAAGTTTGAGCGTACGAGAGAGCGGAAGTATCCACTTGGATAAGAATAAAATAAATCAACACCCCTTTGGAATAAAAGTGAACATTAAAAATCTCATGAAGGTAGTTTTATTGCAGGGCTGTTATATTACAGTGCATTCATTTTATGTAGATGTCCTCATCAAATTTTATGTTTACTAGGTGCATTTGCTTCTTCATATTTTTCCTCGTCTTTTTTTGCGAAGTTTATTTGTTAATTTTTCATAGACAGAGAGTGACATGACCTCACCGGTTGTATTTGAATTTGTGTTTTTATTTTATTTTATTTTACTCAATATTGTGTATTCATTTAATGCTGACCCTTGGATGTCATTTTCAATTTTAAATACGCTAAATGCTCACTTCCGAAGATGGGCAAGAGCAAGTGCTGTTTTTTGGGATTAAAAATTGGATAGATGAGGTAAAATATCAGAAATCAGCAGAGGCTTGATTATAATCCAAACTCATGTCTTTGCTGTGGGACCCCGCGTCTCTTCAGCCTTTATCATCTGCTCTGATTGTTAACCGATTTCAATTAGGACTTTGTGGAGTTAATATGATTGCTTGCTGTTTACCCTTTTTTTTTTTTTTTTTTTGCCTCCATCCGTGGAAGCCAATTATGCATGAGTGGCGGCAGATGAGCACCGGACGCTGCTAATGGTTCTGCCTCTCCCTTTGTGTTCACATTACTGAAGGATATGAGTTGTGAAATTAGATCACTACTGACTACTGTGCTATCAGTGATTGTACTATAAAACATTATGAGCCAGAACATTGTAAATTGTGGGATTTGACTGTGGGGTGGGGGACTGTCCGCTGGTCTTTTGTCTGCTATCCTTTCACGTCCCTGCCGTTCCCTTTTTTCCGCCATTTTTCCCCTTCGCTTTCAAATCTTCACTTTGCTCCCTCCTCTTTGGACGTCAACGCAACCTATCTCTTGCTTCTTTCCTCTCCCAACCTCTAATCACCTCATTCCATTAATTCTCTCAACTCCATTCTCCCCAAATCACTTTTTACACCACACATCACACAAACCAATTGCCCTCCATATCACTTATAGTAGATTGACGTCTTAAAAAGCCATTACGTCAAGATCAAAAAGGATTAATGTACATAGTATAGTGATTTTTTTTTTAGATAAATCACAACCATAAAATTATTCATTATTTTATTATTGGCGAAGCTTATCAGAATCAGAATCAGAATCATCTTTATTTGCCAAGTATGTCCAAAACACACAAGGAATTTGTCTCTGGTAGTTGGAGCCGCTCTAGTACAACAGACAGTCAATTTACAGAACACTTTGGAGACAGAGACATTGACAAAAAACAATTGTGCAAAAAGATGCAGAGTCCTCTAGCACTTAGAGCAGTTCGAATGATTAATATTGCAATAGACCGGTGCAATGACCATTGTGCAAAGGGCGCTGAGACGTCAAGGAGTGTATGCGGTTTAAAGTGACGAGTAGTGCGATAATCTGCGACAATGTTGGTTGTGCAAAATGTTACAGATACTCCTCAATCAGTGTGCAAATGGAGCAGATGCTACTCTGGCATGAGTGGCCAGTATATGCAAATAGTGCAGCATGGCGAGACAACTACAGTGAGTGCACGAGTAATACATAATTGGACGGAGTTGATGTTAGTCGCCCACTTCAGGTCCTGAGAGATTGTAATTCCCAGGAACTTGAAGGTCTCGACGGTTGACACAAGGCGGCTGGACAACGTGAGGGGCAGCTGTGGCGAAGGATGCCTCCTGAAGTCCACGATCATCTCTACAGTCTTGAGCGTGTTCAGCTCCAGGTTGTGTCGGCCGCACCACAGCTCCAGCCGCTCCACTTCCTGTCGATATGCAGACTCGTCACCGTCCTTGACGAGGCCGATGACAGTGGTGTCATCTGCAAACTTCAGGAGTTTGACAGTCGGGTTCGCTGAGGTGCAGTCGTTCA
The DNA here is from genome assembly GCF_024500385.1 of Phyllopteryx taeniolatus. Taxonomy (NCBI): domain Eukaryota; kingdom Metazoa; phylum Chordata; class Actinopteri; order Syngnathiformes; family Syngnathidae; genus Phyllopteryx; species Phyllopteryx taeniolatus. The sequence continues at coordinate 4,514,355 of NC_084502.1, forward strand.
TGTAGAGAGAGAAGAGCATCGGCGAGAGGACACAACCTTGGGGCGCCCCAGTGCTGATGCTGCATGTGGATGAGGTGGCCTCCCCCAGCCTGACCTGCTGTGTCCTGCCCGTCAGAAAGCTGTAAATCCACTGGCAGATGGCAGGTGAGACGCTGAGCTGGAGAAGCTTGGATGAAAGGAGTTCAGGGATGATGGTGTTGAACGCTGAGCTGAAGTCCACGAACAGGATCCTCGCGTAGGTCCCTGCACTGTCGAGGTGTTCTAGGATGAAGTGCAGTCACATGTTGACTGCATCATCCGCAGACCTGTTCGCTTGGTAGGCAAACTGCAGGGGGTCCAGCAGGGGACCTGTGACACTCTTGAGGTGGTCCAGCATGAGATGTTCAAAGGACTTCATGACCAAAGATGTCAAAGCGACAGGCCTGTAGTCATTCAGACCCGAGATTTCAGTTTTCTTGGGGACTGGGATGATGGGGGAGCATTTGAAACAGGATGGTACTTCACACAGTTCCAGAGATCTATTGAAGATCTGAGTGAAGATTGGAGCGAGCTGGTCCGCGCAGACTTTGAGGCAGGATGGGGACACATGGTCCGGGCCTGCCCTTTTGTTAATCTTTTGTTGTTTGAAGATGCGTCTCACATCCTGTTCATGAATGGTTAACGCAGAAGTCAGGTCGTTGTGGTCGCGGGTGCGGCCGGGTGGGTGTGTGGTGTGAAAGTGTCCTTTTCAAATCTGCAGTAGAAGGTATTCAAGTCGTTGGCTAGTGTACTATTGTTCTCAGCTTGGGGGGATCGTCGCTTGTAATTAGTCAGCGATTGGAATGCATGCCAGACTGATTTAGAGTCATTTGCGCTAAACTGTTTTTCCAACTTTGCTGCATAGTTTCTTTTTGCAATGTTAATTTCTTTAGTCAGCTGGTTTCTAGCTCGATTATACAGGGCCCTGTCCCCGCTCTGATATGCGTCCTCCTTAGCTTGGCGAAGCTGCTTAAGTTTAGCAGTGAACCACGGCTTGTTGTTGTTGAATGTGCGAAAAGATTTTGTTGGTACACAAACCTCTTCACAGAAACTGATATAGGATGTTACAGTGTCCGTATATTCATCCAGGCTGCCAGCTGAATTTTCAAAGACACTCCAGTCTGTGCAGTCTAAACAGCTTTGAAGTTCCATCTTGGCTTCATTTGTCCACTTTTTCATTGTTTTCACTGTAGGCTTCGCGCATTTAAGTTCTTGCCTGTACTTCGGTATTAAGTGAATTAAGCAGTGATCAGACGAGCCCAGGGCTGCACGAGGAATAGCACGGTATGCGTTTTTTACCATAGTGTAGCAGTGGTCTAAAGTATTATTTTCCCTGGTAGGACAGTCGATGTGCTGCTTGTATTTAGGGAGTTCGTGGTTGAGTTTAGCTTTGTTAAAGTCCCCGAGAATAATGAGGGGTGAGTCCGGGTGTTTTTTTTCAATTTCGTTGACTTGTTCGGCGAGCGTTAGCAGTGCGGCGTTCGTGTTAACTTGAGGCGGGATGTAGGCTGTAGTCAGGATGAATGATGCGAACTCACGTGGCGAGTAGAATGGTTTACAGTTTAAAAATAGCGACTCCAAATGCGGGCTGCAGTGTGTGCTGAGCACCGTGACGTCCGTACACCATTTTTCGTTGATATAGAGGCATATCCCGCCGCCCTTTGTTTTCCCCGATGATGCCATGTCGCGGTCCGCTCGATGAATGTGGAAACCGGGAAGCATAACGGCGCCATCGGGTACAGCGTCCCAAAGCCAGGTCTCCGTGAAGCACATGGCCGCGGAACGTCCGAAGTCTTTACTGGTCTTTAACAGAAGATGAAGCTCGTCCATTTTGTTGGGTAGGGAGCGTACATTCACGAGGTGGATCAACGGGAATGCCAATCTGTGTCCTCTCTTGCAGAGTTTCACCTGAATGCCGGCTCGTTTCCCTCTGTGGCGCCGCTTCCGTCTCCATGCGCCGAAAACCGCGGACGCCGCTCCGGTGAGTAACTCGGGGAAAAAACTGAGCGGATTTGCGAAAGTTGGTGACAGAAAGTCCGGAGTAGCCTCCTTGATGGTTAGCAGGTCTCCCCTTGTGTAAGTGAGTCGTGTAAGGTCTCCAAAGACGGACAAAATATCATGTCCGTATATCACCTGAAGTGGCTGAGTATGTGAACTTGTGTCCTTGGGTTTTAATATGGTTGAATGTGGGGTTCACGTTTGATTTGCTTTGTCAAATAATTAGTGATAAAAAAACAGTGAAGATGAAAGGTAATGATTTGATTTGATGAAAGGTAATGTTTTGAGTGATCTGTCTTGTTTTGCTCATGTGATTTTAGATTTATATGAGCAAGACAGATTTTGTTTTGTTTAAGAGACACAGTAATTTAATGAAAGATGCACTGAACATTTCCACATAAAGAATGTATAAAAGTAAAGTGCTGTCATTCCACACAGTTTATGAATACAGTTGTATCTCAAAAGTTGACCACAGTTGGTTCTCTAACCAATTTTCCATGGGGATTATTAATCATTAAAAGAATCTTTTCCAGAGAAGCCCTTATTGTACTGTACAGACAACGGTTTATATAATATTTTCACACTCTCAATTGTCAGAAAGTGTACATTTAAGGTTCAGAAAATAACATGAAATAATCAACCATTTACTCACATGAAGATGTGCAAGGCGATGTCATTGTCATCACAGGACTATAACGGTTGTTGATATGGCTGTAGTTGTGCCCATTGTTCTCTCATTCCTGCCCCAGCTGCTCAACTCCTCTATTCTGTTTTTCTCTCTGTCTACCCTCCGTCACTCTATTATGTCTCTCCATCTCAGGCCAATCGGATGTGGCAGACGGTGGCTTCACAGAGGTTGGGTTCTTTTTGAGGTTTCTTCCTTAGAGGGACTTTATTTACACACACACACACACACACACACACTTGTATATATATATATATCATTGTGTAAAGGATCTCAAGATAACTTCTGTTGTAAACCGGTGCTACATAGATAAAAACTGACTTGACTAGACGATGAGCAAGTACCTGTAGATTGAAGAGAAAAAATGCAACTGGCTGTTTACATTCCAGCTGCTGAGCAGCTTGGACAGGGATGCGTGGCAGTGAGAGTCGGTTATGTAAAAAAACGTACACCTGCATGCTCGCTTGCAACGCTCAGTTTGTTCTTCTTTTATTATTAGGAATATTGTATTAAGCAGGCAGGATGGACACTTTCCCACATTGCACATTCATTTCCAGTTTTAGGGTCTTCATTATATTTCTTTGCCATCCCTGGTACCCTTCTGTGGTGGCATCACAAAAAAAAGAAGAACCTTTTCATTGTACTTCATCAGCAAGAGATAGAAGAATCAGGTACTGGCACGCTGGGGCCAGTCTTGTGTGAGTTAGCATTATAGCATTAGTGTATTATTCATAAAATCCTTGCTAGTGAATAAATCAGTCTAGGACTCGGACTCAGCCTCTAAATCCCGAGTCGTTATTGGCAGAGGTGGGTAGTAACCCGCTACACTTACTCCATTACATTTACTCAAGTAACATTTTCCATAAACTGTACTTGCCAGAGTACTTTAAATGCCCCGTAGTTTTTACTTTTACTTGAGTATTTATGTGAAGAAGGATTGATACTTTTACTCAGTTACAATGATCGAAATGCCGTTCGCTACTTTTATTCGTTCATTCTTGCGTGTGCGCGTCTATTTTTAGACTCCATCTTCGACTTCCTCATAGAGTGCCTGTTGCGCCAATCAAACGGGATCACCAATGTCATGTGACTCCAATTGATCAATCAGACGACACAAGGTCACATGACCGCGCACATAGCCTTCGCGAGCCAATCAAAATGACTCATTTTGGGGGCAAAAATAGCCGCGCTTATTTTACGGACTTAAAAAAACAACAACAGCTTTATCATGCAGTTCTTAAATTGTGACTGCCCAAACTTGGATATTTCAGCCCACTTCAAACTTGAGAAAACACCTTGCTGGCCATAAACACAGGCTAAAAATCATGAAATATTATGTATTTTTTAAAGTAAATACTGTGTGGCTGCAGTTGCAGCTCCTGTCAGAATAACATAGTATGATATTCTAAGATTCATTCTGATTCAATTGTGTAAATTATCATTTGATGATTGCTTTTCCACACCCACTCGAATCCCAATTCAACTCACAACTGATTCATAATTCAGTCGTTTTATAGCTCTGCATTTATTTGTTACACCTTGTACTCAATTTAGGCTTAATGTGTAAAGCCTGGGATTGTTCTCTCTCCAATACCCAAGCCTACGACACACTACATCTTACTGAATGTTTTGGTGAAACTCCAAAGATACAGAAGACTTGTAATGAGTATAGTTGTATGTTGTCTTATGCAGGAATGTTATGACAATGACCTTGGGTGGTGACAGTGATGACAATGCTTGTGGCATTTGTGGGTTACAGCTGAATACTGAAATGTAGTTGTTGTATTTTTTGGAATATTCGACTGCAAATGGCTGAAATGCATAAGAAAGTGAGTCTGGAATTAGACTGTGAGCTGATAAAGAGGCAGCTGGATGACATTAAGGCCTCTGCAAAGCCTGCAGATCTCAGTGGTATGCACAGGGGACTACATCGCAGTGTCCTTCTACACAGGGACACCGCAAATGTGAGCTGACAATGGTTCAAGTGTTCATTGACCCTGAGCTTTCTACAAGAAGGAACAACAAAACTTTACTCAAACATTTCTGCCAATCGTTAGAGCACAGGACTGAAAACTCTCAGGTCTGCCTGATTTAACAGCCTAATGGGGCAAAAATTGAAATCAGCTCAAGAAGGACAGAGTGGTGTTTCAAAAAGACTATAAATGGCCTGTAAATGCACAGTTGCATCTTATCCCTGATTTTTAAACGTTTAAAGGATTTAAAAAAAAAAAAAGATGTGAAAGACCCCACACGACAATGAAAAAATGCTTCAGTATATGTGCTCTTACATCTCTTTTTCTAGTGTGGTGTACTCGAGATGTCCAACACAGCACATCACACACATAACAATGTCTCCAACGACAATGATGCGTCTGGTCCCCCAAACAGAAAGTCCTGTGTTGTAGCCGGACTGACTTGTGAGAGGCAGCAAACTGCCACAGGGCTTCAAGACTGTTGAAAAATATCAAGAGGAAGAAGTAGAAGACACTAGACCACCTGTTAGCTTATCACCTGTGAACACACCCACACAACAAGCTAATTCTCTCAGGATAATTTTTCGATACATCAGATAATTGGGGCTTTGCTGACATTGGTCAGAAGGGAGGAATGAGAATCAAAATTGGAAAGATTATCTTTATATTTGCAACTTGATTTGTGGAGAATCTGTTGACTTTTAGCACCTTCTACTCATTAGTTCACAGCATCGTTTATTTGCACTGTGATAAAAACAAATTGGGATTGGAAAGATGGTACGTCTAAGGACTGCTGTTAACAGCAACACTCAGTCATATTGTGGTGGGTCTTTGTGTCTTAGTAGACACATTGGGGGCAGGCGGACCAAAAAGCCACAGGTTTCCATACTAATCCTTGTGTATTTTAATTTAAATATGAGCCTTTTATTTCATTTGGAAAGGTTTACAGCATTTAAAATTTTTTGCCGTGCTGTAAATGTGTTCTCCAACTTCATTCGGTCTATAAATGCTGTCTTTTTCATAGCTTTTGACTTGGCTCCAGATGCTAATGAATGTGCTGTCAACAATTACAGCAGTGTGTTCTTTTGTCTTGTAGTTTTCAGCTTGTATTATAGTGCCGTGAAAAAAATATTGGGGCCATCTCAAATTCTTACTTTTCTGCATATTTCCGCCACTTCAATATTTAAGATCATCAAAAAAATAAATATCAGACAAAGATAGCCCAAGTAAACATAAAATACAGTTTTTAAAGGGTTATTTTATGTATTATGAGAAAAAAACCTATTTAAAGCTTCCTGTAAAAAGTAAAAAGTAATTGGCCCCTTGTTAAATCATGAGTTAAAAGGGGCTAATAAAATTTTTTGAGATGGCGAGTTCATTTTCATGGACAACACCCAAGCCTGATTACCCCCAGACCTATTCGATCAAGAAATTTAAATAAAATAGAACGTGTCTGAAAAAATAAAGTCAGACAAAAGATCTCAAAAAGCTGCAACAAAATAACACATTCCAAATAAATTCAAGATCAGATGAGAAACAATAACTGACTATAGAAAGCATTAAAAAGCCATTTCTAAAACTGTAGGACTCCAGCGAACCATGGTGAGAGCCATTAGCCAGAAATGGAGACAACATAGACAGTGTTGAACCTTCCTTGGAGTGGCCGGCCTAGATAAACTACCAGAGCACAGCGATGACTCATCCAGGAGGTCACAAAGAACCCCAGGACAACATCTAAAGAACTGCAGGCCGCCCTTGCCTCAGTTAAGTTCAGTGTTCATGACTCAACAATAAATCAGAGACTGAGCAAAAAAGTTGTCCAAGGAAGAGTTTCAAGGTGAAAACTACAGTTGTCCAAAAAGAACATAAAGGCTCGTCTTACTTTTGCAAAAAAAAAAAAAAAAAAAAAACTACAACAAGAAAAAAAAACCATCTGAATGAGTCAAAAGACTTCTGGGACAATATTCTATGGAGTGACGAAACAACATCATCATCATACCAACAGTAAAACATGGTGGTGGTAGTGTGTTGGTCTGGGGCTGATTTTCCTGTTCAGGACCTGGACAACTTGGTGGGATTGATTAAACCATGAATTCTGCTCTTTACCAGACAATCCTGAAGGAGAATGTACGGCCATTAGTTTGTGACCTCAAGCTGAAGTCCTCTTGGGTTCTGCAGCAGGACAACGATTCAAAACACACCAGCAAGTCAAACTCTGAATGAAAGTTGTGGAGTGGCCTAGTCAAAGTCCAGTCTTGAATCCTATTGAAATGCTGTGGCATGACATTAGAAAAGCCACTCATGCATGTTTTTGGAATATGGGAGTAAACCGAAGTAGCCGGAGAAAACCCATGGAGGAACACACAAACTCCACAGAGGGAGGCCGGATTTGAACCCAGGTCCTCAACACTGTGAGGCAGTCGTCCACCGTCCCACCCATGTGAAAGACTTACAGTATTCCCAATAATAGAAAACGCTGGATTTCAGTTGCTGCTGAGGATGGCCCAACCAGTTATTAGGTGTAGGGGGCCATTACTTTTTCACATAGGGCCAGGTAGCGTTGAATTTCTTCCCCCCCTTAATACATAAAATCACCCTAAACAAAGTGGAGAAACTATGCAAAAAAAAGAAAATACAAATTTGAGAAAGGGGCAAATCAAATGTTGCTCATGGTGTATTTGATTGCCCTCCACAGTTGCATCTTTGTGAAGAATCCTGCGCTGTCTGTTCCCTGTTCCTCAGTGCCGTCGCTGCTAACCGCTCAGATGAACACGAGCGGACAAGAAGGGTGACGAGTAGTTAGCGGTTCCATCAAGAATCTCCGGGGCCATCCAAGGAAAATGAAACCATCGCAGAACAGGTAACTCAATTTAACTTGTGACTGCTTTCTCTGAAGCGAAAAGCACAAACACTTTCCCAACAGATGAGATGAGGTAACCGAGCGTGGCCGAGTGCAATAGGAGGAGCCCGATCCTCCCAATTGCCTGGACATGGTCAAGTGAGGCTTTTTTTTTTTCACCACTTTTACAGATGAGTGCTGAAGCTTGCAAGATTGAGAGTCAGTCTCCTGGAACCATTCTCAAGTTTACCCGTGTTTTGAACACATTTAATTAAGTGGGAATAGAAATGTACTATATTTAGACTGGATTTGCAAAGAGGCTGAAAAGAAATATAAATATTAATGTTTTTCTCACTTTTACTTGCTACAATTCTTTTTACATTTAGCGCTTTAATAATATTGAGGAACAAAAAAAAAACATTTAAGCAGATTGGCACCATATAGAAGATGGTGTCACGGCTCATGAGAAAATGACTCTTATTAGGCTGTCTCATAATTGTACTCCAGCTAAACTATGTAATGATCACATTGACCTTTCTATAGTCCCGCTTAGCAACTGTAGTTAATACGTTAAAAAAAAGCCAATTTAATGAGTGCACTACAATGAGTGTTTCAATAATGCTATCTTCGTCTCCATTATCCATCTTGACAAAAAAACAAAACAAATGTTAGCTCTGTTAATTATTGCAAATGTGCTTCAATGAAAATGCCAATGTTGTTTGAACGCCTTAAGGCAGCTCAGCAGTGGTGATGTATTTGGCTGACATTTTTCCAGAAACTACTAATAATTTGTCTCCTATTAAAGTCAGCATCAACAACTGTTGGATGTGACTTTACATGTAGTGCACGTTGTTTTGGTAAAATCTGTCAAGGTTACAGGAAAACACATTAAAATAAAATCTTAATGTTCCCTGTGGGTTTACTGGGTCATTACACTGTCATGTAAGTGAGAAGCTTGGAAGGCTCTTGAAGTATGTTGTTGTTTACAGTAAGCAGCTGAGCGGAGTGTAATATTGAGGATGTTTTTTGTTTTTATTGAATAATTATTGCAAAATTCAATTCAGAAAACTGCCTTTATTCAAATATTGTCTTGTCTATCATATATATTTGTCTAAAACTAATTGCTTCTCTCACTGTTCTATTCATTTAGCAAATAGAAATTATTTTGGTCATCCTAATTGACCTAAAACAGGAAAGGTTTTGTCTGATTTCATGTCAAGCAGTCAAGAAAAAAAGCATAATGTGTCTTTTATCGTCATGTTTTTATTGTCAGCACTGTACATGCTGAATAACATAAAATGTACCTTTATCTCCATCTAATCTTCAAAAATCTTTACAATATACTATGATTGTTGTTCAGGGTTTCTCATCTTGATGTTCATTTTCAAGTGAAGATATGTGTTGAATGCCTAAACCCCGGAACCAGAATGTGTACTATGATAAGGTCGGAAACCTGCTTGAAATGTGTCAAACAGTCCATTTAAATTCCTGAGTTGATAAAAAAATTCCTGAGTTGATAAAAAATTCCTGAGTTGATAAAAAATTCCTGAGTTGATAAAAAAAAACAAGAAAACACTCGTTCAATAATCTTGGCTATTAAGGGGAGGTTTGAGATGGGTCTATAGTATGCAAACATGGAAGCATCCAGTGCTCTTATCCAGTGGCTTAATGTCATCTACTTTCAGGGGTTTAGGAAATTTGCCAGTCTGAAGTGAGCAATTGATTATTTGCTGCGCATCAGCTAGCACGGACTTCGCAGTCATCTTGGAAAAAGCCAGATGGTATTGAGTCAAAGACGTCTAGTTGATAGGTTCAACTGTTGAACTGTTTTCTCATCATGTCATTGCACAACATCATTATACGTACACATATGTTTGTTTTACACATGTACTTTTACAGACCAGAGAGCCAATATCACCTGTGTGCAAAAGCTGTTACTGACTGTGATAGTGGGCTCAACCCGACTCGCTTCACATCAAGCAGCAGTTTGGCAGATAGTGAAGAATTCACAGGCATATATTCTTTATCCTCTGAATTCCTATGACTGATATTACCCAGCTAATTGAGGTCTAATTGAGCTGTCTCGATGTACAGTATATCTGTATGTATATATTATACTGCCTCCATGTGGCCAAGGCATGGACACCAGAAGGAGTAGAACACTGTCCACTGAGTTGAAGGAAAAAAATGTGGCATAAACTGTAATCCATCCATCCATTTTCTGAGCCGCTTCTCCTCACTAGGGTCGCGGGCGTGCTGGAGCCTATCCCAGCTGTCATCAGGCAGGAGGCGGGGTACACCCTGAACTGGTTGCCAGCCAATCGCAGGGCACATAGAAACAAACAACCATTCGCACTCACAGTCATGCCTACGGGCAATTTAGAGTCTCCAATTAATGCATGTTTTTGGGATGTGGGAGGAAACCGGAGTGCCCGGAGAAAACCCGCGCAGGCACGGGGAGAACATGCAAACTCCACACAGGCGGGGCCGGGGATGGAACCCGGGTCCTCAGAACTGTGAGGCTGACGCTCTAACCAGTCGTCCACCGTGCCATAAACTGTAATATTTCTTTTTATTTTATGTAATTATGTTATTACTGTATGTTTTTATAAAATACTATATTATAGAGGGCTTTTAAAAAAATAAATCAAAACTCATCACAAACATTTTTGTTGGTTTTTGGAAGGCTGGGGAGGATTAATGGCATTTCCATTCATTTCAATGGTGAAAGATGATTTGAGACACCATTGTTACGAGGATGGCCACAGAAGGAGTTAACCTCTCAAGGCACCACTGAAATTTTTGTGGAGTAATTTTAATAACGGCGATTGGCTGGCGAGCAGTTCAGGGTGTACCCCGCCTCCTGCCCTAAGATAGCTGGGATAGGCTCCAGCACGCCCGCGGCCCTTGTGAGGATAAGCGGCTTGTAAAATGGATGGATGGATGGATCATTTTAATAATAATAAAAAAAAGATACAGAAATTTAATTTGCATCAACAAACTAATCCATCCATCCATTTTCTTTACCGCTTATCCTCACTAGGGTCGCGGGTGTCCTGGAGCCTATCCCAGCTATCTTTGGGGGAGAGGTGGGGTACACCCTGAACTGCTCGCCAGCCAATCGCAGGGCACATATAAACAAACAACCATTCGCAATGGCATTCACACCTACGGGCAATTAAGAGTCCTCAATCAACCTACCACGCATGTTTTTAGGATGTGGGAGGAAACCGGAGTGCCCGGAGAAAACCCACCCAGGCACGGGGAGAACATGCAAACACACACAGGCGGGGCCAGGATTTGAACCCCGGTCCCCAGAACTATGAGGCAGATGTGCTAACCGTGCCAGCACAAACTTATCCAACAGTATTATTCACTCAACATCATGGTCAGAATCCCAATAAGTTACAGCAACATCAGATAGTGAAAGCAAGCGGCGTTGCTGCTTCCCACTGGATTTACATCAGGTACAACATGTTTTTTTCCAATCCAATCTGGCTACAAGGCCAACGGGAGGCTTTATTATTGCTTATACTGTATTCCAGAACAAATCATAAACTCAGCAAAGATCTGGGATTGAGTGTGCCTGGGGAGTCGCTGGAGACTCAGGGGCTTGAATTTGGTTATGAATGATCACGCACTGTGCATTATCTACACTGTAGTGCTTGGGGGGGCTTTACTGATTTCATTTTATATATATATATATATATATATATATATATATATATATATATATATATATATATATAAGAAACACATAGCTGTGTAGGATTTAAAATGAAACCACATTTCAATGGCGTATTTTACCCTGCAAAGAGCTAACGCGAATTTGCGCTTGTGGCATGTTCTTATTTTGTTTCTTCAGTGTCAAGAAAAAGAGTTGGAAAGTGGGAATCCATCTGTCATTGCAGTCTGGCTATAGTTGGCCTTCGCCTCACTGTTTTGATTATATCCTTATCGCTCTTTTACCTACTGGGGATGAGTAACAGTGACCCGCTGGATTGCTTCCTCGACCATATTTCCAGGCCTCACTCAGGCATCGCCATCCATTCCAAGTGTCAGTAGATTTATTCTTGGCTGTAAAATCTCACAAAGCAGCAAAAGGATGACTCCTCAATAAAGGCATTGTTATAGAACAAACTGCCATTGCAAACATGCTTCAATGGCTGTAATGACGAATTGGATGCAAAACGTCAATACTTTTTATCGCTCGTAAACGAAAACTAAAATGGGCATCACGTCTCCAAAAGTATTTAACTGACTCAATGAGACTGTAACACTGTAACTGGTACCTCTTGGATGGAAAATAAATAAATACATGAATAAATTAATAAAAAAAAAATCAAAGGGATGGCATTGCTCAAATGCTAAACTAATGGAATTAATCGTCTTACAGAATCTTGGAGGGTTAGGGCAAAATACAGTAATGATTTGCACAAAAGTGAAATTTGACAGATCTCACGTTGCCAAGTTGAGTGTTCTGTTGAGTCATCCATCTTCAACTTGATACCCTTCCAAAATGGATTTCGTCTTTTTCAGCACTAGAGAGCACCTGTCGAATAAATAAAAAGATTTTTAATGGTGAATGCTTACATCGCGATGGTATTTAGTTTTTTACCGTATTGTATGTCAGAGGTCACTTCAGTATATAAGCAGTATTTAATCCCATCAAATTCTCCAATTTAAAATGTGTAACACCAACAAAAACAATTAACATGTGCATAAAACAAATATGAAATAATAATTATGGCAAAGTGTTGTTTCCTTAGAGAGCATGTGAATGCAAGTAAATTGTAGAACTTAAATGAAACATTTAATATATCACAGCCATCTCCAGACATCATGCAAATATGCCATCCAGGGGCTGTGAGCAGTATGTGGATGACATCAGAGCAAAATGACTGTTTACAAGAACTGTGACCTTCCAGTAATATGACGGCATTGCATAATTATTGCATCTTTGCTATTTTTTATTTTTGTATTTTTTTTGTCGGTGCTGTTGTCTTTGATTTTATTTATTGATAGTCTTGAGATTTCTTTGCATCCAGCACAAGTTCAAGACACCCTGTCGCGTATTTAACAAGGCAGCCCCAGAACATAATCTAGCCTTCTGTTTGTTTGTTTCCACTGTTCTTTTCTTGCAGGCAAAATTGTTGGTAACCTTTTGTTAAAGAATGAAAAACCCATAATTGTCAGTGAAATAACTTGAAAATGATGAAACTAGAAATTCCTGAAATGCATATTGACAAGCCAGAATGCTTCTGGGACAATTAGTTATTTGTGAATATTGGATATATTTTTTTTCTTTAACAAAAGGGTACCTGTGCCTTGTGTACAAAGAACAGTGCATAATGTGAAACAAACGGCAGATCCGGTTATGTTCTGAGGCTGCTTAATCCGGCGCTGGATAGCTTGAATTCATGCTGGGTGCAAAAAAATATATTATATATCGAGACTAGCAAACTGTGCTTCTCAGTCTCAGAAACCTTGTTTTCCAAGAGGTTAAAACACAACAAATACACAGCTAAAAACTACAAGAATGGCAAAGAACAAAACATCGGACAATTGTGAAGAGTCCTTAAAAAAAAAAAAAAGAATAAATAAATACTATTGGACATCTGTGAAAGAAGCAGAAACATACAGTCTGGAGAAGGCAGCCTTCAAACTGCAGAAGATTGGAGCACTTTGCTCATGTCTAATGCACAAAAATACCTGTCGAGGCAAGCTAAAAGTGTCATTGAGAGTTACAGAAATACTGGAGTTTGATTGCAGTAATTCCCTCTAAAGCAAATGTGTCAAATTGGTGGCCCGGGGGCCAGATCCGGCCTGCCACATCATTTTATGTGGCCCACGAAAGCAAATCATGTGTGTTGACCTTGTTTGTTGTGAAAATGCCAAAATTGCAAACCTTGAGATATTGAAATCCTTTTATGTCACCAATCCCCATTTTCAAACAGATTTAATAATAGTTGAAGAAACGTTTATTATTGGCTTCTGATTTCAAAACTATCCATCCATCCATTTTCTGAGCCGCTTCTCCTCACTAGAGTCGCGGGCGTGCTGGAGCCTATCCCAGCTGTCATCGGGCAGTACACCCTGAACTGGTTGCCAGCCAATCACAGGGAACATAGAAACAAACAACCATTCACACTCACAGTCATGCCTACAGGCAATTTAGAGTCTCCAATTAATGCATGTTTTTGGGATCTGGGAGGAAACCGGAGTGCCCGGAGAAAACCCACGCAGGCACGGGGAGAACATGCAAACTCCACACAGGCGGGGCCAGGGATTGAACCCGGGTCCTCAGAACTGTGAGGCTGACGCTCTAACCAGTCATCCACCGTGCCCCCTTTCAAAACTAGTTATCCATTAATTTGTTTTGTATATGTAATTGTTCACAAAAGTAACGGCCCTCCGAGGGAAGCCATAACTACAATGTGGCCCTTGACAACAATGAGTTTGATTCACCTGGTCTAAAGTTTGTGAAATCAAATGTTAACTTTAAAGGGAACATCATTTTTGTCGATATTTTAGATAGATAACACTGGGTTACAAAGAAAATAAATAAATTGCAAGTTGTCTGTGTTTTTTTCAACTCATTTAGGACAATTTTGCATCGCTGAATCCGAAAACGACATCCGTTTCTTTTGTTCAGGTCAGGTTTTTACGCCAAGTTGTTAACAGTTCATCAAATGTTACCAAGTTTGCTTACTGTAAACTGAATAGTAGACGCTGAAAAAAGTACCTGTAAATTGAATTTTATGTCATCATTGTTCAAAATTCAGTGCATGAACCTCCATTTAATTCAGTGTTCAAAAAGTTGACCTGATTGAGCGAAGCCAATACATATATATATATATATGTATTGTATATATATATATAAATATATATATAAATATATATATATATTGGATTGGATATTTGGACAAAATTGTCTAAAATTTTTTTAGACAAATACATTTGTTGTTGAACACTTGGATCACAAAAATAAAATAATGCCTGATTTTCTTTGGTTAACTTTCTGTATTTTTTTATTTATTATTCCTTTAGTCGGTTTACACGCACATAGGCATGCACGCACGCGCGCGCACACACACACACACACACACACGCACACACGCGTGCTGACTTATTCTCATGATGAACTGTATTATGACCGACTGTCCAATGTAGTTTGACAATTACTGAATCAATTACTTATTTATCAAAGTGATGAATGATTAATAAAGTGTTAATATTATGAAGGACGATCCCTTCATGTTGCTGCACCGCTGTGATTTGTCTTTGCCTGGAACGTGTCCTGTCCGATTAAACTGTCTTTGAAGTATTCCCGCAATGTTAATAGCCGCAGCACCTTTAATGATGAAGTAACAGACAAGGCCTGGGAGAAATATTAGCTCAGCAAGGTCATAGCAGACAAGGTCCCATCTGTCTCCAGAGCCCCGGTGGATCCCAGACCCTTACATTACTGTGGCCCCGAGGTGGGGAAAAAAATGTATCATCAATCTGATTTAGCCAGGCTGCGGTCAATGCTGTCATTTCCGAGATGAATCACACTACTTTCTTCTCCCGTCATCTTCCGCAGGTAGATTCATAATGGCCGCTGACGTTAAACTGTCTCATATTTG
Source organism: Phyllopteryx taeniolatus (assembly GCF_024500385.1). Taxonomy (NCBI): domain Eukaryota; kingdom Metazoa; phylum Chordata; class Actinopteri; order Syngnathiformes; family Syngnathidae; genus Phyllopteryx; species Phyllopteryx taeniolatus. Next base: position 4,529,496 of record NC_084502.1, read on the forward strand.
CGGTCGCTGAGCCGAGCCCTTCACAGAGTTCCACGCCGCGTCACATCACAACAACAGCGAGGCGCTGTGCGGCGCGTTACAATGAAGCAGAGAAAAAATTAGATGCTGGCGAATATATTGTTGCTTTGGGTTTCAAGGTAATGCCTTGCCTGGGTGAAGTTTAAGTCTGCTTCTAAACTCAATGACCAATCCACTTCTCTCCAACTTTTAGAAATGAGACACCGTGTTAAAGTGGATCAGCCGTGCTTTCGGTGCAGCAGCTTTCTCTCCGCATTGGACACACACACACACAAAAAACAACACTTCACAGCACATGTGGCTGACACAGTGAAAATGTGGCGAAAGTGACAGGGTTCCATGGTCACACGGCACTGCTGATAATGAATCCGTAATGCATTTGATAGTCTATAAACAGGGTGAGATTCTCTTGAACCGTATCCAAGAAATGCTGCCAAACAGCACCCGGGGGTAGAAATTACCATAAAGAAAGCTGCAAGAAGAAGAACAGCAGTGTAATGCAGGCGGGTCACCGCTGTTCAAATCTCATCCTGTTTGTGGATGTTTGCATAGGGGATGTTTGAAAAGGAACGGGTAGGAGAAATCCCTTCCTTGCTGATTTCTGTCATCTTCATTTCACACCGCCTTTCTCCACGATCCAACCTCGGCTGTCGTCTTATCAGGCTTTCCCACCTACGATGCCTCCGTTTCTGCAATTGCCTCTCTGGGGAAGTAAATTTCACTGTTTATTTATTTATTTATTTTTTTATAAATTTCGCTTATCTAATACTGAAATGAATCTTGACGATTGGTCCACACATTATGGGGAGTTAAGGGCTGTTTGGAAACCCATTTCTTTTTCACTCTACATCACTATCACCAGATTTGCTTCAAGTACATCATTGTTTTTTTTTTTGGTGGTTTGCTAGCTATTAATAAGTAGGGGAACCCCAACTGTTTCCCCAGGGTAAGTGTATGAACACCTTGGCTTTAGCTCAGAAAGTAAGAGTGGATAGCCAGGCGAAACCAACTGTGTTTATGCACACTAAGAACCAGATCCCTCCAAATTAGCACATTGTTTTGCATCGAGAATTGACGCTTTGGTTGCCTCCAGGCCTCCAGCAGCAACGTACTGGTTCTGCTTTGCAAACTCTCCAACATTCAGCCTGCCCGTGCCTTTATTCTCTGCATCACTATCGTCCAAACACCCAGAAGAATTCCCTCCCTCTGCACAAAGACAGAGATGGCTTGCTTTTGTTCTCGTTGGCGAGGTGAACATTGTTAAGGGATCATTTTGTAAAAGCGGGATTGCTTGGAAAGGACAAGAAAGGGCCTCTGGCAGAGAACCGCCCTGTGATTAGGATTAGTTTTATGCCGTATATGCAAATGACATTGATTAAGCCATACGCAGTGCTTCCCCTTCTTCATGGTGGCATTCCTCTCTGCAGGTAATTTAAGTGTGCTGCAAGAGAGCCTTAGGAGATGATACTAATATAGTGGAGGATTAACTACTCAGTACCACAATCATCATTTGTGGCTCACAGAAAGAGGGCTAGTGGCAAATTGCATAGAAATGTCATTGAACAACTGGTGTTTGTTTTTGCTGATTGGCACGCTGATTAGGATTCCTCAAGCGCACTTGATGCTTCACGCAGTGCGCGGCTACACCGCTTTATCGTCTTCCTAAACTGGGACTTTTAACGTCTTAATCCCCCATCATATTGCAGGAGATTATCTTTCTAAAATTAACTGGGCCCTTGAGACTGTCGAGATAGTAACTGACATCCATGTGGTTGTACGATTTAGGAAAAAACAATATCTGTGTTTTAACATTTGCAAGCACGTTTGCTAATTGACTCGCACGTCACGTATCCGAAACTAAAGAATGTGAGGCACCTGTTCATTTTCCGTTCCTCCTATTAGTGTTACCATGACAACGCAGCATCACTAAGACTTAAAGTGGGCTTTGGGCTTAAATTTGACTAAAATGATACAGTGGGCTATCACCGAGTGGTTCATATGTACTTCCCTTTTCTGTTCATTTTCTCATAAGAACTTGTGCCATCATGTTTAAATTTGTAATTGGTTGTCATGTAAGTGCAAAAGGAATACAAGTAACTATTAGTAAAATTTACTTTTACTGTCATATTTTCCTCTCTGACTTGTCAGTGATGAATTATGAAAGACCAGGCAACAAAAAAAGGAAAGAAAAAAGCAATAAAGGAGATCAAAAGCCACGCTGCTTTGTCTTTTTTTGGCTTGTTTTTGCTCAGGTTTTTCATTCTTGCTTGAGTTTGGACCCTATGCGTCATATAATTTTGGCTCAGTTTCTGTATATTATGTTGGTGAATTTGCAGCCAAGTGAGTGTCCCCTGTTGCTTCCACATTTGAGGGCAACGATCAGAGTAAGCAACTAAAAAAAGCACACGAATAAGACATTCATTGTGAGAGCGATTATGTTGCTCGTGTGCTCTTTATATACTCATTGTTCACTACTCGATGGAGCGCTACGTCCTGCTTCAACCCGCTTCCCTGTAATAGAAACTATTTTGGAATGCTTGTGGTTTTCTGTATTCTGATAAGGAATTTGCAAGACTGTGTGGCTGTAGAGCTCCAGCCTCCTTTGTGTGCAGTGACAAGTGAGTCATGTTAAAAGTGACAGCAGATATTTATCACTGCCACTGTTTACGGCGTTACATGGGCACCTCCCATACCTTTTGTCAATCTGGTGGCCTAAACGGAGGTGTGACGTTACTAACGTGTTCATTTAGCATGCACAGATTAAGACAGAGTTTGCCGCTCATCCAGGAGGATCACTGATAACACTCACAAGACGTACTCAGATGATGTGCTGCAGCGGTCTTTTTTTGCTCTGGGCAAGGTTTTGCTCTATGGAAATGTAAAGCAATTTAGTGGATGATGTAGAGGGAACAGAAGAAATGTAACAGATACATAATTCTCATGTTGAGTCATGGATTTCCCCTGAAGCAGAGGGCTATTTTCCAATTTTATGTACAATATGTTCTTACCATAGATGGAATCCATCTGCTTTGATCTGTGCCTCTGTGTGTGTCAGGATTTTATATCATTGGTAAAAGATAGCTTTTGCTTGCATTAACTTTACCAATTAGAGTTTAATGAAGTATTTTTTCTCCAGCCCTGTACACATATACATTCACAGAACAAGTTGATACAACACAGAAACATATGCGCAATTGAGATGACTGACACTAAGGGGAATGACTTTCTGTTTACTTGGCCTCAGTCTGTGATCTCATACTCACATCGCTGAGATTGCATTGTTATTTTCTCAGGGTTTGTTGGTTGCACTTTCAAATCACTTGTAACACTACATTGACACAATTCTTCAAAGCATATCAAAAGTGAACATGGTATTCTGGCGCTGTTCCGGTCCTGTTGTCTCCCTGCTCTGTGACACCACATGTTTCTCAAACCCGCAAGTATGTCCTCAAGGCTCAATCTAGAGGTGCATTTCCATCTCAAATGAATGGAAATGTCTATTATTCAACCACTAATATGGCTCCTGATGGCCCTGAGTGACTGTCAGCATGGTGTTATCTTTGTTGCTTTCCTGCACTTTCCACCAGCTCCGTAACGTAAAAAAGGTCCAGCTCATTTGATCTTGTTCTCCTCGTTTCCTGCTAGGTGCATTAGCTTGCCCGCAGGGGGTTCTTTTGGCACATTAAAACAGATTTGGGTTAATAATTGATGCCACGATTTATGGACTGGAGTGCCTGAGGTTCAACTGTTAGCCCTCACTTAAAAGGAATGCATGCCTTTCATTCCTGACTCTGCTTCACAGCTGCGTCGTGATTTACTGTATAACCGCAGTGTGATAGGGTGCCAGTTATTGTATGGGGATCCTGTGAAGAAAAGTGGCAGACATATCATTTTTCATGCAACAGTCATTTTGATGTGATTATGTGCGGAGCGTCGGCTTGCTCATTCCCAGATCTGAAGACAATGCAGGAAAAATATCGATCCGTGTAAGTGGAGCAGAAAAATCTATTTGTGCCGCGCTGAGCTCTCGGCTCCATTTTTATTAAGAAACGTTGAAATTAACATTCAGTTTTGACATTATAAGAAAAGATCTGCTGGGTGTCAATTAATGCTATTACTTAAGTGGTCATGGAGGGTGCAATATATGTGTAGGCATTCGGCATTGTGCTAATTAAAATTCTGTGAAGAGCCTGTCAAGACTTATATGACTCATAATGTTTGACTGTGATAGCCTCTGCTTTTCCTGACAGCTTTCAACTAAACATAGGAGCAGATTCTACTTCTTAAAGGAAAAATCGTGCATCATGCCCTGAGTGGTCTATCAAGACACACCACACATGCAAATCAAGGTCCAAGAGGTCCTTCCTTTTAAGGCAGCATCACTTATTATTCTCTTTTTAACTTGATCTTCATATCTTTGACATGTGTGGAATCGATTGCCATTAATTTGGCTGGACAGTGGGGCATCAGAAAGGATCTGATTTCACTTAATTTGTCTGAAAATAATGATTTATTAATTACAAATAAATCTTTGCTTGTCTATCTTTGCCGGTGACGTATAGTGACAGGCGTGAAAAATTAAATGCTTTTGGATTAGATGGCAGAATGTGCAGTAAACCTGTTGCCATTCATACGACAGATTAAGTCATGGGTTCCTCTGAGTATGTCAGTTTTGTGTTCAGAGAAAGCACGCCAAGATTAAGTCATGGGTTCCTCTGAGTATGTCAGTTTTGTGTTCAGAGAAAGCACGCCATGCCGCAGGAGCTGCTGAGGCAGTTCTACACAGCGGTCATCGAATCAGTCCTGTATTCTTCCATCACAGTCTGGTTTGGTGCTGCTACAAAAAAGGACAAACTCCGACTGCAATGGACAATCAAAACTGCTGAAAGAATTGTCGGTAACCCCCTACCCACCCTTGAGGACTTGCACGCTGCCAGAACTAAGACAAGAGCGTGCAAAATCCTCTCGGACCCTCCAAATCCCGGTCACCAGCTCTTCCAGCTCCTTCCCTCAGGTAGGCGCTACCGATCAATGCAAACTAGAACTAGCAGACATTCCAACAGCTTCTTCCCTCTTGCAATCAACTTCTTAAACACCTAACCTACAATTCCATTGCAACATGCTGGCAATTTTTTTGTCTTGAGTTTGTTGTCACATTTCTGTCGGGCCAATTATATATTACTCGTGCACTCACTGTAGTAGTCTCGCCACGCTGCACTATTTGCATATCTGTTCTTGACCAATACTGGCCACTCATGCCAGAGCAGCATCTTCTCCATTTACACACTGATTGAGGAGTATCTGCAACATTTGCACAATCAACATTGTCCCAGATTATCGCACTACTCGCTTGAAGTCTCGGCGCCCTTTGCACAATGGTCACTGCATCGGACTATTGCAATATATATATATATATAAATATAAATATATATATATATATATATATATATATATATATATATATATATATATATATATATATATATATATATATATATATATATATATATATATATACACATACACACACACACACACACACACACACGGTGGCCGACTGGTTAGAGCGTCAGCCTCAGTTAGGACTCGGGTTCAATCCCCGGCCCCGCCTGTGTGGAGTTTGCATGTTCTCCCCGTGCCTGCGTGGGTTTTCTCCGGGCACTCCGGTTTCCTCCCACATCCCAAAAACATGCATGAATTGGAGACTCTAAATTGCCCGTAGGCATGACTGTGAGTGCGAATGGTTGTTTGTTTCGATGTGCCCTGCGATTGGCTGGCAACCAGTTCAGGGTGTACCCCGCCTCCTGCCCGATGACAGCTGGGATAGGCTCCAGCACGCCCGCGACCCTAGTGAGGAGAAGCGGCTCAGAAAATGGATGGATGGATATATATATATATATATATATATATATATATATATATATATAAAATTAAATCAGTAAAGCCCCCCCAAGCACTACAGTGTAGATAATGCACAGTGCGTGATCATTCATAACCAAATTCAAGCCCCTGACCCTCCAGCGACTCCCCAGGCACACTCAATCCCAGATCTTTGCTGAGTTTATGATTTGTTCTGGAATACAGTATAAGCAATAATAAAGCCTCCCGTTGGCCTTGTAGCCAGATTGGATTGGAAAAAAACATGTTGTCCCTGATGTAAATCCAGTGGGAAGCAGCAACGCCGCTTGCTTTCACTATCTGATGTTGCTGTAACCTTATTGGGATTCTGACCATGATGTTGAGTGAATAATACTGTTGGATAAGTTTGTGCTGGCACGGTGGGCGACTGGTTAGAGCGTCTGCATAATAGTTCTGAGGACCGGGGTTCAATCCCCGGCCACGCCTGTGTGGAGTTTGCATGTTCTCCCCGTGCTTGCGTGGGTTTTCTCCGGGCACTCCGATTTCCTCCCACATCCCAAAAACATGCATTGTAGGTTCATTGACAACTCTAAATTGCCTGTAGGTGTGAACGTGAGTGCGAATGGTTGTTTGTTTGTATGTGCCCTGCGATTGGCTGGCAACCAGTTCAGGGTGTACCCCGCCTCCTGCCCGATGATAGCTGGGATAGGCTCCAGCACGCCCGTGACCCTAGTGAGGAGAAGTGGCTCAGAAAATGGATGGATGGATGGATGTACCGGCATTACCAGATAACTAGCAACCCTTTATTGCTCAGTGACTGTTTTTTTCTTTTCAATGTCTTTATGTCTCAAAAGTGTTCTCTGTCAATTGACTGTCTGTTGTCATACTAGAGCGGCTCCAATTACCGGAGACAAATTCCTTGTGTGTTTTTTGGACATACTTGGCAAATAAAGATGATTCTGATTCTGATCCAGTGAAGGCCTAGATTTAAGTAAATCTGTCATGTCTTTAGGTTAAAATATATCCATATTTCATAATGTTAATATGTTAGTTAAAATGTTATGAGTAAGTCAATATTTACTAATACAAATATTGCTTTCATAGTGTATAATTTCATAGTCCAAAGTGTTAAAACGTTAGGGGTAAATTTGACAGAGTGAGACATCTTCCTTTAATGGATTATTTTGTTTCCCAGCAATGTAAGAGCACCTGCCCGTTTATAGAGGATCTTTGACGTATTCTTCTCTCGGTGTAAGTCAAACTTGTGTCAAAATAAAAGTCAGCTCTGAAAATGGCTAATAACGCGCTGAAGGTGCTCTAAACGTTTGGACCAAGGGAAAGGTTCGTCTTTGCAAGTCTTAGTATGTTCACAAACACTGGTGAGGAATGTATTTTATTTTTGAACAATGAACATTGAAAGGGAATTGGAGAGTGTTTCTCCAAGCTAACTATAATTGCTTGTTGAATGCGTACAGTATAAGTTAGCTACTTATTACGAAATCCAGAAAAACGGCCGCCATTTTGCTGTGCTGGATTTCCAGCACTTGAATTTAACGGAGGTCCACCAAAAATGTGTTTTCTCATTGTTTCAAACAAGGTAATTCTTGCTCTTTTCCAATGACGTTGTTGGGAAACTCGTTTTTGAAGTTTTCAATTCAGATGGAGATTTCCTGTGGTTCTGACAAATATGAAAATGTTCCTTAATTTCGGCGTACAAAACTCACACGTTCATGGAATTCTGACACGATTGAAAACTATATGGACGTGATGAACTATTGTTATTCTTGTTTTCTGTGGTTTGCTCTCAGTTAGAGCCAGAAAATTAGCTGGCTTGAGCGGACGCCGCCATTGAAAAATCGGAGAATGGCCTTTTTAAACATCACATTTCAACTATGACATAAAAGAGTGGTATAAAATCCTTAATTCTTATCCGATTCTTACAAACTTTCATTCGTGTATCACATATGCAAATTAAGACGAGCTCATCATTATTTCAGTATTCATATCATACATTTTTTTTTGCTTGTGTGTTGTGAGATTCGTGTCATGTAAAATGGGTGCCTTGTCTTAATAGCGCTTGGGAAACATGCAACATATACAGCACTAAACATACAGTAGGCCCAGTAGTCAAAGAACGGGAAAACCTCGAGCATAAATAGGTCAAAATGAGACAAAGCTCTGCATCAGCTGTGGGGTGATTGAGATTGTGTTTATTTAGTCCTACTGCTGGAGTTGAGTTTTCAATTAGCAGCGGCTTTTCTTGAGACCAAAGTATGTGTCAGATCATGATCAATGTGCAAATTTCTTTTGGTGACCGTTTTCAGCCTTAAATGTAAATCCCTTGTGTGCGTTGACTATGTTTCTACAAATTGCAATCTTCAAGTTACCGATATATCCAAGCAAAAACTCAACAATGTTCAACAATATCTGATACAGAGAGCTTGCCTGAAAGGAGCGAGTAGTTAGCAATACCGGTGTGTCTAAGCCTGAGGCTGCGGTCTAAATCTCGTCACGTTCAAATGCTCAAGCCGAGTGTAAAAAAAAAAAAAAATACAGTAACTTCAGCCTACTGATTCTTGTTGTGGGCCTGTCAACATGGTCAGGGGTGAGTGGTGAAAGCAGCCTGGTGACAGCTCAGCAGCTGAAAACATTCACTTTCAAGGTGTCGAAGTTGTGGGCCGACAGCAGAAGTATTACCATGTTAACGTTGTTTCTATGGCAGCCCATTTAGACAGCAAACTAGACTTGCACTGCTGCCCTGTATAGTGTATTTTATTATGCCTTGTTTGCCTTAAGATAAATCTCCATATCAGGGGCACCCGGTAGAGATTTGAGCCCCCATTTTTACGCTCTCATTCTCATGTAACTACGGTAATTAAAGTGGGAGATTGCAATGTTAAAAATGCTAGCAAGATTTGAATGTAGCATCACTTTACTAGTGCTCCCTGTTGAACCTCTTACAAAAACCGCTCCCCTTACTGACTTCCACCAGCACGATTCTACAGTAAAACATGGCCATTCAAAATGTATACGATTATGAAAGTGCGTTGTGAAAAATACTGAGAATGAACATCCAGCTGGTATGGTATTGTAATGGTAGCACTAAGCTAGCATTAGCACTGTAAACAAGCAGACGTTAGCCACGGCTGCTACATTGGTAGCATGACTTATTCATAATGGAGTGTTACTATAACACTAAACGGTGGCTATTAAATCCTAGATCCTAAGGTTGTGTCTGGTCAGTGCAGGGTGACGATTCAATACAATTCAATGTTCCTCCTGTATTCCATATTGAAACACGCTGTTAATAAAAACTACATTTGCACAGTGACAACCTTTGTTAAAATTTGAGGCTGCTTTCTTAGCAACAAGAGCAAAACGAAAGAATCGAATTTTCTATTATTCAGTCACTGATGACCTTGAGAGTCTGTCAGTATGGTCTTATGTTTGACGCTTTACTGCTCTATCCGCCAGCTCCAGCATAAAAAGAGTCTGGCTCATTTTATCTTTCTTCTGGCTTTAAAACTCTTATCTTCATTTTCTTCGCTATTAGTGGTAGATTCACTCACTTATGTGATAGCCCGTGCATCAGTTTGCGTTGATTAATTTTCCTAGAGGTTACACACCTGCAATCTAATCACAGACATTCATGCAAATTAAGTTCAACTTTAAGGTGAAGCCAAAAATACATAAAAATAACGAGTTTATACAGCTGGAGGCTCTTTTATTATTGGATATCATAATGAAATTCCTGCCTCTGAAGCCATAGTACCATCTTTTAGGGTTCCAAAGTATTTACATGTTGACCAATTGTGATACATAGGTAAATCATTAAACCGTTAATCTGTAGTAATGTGAAGTGTAGATTGCATAAGAGATGGTTGAGCGTACTGAAAAGATACATAGCTGAAAGTGAACACATTCTGGCACTGGGTAGCATTAGGATTTTACAGTGGAATGCTTAACATTAGTAAGGGTAAGATTTATTAGCATTTATTTCATCACAATGCTTCAAATCAGCTGTTTTTGTTGTGATGGAGTTTTGTTGTCTAAGGTTTTGAGCCATCTCAGTCACCGTCTGTGGTGTGTACAGACTCATTAGTGATTCCTTTACCTCAGCTATTCATCAGCATTTATGCAAATAAAGTTCAATTCAGGTTAGATCAACAACTTTATTCAGAGGCAATGTTTCAAGGAAAGGAGCCAGGTGAGCGAGCGTATACAGCTGGAGGCTACGCTCACTTGGATGGCAAAATACATTTGGTTGGAAGACCATTAAGTGCTCCTGCCAAAGGAAGCATTTTGCAGTTTGAATATTACTTACCGGTATTTGGTGACTTAATGCAGCCCTATGGGGGGCACAAGTCAGTGCAAACTGTAGGCCGGTCCCAAGCCCGGATAAATGCAGAGGGTTGCGTCAGGAAGGGCATCCGGCTTAAAACCTTGCCAAACAAATATGAGCGTTCATCCAAAGAATTCCATACCGGATCGGTCGTGGCCCGGGTTAACAACGTCCGCCACCGGCGCCGTCAACCTGCAGGGCGCTGTTGGAAATCCAGCTACTGTGGGTCGAAGTCAAAGTCAAAGAAGAAGAAGAAGAGGTGGAAAGCGGGTTCTTCGGCAGAAAGAGAAGAGGAAAACACAGAGCCTAGAACTGAATGTGGGGACTTTGAATGTTGGGACTATGACAGGAAAATCTTGGGAGTTGGTTGACATGATGATTAGGAGAAAGGTTGATATATTGTGTGTCCAGGAGACCAGGTGGAAAGGCAGTAAGGCTAGAAGTTTAGGGGCAGGGTTTAAATTATTTTACCATGGTGTAGATGGGAAGAGAAATGGAGTCGGGGTTATTTTAAAAGAAGAGTTGGCTAAGAATGTCTTGGAGGTGAAAAGAGTATCAGATCGAGTGATGAGGCTGAAATTTGAAATTGAGGGTGTTATGTGTAATGTGATTAGTGGCTATGCCCCACAGGTAGGATGTGACCTAGAGGTGAAAGAGAAATTCTGGAAGGAGCTAGATGATGTAGTTCTGAGCATCCCAGACAGAGAGAGAGTCGTAATTGGTGCAGATTGTAATGGACATGTTGGTGAAGGTAATAAGGGTGATGAAGAAGTGATGGGTAAGTACGGTATCCAGGAAAGGAACTTGGAGGGACAGATGGTGGTAGACTTTGCAACAAGGATGCAAATGGCTGTAGTGAACACTTTTTTCCAGAAGAGGCACGAACATAGGGTGACCTACAAGAGCGGAGGTAGAAGCACACAGGTGGATTACATCTTGTGCAGACGATGTAATCTGAAGGAGGTTACCAACTGTAAGGTAGTGGTAGGGGAGAGTGTGGCTAGACAGCATAGGATGGTGGTGTGTAAGATGACTCTGGTGGTGGGGAGGAAAATTAGGAAGACAAAGGCAGAGAAGAGAACCATGTGGTGGAAGCTGAGACAGGACGAGTGTTGTGCAGCTTTTCGGGAAGAGGTGATACAGGCTCTCGGTGGACGGGAAGAGCTTCCAGAAGACTGGACCACTGCAGCCAAGGTGATCAGAGAAGCAGGCAGGAGAGTACTTGGTGTATCTTCTGGCAGGAAAGGAGAGAAGGAGACTTGGTGGTGGAACCTCACAGTACAGGAAATCATACAAGGAAAACGGTTAGCTAAGAAGAAGTGGGACACTGAGAGGACCGAGGAGAGGCGAAAGGAATACATTGAGATGCGACACAGGGCAAAGGTAGAGGTGGCAAAGGCAAAACAAGAGGCATATGATGACATGTATGGCAGGTTGGACACTAAAGAAGGAGAAAAGGATCTATACAGGCTGGCCAGACAGAGGGATAGAGATGGGAAGGATGTGCAGGAGGTTTGGGTGATTAAGGATAGAGATGGAAATATGTTGACTGGTGCCAGCAGTGTGCTAGGTAGATGGAAAGAATACTTCGAGGAGTTGATGAATGAGGAAAATGATAGAGAAGGGAGAGTAGAAGAGGCAAGTGTGGTGGACCAGGAAGTGGCAATGATTAGTAAGGGGGAAGTTAGAAAGGCATTAAAGAGAATGAAAAATGGAAAGGCAGTTGGTCCTGATGACATTCCTGTGGAGGTATGGAAGCATCTAGGAGAGGTGGCTGTGGAGTTTTTGACCAGCTTGTTCAATAGAATTCTAGTGCGTGAGAAGATGCCTGAGGAATGGAGGAAAAGTGTACTGGTGCCCATTTTTAAGAACAAAGGTGATGTGCAGAGCTGTGGCAACTATAGAGGAATAAAGTTGATGAGCCACACAATGAAGTTATGGGAAAGAGTAGTGGAGGCTAGACTCAGGACAGAAGTGAGTATTTGCGAGCAACAGTATGGTTTCATGCCTAGAAAGAGTACCACAGATGCATTATTTGCCTTGAGGATGTTGATGGAAAAGTACAGAGAAGGTCAGAAGGAGCTACATTGTGTCTTTGTAGATCTCGAGAAAGCCTATGACAGAGTACCCAGAGAGGAACTGTGGTACTGCATGCGGAAGTCTGGAGTGGCAGAGAAGTATGTTAGAATAATACAGGACATGTACGAGGGCAGCAGAACAGCGGTGAGGTGTGCTGTCGGTGTGACAGAAGAATTTAAGGTGGACGTGGGACTGCATCAGGGATCAGCCCTGAGCCCCTTCCTTTTTGCAGTGGTGATGGATAGGCTGACAGATGAGGTTAGACTGGAATCCCCGTGGACCATGATGTTTGCAGATGACATTGTGATCTGCAGTGAAAGCAGGGAGCAGCTGGAGGAACAGTTAGAAAGATGGAGGCATGCACTGGAAAGAAGAGGAATGAAGATTAGCCGAAGTAAAACAGAATATATGTGCATGAATGAGAGGGGTGGTGGGGGAAGAATGAGGCTACAGGGAGAAGAGATGGCAAGGGTAGAGGACTTTAAATACTTGGGGTCAACCGTCCAGAGCAATGGTGAGTGTGGTCAGGAAGTGAAGAAACGGGTCCAAGCAGGTTGGAACGGGTGGAGGAAGGTGTCAGGTGTGCTATGTGACAGAAGAGTCTCTGCTAGGATGAAGGGCAAAGTTTATAAAACAGTGGTGAGGCCAGCCATGATGTACGGATTAGAGACAGTGGCACTGAAGAGAAAACAGGAAGCAGAGCTGGAGGTGGCGGAAATGAAGATGTTGAGGTTCGCTCTCGGAGTGACCAGGTTGGATAAAATTAGAAATGAGCTCATCAGAGGGACAGCCAAGGTTCGATGTTTTGGAGACAAAGTTAGAGAGAGCAGACTTCAATGGTTTGGACACGTCCAGAGGAGAGAGAGTGAGTATATTGGTAGAAGGATGATGAGGATGGAGCTGCCAGGCAAGAGAGCGAGAGGAAGACCAAAGAGAAGGTTGATGGATGTCGTGAGGGAAGACATGATGGCAGTTGGTGTTCGAGAGGAGGATGCAGGAGATAGGCTCTCATGGAAAAGGATGACACGCTGTGGCGACCCCTAACGGGACAAGCCGAAAGGAAAAGAAGAAGGTATTTGGTGACTTACAACAAAAAACTCTCAGGGAAGTTCTTGAAAAAAATCAAGTACAAATACATTTTGAGATTTATAAAACATTTGGCAACAATGTCAATGTTTGTACCTTGTTGATGAAATTGGTGAGAGAGATTATGTCTTCCCTGCTGAGTAGAATACAAACCAGAAGGAAGACAAAAAAAAAAGATTTCTTCAGTCTCATTTTCCTTGAAAATGGGATCGCTGCCATTTTAGTTTCCTGTTTATTAATCTTGAGAAACACTGGGATCTCTGAAACAATTTAACTGCACTTCCTTCCTGCTGTCTTTCTCCCATGGCCTTTGAGTTTTAGATCTGATCTTCAGCTGAAAAGCAAGAAATTCCAAAAGGAGGAGAAAATGCCATCGTGACATAGGGAAGCTTCAAGTGAGCTGAAATTTGGAAGGTGTGGGAAGGATATAAAATGCCCATTACTGGCTCTGTATTTGAAATATGCCAAAGTGTCTGCAACCATGCAACAAAATGTGATATGTGGCAAATGAGCTGGGCTTTATTCAATCCCTGAGCAACCATAAGACGTCTCATTCTACAGTGCATTGTGCTGTGCTCTGTTTTGACAACACTCACTTTCACTCAGCACTGTCAAGCCGCTATTAGCTACAACAATACACAGTCATCGCTCCTTCCATAAACATAGCGCATTCCCTGTTACTCCGAGCTACAGTTCCTCAGCAGAAGACGTCACCTGGGGATTGGCTCACTGACCTGACCATGACGACCGCGATCATTTCCTCGTTGTATTTTAAACAGGCCAAGACTATTGAACACCATTATGTAGTTGCATATGAATTTCTGCATTTCCCCCACCTTCTCTCTCTCTCTCTCTCTCTCGCTCTCTCTCTCTCTCTCTCTCCCCCCCCCCCCCCCCCCTTCCCTCCCTCTCTCTGCATTCAAGAGATCAGCTGCGTTGGCCCAAAAAGGCACCCAGTGTGCCTGCATCGGATGTTCCCTGGGGAAAATGCCACTTCAGTGACCCATGGTTTCCACAGGGCTCCTGTGAGACCACTGGGGTATTAGGAGTCCAGAGGGAAGCAAAGAGACAGGACGGATCGTGGGGAACCACAAAGCATTGAGCTCCCTGGACAGATAAACCCACGGGATTACTGTCGCACTGCACAGTCCTCAGGCTTGCTCAAAATGGGGCATGATTTCACTTGGGTCGCCTATAATTTTATACGGCCTCAAGTCAAGGAAGGTGCTATAGTGTAGGAGCAGCGACCATAAATGGCTTCTATTCGTGAAGAAGTGATTTATTGTTCTGTCTCGTGTGATAGCTATGTGTGGTGATTTTTTAATTTCCTCCTAACGAGTCTGAGAGATTCATTCCCATGATGAATTGAGCAGCAGCAAAGCAGGGAGCTGAGTACGTTCTTATTTCAAATGTTTGCATTTGCAGTTGTGTGTGTGTGTGTGGGGGGGGGGGGGGGGGGGGGGGTGCATACCTTAACATAACCTTTTCAAAGTCTAGTAATGACTCCTGGGGCACCTGAACAAGAAAAAAAAAAGGCATGCCCTCCACCGCAGCACTGACAAGGATGTCGAAATGAGTTGCAGTTAATACAGTTGAGAATAACGTATGACTTCAACAACAACAATTTCTCCTACTATATAGTCAGGCAAAATAGTTGAAGAAACCAAAACAACCCAGTGTGATCGCAATAAAAATCAGACTTTTCGAAAACATGGCCTTCACAAGGAATCCAAACAGTTAATGCTACATGGACTCTAGCTCTACATTGAAAGTAGTGCTGGGCGATATATCGAGAAGCTTGATTCGATTGATATTTTATTAATGCTCTAGGGAAAAGGGGACCATCGATTTTATTTTCTATACTTTTCGCTCCTCCGTGACACTTCCGTCAACACGGAGGAGAAGATCCTAGTGACTAGTGAGGCATAAATAGTCCCAAAAAAGGACACCTATCATTTGAAGAAGAATCATCTTTTTTTGTTATGAACATGCATGCATGCACATGAAATTTTTTCTCTGCATTTAACCCATCACAGTGAACACATACACGTTAGTGGAACACACTGGAGCAGGGGGGCAGCTGAAGCACCCGGGGAACATTTCAGGGTATCAGTGTCTTCCTCAAGGACACCACAGCCGTGAGTCCGGGGGATGTTGGCCGATGGTCCAGTCTTGAACCTCAGTCCCCCACGGTGGCAGGCGATGATCTTAACCATTGGGCCACGGCTGCCCCCAACCAATGGTTGAAAACAACCGTTGTCTGCAAAACGTATAAAATCTTATGGTGCAGACTGACATAACTGTGTAAAATCACCTTAAGATGAAGCACATTACCGAGTGCAATGCATATAATTACGTTAGAGAAAGCCGTGACTCCATGCTGCTCCTGTAGCATAAACAAAACAACGCCGTGGAGCGCTTAGCGATCGTGGTGGCAGTTGAAGCGCTTTTGTTTTTGTGTTCGGGGCAGGAATATAGTAGTTTGCCGATCACAGATGAAATAATATTCGTGGCGTTTTGTTTACATTAGCATTAGCTACGAGCTAACATTGTTGCGTGAACGATCACGCAAATAGTTTGACAGTGGGCCGGCCGTTGCTGTCTGAGCTAACTATTCCAGACGGTTGAGTTTGCACATAAGAGCCGAAACGTTTTGACTCACTGGCCAAGTTGGCCGGTAGATCTTTTTCATCTAGCATATTTTTTATCTACCCAAATATTATATCATTTTACATAGGGATGCATAATCCATCCATCCATCCATTTTCTGAGCCGCTTATCCTCACAAGGGTTGCGGGCATGCTGGAGCCTATCGCAGCTATCTTCAACCAGGAGGCGGGGTACACCCTGAACTAGTTGCCAACCAATCGCATGGCACACATAAACAAACAACCATTCGCACTCACATTCACACCTACGGGCAATTCAGAGTCTTCAATCAACCTAGCATGCATGCTTTTGGGATGTGGGGGGAAACCGGAGTGCCCGGAGAAAACCCACGCAGGCACGGGGAGAACATGCAAACTCCACACAGGCGGGGCTGGGATTTGAACCCTGGTCCTCAGATCTGTGAGGCAGACGCTCTTACCAGTCGCTCACCGTGCCGCCAGGGCGGCATAATGTATCGAAAAAAATATCATTGTGATAATGGCACGTGCAATATGTATATATGTGTGTGGCCCTAATTTTACACATACTTTTATAATACAGTACTATTCTTCTTTTCCTTTCGGCTTGTCCCGTTAGGGGTCGCCACAGCGCGTCATCCTTTTCCATGAGAGCCTATCTCCTGCATCCTCCTCTCGAACACCAACTGCCATCATGTCTTCCCTCACGACATCCATCAACCTTCTCTTTGGTCTTCCTCTAGCTCTCTTGCCTGGCAGCTCCATCCTCATCATCCTTCTACCAATATACTCACTCTCTCTCCTCTGGACGTGTCCAAACCATTGAAGTCTGCTCTCTCTAACTTTGTCTCCAAAACATCGAACCTTGGCTGTCCCTCTGATGAGCTCATTTCTAATTTTATCCAACCTGGTCACTCCGAGAGCGAACCTCAACATCTTCATTTCCGCCACCTCCAGCTCTGCTTCCTGTATGTTGGATGCAAACAGAGAAGTCACAGCCACATCAAACAACAGCAATAAGAAAGTTTTATTTAACATCCATAAAGTCTGGCCTCACACAGTCCTCGTGGAACAGCATTACAGCCTCCGTGGGATCATACTCCCTGCCACGTGTGTGTCTGTTTAAATTTTCATTATTGAACACTTGTAAAGGACTTTTAAGCAGCTTGGAGGCTGAAACATCAGGCTGTCGATGTTTCATTTAATTTAAAGAGTTGGGATTTTGCTGAGTAAAACTGCTGGTTGTTGTATTATGACATTATCTTCATGTTTTTAGCTTGTACTGTTAAACCGGTTTAATGTTTGTTGTAGGCCTGTGCGATCTGGTCAAAAAAAATAAAAATAAATCACAATTATTTTTTTTCATATCGTCCGATCTCGATTATTAACACGCTTTTTTTAGGATTGTTTTTAAACTTTTTAAAAAGACAGTTTTAAAGCATCTGTATTGAAAACTAAAGAAGCCAGAAAATAGTTCAACAATTTATTAATGGCTTTGGTTAACAACACTCCTCATAGTCAATAATTAAAACAGTAACCCAAACATATTAGCATACTTACTAAGCAAATAAAATACATGTAAAAAAAATAGAAGAACACTTTTCACTCAGAGGTGGAACAAATTTAGAAATATATAACACTAGTTTGAAGCCCTGAGTATTTTTGGAGGTACAAGATACAAATATACAACAACAAACTGCGCTTTTGGGGATAACTAAGATACCTTGAATTGTAAACCTTATCCAGTTATGATGCTACATACCCTGTTAACATTGCTACTTTCAAATGTGCATCATCTTTAATAACAATAATAACTAGTCTTGCCATTTTACAATCAGAATCAGTATCAGAATCATCTTTATTTTGCAAAGTATGTCCAAAAAAAAAAAAAAACACAAAAAGAATTTGTCTCCGGTAGTTGGAGCTGCTCTAGTATGACAACAGACAGTCAATTGACAGAGAATACTTTTGAGACATAAATACATTGAGAAAAACAGTCACTGAACAATAAAAGGTTGCTAGTAATCTGGTAATGCCGGTAATGCAGCTCTATGGGGGGCACAAGCCACTGCAAACTGTAGGCCGGTCCCAAGCCCGGATAAATGCAGAGGGTTGCGTCAGGAAGGGCATCGGCTTAAAACTTTGCCAAACAAATATGAGCGTTCATCCAAAGAATTCCATACCGGATCGGTCGAGGCCCAGGTTAACAACGTCCGCCACCGGCGCCGTCCACCTGCAGGGAGGGGATGGAAATTCAGCTACTGTGGGTCGAAGTCAACGAAGAAGAAGAAGAAGAGGTGGAAAGCGGGTTCTTCGGCAGAAAGAGAAGAGGAAAGCACAGAGCCTAGAACTGCATGTGGGGACTTTGAATGTTGGGACTATGACAGGAAAATCTCAGGAGTTGGTTGACATGTTGATTAGGAGAAAGGTTGATATATTGTGTGTCCAGGAGACCAGGTGGAAAGGCAGTAAGGCTAGAAGTTTAGGGGCACGGTTTAAATTATTTTACCATGGTGTAGATGGGAAGAGAAATGGAGTCGGGGTTATTTTAAAAGAAGAGTTGGCTAAGAATGTCTTGGAGGTGAAAAGAGTATCAGATCAAGTGATGAGGCTGAAACTTGAAATTGAGGGTGTTATGTATAATGTGATTGATTAGTGGCTATGGCCCACAGGTAGGATGTGACCTAGAGGTGAAAGAGAAATTCTGGAAGGAGCTAGACGAAGTAGTTCTGAGCATCCCAGACAGAGAGAGAGTCGTGATTGGTGTAGATTATAATGGACATGTTGGTGAAGGAAATAGCGGTGATGAAGAAGTGATGGGTAAGTACGGCATCCAGGAAAGGAACTTGGAGGGACAGATGGTGGTAGACTTTGCAAAAGGATGCAAATGGCTGTAGTGAACACGTTTTTTTCCCAGAAGAGGCAGGAATATAGGGTGACCAACAAGAGCGGAGGTAGAAGCACGCAGGTGGATTACATCTTGTGCAGACGATGTAATATGAAGGAGGTTACCGACTGTAAGGTAGTGGTAGGGGAGAGTGTGGCTAGACAGCATAGGATGGTGGTGTGTAAGATGACTCTGGTGGTGGGAAGGAAGATTAGGAAGAGAGAGAAGGAGACTTGGTGGTGGAACCTCACAGTACAGGAAATCATACAAGGAAAAAGGTTAGCTAAGAAGAAGAGGGACAGAGGACCGAGGAGAGGTGAAAGGAATACATTGAGATGCGACATAGGGCAAAAGGTAGAGGTGGCTAAGGCCAAACAAGAGGCATATGATGACATGTATGCCAGGTTGGACACTAAAGAAGGAGAAAAGGGTCGATACAGTTTGGCCGGACAGAGGGATAGAGATGGGAAGGATGTGCAGCAGAATCATCTTTATTTGCCAAGTATGTCCAAAAAACACAGAAGGAATTTGTCTCCGGTCGTTGGAGCCGCTCTAGTACGGGACATAAAGACATAAAGACATTGACAAAAAATAGTCACTGTGCAATAAAGGGTTAATAGTTATCTGGTAATGCCGGTACACTTTTTAAATTTTTTTTTTTTTGACAATTGTGCAAAAGATGCAGACTCCTCTAGCACTTAGAGCAGTTCGAATGACAAATATTGCAATAGTCCGGTGCAATGACCATTGTGCAAAGGGCACCGAGAATTCAAGGAGTGTGTGCAGTTTAAAGTGACGAGTAGCGCGATAATCTGGGACAATGTTGATTGTGAAAATGTTGCAGATACTCCTCAGTCAGTGTGCAAATGGAGCAGATGCTACTCTGGCATGAGTGGCCAGTATTGGTCAACAACAAATATGCAAATAGTGCAGCGTGGCGAGACTACTACAGTGAGTGCACGAGTAATATATAATTGGCCCCACAGAAACGTGACAACGAACTCAAGTCAAAAAATTGCCAGCAGGTTAGGGTGATTAAGGATAGAGATGGAAATATGGTGACTGGTGCCAGTAGTGTGCTAGATAGATGGAAAGAATACTTTGAGGAGTTGATGAATGAGGAAAATGAGAGAGAAGGGAGAGTAGAAGAGGCAAGTGTGGTGGACCAGGAAGTGGCAATGATTAGAATCAGAATCATCTGATTAGTAAGAGGGAAGTTAGAAAGGAGCGGCACGGTGGCCGACTGGTTAGAGCGTCAGCCTCACAGTTCTGAGGACCCGGGTTCAATCCCCGCCCCCGCCTGTGTGGAGTTTGCATGTTCTCCCCGTGCCTGCGTGGGTTTTCTCCGGGCACGCCGGTTTCCTCCCACATCCCAAAAACATGCATGAATTGGAGACTCTAAATTGCCCGTAGGCATGACTGTGAGTGCGAATGGTTGTTTGTTCCTATGTGCCCTGCGATTGGCTGGCAACCAGTTCAGGTTGTACCCCGCCTCCTGCCCGATGACAGCTGGGATAGGCTCCAGCACGCCAGCGACCCTAGTGAGGAGAAGCGGCTCAGAAAATGGATGGATGGATGGAAGTTAGAAAGGCATTAAAGAGGATGAAAAATGGAAAGGCAGTTGGTCCTGATGACATTCCTGTGGAGGTATGGAAGCATCTAGGAGAGGTGGCTGTGGAGTTTTTGACCAGCTTGTTCAGTAGAATTCTAGCGTGTGAGAAGATGCCTGAGGAATGGAGGAAAAGTGTGCTGGTGCCCATTTTTAAGAACAAGGGTGATGTACAGAGCTGTGGCAACTATAGAGGAATAAAGCTGATGAGCCACACATTGAAGTTATGTTAGCAATGGTGAGTGTAGTCAGGAAGTGAAGAAACGGGTCCAAGCAGGTTGGAACGGGTGGAGGAAGGTATCAGGTGTGTTATGTGACAGAAGAGTATCTGCTAGGATGAAGAGCAAAGTTTATAAAACAGTGATGAGGCCAGCCATGATGTACGGATTAGAGACAGTGGCACTGAAGAGACAACAGGAAGCAGAGCTGGAAATGAAAATGTTGAGGTTCGCTCTCCGAGTGACCAGGTTGGATAAAATTAGAAATGAGCTCATCAGATGGACAGCCAAGGTTCAATGTTTTGGAGACAAAGTTAGAGAGAGTAGACTTCGATGGTTTGGACACATCCAGAGGAGAAATAGTGAGTATATTGGTAGAAGGAAGATGAGGATGGAGCTGCCAGGCGAGAGAGCTAGAGGAAGACCAAAGAGAAGGTTGATGGATGTCGTGAGGGAAGACATTAGGGCAGTTGGTGTTCAAGAGGAGGATGCAGGAGAGAAGAGTAGCGGAGAGAGGACACAACCTTGGAGTGCCCCAGTACTGATGCTACGTGTGGATGAGGTGGCATCTCCCAGCCTCACCTGCTTTGTCCTACCGTCAGAAAGCTGTAAATCCACTGGCAGATGGCAGGCGAGACACTGAGCTGGAGAAGCTTTGAGGAAAGGAGTTGAGGGATGATGGTATTGAACACAGAGCTGAAGTCCACGAACAGGATCCTCGTGTAGGTCCCTGCGCTGTCGAGATGTTCTTCGATGAAGTGCAGTGCCATGTTGACTGCATCATCCGCAGACCTGTTTGCTTGGTAGGAAAACTGCAGTGGGTCCAGCAGGGGACCTGTGATGCTCTTGACGTGGTCCAGCACGAGGCGTTCGAAAGGACTTCATGACCACAGATGTCAAGGCGACAGGCCTGTAGTCATTCAGACCCGAGATTTCAGTTTTCTTGGGGACTGGGATGATGGGGGAGCATTTGAAACAGGATGGTACTTCGCACAGTTCCAGAGATCTATTGAAGATCTGTGTGAAGACTGGAGCGAGCTGGTCCACGCAGACTTTGAGGCAGGATGGGGACACATGGTCTGGGCCTGCCGCTTTGTTAATCTTTTGTTGTTTGAAGATGCGTCTCACATCCTGTTCGTGGATGGTCAACGCAGAAGTCAGAGGTGTGATTGTGGTCGGTGGTGCGGCTGGGTGGGTGTGGGGTGTGAAAGTGTCCTTTTCAAATTTGCAGTAGAAGGTATTAAAATTCTCTGCTAGTCTACTATTGTTCTCAGTTTGGGGGGGATCATCGCTTGTAATTGGTTAGTGATTGTAATGTATGCCAGACTGGTTTAGAGTCGTTAGCGGTAAACTGTTTTTCCAACTTTGCTGCATAGTTTCTCTTTGCAATGTTAATTTCTTTTGTCAGCTGGTTTCTCGTGCGATTATACTGGGCCCTGACCCCGCTTCGATATGTGTTTCCCTTAGCTTGGCAAAGTTGCTTAAGTTTGGCAGTGAACCATGGGCTGTTGTTATTGAATGTGCGAAATGACTTTGTTGGTACACACACATCTTCGCAGAAACTAATATAGGATGTGACAGTGTCCGTATACAAACCACCCGAATAATGATGACACAATTGATTGTTGTTGCTTTGGAATGGTGGCCTCACCGCAAGCAGTGTAAAACTGCGCATGCTACCTGTGCTAGCAACACAGAGTGACAGACTGTACTGACTGCTATCACATTTTATTCTTTTTGCTTTTCGCATAATCACTTGGGTTGGTACTTCTTCAAATGAATAAGCAGTGTTTTCCGTTTTTGAGGGTGCCGACTTACCTTACACATCGGCTAGTTAATAGCATTTCTCCACGTCGCTTAATGATAGATTCTAATAAAAAATTAATTGTACCATAATTTCTCGTGTATGCGCACCCATGTATAATACGCACTGCGAAAGTTGACCTCAAAATTCTGGAAAACCCTTCTACCTATGTATAATGCAGTTTTACAATGCATGATTTTGCTTCTACCCATATGATCAAAACATGAAGTATTATCTGTATTTTGTTAGTTTTTTCAAATAATTATTCTGAAGTTAAGCACTTTATTTGAATACGTAATACTTTCTCTTTATTTACTTGCTCTTATTTTGAAATTCACAGCCCTACTTTTATTTAATAAATGAGAAAACACAGTTGTGCTCATATGTTTGATTACCCAGCCAGAATTTGTAAAATGGGTACAATTCTTTCAAGAAAACATGAATGGCCAGGTGAAACACATTGAATTTTATTTTAATGGGATTCAAATTAAACTGTCAAGCATTTCAGAAAAGCATTATCA
Source organism: Phyllopteryx taeniolatus (assembly GCF_024500385.1). NCBI lineage: Eukaryota > Metazoa > Chordata > Actinopteri > Syngnathiformes > Syngnathidae > Phyllopteryx > Phyllopteryx taeniolatus. The sequence continues at coordinate 4,552,546 of NC_084502.1, forward strand.
TGAAACAAAACATAACCATAAAGAAATTAATGATGGTTGTTATTCAGTCCGCAGTCGTATTTTAAAAAAAATAAAAAAATAAAAACAACAACAATATTCTGCCAGGGTATGTAAACTTACGAGCACAACTGTACATATATGCAGTTATAAATACCCCTGTCAATAATAAAAGTATAGGCTATACCTTTTTCATAACCTCTAGGTGGTGGTGGCATATTGGAATGAAAGTGTACACATTTCTCATAACCTCTAGGTCGTAGATGTCAACTCCAGGCCCGCGGTCCAGATGCGGCCCGCCACATAATTTTTATGTGGCCCGCGAAAGCAAATCATGCTCGTCAACTTCCGTGATTTTTGCTAAAATCTGTACCCAAATTCCAAATTGTCATAATAATAAACAATAATGTTGAGATTTTGCATTTTTCTGTTACCAAACCCTTCTTCTACAGTAACTTAAACAATACTTAAACAAAGTATTATCTTTCTTCTGATTTCGAAACAAATGATCCCTCAATTTGTTGTGTAATGGTAATAATATGTTTTGGTGATTAAACATTTGTAGTATACTATAATGCAGCCTGAGACAGAAAATAGTTTGACACCCCTGCTCGAGTTAGTGGTGGCATATTGGAATTAAAGTATACAGCTTTTTCATAACCTCTCGATGGCGGCATACATTTATAAAATGTGAAAGTTTTTTTCCATTTTCCCCATTCCTATGTATAATGGGCACTATTGACTTTTGACAATTTTTTGGGGAAAGAAATGTGCATTATACATGAGAAAATAAGTTACTCCAAAAAAAATTCTACTTTACCACAGGCTAGTTGAATATAGTGCGATCACGAATTGCAACATAATGGAAGCAAATACGCGCCACGGTGGACGACTGGTTAGAGCGTCAGCCTCACAGTTCTGAGGACCTGGGTTCAATCCCCGGTCCCGCCTGTGTGGAGTTTGCATGTTCTCCCCGTGCCTGCGTGGGTTTTCTCCGGGCAATCCGGTTTCCTCCCACATCCCAAAAACATGCATTAATTGGAGATTCTCAATTGCCCGTAGGTGTGACTGTGAGTGCGAATGGTTGTTTGTTTGTATGTGCCCTGCGATTGGCTGGCAACCAGTTCAGGATGTACCCCGCCTCCTGCCCGATGACAGCTGGGATAGGCTCCAGCACGCCCGCGACCCTAGTGAGGAGAAGCGGCTCAGAAAATGGATGGATGGATGGAAGCAAATACAGTTAGTGCATAAAACGCATCAACATTAGGCTGGAAGCACCGACTTTTCATGTGAAAATCCCCATCGTCAATGTAGTGAATTATCAAGGACGGTAAACTACAACGAATTCGACAGTTGTGTTTTCGCTCTCTATTTAATTGTGGTGTTTTTTCATTGCGGTCAGGCCAGGCGAAAAGTTGAAGTCGAGGCAGCCGTTATTGTGGAGCCCTATCTTGGTGCTTCACTAATTTTTAGATCATTGTATTTTCAAATACCTCCAGGAAAAAGGTAATTATTTCTTTGTGATGATATTAATTGAATTAACCTTCTGCTTCATCTAAATCAGTTTGGTCTGACACAGTTTATTTATAAACTTGAATACAATAAATATCGAGTCATATCGTATATTGACATTTTGGGGAAAAAATTGTGATATAAAATTTAGGCCATATTGCTTAGTGCTAATTGAAATGGGTGGCTGTGTTTGTATATTACAGTGAGTTGCTCTTAATGCTTCACAAGTTGTCCATTCTGCACATGCTGAAAAATAGCCAGTGTTTTTTTTTTTGCAAAGCCCTGACTCTGTAAATTAAATAGTTTTGGAAGGCTCAGACCACAGTACACCACTTTTAAGGAGGTTTATTGGTTCGGCTGCAATCTTTCTTCAGAATTGGTACACGTTCATTCTGCACATTAGTCTCTTTTTGACTTGAGAGAGTCTCACTTGAGTTGGTGGAAGTTTACTTTTTGATGTTGTACTCCCTTCTGTGCAATATCATAAATCAACCTATATATGGAATTAAGGACTGAATATATTTTAATAATATTGTTTTATGATATTAACTCATTCAGTGCCAGCCCTCCCAGTTAACATGGATATTTGACTTCTAAAGCAGTCAGTGGCAGTGAATGTGTTAATGTATTTACAGCAATATATGTATTATATTGATAATATATACAATATATTAATATAATAAATACATAATTACCTCATGTCTTTTCGTCCATGGCCCACTTAAATTATTTTGGGATGGTGTCTTTGAAGGTGGATTAAAATGTTCGACGTGACTTGAGGATGTTTTTTGGAAGGACTTGCGGCAAATCGTTTGGGGACTTGTCAACTTCGCGATTTCCATCTCTGTTCCCAGCCGGGTAGCCAAAGTCCTCCCATACTGCTGACTTAAATGAGCTTGGAGCGTCAGCAATTTCGGGGTTATTTGTCATACTAGTCATGTTTCCTCCTCTTCTCCACTCCACTTTTCTCACGTAATTAAACTAGCGTTAGCATTGGCGGTATTTGGAAAAACTCAAGGAGTTGGAAGCAGCATGTCGCGGTTCTGCCTTCTCAAAGGTGACACAGGTTTTGTCTCTTAGAGTATCGCAAATTTCGGTTTCGATACTGTATCGTCACAGGCTTAATGGGACTGTATTTGAGATGTATATTTCGAGAAATGTTCTTTGTTACTGCACAGGTGTGACTAATGTACCGTATTTTACGACCATAGGGCGCACTATTACAAGGCGCAGTCTCAGTTACGGGGTCTATTTCTGTATTTAACACATACATAAGGCGCACTGTATTATTGGGCGCAGGCATGGTAAAACACACGCTAGCTTAAAACATACGGTAGCATGCATGCACGCTAAAACAATGATTTTAAAAAGGCAGCGGGAGCAAAACTGAGTTCGGTTGTACTTTTTTGAAGTATTTAACAATGTACTCACGTTATTTTTTATCAATCCTCATCCACAAATCCATCAAAGTCCTCCTCTTCTGTATCCGAAATGAACAGCTGGGCAAGTTCTCCATCAAACGTGGGGTTCCCTCTCGTCATTGTCGGAGTCAGTCTCGTTGCCGGGGGGGGCTAGCGTTAAGCAAATGATGCCGGCTTTCGCAAAAGCTCGGACAACTGTCAAAGCAGATACCTTAGCCCAAGCATCCACAATCCATTCACATATGGTGACGTAACTCGCCCGGCATTGTCTCCCAGTCTTAGTTGCACTTGGTTTTTAACAGCGGCTGTGAAATGGGCGCGAATGGAGTCACAGATCAACAGGGACGGTGACGCGTGGAAAAAAAAAACATCTGGTCTCTTTACGTACACCTCACTCAGCCACTCTCTAACTTTCTCCTCATCCATCCAGCCCTTTTGATTGGCCTTCACGCTGACTTCGGCTGGAAACTTTTCTTTAGGCAGCGTCTTCCTCTTAAAAATCCCCATAGGTTGCAGTTTCTGTCCATTACCATGGCAACCAAGCACGACAGTAAAAGCCAACTTCTCGTGCCCGTTGTGCGTGTCGCTACCGTGGTGGTCCCCTTCTTCTATACAGTGTGGTTCATCGAGATGTCGAAAGTGAGCGGCACCACGGCAATCTTTTTCAGAATCCGAATCAGTATCATCTTTATTTGCCAAGTATGTCCAAAAAACACACAAGGAATTTGTCTCCGGTAATTGGAGCTGCTCTAGTACGACAACAGACAGTCAATTGATAGAGAACACTTTTGAGACATAAAGACATCAAGAAAAACAGTCACTGAGCAATAAAAGGTCATTCAGACCCTTTATTGAAAGGGTTAGGGTTAGGGTTAGGGTTAGTGGGTTAGGGTTAGGGTTAGGGTTAGTTATCTGGTAATGCCGGTACATTTTTTTTTTTTTGTACAAAAAGTTGCAGAGTCCTCTAGCACTTAGAGCATTTCGAATGACTAATATTCCAATAGTCTGGTGCAATGACCATTGTGCAAAGGGCGCCGAGACTTCAAGTGAGTAGTACGATAATCTGGGACAATGTTGATTGTGCAAATGTTGCAGATACTCCTCAGTCAGTGTGCAAATGGAGCAGATGCTACTCTGGCATGAGTGGCCAGTATTGGTAAACAACAGATATGCAAATAGTGCAGCGTGGTGAGACTACTACAGTGAGCGCACGAGTAATATATAATTGGCCCGACAGAAATGTGACAACAACCTCTGACGCTCTTGAGGTGGTCCAGCATGAGACGTTCAAAGGACTTCATGACCACAGATGTCAAGGCGACAGGCCTGTAGTCATTTAGACCCGGTTTCTTGGGGACTGCAGTAGGAGCAGAAGATGGCCATCTTTTCCTTGTAATCCGCCGGAAGTTGCTACGCCACGGTAGTCCTTGCCCGGATGGATAGATGGCGCCGTTTCATAAAACGAAAGCACCAAGACGGACCTCCTTGAAAATGTTCGATTTTCATTTCTTCTGCAAGCGTTATTGCCCTCAGTCGAATGGTGACTGTAGAGACGCTTCTCCCGGCTGTTCTTTGCTCATTAATCCATTGCTCGAGTTGGTCTTCCAACATTCCACCTCACCTTGTTTCCGCCAAAACTCAGGTTTGTCTTCTTGACTTGTCAAAGCTCGTTTTCTTGCTTCCTCCACTTGCGAACCATGGCTTCGTTGATCTTGAATTCTCTTGCGGCTGCTCAATTCCCATGTTCCTCCGCGTAACTGACATCTTGCAGTTTAAACTGTGCTTCGTAAGCGTGTCTCTTCGTAGGTGCCATTTTTGGGGGTCCTTAGCCAAACCGATGTTTTGCACAATGCCCACCCCGGCTATATACCTACTGGGGGCGTATCCTTTAGCGCCCTCCTTCACGCGCACCCTTCCCCCTTTACGTCCGCATGCTGTACTCAGTCACGCCCGCCTTTCCTCTATATAAACAGCGTATCGGCAGGAAATGCTCCCAGTCAGTCAAGCGGAGCGCTCATCAAAGTCACACACAAGGCGCGCCGCTTTATAAGGCGCCCCATCCATTTTGGAGAAAATTTAAGACTTTTAAGTGCGCCTTATGGTCGTGAAAATACGGCAATTTATTTTGGTATTTATGCACATACTGTTTGCCTCATATAACTTCTTTTCTACTATTAGTTTTCTTTCAGATAGAAATAACCTCCAAATGTCCATGTTCATGTGACAATCTTAAATTTTCACGCCGCCGTATGTATGCCGCTATGGTTGTGGATTGTGTTTTGTCAAAAGTGGCCATTGTTTTGGAGTGTGTCACTCAAGTGCTTTGTGAAGGCCAAGTGATGACTATGTTGCTGGATGGAGAAATATTTTCATTGGAGTTCCTACTAACTGCTTGTTAGTGACCACATCCAATCATCCCAAAACACACACACACACACAAGCATGCACAAACTGGCATTGTTGTGAGTCATTCAAACAGACCATAGATAAGACCTCTGCCAACACAATGTAGTGTGAAGACACTGCTCAGAAAGCCAGCAAATTAACAGCCACAAGGTGAGAGACATTTGCGATCACTATCACATTTCTGGCTGCAAAGTCTTCCTGGCTCACAAAACACAGCTGAGTCCATTTATCGTGTAAGGGCAATGGAGAATGATTTTGGTCATCAAAACGAAGGCTCCGTCACCCACTAATAGGCCCTCTTGCAAGATTCCACAACTGTGTGGGTTGGAGGTCAGCACCCTTTTGTCTTAATCTGACACATACGGTAGTGCTGATCATTATTCAGCAGGCACCTAATCAGGGAGAAGTCACATCACCGGGAAAACCAACCTTTTTTGCGCCAAGAACCGGTTTCATGTAAAGACACATTTTGACTGACAGGCAAGTTTACTGTCAAACTAAGAATAGAACAATGAAAATTACGAGTGATTTTAAAACCCCCGCAGAACTTTACTTTAGATTAGTCCTTTTGGTTTAATGCTAACCAAAAATGCAAAACGCCATTGACAGGCTCACAAATGGCATCAGTGTCGCAGTATTATAACCCTTTAAGCAACAGATATTTGAACACAAACAGTGGGGCAACACATTTAGACATCATATAAATATACTCACAGTATATAAAGTATTCTTTATTCTGTACAAAGAAACACGAATGTTACTGCAGCTTCCTGAGGAGTTGTGACCTAATCCACGTATATACGTATGTCTGTATTGTACTGCCCCCTGGTGGCCAAGGTCCACACACCAATAGGAGCAGCACAATGTCCATTGAATTGAAGCAACAAAAAAAATTCGTTACATTCTATTGCATCATGCCATTACTGTTTTTATAAAGTACACTATCATATGGTGCTATTTTTCTTATTAAATTTTTTTTACATTCATTCTAGTGGGGAAAGATGAACCGTTAAGCCTGTGAGGCTGCATTACTCAATTACTTATTTTTTTTTTTTTAAATATCTGTCAATCAATCAGTCTTTTACATATGATGACAAAACGTAGTTTAGTCTTTTAATTTTTCCGTAACACCGTTCACATCTTGCAGTAATGTTTTTTTTCTTTCCAAAAACTCCAAAAGCTTGTCTTTTCATGCCATGTGCATGTGCCAAAGCAGCTTTGATGGCTTCGTTGCCTTGTTTGCAAGCCTGTTGCAACAAATTATGCAGAACGGGTTACACGTGTGAGTCAACTAGCAACAAATGTTCTTGATAATTTGTGTCTAAATACATAATACATGTTTGAAGATAATTACTGAAATAATGTGAAAAGGCTACTATGTCGTACTGTATAGTGGCGGTAGAGTGTTAAACTGTTTTCTTTGTTCCTGATCTTTTGGGCGTGGCTAAAACAGTGACCGGCATGAGTCCCCACTCCCGCACTATATTAGACTTTGAAAAAAACTATCTGATAAGGTGACAAAATAGATTTAACATGCTGTTGATAGCCCAGCTTTAAGTGGCTAAGATTAGGTTGTGCTAAACTACAGGTAATACATTTTGCTAACTTACTGTATAAATGGGAGGGGAAAAAAAATTACCATTCTGCTGCAGACTGAGAAGAACGAGGTTGATTCTCAGGTAGAGCAGTGCCTTCTGGCTCAGAACTGAATTCAAGCTAGGGATGTGTCGGCATAAGAAAGTTGCTATTTTTCTTTACAAGGATGTAGGCCTGGGCGATATATCGATTTTTATTTTTTTTTATTCAATTTTTTTATTGGGAACGATTTAAAAAATAATACGTTTTTTTCCCCCTCTTGCTGCGGCGCACACCCTAGCGTCAACATGCCTACCGCTAAAGAGAGTGAAACGTTTGTTTAAAAAGATGAATTGTGTCGTAAGTTGTTGCGGCGACAGATGTGTAACAAGTAACTGCACGCTACAACGTCTGTCGAAAGCCCATTGCAACAAACAGCGAACTTACTCCTACGTCGTAAACATCATTATCCAGCCGAGTGGGAGAAATGTCCGTCTTTAAGGGGGGACGGGACTGCTACGGGACTGCTATACCAACAACCTCCCGCTTACTGTGGCGGAAATATTTTTATCAAAGGCATCACGTATGATATGAAAACGGGCACGATGAAGCGCAATCACTGAAGTGGCTGCTTTGCACATCGCTAAAGTTATGGGCCACATCTACAGCGGAAAGACTGCGTTGATCCACTTTAGACCCCCGTACTAAAAACCTACTCACGCATATTTTTTTTGCTAACGGGCTAATTTGACCCACGGTGGCCTACTGGTTAGGTGCGTCAGCCTCACAGTTCTGAGGAGCGAGGTTCAATCCCCGGCCCCGCCTGTGTGGAGTTTGCATGTTCTCCCCGTGCCTGCGTGGTTTTTCTCCGGGCACTCCGGTTTCTTCCCACATCCCAAAAACATGCAAGGTAGGTTAATTGAAAACTCTAAATTGCCCGTAGGTGTGAATGTGAGTGCGAGTGGTTGTTTGTTGTTGTTGTTTGTATGTGCCCTGCGATTGGCTGGCAATCAGTTCAGGGTGTACCCCGCCTCCTGCCCGATGATAGCTGGGATAGGCTCCAGCACGCCCGCAACCCTAGTCAAGAGAAGCGGCTCAGAAAATGGATGGATGGATGGATCCTTTAACGCCCCAAGATGCCGCCCAAACACTCTGCTCCTTCTAAGTGGGGGAGTAGCTACACTTAGTCTCCAGCTATAGCATGTGCTACCTAGCCGCAAGTATTTTGCTGAAGTTGCCTTACACTACTTGTACAATAGTACTCGTGAGAAAATCAGCAGAGCTGGAAGGGGTGTCGTTTTATTCTCCAATGACAGAATAAATACATACATACAGAATACAATACATGCAGTCATACACGAGTTAAAACCCGACCCCTAAACCAAAATATCATGTTTATTTTGTTCAGATATTCAGGGATACAAGTCGCATGCTTTCTCTTTTAAAACAAAGTTTAACAATAATTTTAAGTTTGCACTTTATATATCTTGGAGCTGATTAAGTTTTGAACTTTAATTCCAGGAGGGAATTAGGGTTTACATTAAGGTTTTTCATAAAAACAAAACTTGTTTTGAGGGTTCTCTGTCATTTGTACTTACTGTTTTCTTAGGAAAAAAATAAAATTGGGTGGGGGGAAAAAAGCAACAAAAAAAGGTAGGGGGGGGGGGGGGGGAAAGGAAAAAAAATCAATACTTTTGTGAAAAAATCTGAGATTAAATTTTTAGGCCATATCGCCCTACAGGGATGCCAATATTGTCTCTCTAATACAGCTTTCTCTGTTCTTGGAACATTTTCGCGCTCATTATTTGGCCTGCAAAAATTTGTTTTTGCCACCTTGTGTGCTTACATTTTGTCCTTATCATGTGACTGAAATGTTTTGACACCTTATTTTCAAAATAGAAATTCTTTCAGACTGTGATGATCAATAAAATATTTTTTTGGTTCAATGTCTCTGTGTGCCCCGCGCTACTGAATGGCCCGACGTGATGTAACCCATTAGAAGAAAGCCCTGGTGTATTTTTTGTAAGTCACTGGTAACTTGTGCGTTTTTAGTCTGCATGTCTTTCCGTTATTTCCGTATGTCGATGGATAATGAGCTGACAGTATTGTTTATACAGAGACATAATTAGAGTGGAGCAGGTATGACAGATGGATTAAGGTCATAATTAAGAGCATGGAGAGTCCTTTCTGCTGTGGACCTACTTTGTCTTTGAAATGAGCAACACGGGAGGAAAGTATTCCACGAGGGTATTAAAATGACTCTTTTGTTTTCTACCTTTGTTTTTTTCACCTTCCACATAGCCACTAAATCTGCTGACAGTGATGAATAAAAACATAGCCTGATTTATTTTATTGTTCCAGAGCAGATGGTGCGCAATGAGACGCAGGAGTTGTGCAACGAGCTGACCTTCACGTTGCAAATGCAACATTGCCCCTGCATTGATCTAACATTAACACCTCACTTCACACCACGCAGAATATGCGTGACTTCAAACATGTCGGCGCTCGGTATGCTTTCGAACAAATCAACTCGACATGCAATTACCTTCTGCTGTGGAGTTATTTTGTGCCTGTGGATTCGATGGCCCTTTCGTTTGAGTCTGGGAATTAAACGGGTTTCCAGGTTAATTAATTTGACAGACAGACTCCATTGTGGCTAACGTCAGCCCTAAAAGGAAAGCGTATTGCTGCTTTTCCTGAAGGTTGACTCTGTATTGTTCCTTTGTCTGTTGTTTGCTCTGTAATTGACTTGAAGAAGGCTGTATTGAGCAGACATGTTATTGAATGTTAGAAACAAAAACCCCGGCCGCTCATCGGAAACCACCGTCTTCCTAGCGGTGGATATATTGAATTGTTGTGCACCTGTGGCATATGGAAACCACCTCATTTTTGTTTTCTTGTCTATATTGGATATAAAGAATACATCCACTCCCCACCTGCCTGCGTTTCCTTGGTAATTCATGACATGAAGGAACTGAAATAGAATTTGTTTGAGTGGGTGCATGTTTTGCGGACTTGGGTGTCTAGGTAAGAGTGAGGAAAGAGAAAGACAGACGATTCAATCCAAGGTGTAATCTGGCTCTAAATCACAGAAGCCGCCCTGGGGAAAAGCCCCCTCTTCCTGACGTTAGTCAGTGCATTAAATCATGGCGAGATCCCCATTTTTCAAAAGTAACCTTTCAGTTGACAGTGGAAGTGGGAGTCAGGCTCTTATAACGGAGAGTCCGAGCAGTGATATGAGTGCCTTGCGTCCCGACACCAGTTTCTCTGGCTGTCATTTGTGGAGAAGCTCGCTGCTTTTCCCTCGCCTGCCTGTGTCAGTGTGCTCACATTAGAGGCGGCCATCTGCCTCCTTCGCCTCTCACGACTCTCCTTCCCACACTTTCTCCCTGCGTGTGTACGTCATGAATCCTGGCTCCACATTAGCAGGCTCGGCGTTAGCTTACTTGCATGATTTGCCTCTTTTAAGAGAAACTAATGGAGATAAATACTCTGCATGACAGGATTAAGATTGAATTAGTCTCTATTCAACTTAATTAATTAGAAATGTGTCCATCCAAGCTTGTAATGTCAATAGGACATGCGTGTTTCAATTAGTGCTACATTGCCTTTTCTAATCTTTTAATTGAACAAAAATGAATGGGACCAACATGTTTTTAAAATGGGGTCCAATGTCATCCTTTTTGTTGTTGTTGGTTAAGCATTAAAGCAACTCACAACCAAACTGATCAAGCAATTGATTTATCCCATAATCACTTAAATGTTTCCTGTGTTTATTCAGCAACTGCAGCCTTGGAGATTGTCTATCGTATGAATGGTGCCTCATCATTATTGCACATTAAAAAAACAAACCATAAATCTTGTTTTTTTTTGGGGGGGGAATTTTTTTCTAATGTCTCCTGAAAATGTCATTGAAGAACTGAAACGAAAGACAGTTACACAGAATGATCCCTTTAAAGACATTGAGAGCTGCCATGTTGCTTGTCCTCGAAGCAATTGGCATCAAAATATTTGTAATGGAGACCATGAATCGCATTGATAGCAAAGAACTGCAGTGTGACGACGTTGTAATGTATTGTCCTATCATTACAACCAAACATTGTGAAAGCAAAGTTGATATTTCATTAAACAATATCAGTTGGAACTTGACTTGTCGAGTTCGAGTTGTCTTTGTGCGTGGCGTATTTTGCTTTTTCTGTGGTTCTTTTGCGATACTTGCCACCACAATGCCACCGCAGAGTGGTGCCATTGATGGCAAAGAGGAAAAATGTGATGATCATCATAGAAGCAGAAATGTAACTCGCTACAAAATAAGAACTCTCTTTCCTGTCTGCCCAGTACAATATACCGTATTTTCACGACCATAAGACGCACTTAAAAGTCGTAAATCTCCAAAATGGACGGGGCGCCTTATAATGCGTGCACTGAGTTCCAAAATTTATAAATGTTGTTGTGTGATGAGCGCTCTGCTTGACTGACTGGGAGCATTTCCTGCCGACATGCTGCTTATACAAAGGAAAAGCGGGCGTGGCTGAGGACAGCATGCGGACGTAAAGGGGGAAGGGTGCGCATGAAGGAGGACGTTAAAGTCACACCCCCAGTAGGTATATAGCGCCGGTCAATAGCAATGAAGCCAGCCGCCCATAATTTTGTTCATACTAGGCATTACGGTGGCGATACGGTGTTTGACTGGTGAGAGCGTCTGCCTCACAGTTCTGAGGACCCGGGTTCAATCCCTGGCCCCGCCTGTGTGGAGTTTGCATGTTCTCCCCGTGGCTGCGTGGGTTTTCTCTGGGCACTCCGGTTTCCTCCCACATCCCAAAAACATGCATTAGTTGGAGACTCTAAATTGCCCGTAGGCATGACTGTGAGTGCGAATGGTTGTTTGTTTCTATGTGCCCTGCGATTGGCTGGCAACCAGTTCAGGGTGTACCCTGCCTCCTGCCCAATGACAGCTGGGATAGGCTCCAGCACGCCCGCGACCCTAGTGAGGAGAAGCGGCTCAGAAAATAGATGGATGGATAGGCATTACGGTAATAAGTCGCCAACACGCGGCGAAAGCCACCTTCAAAATAAAAGCTTCCCAATAATACGGACGGCAATGCTCTTCGGTTAAGGAATGCAACCAGCAAGGTTAATTTGAATCTTGAGATGCATTTAAAAATGTAGTTTATTAGTTTTCGGAGACTTTTATTTTGAAATACAATATCAGATCTTCCTCAAACCTCTTTTAGTGGAGTCCTTGGTGGTCTGTCACACAGGTCTGGACTTGTCTTGTGATACCAATGGGTTTATGTTGGGGTGGCTTTGGCTCAGTAGGTAGAACAGGTTTGAATCCCTGCTACGACTGTCCGCATGTCGAAGTGTCCTCGGGCAAGACACTGAACCCTAATTTGCTCCCAGTGGGCCTGGCAGCGCCTCGCATGGCAGCAGTCGCCCATTGGTTTATGAATTTGTGTGTGAATGTGAGGCTTTGTAAAGTGCTTTGGGCACTGTGATGATGATAGATAAAGTGCTATATAAGTGCAGTCCATTTACCATTTATTTTTCCCAAGATATCAAATAAACAAATTTTTTTAATGTATCTCAAGATTCAAATTAACTTCGCTGGTTGCATTCCTTAACCAAAGAGCACTGACATCCGTATTATTGGGAAGCTTTTATTTTGAAGGTGGCTTTTGCCGCGAGTTGGCGACCTATTACTGTAATGCCTAGTATGAACAAAATTAGGGGCACCTGGCTTGACTGCTACTTTACGAGTGGAGGCTGGCTTGACTGCAGTCGAAAACTTCACCTACGAAGAGACGCTTACAAAGCACAGTTTAAACTGCAAGCTATCAGTTACGCGGAGGAACATGGGAATCGAGCAGCTGCGAGAGAATTCAAGATCAACGAATCCATGGTTCGCAAGTGGAGGAAGCAGGAAAACGAGCTTCGCCAAGTCAAGAAGACGAAGCTGAGTTTCCGCAGAAAAAAAACAAAAACAAAACGCGGAAACAAGGCGAGGTGGCCCGAGTTGGAAGACCAACTCGAGCAATGGATTAATGAACTCTGGACAACTCTGGACATCGGTGTAAACAGGGTGTTCAAAGTGAAGTTGCGAGTGGCGTGGGAGCGATGGATGACAGATGGCAAACACAGCTTTACTCAGACTAGGAGGCAGCGCCGGGCGAGTTACGCCACAATTTGTGAATGGATTGTGGATGCTTGGGCTAACATGTCTGCTTGCACTGTTGTTCGAGCTTTCGTAAAAGCCGGCATCATTCCTGAGGAGCCGCACGGCAACGAGACTGACTCGAACCTGCCGTGTTTGATTGAGAGTATCGTTTCGGATACAGAACAGGAGGACTTTGATAGATTTGTGGATGAGGATTCATAAGAAAATAGCGTGAGTACATTGTTAAATACTTCAATAAAGTACAACCGAACTCAGTTTTGCTCCCGCTGCCTGTTAGCGTGCATTCGTTTTAGCGTGCATTCATGCTACCGTATTTTCACGACCATAGGGCGCACTGTATTAAAAGGCGCAGTCTCAGTTACGGTGTCTATTTCTGTATTTAACACATACATAAGGCAACCTGTATTATCGGGCACAGGCATGGTAAAACATACGCTAGCTTAAAACATACGGTAGCATGCATGCACGCTAAAACAATGATTTCAAAAAGGCAGCAGGAGCAAAACTGAGTTTGGTTGTACTTTATTGAAGTATTTAACAATGTACTCACGTTCTTTTTTTATTTATTTATTTATTATTATTATTTTTTTTAATCAATCCTCATGCACAAATCCATCAAAGTCCTCATCTTCTGTATCCAAAATGAACAGCTGGGCAAGTTCTCCAACAAACACGCCAGGTTCCCTCTCGTCATTGTCAGAGTCAGTCTCGTTGCCGGGTGGCTGTTCAGCAATGATGCCGGCTTTCGCGAAAGTTCGGACAACAGTCAAAGTCCTTAGCCCAAGCATCCACAAAACCATTCACATATGGTGGCGTAACTCGCTTGGCGTTGCCTCCGAGTCTTAGTTGCACTTGGTTTTTCACAGCGGTTGTGAGATGGGCGCGCATGGAGTCACAGATCAACAGGGACGGTGACGCGTGGAAAAAAACATCCGATCTCTTTACGTACACTTCACTCAGCCACTCTCTCATTTTCTCCTCATCCATCTAGCCCTTTTGATTGGCCTTAACAATGACTTCGGCTGGAAACGTTTCTTTAGGCAGCGTCTTCCTCTTAAAAATCACCATAGGTGGCAGTTTCTGTCCATTACCATCGCAACCAAGCACAACAGTAAAAGCCGACTTCTCGTGCCCCGTTGTGCGTATCGCTACCGTGGTGGTCCCCTTCTTCTCTACAGTGTGTTCACCGGGATGTCGAAAGTGAGCGGCACCTCGTCCATGTTGGTGATGTAGTTGGGCTGGATGTGTTTGTCGGCAATCTTTTTACTGAAGCAGGAGCGGAAGATGGCCAGCTTTTCCTTGTAATCCGTCCGAAGTTGCTGCGCCACGGTAGTCCTTGCCTGGATAGATAGATGGCGCCGTTTCATAAAATGAAAGCACCAAGACGGACCTCCTTGAAAAGGTTCGATTTTCATTTGTTCTGCAAGTGTTATTGCCCTCAGTCGAATGGTGACTGTAGAGACGCTTCTCCCGGCTGTTCTTTGCTCATTAATCCATTGCTCGAGTTGGTCTTCCAACTCGGGCCACCTCGCCTTGTTTCTGCGGAAACTCAGCTTCGTCTTCTTGACTTGGCGAAGCTCGTTTTCCTGCTTCCTCCACTTGCGAACCATGGATTCGTTTATCTTGAATTCTCTTGCGGCTGCTCGATTCCCATTTTCCTCCGCGTAACTGACAGCTGACAGTTTAAACTGTGCTTCGTAAGCGTGTATCTTCGTTGGTGCCATTTTTGGGGGTTGTTTGCACAATGCCCACCCCGGCACTATATACCTACTGGGGGCGTATCCTTTAGCGGCCTCCTTCACGCGCACCCTTCCCCCTTTACGTCCGCATGCTGTACTCAGTCACGGCCGCCTTTCCTCTATATAAGCAGCGTGTCGACAGGAACTGCTCCCAGTCAGTCAAGCGGAGCGCTCATCACACAACATTTATAAATTTTGGAACTCTGTGCACACATAAGGTGCGCCGCATTATAAGGCGCCCCGTCCATTTTGGAGAAAATTTAAGACTTTTAAGTGCGCCCTATGGTGGTGAAAATACGGTACTCGAAGTTCAATCCATCAATGACATCCTCATCTCAGTATATCCTTTCTGTGATATTTTTCTTTGGTGGTTTTCCACAACATTTTTTCCAAATGTAAATTATGAGCCTTGAAACTATTTTTTTCTTCAATTAACCTAACATGCATTTTTTTGTAATGCGGGAGGAAGCCGCTAAGTTGACTCTGATTTTAATAAGACCAACAGGATGTACTGTACATCAGAAAGTGAGTCACTGTAAAGCTTAAGTGGGACTTCAGTGTATTGTTTTTAAATATCACTATTAACAATATGGGTTTTTTGCTTGTTTGACAGTTACAAAAACATAATCATTGCCCTGATTGTTATACATTTTCCTTTTTTTTCACCTATGGGAAAAATGTCTTCTGAATCCGACCAGCTTCCTGAAAAGGTTCAGCCTCTGAGGTTCCTCTGTAGCGTCAATCATTTGAACAAAAAATAAATAAATCAGCAAATGGACTGCACAATTATAGTCAACAGTGCATCGTTGGCAAGCGCAGTAAGACGTGTCTGTATTTTAAAGCAGTTCAAAGGAACATCATGTTTGTCCTGTTTTGCTTCACTTGTTCGATATGGAAGACTTGGCAGCATGTTTTATTTATTTATTTATTTATTTTAGTGAAAAAGTCGAGTAACTGCAACTTCCGACATGGGCCCAAAATGGATGAAGACAACTTCTTGGCTGTCCCCAGCACTTCTGAAGCCCGTTTTGGATGACGACTTCACTAAATTTGATTTATTTGTTCTAATTTGGATCCATTTGAAATGTTTTTGGCACTATTTGTAAAAACTGTGGAGGATTCCTTTGTAGGCTGATACAATGTGGCTCTTTAGCAAACTGAAAAAAAAAGTACTTAATTTTTGGTTGCACGTGATTCAAATGTGGTGAATTGACATAATTTCCCCCTTTTCCTCAAAAATATCAAATAATATGTTATTTTAACACATTTTAATCATGTACAACATGGACTTTTTTTTTACGCCAGTGTACAGGCATTTTAGGAAGAAATAATTCAATTCCACTTAATTTTTCCGACATTTATTATATATAAATTCCAAGTGTATCTTTGTTCATCTATCAATGCTGGCGACGTATACAGCCAGAACAATAAAGTGCTCTTCCATTAGCTGGCAGAAGGTACAACACAAACGTTGACATTCATACAGCAGAATAAGTTATGGCTTTGTGTAAGTATACATCAGCTTTGTGTTCACTGAAACATGGCCAGATTTCACACATTTGCGAGTAAGCTGAGATGAGATCATCATTAATCGTAATTTTTACTATTTGGGACATTTTTATTTGCTTCTATGAGTTGTTTGTAATGTAAAATTGGTTTCTTGGCTCAATAAAGGTTGGGAAACACTGCTTTACTAGAACCTCCCAATAAAGATATTGGATTTGCTGCCTACTTTGAATAACACATGGTTACTTTTTTAGAATTCAACGCTTTTGCCAAGAAACTCCCTGACTAATGCATGCACATGAAATTGCTGGGAAATCAGTCAGGTTTTTAAAAGCACCATCTGTGCAGTTTTTTTTTTTGGTGAGGAAGGATGGTGTTTTGTGAGGACTTCTTGCTCCTAAAGGTGTGGTTAATTCCTTCATTTGCGTTTGTGTGTGTGTGTGGATGATGAATCAGGGATGTCTTGTGAAAAATGCGTTGCCTGGGAGACCAATCTGGACCCCCTCCAAACGCCCTCCCCGCCCCCCCCCCCCCCCCCGACCCAGCCCATTCCCATTCCCTTTTAAAGGTACACCAAAATTAATACAAAAGTATTGGAGGAGAGGCAACCCCTCTCACGAAAACCGCACGTCTGCGCTCGGTGCCATCATCAAAATTGACTTTGGGCGCTTGCGTGCGTTCGCTTGCAATAAAAAGAGGGGCGGGGAAGTTGCATGTCGAGATGTGCAATTATTCAGCTCATCGTCTTGTTTGCTTACTTCCTAAAAAAACGTGAAGTGACAAGCTATAGTCTCCTTTTGAATTGCTCGCAGCCAGCCCAGTGACGTCCTCCGTGGGGGGGGGGGGGGGGGGGGTTGTGTGTGTGTGTGTGTGTGGGGGGGGGGGGGGGGGGGGGAGAAAAAAGGGGGGCTGCAAAGTGTGCATGCCTGTCTGTGACTCATTCGCGACCGATTGCAACGACAGAGGAAAGCTTTAATTAGCTGCATTTTTCTTTTCGCGCACTGGTCTTTTCATTCTTGCCTTTTTTTCCCACCCCCGCCCCTCGCTCCTTCCTTCCCTCCGCGGTCTGGAGCCAGTGGGAAGGATATGATGCACCGCCGTGGAGTTGCTCCACAAGAAGAATGTCCCCGACTTCTGCCGGATCTGCTCTCCATTGCGCGCGTTGACTTGTTTTGATTAGGATTTGGGGGATTGTATTTCTTTATTTATTATTTTTCTTTGGCGATCGACGATCTTCGCCATTCAACAAGCTGGCGGCGGCGAGGCGGCGATGGGCGCAGCGAGCCTCCTTCACGGTCCGCGTCTTGCTTGCAGTCTAGCCCAGCTTGTTGAATCTCCTCCGCGGTGACGAGCGACGATGGCTTCGTGTTGACTAAAAAAATTGTTTAAAAAAAACTACTCGGTCTGGTGTGTTCATAATCTCTCTCTCTGTCTTTTTTATTTTATTTAATTTTTTTAATTTTAAGTTGAACATGGCTCGTCCCGTTCTCTCGGGCTCCGCGTGGAGATTGTTTTTCCTCATGCGGACTGCGCTAGATCTGGCGCTGGCTCAGGAGACCTACGCGCCGCATTCGATCCGAACCGAGGGCCACTTGACCCTCGGCGGACTTTTCCCCGTCCACGCCAGGGGGGCGGACGGCGCGCCGTGCGGGGACCTGAAGAAGGAGAACGGCATCCAGCGGCTCGAAGCCATGATGTACGCGCTGGACCAAATCAACCAGGACGAGCAACTCTTGCCCAACATCACCCTGGGCGCCCGGGTGCTGGACACTTGTTCCAGGGATACCTACGCGCTGGAGCAGTCTCTAACTTTTGTCCAGGCCCTCATCACCAAGGACACCTCGGATGTGAGGTGCACCAACGGGGAGCCGCCGGTCTTCGTCAAGCCTGAAAAAGTGGTGGGGGTCATCGGAGCCTCGGCGAGTTCGGTGTCGATCATGGTTGCCAACATCCTACGCCTCTTCCAGGCAAGTGGACATTACTTTTGCTTTAAAACAGCGTTTCTCAACCTCGACTGAGACAAGGCGCAAATTTTACATCGGAATAATCCAACAAAAACAAGTAGTCTGTATGATCAGGGGCGTTTCTTGACCCCCTGGTGGCCCCAGGCTTAGAAAGACCATGAGGATCTCTGGTTTATTTATATATTAAAAAAATAATAATAAAATGAATACAAAATACAAATGGCGGCACGGTGGGCGACTGGTTAAAACGTCAGCCTCACAGTTCTGAGGTGCGGGGTTCAATCCCCGGCCCCACCTGTGTGGAGTTTGCATGTTCTCCCCGTGCCTGTGTGGGTTTTCTCCGGGCACTCCGGTTTCCTCCCACATCCCAAAAACATGCATTAATTGGAGACTCTAAATTACCCGTAGGTGTGACTGTGAGTGCAAATGGTTGTTTGTTTGTATGTGCCCTGTGATTGGCTGGCAACCAGTTCAGGGTGTACCCCGCCTCCTGCCCGATGATAGCTGGGATAGGCTCCAGCACGCCCGCGACCCTAGTGAGGAGAAGCGGCTCAGAAAATGGATGGATGGACAAAATACAAATATCTAGGTCCAACAATCCAATGCTTGCTGAATTCTGCTTCACAACGATCGTAAGACCCCACACAGAAGGATCCAAACATAATACAGCTACGAACGCTTCGCCGCCACAAGACATCGTGATATCGCCAAGGACCGTTCAGGGCGATCCCGTTTCCCGTATTTAAATTAAGAATAACAGTGATCCAATCAGAGCAAAGTTTATTTACATGTCAAATATTCATGAGAAAACCACGTGTCTCTGCTGCCAAGTTTAAAAGATAACCTAGAATATCTTGCGAAACGGCATCCTGGGCATTTTCAACCCAAATTATCTTGCAAATCCGGTAAAAGGAGATCAACAACCATGAAAAATATATATAAATAAATGGATGCAGGGGACCTTTAAGCGAGTAAGAAAAAATTGTGGGGAAATTTAAAGCAGGGTTAGGTTGTAAAAAAATATATATTCCAAGCTTTAAACATCTCAAGAATATGGAAGAGTGGCATGACAAAAACATTGTTGAAAGAAAGGCATTACAAGTCTAAACGATATCATTTCCAGTCCGCTTTGAAAATGTTTTGCTACTTTGTGTTGGTTAATCACATAAAATGGCAATCAAAACATTTCAGTTTCTAGTTGTATGGTTGCAAAATGTGCTAAAGTTCCATCTGAATGAATACTTTTTCAAGGCACTGTAACAAAACCAAAAAAAAAAAGTGTATCATTTTCAGAACCATAAAAAACACCACCAAGCCTGCTAACAAGTGGAGGGTGGGCGGGGGTTCCATTTGGGATATTCCTGAATCCAGACATGTCATCGCAGCCTTTACGTAGGTTTCCAGTTGTGTCGGACCATTTCTCGTGTCCCCTTACTAGCTACCTGCCAGCAGTTGTGGTTGCAGTGTCTACAGTGGCTCCATTGTTTCGTCACTGATATGGGCCAATGTTAGCCATCTCTTGGGGCCCCCTTCAGCTCAGGGTTGCCTGCCCTGTGGTGCTGTCTCTACATATGATGATAACGATGGATCAGAGTTTAATTGAACCTTGTTCCATCTAGTGAAATGGGAATTTCATTGTTCTGTAGGTCACTGTACGCCACTGATATAGATAAACGGACAAAGATACATTATTTTCGAACCGATTAAGTGAAATCGGATTGTTTTCTGCAACACGGTGAACAGTTAGCACATTTGCCTCACAGTTCTGAGGTCGGGGGTTCGAAATCCAGGCTCTGGCTTTCATGCGTGGAGTTCTTCTCCATGTTCTATTTCCTCTGATACTCCGGCTTCCTCCCACATTCCAAAAGCATGCACGTTAGGTTCAGTAAAGACTTGAAATTGCCAGTAGGTATTAATGTGTGTGTTAATGGTTGTTTATATGTGCCCTGCATTTGGCTGGCACCCATTCCAGGGTGTAATCCTACCCTCCCCCCTTGTCACCCTTGACCCCAAAGAGGACAAATGGTATAGAAAATGGATGAAAATTGATCATTTCCCACGGCACGCCTGATGTTATCTCATGACACAAATAGCTGTGGCAAAGTAGTTGGGAATCACTGTTTTGAAGCATCAAAGTCTGGGAGAGACGTGTTAAAAAAAATCATCTGTCTGTTCGGTTGGATTTATTTTCTCATTTGTAGGTGTTTTTAATCGGAAAATTGTGTTGCTTCTTGTTCAATTTACACCAGGAGTGTCCGAAGTGAGACTCGTCTATTTGCTTTCCACAGCTCGATGTATTGGCGCGCAGAATATTCTAAAATTAGAATTAAACACAACTATTGGAGCATTACGAAAAACTGATTGCTCCCACATTGAAAATAAAGTAAACAAATGGTCTGACTTCCTGTTCCATTTTGTACATGGGTTCTTGGAATTTATTCCTGCTTCCTGTCCTGACAGAGCTGTCCACCACATGTTATGTCTATTGGTCAAAAAGTCACAAGGAAAATTCTCTTTTAGGGACCAGGAAACATGCACGTTTTTGTGAGTTTTTGGGCATGCATGTTTGGGCTCATGAAATATCTTTTTTTTTTTTTTCCCTTTAGGTATTTGAAAAGTTTAACATATAGACACTACCACTACATCTATTACTACTAGATTTATATATACACTGTGAGACATTCCTGTAAATTCTACTGTTATTTACCACACACCTGACAGTAAAATGCTTTTAAGTGATTTTACAGTAAATAACTATAGTTTCCACTGTATCATGGGATTTTGGTTGACGTAACACAGAGAGTTCCCTTTTTTTTTTTTTTTTACATGCAGCAGAATTATGAAGACGTGTGTTCCAAGCATGCATCGCGCTATAAAATGTTGAACTTTTTCCGTAATGAACAATAAAGATTAACGTAACATTGATCATGTGTGTGGATATAACCCATAGTTCGTTGCACGTCAGAATCATCTTTCATCAACACTGTGGGTTGTGTGCAATAGAGTGACATCCCGGCCATTTTTGCTGCATGCTAAGTGACGCTAAGATAAGCGTTGCCTACTTCTTCTGCAAGCCAAAAGAACTCCTGTTTAACTTGTGTAACTCATCTGCACCACAATCAATAGAAACAGTGATTTGAAACTTGTCACTAAGTACTGTGATCAAGTTTACAGTAATTTACTGGCCACACTGTTGCCAGTAAGGTACTGTCAAAACCTTATGAAATGTCTAATAGTGTATATAGCGCCTTTCAAGGGACCTGGGGACAATAATTCATGGTTATTGAGTATGTTAGGAGAACCAAAAGCAGCATAATGGAAGATTCCAGTTGAGGTCTGACAGGCAGGCGAGGCTCCTTGTGGGGTTGACACTGGAGAAAACAGGGTGCTAAACCTCTCAAGATGATGCAGAGAAAGGTCTGGATTGCCATAGGCTGTGATGGAAGTTAACAGGTGACCAGTTGCTAACGGCTAGCTGCTCAACATAAGTGCCCAATTAAGGATACAAAGTTGTTTGCGATGTGATGTCCAGTGGAACCTTGATAAAATGGACCCCGATATAACACCTATCGGATAAAATGGACCGTCGGGACTGAACGTGTCCAAAAATAGTTTCCATTTGTCACTTAAACTGGTGTTGTCAAAGTCTGTTAGCTCCAGAATTGGCCGGGTTGTTTACGGGTGATGTGGCGCAATGCAGGCAGACAATGGGACTGACATATTTCTGGGTCACAGATATACAATATGACTCGATCCAATTCCAAAAGATGTGTCCCCCGTGCCTATGTGGCGGAGAGAGAGAGAGAGAGAGAGAGAGAGCGGCATGATGGCAGTGTTAGCTCTGAGAAATACAAAACACAAGTCTCGGTAGTCTGGAACATGCTGTTTTTGGAAGAGTAAAATAAAAAAAAATGTTTTTGTCAAGCCCTTCGCCTTTGGCAATGGCGTTGGAACTAGGAAGCACACTAATTCCTCGCGGCTCATGAAAGTGACTCGCCTATGATGAGTACTGTACGTCAAAGATGCCATCATGACCAAGGAGACCGGTGTGGTTGGTTTGGATAAAATGCGAAGCTTTCAAACATTTAAGCTTTTTAAAATATATTTATTTACATTATGTTTGTACTGTACTAGCCGTTAAGTTATAAAACTATATTTTTATACTGTACAGTTAAAAAAAAAGTGCTTGTAACGGACAATCAGCTATATCAGATGAGCCTGCCGGCCCTATTAGTCCATTCTATCGAGGTTCCACTGTATGCATTTTAAAAAATAAGACTATGTATCACTGAGTGAAAAAACCTATCAGTATTCACGAGCCCCTTTCCCGCGGTGTTTTTGCCAAACTGGGACATAGCAGTAGCTTTTATGCAGCTATCCCTTTCAGACAGAAAGCACAGTTTCTGTGTCCGAGGTGTCCATTCACACAACTGTTGCGGCTTCGCACATTGAAATAATTAGACGATGGTGTTGCTGTCAAGTTTGTCAAACCAGCAGGGCGTGAGCGGTTAATCTCCTGGTGTTAATTGACACACACTTGTCGCGTTTTGCCTCTATCTGCTTACGCACAGGTTGTGTTATGCCTCTGACCTTCGGAGTCAACTCTGCATTGGCGGTACAGGATATTTTTTCAGGCCTCGGTGGAAAAGGCCTTGCTTTCCGCGGTATGAGTGCTGCTTGTCCACTGTGGTGCTGAAAGAACAGCTCCTCACGGAGGGAGTCCCACTCAAGGTGCTGATGAATGGCCACTGACAGGCTGACGCCTCGTGAGCAGGGCCAAATCCAGAAGGGAATTCTTGGAGTGGCAAGAGAACAGAGACATACAGTAGATGCGTATTATAGAATAATGACACTCAGCAGCACTGCCACCAAGGCCGAACAATGCTATAGTTTGGATCAGCTTCAAAATCTCCTCCCTGCTAGATAATGATTTTCTGCAGATGCCAAATATTTCGTCATTAAGATTCATACTAGTGAGGAAAGAATGTTTGCAAATCCGAATGTTTGGCTGTGCCCCACCCCCATCACATTTCCATTGAAATCAGCGCTTGCATAATCTCCAAACAAACACATGGCATTGAAAACAACAGAAATAGATTGTCTTTGTTCTTCGTTCGTTAATGTATGAGAATTTAAGTTACAACGTGGTGCGGGATGACGTTCTGACAGGGTCCGTTTGTGGGTCCGTTCGTTCTTCTCAATACCATGAAAGCCAAAAGGTACCTTTTTATGGAAGATCGGGTCCTTCGACATTTTGCTATTGTTGTTGGTTATTGGCTGAATGCCCATTTTCCCAAACCAAAGATTTTGAAAGAACTTGAAGGGCAAATATGAGAAGTTCTGTCCTCCAACCTGATGAAATAATTTGATGCGATTCCTGGGTGACTCAAGAAGCTGGTAGCAAATACCATATCAAATACCATTCCTATCATATCTATTAAGTCCTACATTGAAGAACACATTCTTTTTTTTTTTTATGACAATAAATGATTTACAAGTAGTGTAAATTGTGAGTTACTTCTCAGTCACCCTGTACAATTAGTATCATTTATAGGATGAGAAACAAGAGGGGCGAGATGCAACCATCCTGGGCGACTGCGAGCGAAGGGCAACATCTTAAGAATAATAAAGAACAAACCCTTCTGAGCGATGGGTTTAGGCAAACTGGATCGATTTTGGCTCCTACGGTGAGCGAGGGGACAGTGCGGGTAAGCAGAAAACCAGAAAATCAGTCGCTAATATGGCAAATATTTCACAGATTTATACATAACGATGTTGCGATGGTAATGATCAAAAGCAGCGACATGCACATTGATGAATTATTTGGATGTCAGAACCCACTTTGATATGTTTTCGAAATTCTCGGCCGTGAAATTTATCATCAGCCTTGCAACACGTTTTTTGAATCATTTTTAAAACAAGCCTATTCGAGAAGAAATATGTTTAAAAGAAACTCAGAACTTTAAAGTGAATATGGGAAAATATTTTTCAAATGAAGATGTTATCCTATGTCATTATATTTTATTAATATTATAGACATATTCAAATACATTTATCATCGTAAAATCCTGGAACCTTTTTGGGATGTACAGCATTAATAACCACTATAATAATAGCTAAAGTATAACATAAAGTGTGTGTACATTGGGAAGAAGGTAATAGTGGCTACCCCAGGTGTCTTACGTTCTCTGAGGGGAAGCTCATTGGCCCACACTTTGAAAACCTCTGATTTAGAGTTTCCAATTAGTAAAGAACGAACAATGTAAACAGCACACAGAAAGGCCTGAGCAGAAACTGTAAGATTGGATAATCCATTATCAGTCCGAGAGCTGGGAAATGCACATACTGTATGACGGCGGCAGAGAGCAATATAAGACCACCAAAACTGTCAATATGAAACACAGATTACGACTAGACTACTAATTACCAAGTCGTCTAGTCATAAGAGCAAAGAAAGGGCTGTCGTCCAAAACAACGATCAAGTGGTAGTCACATAAACATATGCGTCTTTATTCTTTATTATACACATAGACGATAGTTTTTACTCATTATTTTTGCCTCGCTTGACATCGTTATGAATCACTTGCACACAAGTTGGCAGTAAAAGTTGTGCAATGTTCTCTCATATAAGATTCTCCAACAAGTGTTTACAAATACAGTGGTGCCTTGAGATACGACTTTAATTCGTTCTGTGATCAAGCTTGTAACGCAAAACCATTGGCTCTCAAATCATCTTTCTGAATATTAAAGGAAATTAATCCATTCCGCCACCCACCAAAAAAAACACAATTTTTTTAGGGGAAAATAGCACTCTGTAATATTGTACTTCATAAAAAACATAGTAATGTAATTAATTAAAATGAAAATAAGCAGTTTGTGCATCATAATTAATTCATTGTGACTCATGGTGTGCGACCTGGCCACCTGGGGGCAGTATAATGCAGTCATGACAAAGTCAAAGAAAGAATACTTTCAAAGCTACTGTAAGTGACTGAATGAACTGCAGTAATATCAATTGCTTTTTTGCAGCGGATAACGAATATATGCTTGTGAGTATTGTTATAATGTTTGGCTACATGTTTTGATAGATCATTTGTGTTTGTATCCGTTGTTTAAAGCTTTATGACAGGGCCACATAGATGCTATTTGTTAGCCTGTCTATGGCATTTTGCATTGTGTGTTAGCAGTAAGCCAATAGAAGGCAAAGTTGTGTGGTTGTTTTAAATGCACAATGTGTAATTCTCTGTTTTATGTTTCGATTGACCGTAAACTTAAAATGGGAGTTGCATTTTTTTTTTTTTATTGTTCACAAACTGCTAAACTGCTCCTTGCTGTGAAGTGAGTCGAGTTGTGTTCGTATCACTCGGATCTGAAGGCACCACCGTAATAGCTTCATCAACAGGAAATGCATTTTGGGATGCATCAGCTTCAAGCTTCCATGATTTTTACCAGTCAGATAAATGAAAGGCTGTTTTGTGGAAGAACAACATTAGCATAGCACTGACATCCAGTAATGGAGTTTTTAAGATTAATGATAGTAGTTAATTTATTTCTGCTTTAATTTTTAAAAAAAAAAAAGGTAAAATGTGGAGTCACTGCCTTGCAGCAGGGAGAATTGGTTGCTTTTATGTTGCATTTTTATGAGTTCGCTAAAATCTGCCTGTATTATTTGTGTGCAGTGTGAGTTGTTTGTAGTTAGAGGCAATCTTTTAGACATTTTTTAGCGAGGAATATTTGGATTCAGTCACGTTTAATCCACCCCCCCCTCCAATCAAACGTGAGTGCTGATTATTTGTGCCCAGCATGTCGCTTTTGTCGGGAAACGACAATGGAACTGCTGTAGGGATCGCCAGGGGCAGCGACTGGCCTCATCGCTTCATGTACTTCACTTTCAGTCAGACGATTTGTAAAATTCATATCCGAAACAAATTTACGGGTTGGTAAGTCGTTGTGCCTTGCTGTTGGATGTGCCACTACTTCATGTAATTGCGCATGATTACAAGAGCCTCTTGTACTGAAAGGCTGCACATTTTTAAATGAAGTATTTTGAACCACGTTGCCTTGATTTATTGGTTATCTACCTTCCTTTTATCAACTTGCAAATGGAGGCGCACATAAAGTGTGTAATTTTTTCGTTTAAAATGTTGGCACCCTGACTGGGCTCTATCTTTGCAAGTAAATGAAATGCATTTGCACCAGTGATTTCAAAGCGAGTTAGCGTTTGTTTGTGTGAGCATATCTCTTCTGCCTGTTGGCTGAGAGAGCGCTGCTGCAGTGGAATGAGAACCGCAGCAGGGCTCCAGTACAGCAGATTAATTATTTAAAACACATCTCCATATAACAAAATATCTAATGGCTTGAAATATCACACGGATGTCTTTGCAAATGCACAGACTTGCGCACACGTGTTCCACTGCGAGGACCAGCAGAATTCTAGTGTTGCTGCTCATAATTTGTTGTTGTTGCACACTGTAGCTGTTTCCGCCCAATTAGAAACATAATGATGGGCTCCATTGCAAATAGCTGTTTAACTGAAACTGACCATCGTCATTGTCTTTATTTTATTTTTTCCCCCCAGGCAAGCCCACAACAGTCATTCATTCGCTGGGGTTTTGTGGCTCCATTGGCCGGATAATTAGGCGAAGGATTCAAACCGCAACCTGGCTTGGTTATCATCCTTGCACTTTTTTAAATAGTTTGAAGTTGGTAAAAGCCTTCGAATTATACTTTGATGCGTCTGTGAAACATTAACATGCGACTTGAAAGGGGAGAGACATGCGTGGCTTTAATTTATTCCCCTTTTCCTTTGCTCATAGGATTTGTTCATGTCATGTCATGTTTTGTTTCTTGGAGTGTTCTCAAGTGCAATACGGTCAAATGATCTCAAGCCAAAGCTTTAAAGGAGTTCAAAAGGTGTGTCTGTAAGTGCCCTTTTGTAGTGTACTTAGTAGAAGTAGCATTAAAAAAAAAAGTGGAACTTATTGTTGTCAGCTATTTCAATAAGTCTTAATTATATTTCAGGTTAGAACTAAAATGGTTCATTGCCTGGACAAATTATGAGTTCCAGTAAATTTCCATCAATCCATCCATTCTCTGTTTCGCTTCTCCTCACGAGGGTCGTGGGTGTGCTGGAGCCAGCCAATCACGGGACAGTGAATTTGTGTTTGTTCAACGGATATTTCTACTCTTGAAATGACACAAGTCATAGACTTTAAGTTGTGTTATAGATAATACAGAAAATAAGCAATTCAATTGTTTCGGCTTATTTATTCATAATGTTTTTACATTTTGACTCAAATTTCACTGTCTGAAATGTCTTAAGGTGGCACGGTGAGGGCTGGTTAGAGCGTCTGCCTCACAGATCTGAGGACCGGGGTTCGATCCCCGGGCCCGCCTGTGTGGAGTTTGCATGTTCTCCCTGTGCCTGTGTGGGTTTTCTCCGGGCACTCCAGTTTCCTCCCACCTCCCAAAAACATGCATGCTAGTTTAATTGACAACTCTAAATTGCCCGTAGGTGTGAATGTGAATATGAATGGTTGTGCGCTGCGATTGGCTGGCAACCAGTTCATGGTGTACACCGCCTCCTGCCCGATGATAGCTGGGATATGCTCCGGCGCCCCCGCGACCCTAGTGAGGAGAAGCGGCTCAGAAAATGGATGGATGAAATATCTTAATACATTTGTTCTAAATTGAAAGTTGGTTCGAATTATGCCAGAAGTTCCTGGGATCCTTTGGAACAGGGGTCACCAACCCTTTGGGAAGTGAGAGTTACTTCTTTGCTCCTGATTAGTGCGAAGAGCTACCAGTTTGAGTCACATGTCTGACAGAACCAATCTTTCAAGGTCATTTAAACCTTTAATGATATGATATCAATAATTACTGATATTCATCTCTGTGAAGACACGGTTCATGTTAATTATTTATCACTGTAATTATCAACAAGTGTTTACATTTTCAAATGATCACTTCTACAACATTCCCGGGAAATCACAATGTCCCATCACTGGTGAGCTGTTTTTGGAACAGGCCCGCAGACATCGCGTTGCTGACCCCTGCTTTAGAACGATGCAAAATGGTGCGTTTCCTCAAAACTGTCCTATAAAATAAGGGATATGAATACATTTTAAAAAGCAAAAAGCAATGAAATGGAAAATATTTTTCATTTCAATAACTCCAACACAACAGTCTGTTTCCACTTTTTTTTTTCCATACAGATGACATTCATTCAACAAATAGAAAGTGAGAGCCTGCTCGAGGCTTACTTGGACTCTAAATCCGTCCAGGGTATGAATGATTTTGGGCTTTAACTGTAAAGGTCCAATGCTGATAAACTTTAGTTGAACTTTCAATGTAAATCTCCTGCTTTACAGTTGGCGCATGCGGACGATGACGACTCCCTGAGCTGCCCTCTTAGCCTGCTTGCAGCTTTTGTCTCATTGAATATGATGAGGTCGTTCGGTGACTCCCCATGTGATAAATGAATCATCAACCAAGCAAAATAGTGATTGTAGATTTTATGGCCTCACCCTGAATATCACGGGTGTTCATTCAAGACATGAGTAGCTGCTGCACTTTTAATAGTGTCGGAATTGACATGAGCGATGGATTTCTCTCAAGTCCCAGGAGGGTTGATCAATAGTGTTGCTATGGTGAGGCTGATCTTCCGAGATGATGTTCTTATTTCACCGTCTTCCATTCTGTGTTGGAAAGGAAGACAACAAAACCACAAGC
Organism: Phyllopteryx taeniolatus; assembly: GCF_024500385.1. Classification (NCBI taxonomy): domain Eukaryota; kingdom Metazoa; phylum Chordata; class Actinopteri; order Syngnathiformes; family Syngnathidae; genus Phyllopteryx; species Phyllopteryx taeniolatus. The sequence goes on from NC_084502.1 coordinate 4,581,575, forward strand.
CAGGAAGAGAAAAAAAATCAATCAACCTAACTTTTAATTTGTTTCAAAGTGGTAGCGCAACATTTGAAACACAAACAACAACAAAAAAACAAAACAAAGGAACATATCGTGAAATCGCTTAACAGGAGACATTCTTGGCGAAGAATGTCCTCCGAATGCTCTCTAGTTGGGAGGACTATGAATCTGTCCATTTGTCAATCTTAATCTCCCTTGTATCCATCTCGACACGATCAGAGTGAGGCTTTGCTGTCCTCTCGCATCTCTGTTTTGCGACTGCACAAGCAAAACTTCTTGTTTAATGCAGGTGAACTCTTTCTTGTCCTCCTGTCTGGGGAACAGCCACTTCAGACCCGCTGTCGAAATGAAGCATTGGCGTCCTCTGCTCACATGGCCCTGACAGGCTCCAAGTTGGCGTTTTATCTCTCCTTTCTCACAGAATCATCACTGTGATTGATGAAGGAGACTAAAACCTCATAGCCTGATCTATTCAGAGGACTACGGTAAAGACAGACACCTAAGAGAAAACGAAAAAGAATATGAAAGCTGCCTGTGTACCTGTGCTGTGCCTTTTGAAAAAGGTTGAATATTTTTGTTTTTTTTCAACTGAATTGCTGGTTCTTATGCATGTAGCAGCTCAATTAGTAACACGGCTAAAGCTATTGTCAATTCAATTGTGACAGGCATGGTTGGAATGCCAAGTATTCAATGCATTAACTCTGAGGACATTGTGTTAGCTTTTCATGTACACTAAAATGAGCTGTATTTGTCAAATCCTAACTTTAATCCAACCCTGATCCTTACCAAACTCTTAGAGTTAATGTAAATGAAAATTAATTTCTTTTAAATTTGACAGACTACAGAGAAGAGTGTTAACAAACATGCCAAATTTTAATGAATAAAAAAAAATATATAACAAGGCTTCAAAATTGTGAAAAATCTGTGGGCGTGTCTGCTAAATGCGCTGAAACCACAGCCCGCTCAACTGTCAATCAAATAGCACTACTGTACTTGGACCTGGAAAAATGGATGCTACTTCGTCTAGCACGCGGGTCTGCAAACCACGGTGCCAGGGCCGCATGTGACTCTTTAGTCCTTCTGCTTTGACTCTATGTGACTCTGGAACATAAATAATGAGTAAATAATAGTCCATCCATCCATCCATTTTCCATGCTGAAGCCTATCCCAGCTATCATCGGGCAGGAGGCGGGGAACACCCTGAACTGGTTGCCAGCCAATCGCAGGGCACATACAAACAAACAACCATTAGCACTCACATTCACACCTACGGGCAATTTAGAGTCTCCAATTCATGCATGTTTTTTGGGATGTGGGAGGAAACCGGAGTGCCCGGAAAAAACCCACGCAGGCACGGGGAGAGCATGCAAACTCCACAAAGACGGGGCCGGGGATTGAAACCCGGTCCTCAAAACTGTGAGGCTGACGCTCTAACCAGTCGTCCACCGTGCCGTGTAAATAGTAGTATTTCATTTAAATCTAAATTAGTTTGTTCCTTTCAAATGTAATTCAAAAGATTATGGTGCTCTTGTAACATTAAAATAAAACATTGTTTTTTGTTGTTGTCACAACCGCTTTTGTGCGACATGTGATTTATTGCGCTAATTCGAGCACTGATCGGCAAACCATGGATAAATCCATCCATCCATCCATCCATCCATCCATTTTCTGAGCCGCTTCTCCTCACTAGGGTCGCGGGCGTGCTGGAGCCTATCCCAGCTGTCATCAGGCAGGAGGCGGGGTACACCCTGAACTGGTTGCCAGCCAATCGCAGGGCACATAGGAACAAACAACCATTCGCACTCACAGTCATGCCTACGGGCAATTTAGAGTCTCCAATTAATGCATGTTTTTGGGATGTGGGAGGAAACCGGAGTGCCCGGAGAAAACCCACGCAGGCATGGGGAGAACATGCAAACTCCACACAGGCGGGGCCGGGGATTGAACCCGGGTCCTCAGAACTGTGAGGCTGACGCTCTAACCAGTCGGCCACCGTGCCGCCTGGATAAATCCAAGAAAATAATTTTTTTTTGAAGAAAACGGAACTTAATGCTACATGCTACATGAACTATATTAAAAATAAACATTGCTCACTCGTCATAGATGACAGCTTGCAATCGTGTGTGTAGATTAAGGTGACAGCCCTTATGTGCCGACGCTGTACGATGAGGTTCGGGAGCAAAAAAAAAAGACATTTAACTAGGTAAAATAAAGATTTGGATTGGCTATTATTGAGTTGAATATGTAGGATACATTGTTAAGTGAAATAGTCTTTTTTAGTTCAAGTTGACATTTGACTGCACGCTTTTTTTGTCTGCATTTTTTTGTTTGCTGCAGGTGGATAATTAAAGTTTGGCTTTAATTTCATGAGTATGACAAGGACTCAAATAGCCCACAACGAGGCGCTCTACAGTGGACTATCCAAAAGAAAGATGTATTTTTCGGGTGTAGGCCGAGCTAGCCAGCTAACTTCTGATGCGAATGAAGGCATTCAAGTACTTATATGGTGGGTGAGAGGCGACCGATTCCGGGGCCAAGGTGTGTCACTGGACCCCGTTTTAGCCCTGCCCCCAAAATCATCCATCCATCAGTCCATCCATTTTCTTTACCGCTTCTCCTCACTAGGGTCACGGGCTGCTGGAGCCTATCCCAGCTATCTTCAGGTGGGAGGTGGGGTACACCCTGAACCGGTCGCCAGCCAATCGCAGGGCACATACAAACAAACAACCATTCGCACTCACATTCACACCTACGGGCAATTTAGAGTCTTCAATCAACCTACCACGCATGTTTTTGGGATGTGGGAGGAAACAGTGCCGGCTCCCCCAAAATCACAAAAATTGAAATGTTAAAAAACAGTTTCATGCTATCCACAATCACCACAATTGATCAGTTCTCAGTCTTTGCAGGTTTTCAGCGATTATCATCATCAAACATGTATAATGTATTTAAAAAAAAAACCTCAATTCACTTTTTTGGGGTCTTTAAACAACACAGTGAATTCAAATACCCGCACACAAAGAGCTCTTTTACAATGGCTGAAAGACAACACAGCGCCTCATGGATTTTTCATGATCCACACCAGTGGTTTTGACTCATGTATTTTCCCTCTCTATCGCTTGCTAATTACCATCTATTCTCAGAGTAGCACACAAGCAGTGAAATATGGACAAGGATGGGAGCAAAACGCACTCTCTCAACTAATTTGACGCTTCTCTTTAAACTGCATCTAGTCAACGCAGCACATACAGTCATGTGGGAGCCAAACAGTCAATATAAATCAGGTTGCCTTCGACTGTTAAGCGAATTACATTCTTATAATTATTGTAGAAAACGTTTACCTGTCAAGTATTAATGTATGTCCATTTATCTGCTTGCGATTTCAGGAATTTGTTTTTTTAAGACATGCAGTGCTTGAAAGTGATTATACACACTGACTGGCCACAACATTAGGCACACCTGTACTTAACAAATGTACTGTACAAGATTTAAAAAAAAAAAAAAAAGGTTTAAGCTACATACCAATGAACAATGAATTCAGTGATTCTTTGCATACCACTAGAGGGAGCCTATTTTTATTGCTAGGATCAAAGGCAAAGTTTATAACACAGCGGTGAGGCCAGCCATGATGTACGGATTAGAGACAGTGGCACTGAAGAGACAATAGGAAGCAGAGCTGGAGGTGGCGGAAATGAAGATGTTGAGGTTCGCTCTTGGAGTGACCAGGTATGATAAAATTAGAAATGAGCTCATCAGAGGGACAGACAAGGTTCCATGTTTTGGAGACAAAGTTAGAGAGAGCAGACTTTGATTGTTTGGACACATCCTGAGAAGAAATAATGAGTATATTGGTAGAAGGATGATGAGGATGGAGCTGCCAGGCAAGAGAGCTAGAGGAAGACCAAAGAGAAGGTTGATGGATGTCTTAAGGGAAGACATGAGGGCAGTTGGTGTTCGAGAGGAGGATGCAGGAGATAGGCTTACATGGAAATGGATGACGCGTTGTGGCGACCCCTAAAGGGACAAGCCGAAAGGAAAAGAAGAAGAGGGAGCCTATTTTATTACAGTGGTGCTTTGACTTAAGAGGTGAATTTTGTTTTCTGAATTTGTAACTCAAAAAACTCATTTCGCAAATCATATTCCCTATTGAAATACATGGAAATACCATTCATCCGTTCCAGCCCCGCATAAAACGGCAACATGTTTTTAATAAGGAAAATGGCATTTAACAATTGTACTTCAAAAGAAGAGTAATAACAATCAACTAGAATGTAAAGAATTAAACAGTTTGTGCATCACGATTTCATGCATTCAGTGTGCGCCTCCCTCTGGTGTGCACACCTTGCTCACCATGGGGCAATGTTATACATGCATACGTACACACACGAAAAAGACGGTCACAACTGCTCACTAAGCTCCAGGAAGTTTACACTTTTTGCAGAGGATAAAGAATAAATGCCTATGAGTATTGTTATATTGTCTGTCTAGATGTGTTGCCACGCCATTTGTGTTCAGATAGCCGTGGCTTGATGGGTTATAGCAACTCAACATCAATGCTAGTTTTGTTAGCCTCTCAATAACGTTTTGCATTGTGTGGTAGCATTAAAAACGTGAATCCACTATATGTATAGTTTTCCAGTAAACCTCAACCGGGAGTGGCAATAAACAGCTTAAGGAAGCGGTTGGGTTCTCCATCCATCCATTTTCTGAGCCGCTTCTCCTCACTAGGGTCGCGGGCGTGCTGGAGCCTATCCCAGCTGTCATCGGGCAGGAGGCGGGGTACACCCTGAACTGGTTGCCAGCCAATCGCAGGGCACATAGAAACAAACAACCATTCGCACTCACAGTCATGCCTACGGGCAATTTAGAGTCTCCAATTAATGCATATTTTTGGGATGTGGGAGGAAACCGGAGTGCCCGGAGAAAACCCACGCAGGCACGGGGAGAACATGCAAACTCCACGGGGATTAATCCCGCACCTCAGAACTGTGAGGCTGACGCTCTAACCAGTCGGTCACCGTGCCGCCACGCTTGGGTTCTTTTATTTGAAAAATTGTTCACTATCTTTCAAAAGTTTTGCTCGCAATTCGATGAAAAAAATCAGCCGAACATCTGCAGGTCACTCATAAATCGAAGGACCACACCAAGTGAACCAAAGAAAATCTACAGAATACAAAATCAAGACAAATTGCTGCAGGCCATACAGGTAACATGTTATTATTATTATTATTATTATTTTTTTTTAATTAAGAGTAATGACCAGCAGCATAAGTGGTCTGGAGTGACATTTGCCGATACATATCCATGCTGTGTAATAGCCTGTCCTCGTGTCGCTAATTACTAATCTAAAACGTCCTCAGGAGATGTTTCTTCAGCATCTCATTCAGAAAGCGAAAGGTTGATGGTGGTGATGGCGCTGCGGGGATCGTAGCTTGAGACTGCGTGACCTTCTGCCAAAGATGAAACCCATTGTTTTCCTGATTTGAGTTGTTCACCTCTCAATAAATGAAAACAACCCTTTTATTGAAAGGATGGAAAGTTGTATGAGCCTATATGGAACAGCATAATTCAGTTAAACACCTTTTTGAATCCATTCTGTAGGATGTCCAGTTTAATTTTAGTCAGAAGATATTAAGCGATGTTAAAATATTTTTAATTGAACAAGTTTATAGTAAAAAGAGTCAGTGGTTCTGACCTTAAAACTTGGTTATGATGTCTGGTCTCAAAGGATTTAAGGAAGATATTTTTTGGCCAACATTTGCTGACACCTGCCAAGGAACTGTGATAACAATCACATCCTCTGTAATTCAGTTTTTCTTGACTCATTTCCAGACCAAAGTCGATAAATATTCAGTTTCGGTGAATGAATGTTCATTGAATTGCACTCCACAAATACAGTACATTAGTAAGATTTAAAAGATTATTACAGACTATGCTCAGCAAAATCTCACTTTTTATGCAAACAAATGGCAGGGGATTGGAGCATTTTAATTAAAGGGCTCTTGCAATGTTGTATGTGTGCCCTTAATTTGCTGGAAAGATGACAGTGGAGACAGCTGCTACAAAGTTCCCCTGTCAGCCTCCAAAACCAAGGCAGACGCAGCCCATGCTTGGGGGTTTAGCACTACAGGGGCACCCTACTTTTAAAGCTTTATAGCACAATTAAACCCTATGAAATTATAAAACCATAAACAAAAAACTAATTAAACTTTTAGCCAAAAACGGCTGCATTATCTTCCAACATGTTTTATTTTTGCTGAGCAACCACTGAGTCTGTTCACGGTCCTTGGAAGAGCCCCCTGCCTGTTTCGTTCTTGCCATTTAATCAGATGGTGACTTATGGGCCAGACCACAGCTGACAAGGTGAAACCCATTCACAGGCTGTGGCAAAAAGCAGATGGGACAGAATGTAGTGTGGGCAGGGCTACAAAAATGAACTGCCGCTGCTGTTTGTAACACAGCCAACAGGCCCACTGTAGCATTCCATTAACTGAGAATTACACTCCTTTTATTAAGCCCCTTATCGTCTTGTCCTTGCACTCTTTCTCAGACACAAATAATAAACCCCATTTTCTCTTTTCAGTGCACACATCTATACAAACGAGGACGCAAACAATCAATATTTACTTAATGGCAGGTCAATTCCACCTGCTCTTTCAAACTTGAATGTTACCCATTTGAAGATCAGGGTTCAATTAGTCTGAACTGAAGTGAACAAGGCTAGATCAATTCATGTCAAGAAGAGAATGCATCTCACTCTACCTGAAACGATGAGAAGCACACATTCCGGCTGATGCGTCGGACCTGTGACGCAGGAGAATGTACGTAGCTTGAGATATCAGGTTCGACAGAAAAGCACGAAGTGCTCCGAGGCTGAGCCGAGGGAAGAACACGGCTCATCTTTTCAAGCGGTAACGTGCATAGACTTCACATCAACGGTTGGACGGGGAAGAAATGGGTGTAAGATTTCAGAAAAGTCATTATTTTTGCACTGAATTGGGGATGTTTACAAAATGAGGCTGCGACTGCCAAACCTTTTCAGAAGTACACGCCAGGAGAATGTTTTAAATAGTTGGAGGAGAAATTGGATTCAGACCTGCAAAGGCTGTAATTAAACCACAAGAAGAAAAAGCCTGTGAGCCTGCTGGGGAAATAAGCGGCACTGTTGTGCTCATGCTCACTGGTGCAAGGATATACCATCATGTCTACACACATAAATAGACACACACACGGACACCCAAACATGTTGCAGTGTGAGTAACTGATGTAATATTACTCAAATAAATAAGCTATCCCGCATGTGTCAGTCGCATTGTCGTTGCCGCTGACGTGAGGTCATGGAGTCAGCAGTCTGCCGAGATTTTTCACTTTATTATTCAGCAACATAATAGCTCGCTCTGCGATACTTGTTTCTCATTGGGGGGGGGGGGGGGGGGGGGGGGGGGGGGGGGGGGGAACACCCCCTGTACCTCCTGTCCAAACATTTTTCTGTAGTTACCTTTCAACTTCCAGCTAACACCGAATTGCAAAATTTAATGAGGTGCCATCCCTTATTAACACATGGATATCGGGGTTTTTCGCTCGAGAACCGCAGCGGCATGACTTTCTAGGCCGGGTTATTACTCTCATTTTTCTCTCCGTCGCACCCGAGGGAGGAGCACAGGCGGCTACTTAAAAGCTTAGCTCGGCTCCCGCTGAGGTCACGCGCCGGTGTTCCTATAAAACACGTTGTCGCAAGGACTGTAAAATGTGACCAAGGGGGCACTGTTGTATTTTGTAGGAAGTTTTCAGTAGTTTAGCTAAGCAGAAGAGGAAACCCCATTACGTCCGATCCTCTTATAGGGATGAGTGAGGAGGTCTCTGCTGAATGCAAGTAGGCCTTTCACTGCGAAAATGGTCCCCGATTGCTTCAGCCTGAAATGATCCAGTGTGGGTAGAAAGGCATTATCACAGCGCTCATTGTAGTCACACTAATCTGGGATGTGTGCATCACTAAGGACAGAACACAAACAAGCCGAGCAATTCTAGTCCGCTTGACCAAATGAAGCTAGAAATGTTGTACCGGTCCGTTTTTCTATGCATGAAATCACTTTTGAATATGATGACTTTTCAACATTTAAGGCTAGAATTTCCCAATACTAACAGCTTTTCAAATCCTGCTAAATGGGCTAAATGAATTTGTTAAATGGGGGCTTTTAGTGCCGCCTGTGCGTGTCTGGTGCTCAAAAAACAGGCATACATCCGGGCTCCTCTTAGATCTGGGTTCTGTTCTTGGCTTTGTTCTCTGTTATATCTCTCACTGCTCTCCCCCGGCCAGCTCTTGAAATCACATGGCAGCATTGAAATTATACTGCACTTAAGACTAATCCCATGGATCTACCTGTCAGGGAGAATTCCCTTGCAATACATGAAAGATGGTGCATTTTAAGAGGGCATGAGTGAGACAGTGCTATACCAGCAGCAGCTCTTTGAGGCTCTATTCAGGCACTTTGTTTTTCTTGAGGAAAAAAGCCTCTTAGCCAGCATGCAAACACATCGATATATACTTGTATAGAGATGTTCAGGAAGTGCGGTATTTGCATTATTCACATCATTTGTGTTAGATGTTTGCATGCTATTATATGCTCCGGTACCAAACTGTTGAGGACAGTGTTATTTTTTTTGTAACATATTGGAATTCGATAGAATGTAAAAAAATGACGTAAAAAGTTTATGCATTATGAACTCGGCTCTCACTGAGGTCACACTGGCTCCTTCCTGTCTCCGCGACTTGGCCACGGGGGGTTATTGAATTTCACAACTACTGTAATTGACTCACTAAGCTGTAGTAATATCAGCCATTTTTCGCAAAGAATAAAGAATATATGCCTGTGAGTATTGTTATATTGTCTGTCCGTATGTATTGCTGCAATGTATGTGTGCAGATGTCTACAACAGAAATGCTATTTGTTATCCTATCTATGGTGTTTCCCATTATGTGTTAGCATTAAGTTAGCAGACTTTAAGTTAAGTATCTAGAAAAAACGTATGTCGGGTTACTAGTATCCAGTATTATATTTATTTAAATACAACCAAGGGCAGAAGGTTTTTTTTCTCTAATATCTAATTCAGAGTAGTGATTGATATATGAAATGAATGTGTGTACATGGAAATGATGTGCTCCACAGATTCTGCCTCACTGCAAGTGGACCGCCAAATGTCTGAAGTGACCAAGGTACCAGAATGTCAGAAATGCTGCTGCTATGTATGTTTTGTGTTGTATCTAAAAAAATAAAAAAATAACGGATATTAAAATAGATTATTTAGTTTGTAGCCTATACCAACCTAGAACATAATAATAATGGGTTGGAAATTTACATATAATTCTATAAGAGTGGTCAAGAATTCAGGCACTGAAAGCGCAATAGATTATTCAAGTTCAAAGTGAAAGGAGGTTCTCTGCTTCTGCAGCTCGGCTTTGTCAAGACTGAATGCTCATGTGAGGGTTTAAATGTAGATGGGCATGTCAGTTAAGGGTAGCAAGAAATAGAAGTAGTCTTACCGCACGCCAGAAAAAGTGGCGTGTGAACTGAGAGAACTGACTGCACTGTATTTTCTCATGTCTCTTAGAATTTCCGTGGTTGCCGTTTGCTGACTTTTTTGGGCTGAAGCAAGGCCTCATTCAAACACACTCTATTTTGCCTATTTTTCCTGACCCATTTTACTTTTTAAAACATCTGAATAATTTATTAACATCGCTGGGCTTATGTAATTATTGGAGGAAAAAGTATGTGAGGGGTTTGATAATCGTCAACGGCGTGACAGCAGATTCATGCATCGTTCTTATAGTGTGACAGCAATGAAATTACTACATGAATGAACACAACTATACAAAGTAAAAATACTGTAATGAAAGTCCACATTGGTTTGCTTTGGTTCACTATCCAGTTTACAGTATATAAACTGTCATTTGGTTTTGGCTATTCCAGCAGGGCCTGGGGTGCATCAGAATGCTTCCCATCAGCAGATTGTAATGTAGTAGCATTTTATCTGCTAGCACAGTGTGGCCCTTTTATATTTGAGAATAAATTAGAATGGACCTTGGGCAGTTATTCCAAACTATGTGTTGATTTTATATGGAAACATTCATGAACAACTGTGGCATTTCATTAGCTTTAATTTCATTTGCTCTGTATCTCTCTGGAGATGAGGCTTGGCGGGTGCGTCTCTCGTGGCTGGCTGCGTGCTGATAATGTTATATTTGAGTGTGCTTGTGTGTCGCTATTCTTTTGTGCATGCAGCAGCCAAAGCATACATGAAAAGAAATCAAGTGACAGGATTACTGTTTTCAGATGCAAATTCTAAAGGATTTCAAGAGCTCTCGGAAGGCCTCTATTTGACAGGTACATCGATTTAGGGGAAGACCTCAATCACCCTTAACATCTTTCATATTAGGAAAGCTCTTTCCATTCAAATAGCGTTGCTTAAACCACAACTGACTACAGGACAGGCGCTATTGATGATAGAATATAATGCTTTTTAACTGCTGTATCGGTTTTGGAGCATTCTCATGTTGCCCTGAAAGAGGCCACAAGGATCACTAAGCCATGTCATTTATCAACGCATAATGCACAAAGCTATCCATGGACACGTACCCTAAAAAATGAAGGCCAATCAAATGGCATATTGCCAGCAAATCAACTCAGATTCGGGGGGTTAGGACTAAATGCCTCTTCAACCTGAGTACAACGCACCAAGAATTTTTTAAATCGGGTGATGGGTTCTGGAGAAATTGAGTTTTTTGTGTTCTGAAAAAATTGCCTTTTTGTGGAACGTTTTTGCATGATATCCTCTATAAAAAATCTGGTTAAAAAAACCTGCAAATTAGAATACCACCGTATAACTTCATTAGTTCTCAGCTTTTCTCCCCAACCTTTTTGTTTCGTCTGCTACTCAGGGAACCTCATCTTTGATTGGGTGTCGCGTTTCAGTTAAAAATATCCACCAATAAGCTTGTATGGGTGGAAATTCTGAGGGGTTCTCCAAATCGACAATTTTTGTTCTTATTGAAAAACACGAATATTGAATGGGGAAAGATACGAGTATTTGGAGTTAGAAGTGCAGTCACGAAACTAATTAAATTTGTATCTCAAGGCACCACCGTATATATTTTTGTTTCAGCTGGGAGTCCAGCTTCAAAATGGAATGAGCTACTCTTACTATTTTCTACACTTTACACTTTGTGTTTTTCTTCTTGACTGTGTGCTATACTGTATGTGTACTGGTTTAAATATGCTGATATTATGGGGACTGCACCTCTCTCCAGTAGAACTAACATAATGTTAACACATACACTGCCATTGACGGCTTTAGAAGTCAAATATCCATGTTAACTGGGAGGGCTGGCAGTGAATGAGTTAACTTCAAATTTCAGAGTTCTTATTTGGTTCCTTGTTAAAGTCAAATCAATAGCTGGATAAGTAGTTAAGACTGGGATAGACCTTTCTTACCCCTCTGAGACAAAAAGCTCAACTTTGTTGGGCTGACAAGTAGAAGGTGACCAAAGCTACATTTAGGATTAGGTGGCGATGGGGATTGAGGTGCGGTACAATTCACATTTGAGGAGAGCCCGAGGGAATCTGTATGAGTCAATGCAATGTCATCTTAAGTGTCAAAACACTTTGGTGGTGTTTTTGTTTGTGTGTGTGTGTGTGTTTCCAAGGGGGCCGAATGTCGCCACTCACATTGCACTAGCTATTTCCCGGTTATTGTGCATAGTTGGAAACACAACACACCTTTTTTATTTGGCGAAACAGGCTGAACAGAGGTTACGATTTACAAAGTGCTGCAGTGTGAAGTATATCAAGACATAAATCAGACGAATGCATAAAAATGCATTGATCAGAGCACAAATGGCTTGTGACAGCTAAAAGATGCAGTTCATGTATTTTTATTTGAAGGTTGTATTCGTCTTATGGTTTTGCTTCAATATTGAGAATAAGAATTGTCAGCATCAGCTCTACTTTGGTTTGAGATTAGGATCTGCTGCATGGACACTTTACTCATATACTCTGACACTAGTTAAGATTCGCATGAATTTATAATTTCAGACAAAGATCTGCTGCATATACATTAGTTTTTATTTGCACTCCCATATTCTGTCACTAGATCCACATGCCTGTTGTGCTGTTTTGCACTCGCATTGTTCTTCACCTGGTCCGTTCCTGTTTCATCTGGTTAGCGTGTTTAAGGTTAATTGTCTGTTTTGGCATCTGTTGTGCACCTATGGCTCTGAAATACATGTCAGCGTGCAGCGTCCTGAAACCTGTGCGAGTGGCAAAGATGCAAAATGAGTGTGCTGGGAAAACACGTTGCACATTAATCTCCTCGGCCCGTTAGTCAAGACGCTCTGATGAATCATGATCTCAGGAAGAATGAGAATGCGTTTGCACTGAGCAGCTTCATATAGTGTCCCCTTCAGGTTATTCATTATGACGTGCGACAAAAGCTCCTCCTGTCAACCAGGAAGGCAATATTCCTTTGTTCTGGCTCTGGCTCCGTGTTGCCGAGGAAACCAACAGGTCAGATGCCTCAATGATGCACGACAGCAGAGCGGAGAGCCCACAGGTGGTCGGGTCATGAAGGGATGCAGGATCAGTCATCAGAGTGAGCCATCGGCTTTGAGGAGCGAAATACAGCGACTCTAATGAGAGCTTTACTTTAAGGGTGTTCAATTTTTACAAAGCTTTGCTGCAGGCGTCATTTTTCAAGAGAACACAATACCATATTACCTTTTCCTAATGTTTGAAGTCAATATAGCGGTAGAAACGGTGTGCCTCTTTTTTTCACAATTAAAGCTCCATAAAATTGTGCTTGACTGAGCAATATATCAAAAGATGGCTCTGGCAAAGTCTGCACTGTGCTTCGGCAACACTGTACCAGCACTAACATTTGTGTAGATCCAGTGTTCACTGTGATTTATCGAATCTCACTTTATTGCATGTGTGACTAGATTTTAGAACCATACTGGAATAATTGCAAGCTAATGATCACCTGCCAGAATGCTAATGTAGGAATATAAAAAAAAAACACATACCCCCCGCACCACCCATGAAACAGTTTCCCCCCCCCCCCCCCCCCAAAAGTTGTTAAATCAACGATTAACAAGCATTCAGTGGGAATTTGAAAGCTGGTTTTCACTTTCTAAAAATTGTTTACATTATGAAAAGCCATTAGGGATGTGCTCTTTTCCAAATGTTTCTGGGCCAAAGAGGAAAAGCGCCATCCGGATAGTTATCAGCGCAAAGTTCAAAGGCCAGCATCTGTGATGGTATGAGGGTGTGCTAGTGCCATGGCACAGGTAACTTGCACATCTGCGAATTCACCATTAATGCTGAAAGTTACATACATATGCTGCCATCCAAGCAACATCTTTTTCAGCCACTTCCCTGCTTATTTCAGCAAGACAATGCCAAGCCACATTCTGCACGTGTTACATCAGAGTGGCTTGGTAGGTAAAAGAGTGCTAGCACTAGACTGGCCTACCAGCAGTCCAGACCTGTCTCCCATTGAAAATGTGTGTGGCGCATCATGAAGCACAAAATACGACAACGGAGACCCCATACTGTTGAGCAACTGAAGTTGGACATCAAGCAAGAATTTGAAAAAAAATTCACCTACAAGGCTGCAACAATTATTGTCTTCAGTTCCCAAATGCTTATTGTGTTGTTAAAAGGAAAGGTGATGTAACACAGTGGTGTTTTACAATAATACTCAACTGTATTTATAATTTTGAATGTAGCTGCAGCTAGACAGCAAAGCGTGAAGTCACTTGCTGAAAAGCACAAGTGCAGTCAGTGAATGGGATCATGATAATTTCTTTCCTTAATCTTGCCCATTTCCTCTGATTGTGGCTGTCCATTTCTTCCTTGACAATCACGGCATGTTTTTGTCATTCAATAAAAAAAATTATACAGTACAATGAGCCTCAAAACCTGACACAAGGTTGCAGTTTTTCCGTCATAGCGCGTTGGGTGATGTGCGGCACTGAATCGCTTTGTGTGCGGCAATGATTCGCCGACTGAAATTTTTTTTGTCATGGTCATCTGCAGTCGATTTCGGCTGTGTTGCTCTGTGTGTGGTGGGCCTAAGAAGTTTTCGGAATGTGGGCAGAAGAGGGAAAGCCCAGAGAAATCCCATACAAACTTGAGGAGAACATGCAAATTCCACACAGAAAAGCCAGAGCCCGCATTTGAACCTCTGATGTCAGAACTGGGAGTCAGAAGTACTCACCATTCGGCCACCGTGCCGCCACTGCTGACTCTCATAATAGTTTTTTAAATGTAGAGATGCTACATCCTGACACAATTTTGTAGACAAATCTAATTCAAAAACTTTTAAAGAAAACTTAGTTTTTAGTGTTTTATAATCAGACATCTAAATGACACCACTTTACTATAGATTAGATTTTTTTTAGCTCTAATTAAAGTAGTTATGTTTAGAATATGAGCGTGAAAAGCAAATAATTTAATCACAGTCAGATAAGTAATCATAAGAATTATGTTTTTTTTTATTCACTCTCTAGGTTTCTTTATGTATTAAACCAGAAATGGTGTGAGCCTTTATTTGTAATTGCCAATTAGGGACACTTTCAATCGATAGCAGCTGTTGTTTAGGATGAGTCACTGATGAGTCGTCTTCCACATCTCAAGCAACTTTGTGTGGCAGAAACACTCCCACTCTCCAACAGAAAAACACTGCTCAACCCACATATTCCCAACACACCATCGTAACATGTTTTAAATAACCATAAAATTGCCCATGTTAAATCACTACTTTATGGTGGGAACAAAAGATGAAAAAATGTATAATGGCTTTGATATATATTTTTTTACAGTACATCTTTCCCAGTAGTCTCTCGACATCAGATGGAGGCTTTTGTAAACCATGAGTTTGCATGAATATTACTTTCTAAAAATGGAATAGAAGGATGTGATCCTTTATCATTGTTGTCCATCAGCAACAGATATTATGTGATATGCGAGATGATATTTTGATATACAAACACTGCAGAATTGAAATAGATCCAATACCTGAGTGGATTCATCAAAAATGCTAATGCTTAGTTTTGATTGACACAGACAGAGTGGTAATAATATAAAAACATGTAGCTGTAGCAGTTGATTACAGATTTATTTAATGAAGTGTCCGGTGAGCGTACATCAGAATTGATCTAAGGCAGAGCTAAGTTGCTTATAGATGTGGAACCGTAGGTTTATTGGCACTGCCCACCATTAATTTTAGCATCAACTCATTAGGTACAAATAATTGACAATAAATTTCCATTAGCCATTCTGACCTGTTTCCAGGCAGAACTTTTATATCCTTCTGAGTCACCTGCAGCAGCCTGGCTGCTCTGCTTGGCCTCCGCTTAAGACA
Organism: Phyllopteryx taeniolatus; assembly: GCF_024500385.1. Classification (NCBI taxonomy): domain Eukaryota; kingdom Metazoa; phylum Chordata; class Actinopteri; order Syngnathiformes; family Syngnathidae; genus Phyllopteryx; species Phyllopteryx taeniolatus. Next base: position 4,597,007 of record NC_084502.1, read on the forward strand.
GAAGCGAGAAAGGTGAACGCTTTCTGCCGTTATAAATCTACAGTTTTGTGCACAGCCTCCCAAACGCTCCACCATTGGAATGTTGGAGATTGCAGAGGTTCTGTGTGAGGTGGAGGGCTTCAAGCACACTGAGGGAGGATGAATTTGTTTGAAGGTTCCAGCATATTGTGGCGCTAAGCCCAGGATGACTTGTATTGAACGTGCAGCACGTGGTAGTCTATGCATTTGTGCATCCAGAGTTCATTGATTTGTCTCTTATTTTCAGATAAAACCCTTATAAATGCACGCGTGTGTTCCAATTACACTCTTCTTCACACATCTTACGAAGATAATCACAGTCAGTGTTCACAGGGCACCACTTCTCAAGATTTGTAATTTTACCAAATTTTCTCTCTTCTTGACACGCGGAAGCATGGTAAATTTGGATTTCTTTTCAACGCAGGTGTTACTGAAAATGCAGCTCTAGGTTTAAAAAAAAAAAACACACCAAAAAACATTTTATTCTTTCTTAAATGAGCTCGGGAATGGCATCAAGCAGCAGTAATGGTAACGTGGTGATCAGTCTCTAATTACGTGGCAATTCATTGTCAGGAGGAGACTGAGAGCTAAGATAGGATTGAGGAGGCACGCCTGCATTCTCTGCACCATTAGGGGAGAAATGGGCCTGGCCACGAGGCTGTGTCGAGTGTGAGGGGAGACCTGCATGGAGAGAGAGATGGCTGATAGAGGAGTGGGAATCATTGGGATGCAGGGCAGAGTGTTGCAAGTGCACGTCCGATAATGAATGTGTCAGAGCCTCTGTGCTCCAGTTGTACTGTAGGTGGGAAGAAAAACATGCATCCATGCTCGCTCTTGGGCGAATATTGGTATCATCGTCAGATTACAACTTGCCAGTGCAATGTGTGGCAAGCAGATAGGCAAAGATGTGGCACCCTCAAACAATTGAAGTGACATCACACAAGTTGTTTGTGACATTTGACTGTTTTTTCCGCTAACAGAATTCCCTATAGCGCTTTGCTATGTCATATTTCACTAAGAATATAAAGTCATCTCGATGAGTACTAAAAACTCTGGAGAGAAGTCTTGTGCACTTTGCAGCACAGGAAAAAACAATACAGACATTTGTAATGTGATATCTCGTGGATCTAAAGGAAAACATTTGGTAACCCTTAGTCATAAAGCTGCAGGCTATGTTTTCTTCCTAGCATGGGTTGAGCTCCTGACATACCTGGTGTGAGCGCACGGCGCCATCAGGATGTTCAAGGCTCTTTTTGTAGAGCGGGGTTGTTCTCTGTGGGGACTCGCTTTGTGCATGTGATTAAAGAAGCTTTCAAAAGCACCAGGCGAAATTGCCTCGGCGCTACATAATCGCTCTCAAGAGTGACAAAGTAAAAGCTCGGCTATCGTGCCCACCTCAAACTTGAAGTCATCGTCCCATTTGTCGGAACGACACCGCAACCTCGCACTGATACTCTCTCCTCGGTACAAACTGTCCTCCAGTGAAGTTCTGCTCGCTATTTGGTGTAGGGAAAAACAATTATTTGAAATACCCATAGAGTTGAAATAGCAGTCTGTTTACCAGATGGAAAGATCGAGTTTCAGTCATGCTCCCTTTGTGAGCTATCCACACTTTCCTCCCACGCTTTGGCTCGACTCTACTCCGTGGCTCTCCTGGTCAAATATCTGATTTGTGAGTCATACCTTGCTACATGTCCTAAAATACACAACCTTGCAGGAGCACCGAAGCGGCCCAAGGGGGAGGCTCGGAATGAACGGGAGAGACGAAATGCGAGGGAACTGACAGGGGAAAAAGACAAGTGGGCAGGAAGACTGAGACAGTGGAAAGTCGCGGTCAATAAAAGATTATGCAAGCCTAACTTTTTGTCATGTAACACAAAGGATAGCTCACGAGTGTAGGCAACTTTAAAGGGCGAATGTTTTGTGATTCCTGCTTCGGGGAAAACAAGCTGCTGCAAGCCACAAACCACTGCAATCGAAACCTGAACCTTGCTAAAATGGAGGCTTGAAAACGACTCACCGAGACCATGCTCTGATTGGGCCACAACAGCCGCAATACCCATCAAATTGTTGAAATTCGAGCCATCGAGCGCTCAGTTATCAACACAAGAGTTCTCCTTGAGCAGTTTGTTTCGTATCTATCAACGTGCATGCGACCATTTTTACAGGTCCCATTGGGGGTTATTGTTCTCAGAAATACATTGCAACTGTAACTGCTCATATTACATAAACTACAGTGGTGCTTTGAGATACTCGTTTTTTCGAGGTACGAGCCGTCATTCGGCCGATAATTTGCTTTGACTAGCAAGCAAAAATACGGTGCCAGCGAAAACTAACTTCACAGTTCTCGAGGTAGATAGTGAACAATTCTTCCCAAAAAAGAGGTTTCAAGCTGTTTAATGCCACTCCCAGTTGACGTTTACTGTCAAACTAAACATGAAGCAAAGAGAATTCCACATTATGTATTTAAAACAACTAAATAGTTGGTTTAGCTTAATGCTAACAAACAATGCAAACGCCACCGGCATGCTAACAGATAGCATTGGTGTTGTGGCATTAGAACCCTTTAAGCAACGGATATTTGAACACAAATGGTTGAGCGACATGTAGAAAGCCTTTGCAAAAGATGACTGTTACTGCAGCTAATAGAGTCAATTCTGAAACTCTTCTACATGTGTGTATGTAGTTCTGTGTTATACTGCCCCCAGTGGACAAGGTGCCCACACCAGAAGGTGCATCACAATGGCCATTGAATTGAAACAAAAAATGTGGCAAAAGTTTGATTCTTTACATTAAATGTAGTTATACTATATTTTCCTAAAGTGCAATATTATGTAGTGATATGTTTTAAATTAAAAATTAAACATGTTTTTTTTGGGGTGAGGGGTGGGGGGGGGGGGGGGGGGGGGCGGGAACGGAATACGTAATAGAATTCCAGTTAACTTCAATGGGGAAAGATGACATTGAGATACACGTTTTGCATTACGAGAGTGGTCCCTGAATGAATTAAACTCCATTAAAAGAATACAATTACTAAATCTTTGCTATTTTCGATATATTTGGATAAATACATGCAGAATCTCCCACCGTGCCATCACTTAGCGTTAGGTGACAAAAGTACAAAATATAGGTGCAAATAGAGTGAAAGCAGTAACCAAGTACAAATATTATAATATTTAAAAAGTATATACAATAATAATAATATATAAAATAAAAATGCAAATTTACAACTGAGGCTGAATGCTTTTTTTTTTTTTTTCTTCGCAGTCAGGAATCAGGACTAGGTTACATAACTTCTAGCAATCCGAGGGCTTTCATTTCAAAATAAAACTCATAGTTCATGAGTTTCATGAGAATAGCGATGACATCATGACATCATCGCTATTCTGCTATCTGCTTGAACTGAGCAATAATATATTTTGAATGTGTGACCTTAAAATATGATTTACAGCACAATTCCATAATGCCAAGTGTAAAGAGACGCTCCAAACAGACCGTGCGTCCCGCCTCGCCTTGCATCGCCTCACTGCGAAGAAGCAAAGTGAAAGGAACGGTTGTGTTTTCAGGGGGCAGATAAAAAATAAATAAATACATAATAATAATAAAAAAATTACCACACACGTTGTCAACCTCTACCAACCTTAGTTTAATTTGGGATTGACTTTCTTCATGATGTACTTCTTTGTCAGTTACATACACATTGCTTCCATTGTACATTTTGTGTGTTGTTCATTAATTTCTGGCTTCCGCGTCAGAAAATGACATGCCAGGCAGGGTCTGCCGTCTTGACTCATATGAGTTAAGGCAGTGATTCCCCAATTAGTGTGAGAGGTCATCTGGGGTGCCATGAGAAATGAGCCAATTTTACTTCAACGCAGGGGTGTCAAACTCATTTTTGTTGTGCGCCACATTGTAGTTATGGTTTCCCTCAGAGGGCCGTTATCTTACACTGAAATCATATTATTACATTTACAAATGATTCAAAGTGAAGCCGATTTGCAATTTTGGTCCAGATTTTAGTAAGAAACATGCGTGCATAATTTCCTTTAGCGGGCTACATAAAATGATGTGGTGGGCCCAATCTGACCTTGAATTTTACACGTGACTTAAAGGGAGAATTTTCCTTTTTTTTCATGCTGTTTGTTAAAACAGTCATTTTGACTTGACAGTAGTACATTATTTTTTTTCATAGATCATATTTATCAACTGTCTATGGCCCCATCTTGTGCCTCTAATTTGCTATGCCCCCCCAAAAAAACACATTGTCCAAGGAAAAACAACCAGTCAGAGATGAGAGATGTCACATATTTGTTACATGCTCACGGGTACACCTCAATAGCCTCACACGTTACATTTTTACCCCAGAAAAGCACTTTATTCAAAATAGAGGATTACTATGGTACCTGAAATGTTATCGATTTTAAGTTTTCTTTTTTTTGCGAGGCAAGTATTTAAAAGATATAAAAAAAGGGATTAAAAAAAATTGAAAACTTGCCCTTTAATTTGTCCAAAAATACTGTTTATTAATGAGAACTATATTTTTGTTTATCTATCTATCCCAGCCACGTATAGTGATCTGCAGAACAATTAAATCCTCTTCCATTAAATGGCAGAAAGTACAATAACCTGTATACATATCCACCATTCACGTAACAGATTAAGTCATGGCTTCCTGTGAGTATATATATTGTTTGTGTTAAATTAAACAGGTCCTGATTTCAACACGTAGTCAATTTATGAGTAAATTGAGACGAGATCATCATTATTACAGCAGTCATACTTTTGTGACATTTATGTTAGGTGGTATGCTGTGAGATTTTTTTATTTATTTTTTCCAAATGTAAAAAGTATTGTGCCTTTGTGCCTTGGCACAATAAAGGTTGGGAAACACAGAGCTAAGGTGTCTCAAAGATTGCCTTCAAAACAAAATCTCACATCGATCCATTGAAACCTCACTGAGCGCCGCTGTTTTTAAGCCTTAAAAGGCTCGTTTATGTCCATGCTGTCGGCCAGGGAGGTTTTGTCACAGAGTCTTTTGTGAACGTGACCCGGCCTTTGCGATAAAGCCCTTCCCCAAATACAAGCCAAGGCACTCACTCATCACTGCCTCTTTGGTGATTCCAATCACAGCAAGGTGTTTGCCTGGAGTGGAATTTACCACAGCGAAAACAATGACATCTCCACCTCCTGCAATTGGTAAATATGATCCGAACTTGGCATGGTAGTCACATCTCACCGTGCGTTGGTCACTCTTTGAATGAAATTTGAGGATATCTTTCAAATAGCAGTTTGTGACTACTGTACATCCGTTCTTTTATAACAAATGCATAGTGCGCTACTTCCCCAGCACCAAGCGGCATACGCGCAATGAGCAACTAACTACTTGTTGATAGTAGAATAGTAGCTAGAAACTGTAAGGAGCAAAGGATTTGTATTCTTGAGGCAGACTTACTCTACATGCCAGTGCTCCTTGTGTAAATAGCTATACCCATAATGCTGTAGTTACCATGAATGGCTAATGGATGGGAAATTGTATAACAGAGCACTGTATGCCAGTTCCCTGTTGGATAACATAAAACGAAGGTCCTCGTCGCTTTGCAATTCACCCTCACAAATGCAATCAACCCGATGAGATGCACATGACAGATTGAAAAGATGATACAGCAGGAGAGGGAAAAAGACCAACGACAGTCGGCAGGAGATGTTGGCTGCTATGAGAGCAAAGCACTGAGGGCAGATTGTCTCGTCTTGGGGGGAAACTGGCAGCCTGAAGACCACGCTGGGCAGGAAGTGCATGCTGATCATCTGTGCGGGTGTGTCTGCATGGAGACTGATGGTGGAGGAATGGAGGGAGGGAGGAAAATTATTATCATTATAATTTTTCAATTTAAATTCCAAGTTTCACAACACTTTTCAAGACAATCTAATTGCTTGTCCTCCTTGGTCTAATCCAGCATGTTTTGATTACCCTCTGAACTCCCTGCTTTGTTTTCTTTGCATCTTTTCATCGCATTTGGAGGGACCTCCAGTACTTGGGAATGCCACTGTTGTGCCATATTTTCTGTGTCCCATGGTATGTGTACCACCTTGGAAATTATTTTCTCATTGCTTTCAACAATGAGATTCCTTTAATGCTGAGGGAATCTCCGTGGCTTGTGCTGTAAGATATGACACGAAAATGTCAGGAAAAGCACAGTCGAGCAACATCCCTTTATGTGGCTGATATGCAGGTGTGCGCTTACTCCCGTTTGACCTGCATTTGAGTGTGATTGTTTATTTCTGAAGACAGCCACCTCCCTGTTATAGGAGGGTGTGTGAACACATTTTCTCAGTTGTTCATTTTTACCTCCCCTTGTTTTCAGTTCAGTTGTAAAGGTTATAGGTCACAATAACGGTAAAAAAAACGCTTTTAGATTTATCTTGGTCTCATTTTATTATATCACAAAAACCTGGCATTTGAAGGCGGGAGTGAAAACTTATTATATCCACTGTACATTGCACACTGAAGAAAGAGAGTACATTAAATATTTTCAATTCTAGCTGCAGTGTAAGCGGATGGTTCAGATTTGCCATGTTAATATGTTAGCAAGCGGCACGGTGGCCGACTGGTTAGAGCACCTGCCTCTCAGAGTTCTGAGGACCGGGGTACAATCCCCGGCCCCACCTATGTGGAGTTTGCATGTTCTCCCCATGCTTGCGTGGGTTTTCTCCGGGCACTCTGGTTTCCTCCCACATCCCAAAAACATGCATGGTAGGTTAACTGACAACTCTAAATTGCCCGCAGGTGTGAATGAGAGTGCAATTGGTTGTTTGTTTGTATGTGCCCTGCGATTGGCTGGCAACCAGTTCAGGGTGTACCCCGCCTCCTGCCCGATGATAGCTGGGATAGGCTCCAGCACGCCCGCGACCCTAGTGAGGAGAAGCAGCTCAGAAAATGGATGGATGGATATATTAGCATATGAGTAGCCTACTGTTATTAACAAAATAAAGCAAATAATGTCGTGCAGACACACATATACCCAACAGTACCCAACTGTAGCAGAATAAAATGTTCTCTGATTTGAGTCACTTTAAAGTAGATATAAATGAAGTAAAAATGGACTTAGACATTGAAGGGTAAATTGGCTTCATGTGTGTAAATACAAGTCAGGATTAACATTCACAGTTAAGCAGTAGCAAAGTCATTATTTTGAGCAGCACAAACATCAGTGCAAGAGATTCGCTGTTGTGTTGGTTGTAAAGTACTGCGCATGACTGGACTGAGCACTTAACACGCATGCAATTTTCCCGCAGATGTTTTGAGTGTTTACACAGTAACTAAAGAAATTTTCACATCGTTTATCGTGCGCGCCAACAACCAAACCGCAACTTTGCATTCATTTGAAACCAGAGTTGTGTGACTGTCTCCTGAGAGAGGCAGAAAGGAAGTCGTCGGTTGTGTGAGGTTACAGTGATAAAATGTAGCAAAAGGTAAATTTGAGTGAGAGACACAGATGGGCAGCAAAAGAGGGGGCGAGAGTGACGGAGATGGAGGAGGGAAAGCTGTCAGCTTCCAACACTGTATCGCCCTCCAACGTGTTGGCAGCGCCCTGCTCTGGTGCAAAGAGATTACCAAAGCTCAGCCTGAGGTTGCATGTATGGCCACAGTCATTTCCTCTGACCATCTGACAAATAACTGATGACTGAATCCAAACTACCTCATCTACAGTTTTGATTTAGCAGTGAAGTTTACTGTCCTTAAAGGCTTTATTTATCTGACGCGATCTTTTTTTTTTAATACATTTTTTTATTTTTTATAGAGTAAATTGACTCACCGCTACAAATAAATCTCAAAAATGAAATTCATTCCATTATGGGCAGGATGTGAACACTTATAAAATGCTTTCACAAGATGGCTTCTTGGCATCATCATTTTAGATCCTACTTACAGTGTGTATGTGTCATTGTGCTATAATGTTATGAGGACAATCTGTGCACAGGCAGCATGGGGTTCTGTCAGAACCCCACCGTCAGTTTTGCACCACTGCGAAAAGAATCCGAGAAGAGAAGCTGAGCGGTGACAAGATACACTCGGAGGCTAATCGTGCAGCAAATAAAGGCAAAGAGAGCCCTGCGCCGCTGGCTGCATTGTGGAGCGGCTCCAGCTCGATGTGCTCATGGGAAACATCTCGGTTCCGCTCCCCGGCGGTTCTTTTGGAACTTTCTGGTGTACAGCGGAACCATGCTGGACGATAGACTGTGCCTAATTTTTGACATGGTGTTTTCTTCTCAGTGTTGGCTTTAGTCTGCAAGAACACTCTTTCAAAGATTATTATTGGTTTTTTTTTTTTGCGTCTGCATTGTCATAGCGCTCTCTTTTATGTGGAGACAGCCTGTCTTGTCATATCTGCACCCTTTCCGGCTCTCAGAGGGCGAGGGTAGATGCTTGCTGTTCCCCCTCCACCCGCCACCCCTCCAAGTTGTCCCTTATGTTCCATAGTTCTCTTCAAATAACAATGTTTGTTTGTTTTCTGTGTGAGGCATCTGAGCGAAAAGAAGCTGCAGCCAGATGCATCTCCAAGTGTAAATGTGGGCTGTGTACACTCATCACCTCCATGTTTGCAGGGTAGTGAAGTTAAAGCACAAGCATTAATTGTGTCTCACCTTCCTTTAGAACGGCCGGTGGTGCTCGCGGGCGGCCGTATGTTGAAATGCAACAGAAAGGCCAAGGCGGACTAATTAACTTTGCTCAGCATTCACGCTGGCTGAGATGCGTAACCTTTACACAACCTCGCTTTGTCACCTCCCTGCAAACGTTCGGCTTGAAATTGTCAGTTAATCGCACCAATCATATTACAAAACACGGCTCCCACCTCACCTCCATCTTCCCTTTTTTTTTTTTTTAAATAGTTTTTTTTATATTCTTTCCCACTTTAGGCTTTACTAACAATTTTTTATTCAGGGCAGCTGCAGCACATTGCGCTAGTAAATCAATAAAACAGTGCCCCCTATAAGAGACCTTTGTGTTTTCCTTCCATCGATCCTGTCAGGACAGATGCATTGAAGAGCAAGGCAGGCGATTACCCTCAGCAATCCAAATGTTGATCTATACAGCAGATGACAGGTGCCAGACATCAACTGTGGGTAATTGTGATGCTGAAAGGGGGAATTGTTAATCCTTCTGTCTTGGCGTCCACTCTGTTGCCTGTGATTGGGTCATGAAAGGTGGAGTGGCACTGCATGTGGGCTGTCTGCAGGCACCACGGTCACCCTTTCACCTTGTTGCCAGTCATTGGGGATGAACATTTTCTGTAGTCAGCGTCACAGTGGGAGAGTTACTCTGTTCTACTCAGACATAGACACTTTTGGTATATGGATGCCAAGTGGAATTTGTCTAAAAACGAGTTACTTTTTCGGGGATGAGTTTTATTTTAAGTGTTATCAGACTAGTTTTTTTAAACTAAAAATAAGATAAATAGTCTTACAATTAGGAGTTAGGCAGATTCTTCAATTCCCCCCGCCCCCCAAAAAAGAGGTTTCAAACTGTTTCTTGACATTCCCGGTTAAAGTTTGCTGTTTTTTACACGTTGTGTATTTAAAACAACAACATAGCTGAGCTTTTAAGTCTGCTATTAGCATCTCTGTGGCACTGTTATAACTCTTTAAACAACAAATATTTGAACACATTAGACAGATAATATAACAATCAGCATGGGCGAACAATCCTCTGCGAAGAATGATTAATAGGGCAGAGGAGAGTTGCGACGCATCCTCTGGCTACATGTATATCCGTACATACATGGTAGGTTGATTGAAGACTCTAAATTGCCCGTAGCTGTGAATGTGAGTGCAAATGGTTGTTTGTTTATATGTGCCCTGCGATTGGCTGGCAACCGGTTCAGGGTGTACCCCGTCTCTCGCCTGAAGATAGCTGGGATAGGCTCCAGCACGCCCGCGGCCCGAGTGAGGATACAGAAAATGGATGGATGTATTGTACTGCCACCAGGTGGCCAAGGCACGCATACCAGAAGGAGCAGCATAATGACCATTTAATGGAAGCAAAACATGACAAACGGTTTAATTCTTTAAATTCTATTTAATTATGTAATTACTGTATGTTTTTATAAAAAAAAATATTTTACAGTACTATTTTACCTCAATAAAATAATTTTAAGTAAATGTTTCTTCTTTGAGGCTGTAATGGATTAATGAATTTACATTCAGTGGTGAAAGATGATTTAAGATACGAGTGCTTTGAGTTACGAAAGTGTTCACGGAAAGAATTAAACTCGTATCTTTTGGCTAAGAAAATGGAGCTCACCTTCCTGAGGTAGAGCAGTGATTTCTTATGAGATCTTCCTTCTGTAAACTTTGTACCTTGGCTCCTGTAAGGTTAGGAAACACTGAGGTAGAGGTCGAGGCCAGGGCTAAAGTTGTAAAATAAACAGTCATAGTGTGATTGAATTTTATTTTCGACTGGAGATGAGCTGTAAAGAAAAGCCGGTCATACTTCGAACGCATTTAAATACACTGTTATGAGCCAGGTTGCAGGACTTTGCGTAAATTCTAGTTTCTAGCGAAGGTGCATTCCATTTGCTCACCCAGACATCAAAGTTGTTCGTGGGAATGATACAAAACCCACAAATTAGTATTTTGAGGGAACATTATACCTATTTCATGTTACAACGATATTGTAGCCACAATTTAATTTTTGTCATGTCTGCTGCTGCGTGGTCCTGGAATAAATTTCAAATGGGCTATTTTCATGAGCCTCACGCAAGCTACCTGTGAATGCTCAGACCCCACGCCCCCCACACCCCCCGTGGTAACATTACATTACAGTTTGCAATGCAAGTTGTGTATTTTGACAAGGGACATTTTCTCAGTATTTTAAGACAGTTTTGTTATTACAACCTTTTCCATTCTGTTCATGAATAACAAGGAGTTTCAAAGAGTGCGGACATCCCCTACGGCTTTCACATTTGTCACCTCTGAAATCAGTAATTGAGTATAAGGTTACAATCTGGGATCTTAATCGCTAAAGGGAAGTAAAGGTAATTCTTTTGTTTCCATGGTCCAAACAGGATAACAAATTACTACCTGATTTGTGATTTAACATTTGAGATAAAAGAATATAAACCTGTTAAAAAAAAATGTTCTTTAAAAACAGGTTGCTACTCTGTGACATGACATTTTAGGGAACATCTGGAATTATGTACCCTTTATTATACACAGTTACTGCATCTGTAGTGGTACTGATTCTTGGCAATATTTTACTCTCGCTCTATACTTCTAGCCATTCAAATTGCCATTAATTCATTTTAACAACTGTTTTCTTGATAGCGTTCTAGACAATAATCCTACGAGATAATCATTGTAATCCATCCAAGAAATTTGATTTCAATCCCATTTGACACAAAAGGATTAGTAGTAGTACTTGTAGTTCATTAGTTGTCAGACATGGGCAAAGGTGTTTGATTGTAATCACACCTCTTTTGAGTTTACCTCAAGAGTTTAATTCTCACATATCAGTCCTTCCACAATCAACGGTCGCCACCTTCATTGGCCTGAGGTCAAAGCGATAATTTGAACGAAGGGGCGGATAACATGAATTTTTGGTGCTGAACAGAGGTGTCGATTCCTAGGGGATAAGGAGCGAGAGGAGACGAACTATATCAATAGGGTATGCTCCCAGAACAAAGGTAAAAGGACCGACATCGCGAGTGATTCTGGAGAGACAAATATTCACGCAGTTTAAGTTAGATTCAACGAACCGCTAACACCTTGTGATTCCGCCATAGCGTTTACTACCAAATGCATCAAATATATGACTCATTTGGTAAAGATGAGTCCTTTTAAATGCAAATCGTCCTTGTTGCTCCCTCTTTGAATCAGTCCAACAGATTGGGGGGGAGCACATATGCAAGTGACCTTTTTGTGGAGGTGTGATTTGAAAGACTTTGAGTCATCTTTAGCTTGAGATCGTCTGCTTCTCAATTTGCCAGCTTTGTGCGCTTGACCCACTTTGCGTTGTGGGTCAAAGCTATAGTGATCCCATTAGCTGGTTACTATGTCCTCAATTCCTGTGTTTCTCCAGTGTCAGGCTGCTTTTGATCACTGTAACACAAATTGATGGCTTTCATACATTGCTTTGATTAGACTGCATGATGAGTTACTACACTTTGTTCAAAAGAAATTGATGTTTGTGCATCCAGACGTCTTCAGGGAGGCGAGCATTTTGAACCCAGACGTTCCATGGCCCTCTTTCATAAATCAAAGTTTGTGTGTCCACCGCCATATTTAGCCATCACTGCAAGTAGACGTAAGAAAGATGGATGAAAGTCTACTCCTGACAGCGTTGATTGAAAAATTGTCAGCAAGTGCCACATGTGACAAAATATCCAGCAGAATTCAATACCAACTTCTGGAAATAGGAAAACTTGGTGTCTGCAGTGTAAAATATATGTGTGTGTGTGTGTGTTTCCTTCAAGATTGATCTTTTTTATTTTCTTTTTCTTTTTTTAAATTGTATTACAACCCCAATTACAATGAAGTTGGGACATTGTGTTAAACATAAATAAAAACAGAATAAAATGATTTGCGAATCATGTTCGACCTATATTTAATTGAATACACTACAAAGACAAGATATTTAATGTTCAAACTGATAAACTTTATTGTTTTTAGCAAATAATCATTAACTTATAATTTTATGGCTGCAACACGTTCCAAAAAAGATGAGACAGCGTCATGTTTACCACTGTGTTACATCACCTTTTCTTTTAACAACATTCAATAAACGTTTGGGAACTGACGACACTAATTGTTGAAGCTTTGTAGGTGGAATTCTTTCCTATTCTTGCTTGATGTACAGCTTCAGCTGTTCAACAGTCCGGGCTCTCCGTTGTCGTATTTTACGCTTTATCATGCGCCACACATTTTCAGTGGGAGACAGGTGTGGACTGCAGGCAGGCCAGTCTAGTACCCACACTCTTTTACTACGAAGCCACGCTGTTGTAACACGTGCAGAATGTGGTTTGGCATTGTCTTGCTGAAATAAGCAGGGGCGTCCAGGAAAAAGACGTTGCTTGGATGGCAGCATATGTTTCTCCAAAACCTGTATGTACCTTTCAGCATTAATGGTGCCTTCACAGATGTGTAAGTTACCCATGCCATTGGCACTAACACAGCCCCATACCATCACAGATGCTGGCGTTTGAACTTTGCGTCCAAAACAGTCCGGATGGTTCTTTTCCTCTTTGGCCCGGAGAACACAACGTCCACAATTTCCAAAAACAATTTGAAATGAGGACTCGTCGGACCACAGAACACTTTTCCACTTTGCATCAGTCCATCTTAGATGTGCCCGGGCCCAGAGAAGCCGGCGGCGTTTCTGGGTGTTGTTGATAAATGGCTTTTGCTTTGCATAGTAGAGTTTCAAGTGGCACGTACGGATGTAGCGCCGAACTGACATTGGTTTTCTGAAGTGTTCCTGAGCCCATGTGGTGATATCATTTACATATTGATGTAAGTTTTTGATGCAGTGCCGTCTGCGGGATCGAAGTTCACGGGCATTCAATGTTGGTTTTCGGCCTTGCCGCTTACATGCAGTGATTTCTCCAGATTCTCTGAACCTTTTGATGATTTTATGGACCGTAGATGATGCAATCCCTAAATTCCTTGCAATTCTACGTTGAGGAACATTGTCCTTAAACTGTTTGACTTTTTTCTCACGCACTTGTTCACAAAAAGGTGAAGCTCACCCCATCTTTGAACGACTGAGCAATTCAGGGAAGCTTCTTTTATCCCCAATCGTGGCACCCACCTGTTCCCAATTAGCCTGTTCACCTGTGGGATGTTCCAAACAGGTGTTTGATGAGCATTCCTCAACTTTCTCAGTCTTTTTTGCCACCTGTCTCAGCTTTTTTGGAACATGTTGCAACCATAAAATTCTAAGTTAATGATTATTTGCTAAAAACAATAACGTTTATCACTTTGAACATTAAATAGCTTGTCTGTGTAGTGTATTCAATTAAATATAGGTTGAACATGATTTGCAAATCTTTGTATTCTGTTTTTATTTATGTTTAACACAATGTCCCAACTTCATTGGAATTGGGGTTCTATTTAATGAGTGCCCAACAGGCCAATCTTCTTCCTCTGCCTTCTTTCACCTGTTGGACAATTATTTTCAATTATTTAAAACACGGGCTGCGTATTATAACACGTTGCATAGCATCTGTTGTTGTAAAAAAGTACAATTCTCATTAGCATTTTAGATTCTTGAAATTTTGGAGTTCAACAGAAAGGAGAAACAATCAGTGGTAGCTCGCGGAGTTTTTGCCGGGGGGCGCTAATAATATGCCAATATCAAGGTAGCGCTTGTACAGTTTAATCAGAAAATAACATTTTATGTAGTTATTTATGATCGTATTATTATTATTTCAATATTGCCTTATGTTGTTATTATGATGTTATGATGTTGAGTAATCAGTACAGCACTTTGTTAAAGCTGTAGTTGTTAAAGTGCTATATAAATAAAGTTGAGTTGAGTTTTAAAAATTTTTTACACGGCATTTCAATTGTGAAAGGCATTTCAAATTTTTTTTTTTTTTAATAAAAAAAAAGAAGCTAAATATAAACGCACTGTTACATACGCTAGCAAGGTTCAAACCCGCATCAACAAAATCATCAACAGCAAATCATCCACCTTTAAGGCTAGTGGTCCTCCCACTCAACCATATTGCCAGTGTTAACCCATGTAACTCATAATCGGTCACTAACGTTGCCTCGGCAATGCATTGTACATGACCCCGCCCCGAATGTCCCAATTTAACGAGACGGTAAACGGTGTCTGAACACAAACGAATGACTTACTCATTAACAGTATACTATATATACTATACTATATATTTATCCTACTCATCTAAAAATAAATATGCAGATAATCTGTAATATTTTTATTAAAATATTTCATTTTCATTTTTTAACTTTTTTAAAAATTATTATTATTATTTTTTTAATATAATTCTTATTCAATGTGACTCAGCTGACCGGTAGGGCAGCGCCACTGAAAAACGATATCAGGATTCTACGTGCTACATTGCTCCAGCATTGTCAGAAAATATTCTGGACTGCACCAGTCTTGGACACGTTGGTTTGGAGGTGTTCTTGATCCTAATCAAAGGTGAACTCCCGATTGATTCTAATCAGAATTGTGACCATGTGTCGTCTTTGCGGGGGAAAGCCGACATCAGTCCTTCCTCCTACGCTCGGCTGTGTTTTGATTCAGTGATAATTCACAGTGCAGGGAGAAAGATAAGCGATTCAGCTTTGATTGTAAAATTTTACTTTTTTAAATTATAAGACATATGGAAAGCATTATGAGTGGGAAATACAGCTGAAAACTACAATAGGTCATCATGTATAGGCGTAAAAACAAAACAAAATGCTAACTCACAATTAAGATATTTCCGGAAGGTTTATGGGGAAAAGTATTGTTTTGCATATTTGTGACAGTTTGATTGATTTAGCCTTTTGCACAATGAGATAATTTTCGTCGATTTGCATGTACACTCACTGCTGAGTTGACAGTATCAGCAGTTGGTCGATCGTGATAAATGAGTGTGATTAAAAAGCTGTTGTTAAGGGGGACAGCCACTGTTAACACATCGTTTCACAAAATGCTCACAAAAGCAGGTCAGGACTGGAGAAAAGTCCATTCTTGGCCTCAGAACTGCATTTGAAGTCCCTGTTAAGAATACATCTTAACTCAAACTCAACTTAATACATTTTAACCTTTTAGGTTGGGCCTATACATACTTTCTATGCTATAACTTCCATTTTTTTCCAGAGGAAATAATCGAAATTCCGTCAAACATCATTAAAGCCTTTATTATCTGTTCAAGAAATATCCTTTGTGTGGGCATCAGCAGTTGGAGTTCTAGGGGGAGGGCAGTCAAAAAATAATAATCTGAGGTCATTTAAACCCCTACTATGTAGTACTGAATTATGGGGATATCACGTTAAACTGTATTTCCCCATTTTAGTTTTCCTGATTTTTTTGTTTTTGTTTTTTGTTTTTTTATGGGGTCTGGCTAAAATGTCTCCCCGTGACGTACTTTGGCATCTGGCATGAGTCCACCCTCCCCACTCAGTAATAACCATTCCTTCGCATCAATAGTTATCCAGAGCAATTGCAAGTTACTATTACAAGGCCCACTTTGGGCGTGCAGTTAGCTAGCTATGCCTACACCCCGCAAATCCCTGGATGCCACAATTTACATAATAGCTCAGTGTCATTATTTAAATTCTCAACCGAGGACGAGATGCCGTGGATGAGCCCGCTGCCCGTCTGCTACCGGGAGGAGCAGCAGTTAGCTGGTGAGCTAGCTGGTGAGCTTGCCGGTGGATAGCGTCTCTTGTTGTGCTGTGGAAAGCCCCACAATGACCCTGCGGGACATATTCCAGCCGCTTTTAGCGGATAAATTTACCCCTTTCCAATGTGTAGGTATTAGATGTAGGGATGTGTAGGTATTAGAAAGATGCATTTCTCTGGTTGTAGTAGTTGTATTTGATTGACAGTTAACAGCTGAGTAGGGTGTGATTTTTAGCGCATTCAGTGGACACACTCACAGCATTTGAGAGCAGACAACGATTTGATTTATCATGATTTTGAAGTCACATTTTATACACTTGAGGATTTTTTTTAATCATTTGAATTTGTCAGGGTTGTTAACAACACTCGTCTCTGTGGTGTGTCATTAAAAAACAAAAACAATGCATATCGTGCTGTTAGTTCATTTAATGAGCTTCAGTTCCTGGAAGAATACGACTTGTTGAATTCTCTAAGTTTTAATGTTCCATTGAAATATTGTTATCACGGTGTAAGAAGGCATTTGTGAATGTCTTTCAATGCATACTAAGGGAGAAATGTGGCTCAGAAAATCAGCCATTAAACAAATCATTTGACTTTTCAATGTGATCCTCTATCTCGTGTTGAAGACCAATCTCTGGAGACATACTGCCTTTCAATGAGTGCATATGAGACTGTGCAGCTTCTCTTCCTGACAAGCAGTGAAGACAAGTCCCTTCAATTATTCTTCAGTGACGTGAGAAGCATTTGACAATAGCCGCACGTGCCTCAGTAAAAGAACGCTTACTTACATTAGGAATATCCTGGACAAGCTCACATGATCATTTATTGATGTAGCAAAACATGAATTGAACATTTGATTCGCAAGCTAGTTTGTCAACCCGTCCTCTAGTGGGAGCAGCGAAACATGCATTTAATTGATGTTCAACTGATATACAGTACATGTGCAAGGCCCATGTTTAAGTTGTGAAAAATGAGCAACAACTTCCTACCCGTTCATGGTTTAAATTTGAATTTATTTCTTATTTCTTATACTTTCATTCTTTTTACATCCAGAGATGAGATGTCAAAGTGGAGTATTGTAACCCTTGGCAAGAGAATACTTTTGCAGAGCAGATCCAATATTCTTGCAGATGTCGATACAAGCTAAAAGTGTCAGTACGCCTAAAAATTATTTTTCACATAACTTCCAATTCGACAGAATGTATCCATATTTGATAATGATCGTGAACTATGCAGAGTTCTTAAGGTACATAAAAAAAGTCTTGCAAGCAAGATAGATTGACAAAAAAATAAAAGATGTGTATGAAAATGGCAGATTTAATCATATCTATAGGTGTGAATGAATATAATTTAATATTTACATTAGTTGTTGTAACCAACTAGTCGATGCATCGACTTTACTCCTCAACGTTTATAGCTTGAAGACGATTAAACCACGTATTTTGGCATTAACAACACTGGCACAACGCTGAAATCAACAAGTGGTGGTTTTGCGCTGCAAACGAGCAGCAGTACCTCAAGTGTGTGGCAATATTTGAATATAAATTAGATCGGGACCAAGTCTGTCCTCAAATATAATAAATACACACCCATCTGAAAAGGCAACCGCTACCGCTAGCTGACGAGCAGCCTTAAATCCTCACGTCAGCCGTCAGCGAATTCACCAAACGCCCTCTTGTAACTATAATAAGATGAGCCAATATACTGTAACTATGCAACCGAGTATGACAGGGAGAATGAGTGAGCCAACTTGTGTTTGGAGGGGCGCACCGCGAGTTGACAAGTGAAAAAAATACCAATGACGTCATCGATTAATCAAAGTCGACTCAACTATTATCACCTTTGTCGATTACAAAAAAAAATCTGGAGTCTTTCAACCCCTAATTTACATTGCAGTCAATAACTAAACTGAGGGTGTAAGGAATCATACCACTGTTGTGATCCAGAGAATGTTGCCTATTATAGCTCCACCCACATTTAACCACCCTGAGTGCAGTTGCCAGGCAACCATGGGGACTCAAGCAAGTGCTTTCCAAGAAACAGTTCAAGGCATAAGTCACACTTATCAGGATGACAAGCTCAAATTACAATTGACCCTTCCTGGAGTCAACGTTCTCTTCTTCTCCTCTTCAAGATTCCACAGATCAGCTATGCATCAACAGCTCCGGAGTTGAGTGATGACAGGCGCTACGACTTCTTCTCAAGGGTGGTTCCTCCAGACTCCTTCCAGGCCCAGGCCATGGTTGACATAATCCGAGCAATGGGCTGGAGTTACGTCTCCACCATCGCCTCCGAGGGCAGCTATGGAGAAAAAGGAGTGGAGGCCTTCACGCAACTCTCCAAAGAAGCAGGTGAGCCGTCTATTAAGAGCCCTGGAAACCCCAAAAGTTTTTTTTTCTTCTTCCTAAAACACCTTTGTGTGATTTAAAACATGCTTGTGCCTTTTTCACTCAGCTGAAAAATGCTATCTTGCATTTCCAATTCATCTTAACATTCCTTGTTTTGGGAGGATGAATAATTGATGTTTGGCAATGTGTGCCTGGGACCCCCAGTGAGTTGCAAAGTGTTACTGCAGATGTAGACAGAGAAGAGACTTGTAGAGAAAATCTCACATCACAATAATGAGCGTTGCTTTTTTATTTATTATTATTATTTTTTTATGTTACCAATGTAGCTTTTCACAGCCGCAAAACACATGAGGAGTTGTGTGAAAATGTCTGAAGTATTTTCTTTGGACAAGAGGGAAGAGAGAATTTGGCACGAGTTTTGTGTTTTCCTGTCCCCTTTCTGTTTTGCTCATCCTCATCCCTTTTTTTCCTTTTGTGTATCGCGGCTACTGAGCGTACTCGACTGAGAATGGTAATGATAGTCAGTGATCTTGGTGCTCAGCCAGCACAAACCACTTTAGTTGCTTGTATGAGGCAGCAGGCCTTTAGATTTTTCATCTTTTTAGAGAAGAAGGTTACCCCTTTTGGCAAGGGTCTCCGTTCTCGAAGATGCAATTGAAATCAATTCAGCCAAAGCCCTGATTGATACAATTTTGAAACTACAAATACTTTAGGAGACAAAAACTGGTAATACAATATATATGATATATAATTCAATATATATGATATATAATACTATAAACTGAAACAACCCTTTTGTATGTTAAGCATACACAAATTTCAGAAATGCAAGTCTATCCTTCGTTGTACGTCGTGCATTTCATGTTTGAAATGGTTTAAGTAGAGTGACGCTTCTGAAAGCAGCTCATGAAGATGTTTTTGAGCCATCACATTTTAAACTGAAATCGGCATAATTCATAGGATACATACAATTACATACATACGATTGTGACGTGTCAATCAACAGCGCAAAACATTACCTTCATAATCCTCGTTTGTCAGTAGTGGGTTTATTTAAACAGTCAGCTCCATTTTTGATGGTGTTTTGACTCGTGTGCTGAAGTGATAGCAGATCATGTGAATTGACAGATGTACGACAGTATGTAAGCCACGTGACTTGCATGTGTTTGCGTTGTTTCATTCATAATGTTTTTATCCACATATTAATGTGATTTTGTGTGTGTGTGTAATTTGATGGAAGGACGAGATAGAGTTAAGGGTCTATCTGTCTTTACTGTAAGCTTTACTCCTGTGATTGGTGGTCAGTCCCTGTGACCCTGCACAGGCTCAGCACTATATACTGTAGGATAAAAATGGATGGCTAGATGGATGAGATAAGGCTGAAGTCTCATCAGCTTTGGCAGTATAGCCACTGCACAGTGTTTTGCCTCAGCTGGGTTGACCCAACAAATAACTACATCATTGCCCTTGGTTAGTTTCGTGAAGACTAAGTTAGATCACTTCATATTGAACAAAATACAAATAATACAGCATCTTGAAATCTAATTATGACGGGTCACCAACATGGCCATTGCTACCCTCCCACCAGTGATGGGACATTGTGATTTCCGAGGAATGTTGTAGAAGTGATCATTTGGTAAACACTTGCAGAGATTTTTTTCGAAAGAAAGTGTTGCACATTGATATTTACTGTAATTTCTCATGCATAATGTGCACCCCTGTATAATACGCACCCCCAAGTTGACCTCAAAATTCTGAAAAACCTTTCTACCTATGTATAAAGCATTTTTACACTGCATGTTTTTGCTTCTACCCATATGATCGAAGCATAAAATATTATCTTTTGTTAGTTTTTGAAAATAATTATTCTGAAGTTAAGCACTTTATTTGAGCACGTAATACTTTCTTCATACTTACTTGCTCTTATTTTGAAATTCACAACCCTACTTTTATTTAGTAAATGAGAAAACACAGAGTTGTGCTCATATGTTTGATTACCGAGGCAGAATTTGTAAGATGAGTACAATTCTTTAAAGAAAACATGAAGGACCAGGCGAAACACATTTAATTTTATTTTAATGGGATTCAAATTAAACTGTCAAGCATTTCAGTAAAGCATTATCATTAAACAAAACATAAACATAAAGAAATTAATAATGGTTGTTGTTCAGTCATCAGTCGTTTTAAAAAATTAAATAAAAAATGTCACAAATTCTGCCTGGGTATGTAAACTTATGAGCACAGCTGTACAAATATGCAGGCATATATACTCCTGTCATATTGGAATGGAAGTGCAGGCTACACCTTTTTAATAACCTCTAGATGGCGGTGGCATATTGGAATGAAAGTGTGCAGCTTTTTAATAACATCTAGATGGGGGCATACATTTATGAAATGTGAAGGTTTTTTTCATTTTCCCCTACACCTTTGTATAACGCTATTGACTTTTGACAATTTTTAGGGGGATAAAATGTGCATTGTACACGAGAAAGTTCGGCACTTGTTTCATACCTTGTTAAATCATTGTCTAATAATTATTGTGAGAAATCATTAAATCATTAGTTATTATTAATAATACATCGTTAATGTTTTTTAGCAAATGTTTTATTTTCAAAGTGTGTATCAATCTGGGAGCCCTTTGCATTGATCGGTACTGAAAAAGTAGCTTTCAGTTTAAAAAAAAAAAAAAAGGTTGGGGATCACTGTTTGATATAATATTAATATTGTATAATGTATATACAGTAAATTGATTAAAACATAAAAGACAATCTGTGATTGCAACTGCAACCTTGTGAAAATAAGCGCTACCAAAAATGGATGGATGAAGAATTGGAAATAATCAAAAGAAATCAGTGATGTGGTTTCGATAGGGCAGCACAGTGTCCTCGTGGTAAGCACTGCATCTGCCTCACAGTTCTGAGGATTTACGTTCGAATCTTGGCTCAGTTTGTAGAGTTTGTACGTTCTCTCTGTTCTTGTGCGGGTTCCCCCCAGGTTTTTCCTACATTGCCGAACATTCATCTTCAGTTGATTGAAGACTCGAAATTTCACAGGCGATTGTAAATTGATGGATGGATGGATTGAATAATCTACAATTGTCCATCAACGAAAGACCTGCTTTAGAGGCACAACAACAAGAGCTTGGGGTGCGTTGTTACCCACCTCCGCCTGAGAGCGTCCCGATCCACTCGGTAAACCACCAGGGAGGGATCACCGTCCGTCTCTTGCATCACAATAATGTGCGCGAACCTCAAACATGGAAAAACGAAGTAATGAAACCCTGCAGGCACTGATCAGAAGTCCAACATGCATTAATATTTTAGTTGTGTACGTTCACATCTAGTGTGATCACTCATTAAAACTTGAAGATGCTGTTTGCAGCTCTGTAATATACGTCAAGTGACAGACAGACTCACAGAGTGAGAGAAAGGATAGAATTCCGGATAAAATCTCCTGATTTAATACTTATTTTGAAAGTTTCAATTCCCCCTAGATCCTGAGGAACACAGCTTCTCCCTGCTTGCTTTCTCAGAGACATATCTTATGGATTTTGTTTAAATACATTGCACAGAGCAGTAAAAAAAACTACAATCCCAATTCCAATGAAGTTGGGATATTGTGTTAAACATAAATAAAAACAGAATACAATGATTTGCAAATCATGTTAAACCTATATTTAATTGAATACACTACAAAGACAAGATAATTAATGTTCAAACTGATAAACGTTATTGTTTCAGCAAATAATCATTAACTTAGAATATTATGGCTGCAACACGTTCCAAAAAAGTTGGGAGAGGTGGCAAAAAAGACTCAGAAAGTTGAGGAATGCTCATCAAACACCTGTTTGGAACATCCCACAGGTGAACAGGCTAATTTGGAACAGGTGCGTGCCATGATTGGGTATAAAAGGAGCTTCCCTGAATTGCTCAGTCATTCACAAGCAAAGATGGGGCGAGGTTCACCTCTTTGTGAACAAGTGCGTGAGAAACTAGTCGAACAGTTTAAGGACAATGTTCCACAACGTACAATTGCAAAGAATTTAGGGATTTCATCATCTACGGTCCATAATATCATCAAGAGGTTCAGAGAATCTGGAGAAATCACTCCATGTAAGCGGCAAGGCCGATAACCAACATTGAATGCCCGTGACCTTCGATCCCTCAGGCGGCACTGCATTAAAAACCGACATCAATCTGTAAAGGATATCACCACATGGGCTCAGGAACACTTCAGACCACCCGGACTGTTATGGACGCAAAGTTCAAAAGCCAGCATCTGTGATGATATGGGGCTGTGTTAGTGCCAATGGCATGGGTAACTTACACATTTTTGAAGGCACCATTAATGCTGAAAGGTAGATACAGGTTTTGGAGAAACATATGCTGCCATCCAAGCAACGTCTTTTTCATGGACGCCCCTGCTTATTTCAGCAAGACAATGCCAAACGACATTCTGCACGTGTTACAACAACGTGGCGTCGGAGTAAAAGAGTGTGGGTACTAGACTGGCCTGCCTGCAGTCCAGACCTGTCTCATATTGAAACTGTGTGGCGCATTATGAAGCGTAAAATACGACCACGGACAACCCGGACTGTTGAACAGCTGAAGCTATACATCAAGCAAGAATGGGAAAGAATTCCACCTACAAAGCTTCAACAATTAGTGTCCTCAGTTCCAAAACGTTTATTGAATGTTGTTCAAAGTAAAGGTGATGTAACACAGTGGTAAACATGACCCTGTCCCAGCTTTTTTGGAACGTGTTGCAGCAATAAAATTCTAAGTTAATGATTGTTTGCTAAAAACAATGAAGTTTTTTTCAGTTTGAACATTAAATATCTTGTCTTTTTAGTGTATTCAATTAAATATAGGTTGAACATTATTTGCAAATCCTAGTATTCTGTTTTTATTTATGTTTAACACAACGTCCCAACCCAACGTCCCAACCCCCTGATACGGGCTGTTCGGTCCCTGTACAACCGGAGTCAGAGTTTGGTCCGCATATCCAGCAGTAAGTCGGACTCGTTTCCGGTGAGGGTTGGACTCCGCCAAGGCTGCCCTTTGTCACCGATTCTGTTCATAACTTTTATGGACAGAATCTCTAGGCGCAGCCGAGGCGTAGAGGGGGTCCGGTTTGGTGGCCTCAGTATTGCATCTCTGCTTTTTGCAGATGATGTGGTTCTGTTGGCTTCATCAAGCCGTGACCTCCAACTCTCATTGGAGCAGTTCGCAGCCGAGTGTGAAGCGGCTGGGATGAGAATCAGCACCTCCAAATCTGAGACCATGGTCCTCAGTCGGAAAGTATTGTTCACGAGTGAGGGAAGAATGGAACGGGAGATCGACAGGCGGATCGGTGCAGCATCTGCAGTGATGCGGACTTTGTATCGATCCATTGTGGTAAAGATGGAGCTAAGCCGAAAGGCGAAGCTCTAGATTTACCGGTCGATCTACGTTCCTACCCTCACCTATGGTCACGAGCTGTGGGTCGTGACCGAAAGAAAGAGATCCCGGATACAAGCGGCCGAAATGAGTTCCCTCCGCAGGATGTCCGGGCTCTCCCTTAGAGAGAGGGTGAGAAACTCGGTCATCCGGGAGGATCTCAGAGTAGAGCCGTTGCTCCTTCACATCGAGAGGAGCCAGATGAGGTGGCTGGGGCATCTGATTCGGATGCCTCCCAGACGCCTCCCTGGTGAGCTGTTCCGGGCACGTCCCACTGGGAGGAGACCCCGGGGACAACCCAGGACACGCTGGAGAGACTTCATCCTTCGGCTGGCCTGGGAACGCCTCGGGATCCCCCCCGGAAGAGATGGATGAAGTGGCTGGGGAAAGGGAAGTCTGGGCGTCCCTGCTAAAGGTACTGCCCCTGCGACCTGACCTCGGATAAGCGGTAGAAAATGGATGGATGGATGGATGGACAACGTCCCAACTTCATTGGAATTGGGGTTGTATTATTATTGTGACTTCAACAGCTATGTAGCGGGAACGGAATAATAGTGCAGTTGTTGACTCATCCTTTTGCCGCTAAGCAGCAGTCATTTTTGCATATTTTGTATTCAAATACAAATGGGAATTATTTGCTTTAAAGAAAACCCTTTAGAGTACCCCAGGCATCTTATCTTAAAAAAAAAACACATTAATTATGCAAGCGCATTTCACAGGATTCATTCACATGCTTTTTGCACCAAAGCTCAGTGAAATCAGTCAAAACAGAAGTAAACATCAAAGTAAATGTTAATATTTACCACTGACACGCCATAAGAGACGTTGCAGTGGTAACAAACATTGTGATGCATCGTATTGTTGATTCTTATGGTACAGTAGGCCCAGCTGTAGACCACCGTAAGAGTCAACAATACGATACATCACAATGGTGGCTACTGAGTAGGGATACACCAACACTTATCATTATTGTCACTTTCTGATGAGAATCCTGTACGTGCTGCTGCATGCTTTATGATGAGATTGTCCTTTAAATGTGACGTGAATCTTGCTTTTTGTCCGTCAACACTGCTTTTCTAAACAGACAGTGAAAACATGCTTCGTTATTTTCAATGACTGGCTGCTGGACTATTAACTGCTTGAGTCACAACAAGGTTAAGATTAAGACAAGAGCTGATCATTGTTTTAGTTTACTGTAGCAAAGAAAATGCAGACAACCTCAGATAATGATGGCAAAGTTTGTTCTAAAAAACATTTCTGCTAAACTAAGTGCAAATGATGTCTGTACATGGTTGGGTTTGTAAAATCGTTATTAAGTCATTCACTGCCGTGGATGTTTATATTTGTCATCTGGAGTCCAAGCATTTACTGCCACAGGTGTACAGTATATTGGTCAAGCACATTTTTCAGCTACACGTGAAAGAGGGTCTTGCCCATCTTGTCTGTGAAATTCAGGTTTGTAACTACTGTAATGACAAACAGATCCCTGTAGATGGCGGTGTTGCATTGCTTTGGATTGGAGATCAGCACAGCTTTTGAGTTGAAGATAAAGATTAGAGGGTGAATCTCAGCTTGTCCCGTCGAATATGAGGGTGAGAAATACCAACGTGGGAAGTGAGACAAGTTTAGGCAAATGACGCTCGAACAGATTATGCATATGTATGGTATAAGCAGAATATGTATCTGTCTCATTCGGTTGTTGAAAGTGTATGTCATGATTCTTAGCTGAACTTGAGACGTGTGATAATTCATTCGCTTTCTTAGTTGTATATCTGTGAATGAATTATTTTTTTTTGCAATCAAGAGCCCTTTCTCAGCCTTGTTTCTCTTATTTTATAGTTTGAGGTGTCACAAAAGAAAAAAATATCTGCTTGACATACTGTATGCAAATAATTGCAAATACCGGTATTTAATTAACCATATCATCTTATCTTCAGACTGTTTTTATTTTTATTTTATGCCTTACTATGGTTTTCTTCTTCAGTCACGTAGCAGTCAGTACATTTTCAACAAGGATGCATCTTCCCTCGTGATGCAATCACTTGCAAAAAAAACTGGATAATCTCAAATGCATGTGCAAATATTGAATATGATTCTCTCGGATTGTAAAACGTGACTTCCTGTATTTTGCTGTGAGCACACATTTCCAGACAACACTAGAGCGAGTAGAAGACATGGTTATTATTGTAGCATCCGTGCACACTGATGTACGAGACCTTGAGACGTTTTTTTGCGGCCGGTCTATTTGTAAATGTCAAAGGCATTAGTAGGATTCTCACTTCACCACTTCAAGGAGAACCATCCTGCGGACTAATGCAATATGGCTGCCCATTTCCTCCAGCCAAGTTTAGAGTGACGGTCAGCGTGTATTGATCTCTGCTTTTATCTGATTCACTTTTTTTCCATTTTTTGCTTGGTTTAGGCACTATTTCCCGCGTACCTTCATCCTGGCTGCAGGTGAATCTTGCAGAGATAGATCTTGTTTGTGTGTGTGTGTTTTTTTCTTTTTTTTTTCTTTACCGTCTGCCTGGCCTGGACTACATTTGAGGAAGGCCTCCCACAGGGCATCGCAGTTGAATTGATTGTCGCAAGTTGCCAATTTGCTGGAGGAGAAGGAGGCGGGATGTTAGTTAGCAGTTGCAGTGATCTGGGGAGCAAGCCAGATGTATCTGAAAATAGTGTAAAATAGAGCATGCTATTTTTTGCATGACCCCGTGGCAGAGGCAAGTCTCCCACTGGCAGAGGAACAACATGCAGGATATAGACGGATGCGATGAACATGGATGTCAGCTCATTTGATATGCTCCCATTTATTCATGATGAGACGAAGGGAAAAGCTTGCCCTTTTTTCCACTGTCAAGGTGATAAATATAATTTCAGCACTCGGGCTCCCGCAGAGGTTTAGCTTCTCAGGGAGTTGAATAGGGTAGCGGGAGGTCAAATCCATTGAGAGCCTTCAATTTTAAGGGGATTTGTATTTCGAGAAGCAAAACGGTGAAAGTTGATTCTTTGGCCTGGGCAAGCATTTTCCTATCTGAGGGCACGGAGGATGAGGATGAATAATTGAGACAGTTTAATGCGCTGCAGGACCTATGGCACCGATGACAAATACGCTGCGAATTTCCAAGCATTTAGCCATCATGATCATTAAACTGGCGTCTGCATATTAATCTAATGGGGAGCAAAGGATTAGGAACCCCAACACACACAGTGCTGATGTCAGGCTGTTTGATGATCATGGGTACAAGATTAAGGTGCAGCTAAAAATATCCTTCCAACCAAGGAGCCAGGTTCCGTTCACATCGCCATGGTATGGTTTGGATGGAGGATTCCGCATCTACTAACCGTGACCGGTCATTAAAGGCTATATAAATAAACTCGAATTTACTTGACTTTGGACCGCTATCTCACTAAACCGAGCAGCAGAACGTCAAAAGCCAAAGACATTTGTTACACCATATATAATGTGTAAAACTAATCTGTTGCTGTTGTTCAAACTGTTGTCATTATATAAATATTGTCAACTGTCATACAAGTGTAAATAGAAGTTGCAACTGTCAATCAAATGCCACAACTACGTTTGAGCCACGAAACTGTTTCTGCTTAAAACATCCGGTGGCTGGACAATTGCTGCGACAAGAGGCGCGAGCCACCAGCTAGCTCGCAAGCTAACTGGCTTATGGTGGGTTCCTTGGATCGCATCACCTCCTCGCTTGGTATTGTGTCGGTTTGTGGGTCCACATAACAGAGAAACTCAGAAATTATCTGCAACCACTCAATAAATAGCAATGTGTTGAGCTTCCCCTTCTGCAATGAACCATACTGTACTATTGCCACTGGTATCCTTACAAAAGGAGACTGGGCTCGAACGTGTCAGATGTTTTGGATCCCTATGCAATGGAAACACAAAACAGGGTCACGATTTGAAAACACTTTGCTTGTGACTTAAACGGATATTTTCCTTCCACCGTTCTGTCTGACGAAAAATAGTATCACGTAGAAGAAAAAAAATGGAGGACGCCGTGAGGCTAGTAAGGTTGACATTTCTCACATCACGTTGCTCAGCGGAGACAGGCAGCTCTCCTTTGCACCTGTCTTACAGGGCCCAGGACTCTCGTCCCCCTTTCTCCTTGTAGTGATAGGCAGAGGCGGTCCAACACACAACCCAGTACTCTGCAAGTACAGATACAGCACTTGAATTTTCATCGATCCTGCCTCTCTCACTCCTTGACTGACAGATAGATGAGGTGTTCCGCAGCCATTCTATAATTTAGACACCAAAGGCTGGTCCACGACAGTCCACTCCAAAGCCGAGATCTGCTTCTGAACTTCATCAGTCCTTCCTGTGGTCTCTCTCATTCTGCATTACTGACCAATGTGAGCTGTAATATATTTTGATTCACGGCTGTTATAGCACCATTACTCCTCACTGCAGGCTAGTAGGGGTTTTGTTATTACGGACTTAATGCTTTTTCGTGAGACCTGAGCTATCAGTATAATATGAGGGGTTTTTTTTTAGCCTGTGGAGTGACTGGGCGTGATAACTACCTGCAGACAGATTGGCCTTTGCAAGAAAGGTGAGACAAATGTGCCAGTATCAGATGTAGAGTGCATTTAGTGTCATAATATAAGATTTCTGGCTGTAATCTCTTCACAGAAGCTGAGCTTTCACGTCATCCCTGGGAGACCTAAAACACTGACTTCACTGCGCAAATGACACCCAGCTTGTTTCCATTTAACAGAATGCTGCAAGCCCTTAAGCAAGAGCCAAACCCATTGGCGGCATCCCTATGTTTAGGTTTAGTCCACTTAGAGGGGATAACTGCAGTCATCCCACTGGTCTCCAGCCACTTACAGAATCTGCTTTTAAAGAAAGAAAAACATGCCTGCTGATTCTTAGAAAGAGACAGTTGGGAAAAAGTTCAGTAATTGTCATTTTGTTATTGCAAAAAAGCCACCAGGACTGGAGATGCATGATCTGACAGCCAAAAAACTGTTTGTATCAAAGTAATGAGCCAGAGGAGACCAGCAATTAGGCGTTTACTTCCATTTATCTGTCTACTCAGAGAAATGCAAACTATTAAGTTGGTTGAGTGGGAGAAATTTTAATTGGTTTGGGTTGATTCAGAAACGTAAGCTGCTGACCAAGACGAGCCTTGGTGTTACAATCCCACAGGCATTATTTGTTTAGATTTCTGAAAATAAACATATTGCTGTCTTTCTAACCGAAAACAAATGGTAGCCTGTAACAACATGTGCTTCCTGAAGTGTGGATCCCTTTGAGCAAAGCACATAGCTACTCTACGTAGCCAATACCCTTGATCGCGTGTAAACTCATTAGCGGTGACCTGTCGAAAAATGATTTATCGTCAGTATTAATATTCTCTTTGTGATTGCTGCATGTACAAGGCGATTAGATGAGGGCCTGACATCAGATAATGTCTTTCAATAAAAAGGCAATGACAAATCCATAACATAAAATCTGTAACTTTATGTCCCTGTTGGTCAGGATTTTTGGATTTGTTGTCAGGGATATTGTTTATCCCTCTCACTCGTGCAAAAAGATCCTGGCATCGAGTCCGGCGTGATGTGTGATTTATTGCATGTCGCTCTGCTTAGTCGGTCAATGCCAAAGTGTGATTAAAAAGAAAAATCACTTACAGGACAATTTATTAGGTATGCCTGCATAATCTAGACAAGCGCTATATGAACAATTCTGCCTTGTCAATAATTAGCTCAGCAATGTTTTTATTACAGTATTGTAGTGGTAGTTTGTCGTGGTAATGACCTGCACTGCATCATTTGGTGACGTGTACCTTATTTAGCAGGATGAAAGGGGAAACTCATTACAAAAAAGGCTCCCAGTGTGACGATGCGCAGTTGTGTGACAGTGAACACAGAAGCATGTTGTTAAATAAATACCTCAATGACAAGCCAAGCTGAACATCATTATCTTTGCAAATGGAAGAATTTGCTCGACAGCTCTTGTACAGTAGATTAGGAGTGGGCAAACACAGTGATGTGCGGTGAGGTTCAGATTTACAAATTTATGAGCCAAACAAGAGTAGTGTGGCAGCTCGACATTTTATCGGCATCCTTTTCACACTCAATATTTGGCTGATTAAGAACTGTTACCTTTTTCAGCGGTTTAGAGAGAGTATGTTAGCCATCCCGTTTCAATTAGTAGTCCAGTTTGAGACATTTTTATTGTTAGATATAACATCTTCCATGTTTGGCTTCCATTTGGAGCAAAATTTGGAGAGACGTTGGGTCTCTGCGTAGAAGAAGAACGTCAGCAACTTGAACATGTGTGCTCTCATACACCGGGGTTGCCTCAAAGTGGCGGCAGAGTTGTGCCTGCCTCACTTTACGCTTTAAAAAAAACAAAAAAAAAACTGTGGTTTTATGCCATCAACAAAACTATATTAAATGCATTAGCTTGACTATTGAAAATTAGAGCATTTTAAAAATGTAATTATATTGGAGACATAAAGGGAAGCTGAAACTTGTCAGCTTCCTCAACCCAGTTAGTGAGAAATTGTGCAATCTCAGGCGAGGTGAGAGGAGGCGGTCTCGCTGCTCCATTCGTGTCTCGCTCCTGTGGAGTATTTGAACAGGAAACACGTAAAGTCAGCAGTTTTGAATATGAAATCATGACTATTATTAAATTTAAAAAGGAAATTAATGTAAAGCACACACCAGAGAGCAAAAATAGAAAATAATTTGATTTCATCATTATTTGTTAATTTTTGTATTATTCATGATGCAGGTGAAGTTCTGGCTCCCTGACCCCGCGCCCCTCAGGTAAACAAACTATGGCTCGGGGCACGTACAGCCCACTCCATTATTTAATCTGGCCCTTCGAGCATTTACTGTAGCATTAATTTTATATATTTCTTCCTGGAATTGGTGAATTAAAATGTACTTATTATTTTTTTAAATTAATTTTGTACAAATGTATTTCATTAAATGATTGATTAATTGATTTATTGTAAATAAAAATGGTAAAATAATTTTACATACTGTATACATTTGACATTTAGTTTCTTAAATAATGGGTTAGTTCCAATCAATTTAATGAAACATTATAAAATTCACAATGATAACAAATTCATCCATCCATCCATTTCAACACCGCTTATCCTGGTTACGGTCGCGGGACGCTGGAGCCTATCCCAGATGACTTCGGGCGAAAGGCGGACTACACCCTGAACTGGTCGCCAGTCAGTCGCAGGGCACATATAGACACGGACAACCATTCGCACTCACATTCACATTGTCACTGAGTCAGGCGAGTGTACCACTACACCATCAGTGACTCTGATAACAAATTATTTAACTTATTGATATAATGTATTATTTTAAAATGTAAAACAAATACACATCTTTATTTAATGTATTAATGTATTGTTTAAAATAGGTTAAAATAGGTCGTTTATAAACTCTGGAGCTGCCCACGGTGAGAGGCGCCGAGCAGGTGTGACTATACTTATTGCCCCCCGGCTTGGCGCCTGCACATTGGGGTTCACCCCGGTGGACGAGAGGGTAGCCTCCCTCCGCCTTCGGGTGGGGGGACGGGTCCTGACTGTTATTTGTGCCTACGCACCAAACAGCAGTTTTGAGTACCCACCCTTTTTGGAGTCCTTAGAGGGGGTGGTGGAGAGCGCTCCCGCTGGGGCCTCCATCATTCTGCTGGGGGACTTCAATGCTCACGTGGGCAATGGCAATGAGACCTGGAAGGGCGTGATTGGGAGGAACGCCCCTCCCCAATCAGAACCCAAGCAGTGTTCTGTTATTGGACTTCTGGGTTCACCACGGATTGTCCATAACGAACACCATGTTCAACCACAAGGGTGTCCACACATGCACTTGGCACCAGGACACGATGATTGACTTTGTGGTTGTGTCATCGGACTTGCGGCCGCATGTCTTGGACAATCAGGTGAACAGAGAGGCGGAGCTGTCAACTGATTACCACCTGGTGGTGAGTTGGCTCCGATGGTGGGGGAAGATCCCGGTCCGACGTGGCAGGCCCAAACGTATTGTAAGGGTCTGCTGGGAACGTCTGGCAGAATCCCCTGTCAGAAGGAGTTTCAACTCCCACCTCCGGCAGAACTTCACCCATGTCCTGGGGGATGCGGGGGATATTGAGTCCTAGTGGATCATGTTCCGCGCCTCTATTGCCAAGACGGCCGACCAGACCTGTGGCCGTAAGGTAGTCGGTGCCTGTTGTGGCGGCAATCCCCAAACCCGTTGGTGGACACCAGCGGTGAGGGATGCCGTCAAGCTGAAGAAGGAGTCCTATCAGGCCTTTTTGGACTGTGGGACTCCTGAGGCAGCTGGGCAAGCGGAATTCGGCTTTGGTGGTCGCTGAGGCAAAAACCCGGGTGTGGGAGGAGTTCGGTGAGGCCATGGAGAATGACTTCCGGCCGGCTTCGAGGAAATTCTGGTCCACCATCCGGGGTCTCAGGAGGGGGAAGCAGTGCGCCATCAACACTGTGTATAGTGGGGATGGGGCGCTGCTGACCTCGACTCAGGACATTGTGAATCGGTGGGGAGAATACTTCGAAGACCTCTTCCATTCCACGAACACGCCTTCCCATGAGGAAGCAGAGTCTGTGGTAACTGGGGCGGGCTCTCCTATCTCTGGGGTTGAGGTCACAGAGGTGGTTAAAAATCTCCTCGGTGGCAAGTCCCCCGGGGGTGGATGAGATTCTCCCGGAGTTACTCAAGGCTCTGAATGTTGTGGGGCTGTTCTGGTTGACACGCCTCTGCAACATCGCGTGGACATCGGGGACAGTGTCTCTGGATTGGCAGACTGGGGTGGTGGTCCTCCTTTTTAAGAAGTGGAACCGGAGGGTGTGTTCCAACTACAGGGGGATCACACTCCTCAGCCTCCCTGGTAAGGTCTATTCAGGTTGCTGGAGAGGAGGGTCCGTCGGGAAGTCGAATCTCAGATCCAGGAGGAGCAGTTTGGTTTTCATCCTGGCCGCGGAACAGTGGACCAGCTCTTCACCCTCGGCAGGGTCCTCGAGGGTGCGTGGGAGTTCGCCCAACCAGTCTACATGTGTTTTGTGGACTTGGAGAAGGCGTTCGACCGTGTCCCTCGGGGAGTCTTATGGGGGGTGCTTCGGGAGTATGGGGTACCGAACCGAACCCCCTGATATGGGCTCCTGTACGACCGGAGTCAGAGTTTGGTCCGCATATCCGGCAGTAAGTCAGACTCGTTTCCGGTGAGGGTTGGACTCCCCCAAGGCTGCCCTTTGTCACCGATTCTGTTCATAAATTTTATGGACAGAATTTCAAGGCACAGCCAAGGCATAGAGGGGGTCCAGTATTGCATCTCTGCTTTTTGCAGATGATGTCGTTCTGTTGGCTTCATCAGGGCGTGATTTCCAACTCTCACTGGAGCAGTTCGCAGCCGAGTGTGAAGCGACTGGGATGAGAATCAGCACCTCTAAATCTGAGACCATGGTCCTTAGTCGGAAAAGGGTGGAGTGCCCTCTCCAGGTCAGAGATGAGATCCTGCCCCAAGTGGAGGAGTTCAAATATCTTGGGGTCTTGTTCACGAGTGAGGGAAGAATGTAACGGGTTAATTGACAGATGGATCAGTGCAGCGTCTGCAGTGATGCGGACTTTGTATCGGTCCGTTGTGGTGTAGAAGGAGCTAAGCTACCCTCACCTATGGCTGTGGGTCATGGCCGAAAGAACGAGATCCCGGATACAAGCGGCCAAAATGAGTTTCCTCCGCAGGGTGTCCGGGCTCTCCCTTAGAGATTGGGTGAGAAGCTCGGTCATCCGGGAGGATCTCAGAGTAGAGCCGCTGAGAGGAGCCAGATGAGGTGGCTGGGGCATCTGTTTAGGATGCTTCCTGGACGCCTCCCTGGTGAGGTGTTCCGGGCACGTCCACCAGGAGGAGACCCCGGGGACGACCCTGGATACGCTGGAGAGACTATGTCTCTCGGCTTGCCTGGGAACGCCTCGGGATCCCCTCGGAAGAGCGAGAGGAAGTGGCTGGGGAGAGGGAAGTCTGCGCTTCCCTGCTGAGGCTGCTGCCCCCGCGACCCGATCTCAGATAAGCGGAGGACAATGGATGGATGGATGTTTAAAATAAACAATTTTACATATTCAACCACCTTTTTCCCCTCATCTCACCTACGAATGAGCTGGCCATGTCTTTTTTTTTTTTTTTTTTTTAAATCTAAAGTGACCCTTGAGCACAAAACTTTGCCCACCCCTTCACTAGATAGTGGGAAAAGTGTACCTAATGTTGTGACTGGTGTGTGTGTGTGTGTATGAGTGGCTGCGTGTGTTGTAAAATTATCATTAAGCGTGATAACATTTTCATTACCTCACTATTGTTTTATGCGTTCCTTCCCTTTTTATATGGGCAGAAGAAGCTATTGTAGCCTAAGACCTTTTGTGTGTGTTGGTTTATACAGTACATACGTGTGTGTCAGAATAATGGAGATTATACCAGATGTTTTATGTTTTTTTTCAAACTCTGTCCATTTATTAGGTGGAATCTGCGTGGCCCAGTCTTTGAAGATTCCGCACAGCCCCAAGATGGACGATTATGACAAAGCCATCCAACAACTGCTGGAAACCCAGCACTCCAGGGCAGTCGTCATCTTCGCCAATGAAGAAGACATACGGTGAGCAGCTCTGCGCGTGGTGGCGTCCTCCGTGCCGCTCGGGCGTGCTGATGGCTTGCCGTGTTACGCACTTTTTAATTTCTGAGTGGCAGCTCCTGAAGACAAGCCACAGGCAAAGATTTCCCATGCATTCAGCAAGTCTGTTACACAAACATGCTTTTGCACACACAAGAAAGATGTATACAGGGAATACAGATCACAAGAGAACAACACATTGACATATTTTGTCAATTACACTTCCCCCGTGGGGAAATTTCTGTGCAAAGAAACACAGAATCAAATATTTACTACAGTACCTGTCATTTAAAAGGGAAGAGCACAGAAAAGTGTGACAAAGGTGTCAACAAATGTTCATTGTTTGCTATGCAAACAAACTGTATACCCTTTTGTAATATTTTTGTGTCAAAGGTTAAATTACGACTCCATGTTGGCGTAATCGTTAGCGCAGCCCCCTCACAATTCTAAGGTGACCATTTACAAGATGCACCATGTGTAAGGGATATTTTCCACAAGAACCTCACAATATACAGGGTGTCCCCAAAAGGATCAACAATTAAAGCAGACTTACCATCCAGCGGAAACTACTCAGTTTTTTGGGGGCGGTTCAGTCTCATGCAAATGAGCCACAGCTCACCCGATCCACAGTAGGGTTTTCATTACCATGATGACAGTGGGCGAAGCTAGGGTGTTGTGACTAAGCCAGCGTTGACTTGTTCTTTAGCAGCCCAGAGTCTAAAGAGAAAAGTGTGTCCGCCCAATAAAGACAAAGTGAAAACACCATTTGTATTTTCACTCATGGAGGCATTCCCACATAATGACACACCCACAATGCGTACCGACACAAAAGGCGTAACTCATTGAAGTCTGAGGCTCATTGGAATAACAAGGAGTTTTCGTGAGACGCACGAATTCCATAGAAATCCATTTGGAAAATAACGTCACACTTCAATTGTGAAATTAGCTCCAGCAGCGGCTACGGAAGTTCATGGTCGTCAGTGAGACATGACGGTGACGTGGAGTTCACCAATGATAGAGCGTGCGGTCACTTCAAAGAGTGTCCAGACTTTCTTTTCACAGGACTTTGGTCCAGGGTCCACCCCGCCTCTCGACCCGTGACTTTTAATGAGAATAATCAGTAGAGAAAATGGATGGCTGGAAGTTGAATTATACACACACACACACACACACACACACACACACACACACACACACATGCATTGTGCTTGCTCTCAATTCTAAGCAAAATGTCCTTGCAGGGGAGTCCTCAATGCCACTAAGAGGGCCAATCACATGGGCCATTTTCTTTGGATTGGATCTGACAGCTGGGGCGCCAAAAGCAGTCCCATCCACCAGCTCGAGGATGTAGCGGTGGGAGCCATCACAATACTGCCCAAGCGCTCGTCCATTAAAGGTACGCACACGGCTCGATGCACCGTGGCACCACGCATCGTTATTGTCGTTTCAGCGCCACTCTTTTGACCAGACCAGCCCTTTAACTGCCTCCGTTTTTATCGATTTAGTTACAGATAATAAAGAATAAAGATTTCTGCCATGTTGAGATATTATAAATAATGGCATAAAGTTTAGAAAGATGAGCTTGTTGATACTGCGACTCGCATTATCATGTCAGATGAGGTTTACACTATTGTAATAATTTAAATTCTTAAGTCTGCTTCTCATCCTGTGACAAATACCAAACACTGGATCATAATCTCACCAGTAATTTTAATGTATTAAGAATTATTTCTTAACATTTGAATTTTCGAAAATTCATATTTGTTTACGGCGCTTCTAACTTATGGTCAGATATTTTGTTTTAATGGCGAAACAAACTATCAAATAAGATTCATGCCAAGAAATTAGTATCAGAAATTAGTACTGCAAATTTATAACTGACACTATCAGAGTGGCACATTATTAATTTAACAATAGGTTTATTATCATGGGTGCCACTTTATGAAAGGTTTCTAAATTGGCCATAATTAGTTTGTGTACACAATATCAAGACCTATTAAAAGTGCAATAAGTAGTGACATACTGCTTGTCAAATAGTGAGTCTAAAATGAGTTCTGCTCTTTTGCCCTTTTGCTACATATAAATGCCACAAATTCATCATGTACTGATGCTGCTCTATGTCTTCAGGGTCATTCAAACTAAGTCTCACAATAGCTTGAACTTGCCAAATAGCGAGCCCAAACTTATTGATGTTCATTAAATTTAGTTTTAAACTCTCTCTCTCTCTCTCTCTCTCTCTCTCTCTCTCTCTCTCTCTCTATATATATATATATATATATATATATATATATATATACACATACCACGGCAAAGTTAGCAGTTTGTGCCTGCAGTTGTCATGGGAACAAATCTCCATTGCGATATAAAGAAACATTTTCATTTTCTGAAAACATTTATAATGATTGTGACACAAGCTCAGCAAGCAGCATCTGCCCCAAAGAGCATCCTTGATTTTGAATTCTTATTTTTCTTTTGTTTCATTGTTTCATCTTATAAATTGCTTCATCTTTTTGAAAGAGGAAAATAAACAGCTGAAATAATGTGGCTGCACAAGTGTGCACACCCTCTTATAACCAGGATGTGAGTGTGTTCGGTATTAACCAATCACCTTCAAACTCATGTTAAATGCGAGTCATTGGATCTTAACAAAATCTCCCCAAAATGTGTGGGAAAATTTATTATGTTGAACTTTTTGGTCATAGTTCCAGTTGGGTTGTTTGGCGCAATATCACTGCTCATTACCAGAAGAACGCAATATCAACAGCGAAGCATCTTGGTGGCAACGTCATGCTTTGGGGCTATTTATTCGACTGAAACTGGGGCCTTAGACAAGATGAAAGAAAGATGAAAGAGTCAGTGTTAGAACAAAACTTTAAGGCCTCTGCCAGAAAGCAAAAAAATATAAACATTTTATTTGCGGTTAATCAGAAGCATTTTAAATGGTGGCCGACCTGTACAGACTCTCCCATTTAACATGAGTTTGAATGTAATTGGTTAAGTCTAAAAAAAAGCGATTTAATTTAATGGGTGTGCACACTTTTGCAACCACATTTTAGTTGTTTGATTTTACTTGTCCTCTCCGGAAAAAACGGAGACGTTTTGAAAGTCTTATCACAAGTGCGACATTTGAAAAGGGGTGTGTAGACTTTTTGTATACAACAGCTTTTTTTTTTTCAACAGCTGTTGAAATGTCAGGCTTTTGTGATATAACCCCAATTCCAATGAAGTTGGGACGTTGTGTTAAACAAATAAAAACTGAATACAATGATTTGCAAATCATGTTCAACCTATATTTAATTGAATACACTACAAAGACAAGATATTTAATGTTCAAACTGATAAACCTTATTGTTTTTAGCAAATAATCATTAACTTAGAATTTTATGGCTGCAACACGTTCCAAAAAGCTGGGACAGGTGGCAAAAAAGACCGAGAAAGTTGAGGAATGCTCATCAAACACCTGTTTGGAACATCCCACAGGTGATCAGGCTAATTGGGAACAGGTGGGTGCCATGATTGGGTATAAAAGCAGCTTCCCTGAATTGCTCAGTCATTCACAAGCAAAGATGGGGCAAGGTTCACCTCTTTGTGATCAAGTGTGTGAGAAAATAGTCGAACAGTTTAAGGACAATGTTCATCAACGTACAATTGCAAGGAATTTAGGGATTTCATCATCTAAGGTCCATAATATCATCAAAAGGTTCAGAGAACCTGGAGAAATCACTGCATGTAAGCGGCAAGGCCGAAAACCAACCATGAATGCCAGTGACCTTCGATCCCTCAGGCAGCCCTGCATCAAAAACCGACATCAATGTGTAAACGATATCACCACATGGGCTCAGTAACACTTCAGAAAACCCATCCATCCATCCATTTTCTGAGCCGCTTCTCCTCATTATCCTAGCTATCATCGGGCAGGAGGCGGGGTACACCCTGAACTGGTTGCCAGCCAATCGCAGGGTACATACAAACAAACAACCATTCGCACTCACATTCACACCTACGGGCAATTTAGAGTTGTCAGTTAACCTACTATGCATGTTTTTGGGATGTGGGAGGAAACCGGAGTGCCCGGAGAAAACCCACGCAAGCACGGGGAGAACATGCAAACTCCACACAGGTGGGGCCGGGGATTGAACCCAGACGCTCTAACCGTGCTGCACTTCAGAAAACCAATGTCAGTAAATACAGTTTGGCGCTACATCCGTAAGTGCAACTTGAAACTCTACTATGCAAAGCAAAAGCCATTAATCAACAACACCCAGAAACGCTGCCGGCTTCCCAAACGTTTATTGAATGTTGTTAAAAGAAATGTTGATCTAACACAGTGGTAAACATGACCCTGTCCCAGCTTTTTTGGAACGTGTTGCAGCCATAAAATTCTAAGTTAATGATTATTTGCTAAAAACAATAAAGTTCATCAGTTTGAAGATTAAACATCTTGTCTTTGTAGTGTATTCAATTAAATATAGGTTGAACATGATTTGCAAATCATTGTATTCTGTTTTTATTTATGTTTTACACAACATCCCAACTTCATTAGAATTGGGGTTGTAGCTTAATTTCTAGACGTTTTCCGCCTATAATGTGACCTTTAACCTGTACAACTCAACACAATTTTCTCCTACCCTCAATTTAAAGTGGCAATGACCTTGCGCTGCTTCATACATGCAAAATATTGCAAATGACTTTCAGTATAACACAACGCAGGTGTACGTCAAAATAGCAACCATATATTTGAATTAATACCTCTCTAATTGTGAAAAATGAGCGTCGGTATCTTTATAATATTGTATTTCTTACAGCTATTGTATTGGATCTTTGATGTGGCGTGTACTTCATGTTGTGGTCATATTTGGTAATTTATGGTAGTGTCACTGACATGGACACTGACGTTCATGTCGCTGGACACTATAAATAAGTTAACATATTATATAGCATTTAACTTTTCATATTTTTTTCCTCATAAATTCACACTGCTAATGTTGTAAACCCCATTCAGCAATTGGCGGCGACAATAGGTTTGTATGTTTGCCACTGGACATGTAGCACATTGTGTTTTTTCTTCATAGCTATTTTTTATTGCGTGCTGTTTGCAAAAACACAGTGAAAGCAGCTGAAAGATCGCGTAAAGTTTACAGATG
Organism: Phyllopteryx taeniolatus; assembly: GCF_024500385.1. Classification (NCBI taxonomy): domain Eukaryota; kingdom Metazoa; phylum Chordata; class Actinopteri; order Syngnathiformes; family Syngnathidae; genus Phyllopteryx; species Phyllopteryx taeniolatus. The sequence goes on from NC_084502.1 coordinate 4,636,982, forward strand.
CTGTCAGCTTTATACGAAAAGCCCTTTTTCTCCACAAAACATGATCATGTGACTCGTGCAGCTTTAAAGGCGCAACTTAACATCCATATCTGGATCATCATCCCTCCCATGCACCAAAAACTCAAACATTAGCACATGATTACGCCACACTGCTAGAATTGATTGCAAGATGTTGCATGGATTTTAAGACAGACTTTGTGATAAAAATACAATATGTTGATTTACCTCCTCGGCACCCTCATTTCCAACCAGGTCTCATCTATTTCTGCGTCAGTTGGCAATTTCTCCCAATGATGTTCTACAGTCCTCGGAGAGCGACGATGACCTTGATGCATATATATTTGGCTCGGAGGAGGAAGATCAACGTCCAAGTTATCAGTGTGGCTTTTTTGTGGGTTATATGAGATACACAAACTCATCAGAGTAGCTTGTTGTGTGACATTTTGCTTGAGGTTTTAGTAATTGACTTTCACACCATTTGCAGTGGACATGTTGCTGTCACAATGTCAGCAATATTAAAAAGGACTAAAAACGATGACTGAAGATAAAAAGCTATTGTCTTTTTTTTAACAATTTATCATTAATCAAATTATGCTTGCTATCGCCTGTAGTCAGAGGTTTACACTGTGACATTTTAACTTGAATAGATACCGTAAATTCTCATGTATAATACACACCCATGTATAATACGCACCCCCAAAGTTGACCTCAAAACTCTGAAAAACCCTTCTACCTATATATAATGCATTTTTACAATGCATGATTTTGCTTCTACCCATATTATCAAAACATGAAGTATTATATGTAGGTTATGTTTTTCAAATAATTATTCTAAAGTTAAGCACTTTATTTGACTGTAATACTTTCTTTTTATTTACTTGCTCTTCTTTGTAAATTCACAGCTCTACTTTTATTTAGTAAATGAGAAAACACACAGTTGTGCTCATATGTTTGATTACCCAGGCAGAATTTCTAAGATGGGTACTATTCTTTAAAGAAAACATGAAGGGCCAGGCGAAACACATTTACTTTTATTTTAATGGGATTCAAATTAAACTGTCAAGCGTTTCAGAAAAGCATTATCCTTAAACAAAACATAATCATAAAGAAATTAATGATGGTTGTTGTTCAGTCATCAGTCGTATTTAAAAAAAAAAAAAAGAAAAAAAGAAATTTCACAAATTCTGCCTGGGTATGTAAACTTATGAGTTTAATTGTATATATATGCAGTCATATATACCCCTGTCATATTGGAATTAAAGTGTAGCCTTCACCCTTTTCATAACCTCTAGGTGGCGGTGGCATACCAGAATGAAAGTGTACAACTTTTTTCATACTCCCTAGATGGCGGCATACATTTAGAAAATGTGAAAGTTTTGTTTCATTTTCCCCTACACCTATGTATAATGTGCACTATTGACTTTTGACAATTTTGGGGATGAAAAAATTTGCATTATACACGAGAAATTACGGTACTTCAATATTAATTGACAAAACGTCACAATGTTTGCGATTTCAAATCCACCTGTTTGCAAAAGCCTTATGCCCTTTATTGCCTTTTGCATTTAATCGACAAACCACATAGATGTCAGACTTAAACCATGTCACAGACTCATTTTGACCTCTGTTATGCATAAACCACAAGCAACAAATGAATTTCTAGTACAATTTTTGGCTGCACTACCCACCTCTGCCTCTCGTATAGGTCATGTGGAAATAAGCAAAAATTACATTTTCCTACCTTTGACAGAAGATTTACACATCTGCCATATAAGAAGGAACATTCTCAGCAGGTGCCATTAAAGCCTATAAAGCCACTCATCATTGGAATTGATGGCCTTTTCATTCAAGTCTTATTTAATTGGGGGTGGGCTGGTCAGGATAAATGTACACTGTAGGGTGCTGTAAGATTACGATCAATCCACCCGGCATCATCAGTCAGTAGTCTTTTGGAAAAGAAATTGAGATAAATCATCCTGGTTCCCGTTAGTTGTTCCCACCCACGGCTCAGATGATATGACAGACGAATGAGGATGCCAGCCGAGACTTTAGTATGTGAAATTAAATAAAGAACGTTTATTTATTTTTTTGTTTTGGTATGAAGTGAAAAATAAAATCTTTCAATTGTGGATTCTGCCTCCATAAGGTTCTGAGTCAAAAATCTGCATGGAAATTTTCCTTCCTCATGCAAATGCTCCATACAAAGGCTTTTTTAAAAATTGCCCTAACTTTAAGACGCCATGCATGCTTTTAAACCAACTTCTAACTTTAAACCGGCTTCTGTAAAGTGAAGAAACCAGTTCAGTACCATCAGGACTTTCTGGCTTGAGGCAAAAAGCTGTGCCACCATTTATACTTCCTGTGGTATTTAGTATGCAGCCTGTTTTTTTTGTTTTTTTGTTTTTTTTAATTAGTACAATTTGCAAGAAGAAGAAAGTGATTATAGTTTCATAGGGCTTAAAAAGAAAAATGGTCAAAGTTTGATGAGGTGGCGCTTGCTGGTTAGCTTCCAAAACCTGGCAGCCAGAACCGCACCGTTACTGCCACAATGCTGCACTTCATTTCCTGCAGCTTTGAATTGGACCATAATTGGCCCGGAACTGAGGCTTCCTCTTCTTTCCTCTCTTCCCAGGGTTTGATGAATACTTTACTGCACTCACCCTGGAGAACAATCGGAGGAACGTTTGGTTTGCTGAATTCTGGGAGGAGAACTTTGACTGCAGGCTTCTCAGCGCATCCAAGAAAGAAGACACCAGTCGTAAATGCACAGGTATTTTGTTTCTTTAGCACTAAACAACTGTTGTCTGAAATGAGAGACTAAGTAAGTACATTATTTTTTTTGTATAATATAGTTAATTTTTTGGGGGGGGGTTTGGCATTACTTTGCATCAGAAGCTGCAGATATACCATTGATATTCTGTTGGGTCCCTCTCATTGCAGCCAAAAAAAGTCCAACAGCGGGTGTTTGTGCCCAGCGGGTTGACGCAGAGTTATTATTGGAATAATAACAATGCATCACGTGTCTTGCTCACACTATAGTTACACGGCCTGCTCCTGTGACTAATATCCTGCAACTCTTATAGCCATTTTCTTTCCGTTCCCCTATGACAGTGCCAGGCTGTTTATCCACATTATCATCATTTGGTGCCTTGAATAATTGATATCTGTCAGGTAAATATACATGTTTCACTTGGATTTGTTGACTTGATTTGTTTAAGACGTTATTGCGCAGTGTGTCTTTTCTGCTTGTGTGTGTCGACAGGCTGGTGTACATCATATTAGGCCCTATTATTGTGGATGGCATACATATTCGTTTGAATTTGGTCTATGTGTGAATATGCATGTGCCACCGTACAGTTCTGTGCAAAGGTTCATCATTATATATTTTTATAAATTTTTGTTATATTTAATTTTTTAACAATGCTAGTGCAATACACCTTATAATATATTCTTTTATATTTGTAAACATATAATGAACTATTTTCAGTGGGGTTTTTTTATATTCAGAAAATTATTCATATCTCAGATCTTATCTATTTAAAAATTCTAAAGGATCCTTGTCACTTCCTTCTGCCATATTCTAGAACATTCTAATCCACGACAAAGTCATCATAATGGCAACATTTTTTTAATTGATATCTTTCACATACATTTTCTTTTTAACTCGAACTTAACATCTTGCAATGTTTACCCCTCCTTAAGCAGGTAAATAGACTGCATTTATATAGCGCTTTATCTACACCATCACAGTGCCCAAAGTCGAAGCCGGGATTTGAACCACTGGACGACCTGCTCTACCTACTGAGCCACAACCACCCACGTGCGCCAATGCTCAAATCCAGTGAGCCAAAGGCCGCACGTTGGCAATGACAGTGAGACCTGGAAGGCCGTGAGTTGGAGGAACCCCCCCTGGGGGTGGAAGAGATTCGTCCGGAATTCGTGTTGTGGGGCTGTCCTGGTTGACACGTCTCTGAAACATCGCGTGGACATTAGGAACAGTGCCTCTGGATTGGCAGACTGGTGTGATGGTGCCCCTTTACAAGAAGGGGGACCGTAGGGTGTGTTCCAACTACAGGGTGATCACACTCCTCAGCCTCCCTGGTAAGGGATGATGGATGAGGAAGGTCAGTCGGGAAGTCGAATCTCAGATTCAGGTGGAGCAGTATGGTTTTTGTCCTGGCGTGGAGCAGTGGACCAGCTCTAGACGCTCGGCAGGGTGCTCAAGGGCGCATGGGAGTTCGCCCAACCAGTCTACATGTGTTTTGTGGACTTGGAGAAGACGCTCGACTGTGTCCCTCGGAGAGTCCTGTGGGAGGAATTTATAAGCGCAGCCGAGGCGTAGAGGGTTTCCGGTTTGGTGACCTCAGTATTGTATCTCTGCTTTTCGCAGATGATGTGGTTCTGTTGACTTCATCAAGCCGTGATCTCTAACTCTCACTGAAGCTGTTCACAGTGTGAAGCAGTTGGGATGAAAATCAGAACATCCAAATCTGAGACCATGGTCCTCAGTCAGAAAAGGGTGGCGTGCCCTCTCCAGGTTGGGATGAGCTCCTGCCCCAAATGGAGGAGTTCAAGTATCTTGGGGTCTCCTTCACGAGTGAGGGAAGAATGGAACAGGAGATGGACAAGTTGATCGGTGCAGCGTCGCAGTGATGCAGACTTTGTATCAGTCTGTTGTGGTGAAGAAGGAGCTAAGCCGAAAGGCGAAGCTCTCAATTTACTGGTCTATCTGCGTTCCTACCCTCACCTGTGGTCACGAGTCATGAGCTGTGGGTCATGACTGAAAGAACAAGATCCCAGATACAAGCAGCCGAAATGAGCTTCCTCCGCAGGGTGTCTGGGCTCTCCCCTGAGAGATAGGGTGAGAAGGTCGGTCATCCGGAAGGGGCTCAGATTAGAGCCGCTGCTCCTCCACATTGAGAGGAGCCAGATGAGGTGGCTCGGGCATCCATTTAGGATGCCTCCTGGACCCCTCCCTGGTGAGGTGTTACGGGCACGTCCCACCAGGAGGAGACCCCGGGGACGACCCAGGACACGCTGGAGAGACTATGTCTACCAGCTGGCTTGGGAACACCTAAGTATTCCCCCGGAAGAGCTGGATGAAGTGGCTGGGGTGAGGGTAGTCTGGGCTTCCCTGCTAAAGCTACTGCCCCTGCGACCTGACCTCGGATAAGTGTAAGAAAATGGATGGATATATACAGTATATATGACCACATTGGATTTCTTCCATAGTAAACAATGCGTTTACATTGTTATTAAGAAGCATGTGTCTTAAATATGTGAGTCAGTGCAGCTGCGTAGTTGGTTGCTTAGTGCTCGACTCCGCTTATCTACAAACAACACTGTTGATTAATTGCCTTGTCAAATGTAACCAGTGGGGCATGAGTTCGTATGTCACAAAATAATTCATATTCATTACATTTCTTTGAAGGTAACTCGGTTAAATGCGTGACATTTTCTGACCTCTTGGCCATACCATTCCCTCTGTCACTGTGGTTTTCCAGCCTTTTAGTTCTTTACTTTAGAAAGATTTTATTTCAGTTTGTAGTATCTTTCAGCTTGCCTTGGCTGTCGGCAGCATAAGCAAAATGTTTCTACATCTCACTCAATGCATCTTGCTTGTGGCCATGTTACAGGCTTTGAGGACAAACATGCCACCCACTACAGAGCACTGTAGAGCCAATACCAGCCAGCTGAAAATTATATGATCGGATCGGTTCAAATCTATGAAATACAGTATATTACAACTAAGGCATAAAAAGACAAAATGTAAACTTGCAGGCACTTGCCTCACTATAACCCAAATGGAATTACAATCCTAAATTATGTCACTTTTACTATGTCCAAAAGTATATTGTGAAAAATAAAGTTAGTAGCGACTTTTGCACAGTACTTTACATACTCATAAGGCGAAGTAAGGAAGACAGTAAACCTTGCTGCTGAGGAGTAATTTCCTTTGAAGTCACTCTGCTGAAAAGTTGATGATGAAAAGTGATGAACAAAGGCTTCCTTCAGAAGACAGGCTAATGAATGCATTAAAAACAATGCAAGGTTTTAATGCAACATGAGAGGTGGCCTGGCTGGTCCACCAATATTACAGACCACTAATATTGATTTGGTGTTGTCATGGCAGTGACAGAAATGCTGCTATCATCATTATTAGGCAGTCTACCATTTATTATTCAGAAATGATTTTGAAGCTGCTAGTTAGTCATGAAATAGAGTGAATTCACAAAGTTGCTTTAATGAAAACATATGCCTCCTGGAAGCTGTGCTCTATACGTAGACCAGCAGGCTGTTTGTTCCTTTGCTTCATTTAAGATATTCCTGTTGAATTTCCCAGGACGTGTCTGTCCTCTGCTTCATTAATATTTTGGTTACCGCCTGAGTACCTGTTTCCTAAACATTCGTCTTGAAGTTTTTCTGTAGTTCACGTTATATTCCCTACGTCCCTTCATGACGGAGTCAGCTCAGTTCTGCAGGAGTCTACTTTATTTGTGTTTGAAATTACAGTGGAAATGACAGCAAGCAGAATGACTACTTATTATGCCCCCGTATTTGTTGTATTACGATCTTTGTGGTAGCTGTAATGGTAGTGTTGTGACGCATCCCCATATTACTTACACACAGGGTGCCAACATTTTGACAGGCATGGTGCTGCATTCATTATCTTTGTGGGTGATGCTGGTAATGTGGGACTCTATATTAATCTTGCTCGAATACACATTGACGCTTATGCTAGTGTGACACAAATGATTGTTTGCCCAAGGATTTGGTTTCCTTTCCAATGTACTGTGTGATATATTTCATCATGTGTCAAAGATAAAAGATGCATGTCCACGCTGCGCACCCCACAAACCCTCCGTGAAATTATTGTAAATGACTTTCATTCATCCCTCGATCCAGCTAAGAATGCCTTTTATAACTGTGAAGGCCGTGCAACTGTATTTCTTCATTCTTCAAATCGTGTTTTATTTGTGAATGTCAAATCCAATACAGGAGGCTTGTGCATTCAAAGACTGTGCATATAGGTCAACCTATGCTTATTTCTTTGATGCTTGTTGGCTGTAATATGTCAAGTTCTGAGTAATGGACTGAAATGTCAACACTGATTGTTTTTGACCTCCTTCCGTTAAAGAAGTCTCCTGTTAAACGTGTGCTGTTAGCATCTCCCAACAAATGTGTGTACCTATGTGTTGAGGCTTTATGTTTCATAGTCTCAATGGTGAACTTTTTGTTTGGACCAGACGGACTATTATTTCATTCACACCCAAGCCTCCCAATTAAAATGGGTGTTTGACCACTATAGCCGTCTATGGCAGTGAATGTTAATACTATTGCACTATACTATTGTAGTCTTTGGGCCTGGTTTACTAACATTTGCACTTGCAAAAACGGGCACAAACTTGATCGCTCACGCAAACAGTTGGAGATAGATGCTAATCGAATAACGAGGCATACCCATGATTGCATCTGTCAAACAGGCAATATTGCCGTACAGTTCATTTTGCGCGTTCTGATTAATTTAGCACATTTCTTAAACCTGAGACAAATTGCGATGGCTGATTTGGCGTCATTAAATACTGCATCTTAAAGGCAGGTGCAAACCAACAAGCAAAGTGGTGCTGGCTTTTACGATCATGTAAATATTTTTGAAATGCCAGAAACATAAATTAGAATGACATATTTTGGATTAAGTAATGCCATCCCCTCCTTGAGCTGTCACCTTATCGTGGTGGAGGGGTTTGTGTGTCCCAATGATCCTAGGAGCTACGTTGTCTGGGGCTTTATGCCCCTGGCAGGGTCACCCATGGCAAACAGGTCCTAGGTGAGGGACCAGACAAAGCACAGCTCCAAAAACCCCTATGATGACAAACAATTCAGGAAGACGTTTTCCCTTGCCCGGACGCGGGTCACCGGGGCCCCCCTCTGGAGCCAGGCCTGTCATGAACAGAACAGAGGACAGGACCAAAAATGCACGACTCCACTACAAATGGACAGTTTCAAAAAAGCGATGTTTAATATACGGGCAGAGGTCGGTACACAGGCAGACAATCCGAAAAGGCAACAGTATCCAAAAACGTGAGGCAAAAAGGCAAGGTCGATAATTGGAACAGGGTCTAGTCTTACTGTGAGTCAGTGACGTGGAAACAAGGAATGCGACGACAAGGTACAACAAACTGGCGACTTGAAAGAATGAGACACGAGGTCAAATGCAAGGGGTAATTAGGGTGAACGAGGCACAGGTGGTGAAGATGCTCTCAGGAGCAGGTGTGTACGAGACAGGGAAAAGACAAAAACCAGAACACACACCCATGACAGTACCCCCCCCTTAACGGCCGGCCCCAGACGGCCCCGGAGCCCCAGGATACGCAACGTGGAAGTCCCGAACGAGTGAGTCATCGGCGATAAACGCAGATGGCACCCATGAATGTTCCTTAGGCCCGTATCCCTCCCAGTCCACCAGATATTGAAACCCTCTCCAACGAGACGACAACAGCCACCTCACAGTGAAGACAGGGCCACCATCCACGAACCGGGGGGGAGGCGGGGGCCTGGAAGGCGGGACCAGAGGGGACTCCCCGGCGGGCATGAGCAGGCTGACGTGAAAAGCAGGGTGGACCCGCATTGACCTTGGGAGCCTAAGCTTCATGGTGAAAAGTGTTGTCACCGGGTTGGTGATCTTTGTGATGGGGAAGGGCCCCACAAACCTGGGAGCGAGCTTCCTGGACTCCACCTGGAGTGGAATATGTTTGGTAGAGAGCCAAACTCGCTGACCCACTTTGTAGTTTGGGGCCGGTGTCCTCCTACGGTCACCTGCGGTCTTGTAGGACTGTCCCTGGGTCGCTCCCAGGTCCTCCTGCAGCGTCTCACCAAGGTCAATGCAGCTGGAACCGTGGATTCTTGGGCTATGGCAGAAACAGAGATGGTTGGTAACCATGCACAACGTGAAAAGGCGATAGACCAGTGGATGCAGAGGGGAGCAAATTGTGAGAAAACTCAACCCAAACCCGTTTCTGAGACCAGGATTGTGGCTCCTGTGCAGCGAGACATCGGAGCCCAGTCTCCAGGTCCTGGTTCAGCCTCTCGGTTTGTCCGTTGGTTTCAGGATGAAACCCAGATGACAGACCAACGGTAGCACCTATGAGACTGCAAAACTCCTTCCAAAATCCCGAAATGAATTGGGGACACCTATCAGATACCACATTCTTGGGGAAACCATGAAACTTGAATACCTGGTATATCATTAACTCGGCAGTGTCTTTAGCTGAGGGGAGTTTCGGAAGTGCAATGAAGTGTGCCATCTTAGAGAACCTGTCCACGACTGTGAGAATGGTGGTATTTCCTTTAGAGGCTGGTAATCCCATCACATAGTCTACAGAGATGTCTGACCAAGGACGTTGGGGTATTGGCAGACGTCGCAACTCCCAAGAAGGGCGTTTACGAGAGGGATGAAGATGGCCGAATAATCCCGGCTGCCAGTGATTCATCCACATACTCCTTCATAGCGTTGTGTTCCGGCCCTGAAAGCGAGAACAACCTCCCTCGTGGAGGTGTGTTTCCAGGCAGTAAGTCAACTGCACAGTCATAAGGTCTGTGGGCTGGAAGGAATTTGGCCTTGGACTTGGAAAAAAACTCTTTAATTTCCTGGTAACAGGTGGGCACTTGAGATAAGTCAGGATCCCCTGATGGGCTCTGTGGATTTTCATTTGAAACATATCCCTGAACAACACATGGAGGCTTGAAACAGTTCTGGGCCCAAGTGCTTTCCCATGACATAACATGCCCAGAGGACCAGTCAATGTGGGGTTATGTAATTTCAACCATGGGTTCCCTAAAATAAGGTCATGATTCATGGCGTCAAAAATATGCAAACTAATGCGTTCCGAGTGAGAATCAGGAAATGTCAATGTGAGTGTTTGGGTGCGGTGAGTGATCTTGCCCATAAAACTGCCGTCTGCAGCATAGGTGTTGCGGTGTCGTTTTATTTGAAAGGTTCTAAGGTGCATCCGTCTAACGAGGAGGGAGTTGAGTAAGTTTGCGTCAGAACCAGAGTCAATTAATACAGGTGTATGAATTTCTTGATCAGGGAGCATCGTGTCACTTTAGAAAGAACCCGGGAAGGGTCTTCCTTAATGAAATTCAGACTCACCTCTCCCGTACCCTTGCTTCTGGCACCGGCAACCTTGACGTGACAGTTGCTCACGGAATGACCCAACTGCCCGCAGTAGAACCACTGCCTTTCCCTCTGCCGGCTTTGACATTCCTCAGGGGAGAGATGGAACCTGCCCAGTTGCATGGGTTCTTCCGTGGTGACGCTAGCCAGTGGATTGAGACCGGAAACAGGGGTTCTGCCTTGGTATGGCTGGTCACCGAGGCTCGTCCTCCAAGTGTGCGGTGACGCAGCCCTGCGTCGAACTCCGTCCAGCTCGCGATCCAAAAGCCTTTTGTCGATCTTTACGGCGAGAGCGATGAAAGTGTCCAAGTCGGTCGGCAGGTCTAGTGGGACCAAACGATGCTTGACGGCGGCAGATAGTCCTTGCAAAAATGCATCGAGCAGTGCCCTGTTATTCCACTGACTCTCAGCTGCTAGAATGCGAAACTTAATCGTGTAATCTGACACCCTGCGCTTGCCTTGTTGTAAGGTGACAAGGGAGCGAGCGGCCTCACGATCTGGTGTGGAAAACTGAAAAATTTGCTCCATAGTCTTTACAAAAAAAGCCCACGAATGACACGCGGTGGAATTGCGGCTCCATTCAGCAGTAGCCTACGCCTCCGCATGACCAGTCAGGTGGGAAATGACGAAGGCGATTTTTGCCCGCTCGGTGGGGAAGGCACCTGCTTGCAACTCAAAGTGGAGTTTGCACTGAGTGATGAACGGCGTAATAGTCCCAGAATCTCCAGAGAACCTCTCCGGTCGAGAGAGCTGTGGGCAAACAGCAGCGGAGGTGGCAGGTGGCTGCATAGTAACTGCTTCACATGAAAACGTTGTTTCAGTGGCGGTATTGGGTGTTGTGCCAACTGGTTCCTTCTTCTGAATCATTTTCATAAGAACTTCAAACTGTGAGGCCACCTGTTTTATCATATTGTCCTGATGTTCTAATAATCCCTCTAGATGAAGGTGGAGGGCAGCAAGCTGCTCATCCTGCTTCGAGAGGCGTTGACCCTGTGCTTGAAGGGCTTTGCGCACTTGATCTGAGTCTGCTGGGTACATGTTATGGCCAGTTCGTTCTGTCATGAACGGAACAGAGGATAGGACCCAACAATGCACGACTCCACTACAAATGGACAGTTTAAAAAAAGAGAGGTTTAATATACGGGCAGAGGTCGGTACACAGGCAGGCAATCCAAAAAGGCAACAGTATCCAAAAACATGAGGCAAAACGACAAGGTCGATAATCGGAACAGGGTCTTGTCTTACTGTGAGTCGGTGACGTGGAAACAAGGAATGCTGGAATGCGTCGACAAGGTACAACGAACTGGCGACGAGAAAGAATGAGACACGAGGTTAAATGCAGGGGGTAATTAGGGTGAACGAGGCACAGGTGGTAAAGATGCTCTCAAGAGCAGGTGTGTACGAGACAGGGGGAAGACAACAACCAGAACACACACCCATGACAAGGCCTGGAGGTGGGGCTCGAAGGCGAGCGCCTGCACCCATGGGGCCCGGTCGGGCACAGCCCGAAAAGGTAACGTGGGTCCCCCTTCCCATGGGCTCACCACCTGTGGGAGGGGTCATAGGGGTCGGTGCAGTATGAGGTGGGCGGTGGCCGAAGGCAGGGACCTTGGCGATCCAATCCCCGGCTACAGAAGCTGGCTCTAGGTATGTGGAATGTCACCTCTCTGGCAGGGAAGGAGCCCTAGCTGGTGTGTGAGGTCGAGAAGTTCCGACTAGAATAGTCGGGCTCGCCTCCACACACAGCTTGGCCTCTGGTACCAGTCTTCTCGAGAGGGGTTGGACTCTCTTCCATTCTAGAGTTGTCCACGGTGAGAAGCGCCGAGCAGGTGTGGGTATACTTATTGCCCCCGATTCGGCACCTGTACGTTGGGGTTCACCCCGGTGGATGAGAGGGTAGCCTCCCTCCGCCTTCGGGTGGGAGGACGGGTCCTGACTGTTGTTTGTGCCTATGCACCAAACAGCAGTTCAGAGAACCCACCCTTTTTGGAGTCCTTGGAAGGGGTGCTGAAGAGTGCTGCCACTGGAGACTCCATCGTTCTGCTAGGGGACTTCAATGCTCACGTGGGCAATGACAGTGAGACCTGGAAGGGTGTCCTGGTTGACACGCCTCTGCAACATCGCGTGATCGGGGACAGTGCCTCTGGATTGGCAGACTGGGGTGGTGGTCCCCTTTTTAAGAAGGGGGACCGGAGGGTGTGTTCCAACTACAGGGGAATCACACTCCTCAGCCTCCTTGGTAAGGTCTATTCAGGGTTGCTGGAGAGGAGGGTCTGTCGGGAAGTCGAATCTCAGATTCAGGAGGAGCAGTGTGTTTTTTGTCCTGACTGTGGAAATGTGGACCAGCTCTACACCCTGGACAGGGTCCTCGAGGGTGCATGGGAGTTCGCCCAACCAGTCTACATGTGTTTTGTGGACTTGGAGAAGGCGCTCAACCGTGTCCCTCGGGGAGTCCTGTGGGGGGTGCTTGCGGAGTATGGGATACCAAACCCCCTGATACGGACTGTTCGGTCCCTGTACGACGGGTGTCAGAGCTTGGTCCGCATTGATGTGGTTCTGTTCGCTTCATCAAGCGGTGATCTCCAATTCTCACTGGAGCGGTTCGCAACCAAGTGTGAAGCAGCTGGGATGAGAATCAGCATCTCCTAATCTGAGACCATGGTCCTCAGTCGAAAAAGGGTGGTGTGCCCTCTCCAGGTCGGGGATGAGATCCTGCCCCAAGTGGAGGAGTTCAAGTATCTTGGGGCCTTGTTCACAAGTGAGGGAAGAATGGAACGGGAGATCGACAGGCAGATCGGTGCACCGTCTGCAGTGATGCAGACTTTGTATCGGTCCGTTGTAGTGAAGAAGGAACTCACCCGAAAGGCGAAGCTTTCGATTTACCGGTCGATCTACGTTCCTACCCTCACCGTTGGTCACGAGCTGTGGGTCGTGACCGAAAGAACAAGATCCCGGATACAAGCGGCCGAAATGAGTTTCCTCCGCATGGTGTCCGGGCTCTTCCTTAGAGATAGGGTGAGAAGCTCGGTCATCTGGGAGGATCTCAGAGTCGAGCCGCTGCTCCTCCACATCGAGAGGAGCCAGATGAGGTGGCTGGGGCATCTGATTTGGATGCCTCCTGGACGCCTCCCTGGTGAGGTGTTCCGGGCACATCCCACTGGTAGGAGACCCAGTTTTAACATATAAGGGCCAGTCCTTTCTCGCACTCAGCACTTTGGGTACCGGTGCATCTGGATATTAGCATAAGTGAATGTTAATCATAATTTTTTATCAGATATTGACAGATTTGACAGATGGTCTTAGACCACTGTTATACTGAACTTTTAGTGGCAGCCATTGGACAGGGGCCATAAAAATGAGTTACAATACTTTAGTGCTCATTGGCTCATTTGATATCAGCACACTGTGACAAATGGTGCTGGCCTCTTCCATTGCAATCTTTTGGAGTGTGCGGTCCCATGTTTTGAATTCAATGTTCCACAGGCTGGGCACATACATTCAATGACAAAACATGGCTTTTATGCAGTTTCTGGCTTCTCGCAAATTAATGGTGAGATACATTTCTCTTTTGTAACAGTTTGTTTTTCCACTCCCACTTTTACTTCCAATTCCATCACTTCAAAATTCATGTTTCACTTTCAGTTCTCTCCCAAATTTTCCATGTTAAAAAACATCGGCGCACTAAAACCCTCTTTTAAATATGGTGGTCTTCACCGGGTTTACACTTGTTGCCAACCACGTGTAAATCAACATGCAATTTAGCACCCGTTATTTGGGATCTCAATAAAAATCGCAATCTTAGTAGATCGTCCACCAACAGCCCATGTAATCTGTCAGAGTCAACGCGCTTTTTAGGATCCACTATTTGGGATATTAGGAACTAAGGCCCTTTATGTTGATATCGTTTCCATTCTATCACTGGAATCATTACATCTTCCAACACTGAGAGTGAAAAAGACAGCACAAATGTGGTCGCTAGAAGAATCCAGCAGCAGGTTGTACATTACATATTCATGCTGTGTATGAGCAGCAGGAGGCAAAACCTTTACAGCAACCCATAGTGAAAGGGCAGTGCACTGTGAGAAGGATGTAAAAGAACATGAAGCCAGTGCAGAGAAGTGTGTCTCTAAAGTTCATGGTGATTTTTATTACCTTGTGGATGGGACCAATGAGGCCCATTGTTAGCAGCACATTACTATGTAGAACAGCACATTAATGTGATCTGCTGGTTTGGTAACAAACAGCACAGCCCGATATTTGGCAGTTTCTGCATCTTTTTATTTATTTACTCTGCCGCACTGTCCCTTTTAGGTGTAATTCCCTTAAAATCAGAGATTAGCTAGCTGCCAGCACATGATAAATAGAGGAAGGAATTGAGGAAGAAATTGGAAGCGGAGACGATAGTAAGAGCTAACGTAACGTCTAATGGTTTGTGCTGCATTGACTAGCTCTTAGTCCTCTTCCCACAGGACAAGAACGCATCGGGATTGACTCCAAGTATGAACAGGAAGGGAAAGTGCAGTTTGTGATTGATGCGGTGTACGCCATGGCCCACGCGCTGCATAATATGCAGAGGGACTTGTGTCCCGACCATCCTGGCGTCTGTCCACAGATGGAGTCTGCTGAAGGAAAAACTTTGCTCAAGTACATCCGGAATTCCAACTTCAACGGTGAGTAGGACTTTCAAGGACATCATTGATGGAGGCACCAGACATTTTAAGTGAGGCAAGCAGTTGCCAAGTAAAAATACATAGTACACAGTGCTTTGACCTTTGTGACGGTACTGAATACTTGATGAAATACTGCCATGAAAAATACATGATCACAACCTGTTTTTGTTGAAAAAAGTTTACTTTCACGCTTCTTTATATTTATTTACTGAATGCTAAATATGCGCCCAACATAGCCAGTGGAAAATAGATGAAGGGAGTGATTGACTGATGTATGAATTAAATATGTTGGGGGAAAAACGCCCATCAACCTGAATATTAGCAGAAGGGGTCATCACACTTTTTTGTTAATTAAAATAAAGTTTTCATGTCCTTGTAAAGGTGCACTTTATTAATGCAGGAGCTTGGAGGCATTACCAAGATGGCTAACAAGACTTTACAAGAAAAGTTTAACAACAACAATTATAATGCCTTATTGTGGAGTGACGATTTGTAAATTTTAATTTTAATTTAACATGATACAAAAAATGTACGATAATCGTCTATACTATTGGTGGACCAGCCAAAACCTCTAATGTCAAGTCATGTTCGCACTGACTTCCTATTCCTGTTCACTATTCAAACAGTCTTATGGGCTTGGCTTGCATGTTCCTATTTCATGCAAATATTCGTTGGCTTTGGGGCACAACTGATTATTCCACAAATTCTTCCTAGCAACAGCAGTGCCTGATAATTAAAAGTGTATGACAGTTGTGAAGGTTATTCTCATAAATTATGCATGTGACAGTGTTGTTCAGTGTACAAAGTGAAACTGTAATGAAAATAAAAATAAAGTATTGTAATTTAGCTTGGGGATTCAATATTTTGTTTATGTAAAAATGCCAGCGCAGACAGTATTTATTTCCCTACATGATCTTAAAATGTTTTATTGGTTTTGATGTGTATCTATTGGCTTAGCTTCTGAACTTTCTTAGTGACCAAATGCTTCAGCACTCCCTCAAGCAAAAACCTCCAATTATCCCTTAATTGTACGCTGAAGAAGGTAGCCTTTACAATGTGAAAATTGAAGGCTCATTAAGGTATACTTCTTGAACACATCCACACTTAAATCTAACTCAAGCTATAGCATACTTAAGGATAAAAATTTAAAAAATTTTTTTTTGAAAAAGACGAGACCATCCTAATTAATGAATCCATACTCTGTGATCAGCTCATGAATATTCATGAACCAAATTTCTGACCACTTTCTTCTTGACCTGTTCCTGATTACGTCTCAGGAAGACATCGAGCAGCTCAAAATTGGTAATTGCTAAACACCTTAAGGTCCCCTCCACTTAAAAAGAGTCTTGCCTTCATGTTCTAACATGAGGCCTCAGCATAGCAAATTATGTTTGTGTCGTTGTTCACATTCATCTGCCATGTTTTTTTTTCTTCGCTGTACTCATCTTCCAATGCAAGATGTCTACCTCCAAGAATAATTTGTGATATCAATGCAAATGTAGGTTACACTCATGCTCCTTAATATAACGTTCTCAAATTAAATGTGCAGTCTGTAAACAGAAAATTACATTTTCTGAGAAAGCGTGGACTTAATTAGCATTATAATAGATTCTACAGTTTTATGAAAGAGGAGGTGGAGATATGTTTTAATTTTCAAGTGTGTGTGTGTGGGGGGGGGGGGGGGGGATTTTTATGGAATTCCATTATCAGCCCTAATTATAAAACATAGAATTTTAGTGGTCCAGAAGAGGCCTTTGAACATTGATAATCACTTTTTATTAACGTATTCCTCACGCCCTTCGCTCCTTCTAATAGCTCACCAGTCATCTCGGCAAAATTCAAGATACAGTATGTATGAGACAGGAGGGCATGTACTTTTTGATGGTATTAACAGTATTAAATAGTAATGCTCTATACCAGTATTTTCAGACAGAGTAATGAGTACAAATACTTACTACATTTGAGTACTCACCGATACGAAAATGTTTTTTATTTTAATCAAATGTTGTTAAGAACACAAAACACAAACTTTTCTTTCTTTTTGGCATAAATTTCACTCCAATGTAATCCTTAACGCTTGTTATTCCAGACATTTTAAATTCAAACTGCATATTTTGCCACACATTTCACTTCAAAAAAGCCTGTAACACAAGCTATTTCAGTTATGTGGTGACTTGGTCTGAACACTAGGGGTCACTATGAGAAAGGAGCACATAAAGTAGATAAGAGACAAAGAAAAAATAGCAGATGGCGCCTCCATCGCCGCACAGGAGGAGTTCATCATCCATTTTGCAGAGCAGAAATTTGCAGTCGCTTAAAAATATTGTCATCCGTGTCCCTAAAGTATTTCCACATGGCTGACATGGATCCTATACGAGTAATATGACAGTCTGGTGAAGCGATGTGTGGTATCGGAGCATTTTTACGAGTACAGACGAACAGTATCGGCACCAATTCCGATACTAGTATTGGTACATCCCTAGTCTAAACACAAATGAGTAAAAATCTAATTGCAAATGTAATAATGTAGGCAGGTCTCTGAAAAATTGGTTTCATTAAAGTATTTCAATAGCTCCAGCTCTGTGCAATATTTTGGGATTATTTGATGTTTTCTGGGTTTGCTCACTCTTGATCCTCTGCATTATTTAGGCCAGTACAGAAAGTGATGTTCTTAACAATTAATGTCAGTGGCTATTAATGACATGTGCACTGCAGGGCAACAGTGCACGGAAGAAGAGAGCCAAATGGAAGACGAGTTTGAGACAAGAGAGACTTATGTCTTGACAGATGCGCTGGAATGTCAGACGATGATCATTAATAGGCTCATCTGAAGAACATAGTGTCCTTAGAAAACGGCTGAAGACTTTAAAAATAAAAAATATATATGTGTGTGTGTGTGTGTGTGTGTGTGTGTGTGTGTGTGTGTGTGTGTGTGTGTGTGTGTGTGAATTATTTCGCCCAAACTGCCCTACTTTCAGAGGTGTACACAGCAGCTCAACTGTGCCTCGTATTAAAATAACTCTCCCCAATGACATATGTTATGTGGGATATGTGCGGGGAGAATAATGTTCACAGCATGAACTAAATACAGAGCAGTATGTACTAAAAATCGGATCCTCTCTCTGATTACACCAATGAATACTAACTGAATAGCAAAATAAACGTAAATTAGATCATTAGATCACTATTAGAATCCCATAATTTCTATACTGCTTCTATTATTGCATGGAACTGTAATCTCTCCCAGCCGACCTGGCAATCACAGCGACATTGTGAATGGGGCCATTAAACGTGACTTGACTCTCCACTCCAGCTGCAGGACGGACTGCTATGTGAACCACTGCACTACCAATGAGCACAAACTGTTACCGTGAAATCAAATTGGAAATCGTTTCTGGCATTCACTACCTAGAGACTACTGCGTTGAGGTACTTCACGTAACGTCTTCGTCTTCAGACGGCCCTTGTTGCAGCAGCTCCTTTTTCTTTCTAAGTAATATAAAGCTAGAAAATGTCAAAAAAAAGCAAAACACATCCTTTGACGCTCATTATATGGACTGATGTCTCGTGTAACAATGTTTTGTTTCACTTCATTTACTTTTTATATCTGAATTGGACAACCTCTTTAACTTACAGATCTTCCACTGTAGTCACTGATTAGCGGATTAGCCACGAGTCTGTTTAAATCTAAATTACCAATCATTGTCATCCTATATTGAAATATCCAAGGTCAGAGCTGTTCACTTACTGGAGACCAGATTTATTCATTAAAAATATATCTTTGTTCATCTATCAGTGCCAGGGATGTATAGTGAAAGGCAAAACAAATACATGTTCTTCCATTAGATTACCAAGAATGTTTCTTATTTCTACTCAAAAATCTCACAACTCATCTGATTACACTTAAAATAAGACTTATCACATAAAAAAGTCAATTGTTTTTAGACAATTTTCACTTGTTTCACGCTCAAAGAAGTAGAAAAAAATGACCATCTTTTTTTCTTTTTATTATTATATACTGAATATTTTTTCTACTTCTTTCAAGTAAAAATTAGCATGAAACAAGTACAAATTTCCTCAAAACAAATTACTTTTTACGGGATGAGTCCTATTTTAATTAGTTTTGACTGGAATTAGAATTAGAGTAACTAGAGTTCCATTCATACAACAGACTAAGTCATGATGTCCTTCGAGTATGTCGGCTTTGTGTTCAATTAAACAGGCCTAAACTTCACAATAAGGAGAGTAAACTGAGACAAGATCTTCATTATTTCAGTTGGCTAGTCATACTTTTCGTGACATTTTTGTTTGATGGTGAGCCGTGAGATTTTTCTTCCGTAAAAATAGGTGCCGTGGCTCAATAAGGTCGGTAGGCTGGGAAACACTGCTTAGATTCATAGTTGGTTTCCATGTGTCCATGGGTCCAGCCGAACCTTTTCGAACACTGTTAATTGCGTCTTTTTGTGTGTGTCTGATTTTACAATTTGTTTCGAGATGCGCTTCATCATTCATTGTCATTCAAGCAGTCCAATTCCTCTTCAAAGGTGTGAAGACAAACTTGTGTCAGGGAGATAAAGGCTACAAAGCCTCCAACGCTGTCGCTATGGCAGCAGTGCACTGCTTCAGAGGCGAGATGAGGGAGCGAGACCGTCTTGTGTGCAGCATTTCGGTGGCCATTATCAAAGTGAAGATACGTTAAATTGATTGAGCGTCTGTTGTCCAATCTCAGTAACCATCGGGCACATTTAATGGATTTGCGCTAGGCCAAAATCATTCAGCTCAGAATGACAAAGACGGAGGCTGATTTCACCGAAGCCGAGACAAGGTCCTCTCCGTCTTCTTTCTTGTGCCTCTTGCTCGATCTGTGGTGCTTTTACAGTCTCAACCCAACAAGTGAAGGAAGGCGCTTATTGTTGCGGCTTAGTGCATTTAGCCCATAACCTGGTGCTGATGTATATTTTAGAGTGAAGGAGTGCAAACTTCCTTTTGTTTATATCCCCACTGCGCCCGAGTCACAGAGCTGAGGAGTGAGAGGCAGGGAGAAAAAAAGGCGAGAATAATGATGCGAGAAAAACACAGCAGTGGATCCTCGGTCCACCCACACTGCTCAGCGCAGCAGAGCAGCTGTGCACTTTTGTTCAATCTTATTTCAGAGCCACATGCAAATGCATAAATCTTTCATCGTAGATGACGCTCTTGCTCAGGAGTCGAGGAAGAGGGTTTTTCTCCATTGAAATTCCAGTCAATAGAAAATTGTGAGCAATTTTTAATACCTTTTTTATCAGCAGGCACAGAAAAGCCACTTAATTATTTGCTGTAAAGCTGGAGCGCGCCAAGTTTCTGATCGCTCGAGTCACATTCCTGACTGACTTTGTGTGTTTGCGCATTTGTGCGTGTTCGACTGTTCTGCTGCTGCACTCAGAACCGATGTGACTCCTGTCACAAATTTACTGACAGTAGTCCGTATCTTGCCTACATCTTTCCACGCTGTTTTAACAAGTCTATTTTGGTGGAGCACAGGAGATATGAAAGTGATTGACACCCACTGAATTTGTTTGTTTGTTGGACGTATTATCCTGATTTTCTAAACCATTTTTGGTTACACAAATGGGAATATCCACATGTATATTTGTAAAGCAGTGGAACCCTGTGATATCTTAACAGTGTTAATTCAATTAATTTCGTCATAAGGTGCCTTTGAGACTTCTGCATTTCATCCTCACAAATGTTTTTTTTAATATGTGAGCTTGCTGAAAACGTGCATTTTTGGGGGGTTTCATTTTACCACTGTATAGTGAGCAGAGCAGTGTGTGGGCCATGCCAAAATCATGTTTAGCCAATGAAAAACATGGTAGAAAAGGAGAAAAACATTTTATGATCTTTCTCATTGTTCTTGTATGTGTGCAAACGTTTGGCCATATGAAGACTTCATTTTCGTGGTGACTGAGTGATTCTGATGATGACACCAAAGGCACAATAAATATAAAAAAAATGAATATATTGTCCTGTTGTATCATCATACTAAAAATAACTGAAACGTAACTAAAGTAACAGTGTCTGTAATGTAATACATTACCTTATTTTCTGGGGTTAAATTAAAATTTAGTGCGTTGAGACAGTTTTTAAAAAAAATATATTAGAGTCTGGATTCTTATGCAAATGGAGGGGGGGGGGGAAACATTGCTACACACAGCACTGTTAAAAAGTCAACCTCCGCCCCAAAAAAATCAGTTGTTTTGTTTCCAGTCTATTAGGAACCTAGATGGCTTGTTCTTTCACCAGAAACATATTTCCCTCACAACTCTTGTCTTGTTTTGTTTTACAAGGGTCTTTTTGGCAGAAACTTTTGTTGACTGTTCAATGACAAATGTCCTTGGAATGAAAACTGGAGGGAGACAAAATTCCCCTCTAGCTTAAAACGGTGGAAAAGGTGCTATGGCCTCTCAATGCCACAAGCTGCGTTGTTGATAAAAAGACAACATGCTCCCCAAAAATGTTTTGGGACATGCGTTTGGTCCTTTCCCTGCACTTTTTATTGCCAGAGCTATTAAAGTTCTTAATTCCCAAGCCAAGTGTCATCAGACTCCCGCTGTCCTAGTTAAAAAATACTATCTCCATTTGTGCTTATGGCCCACTAAACACAGTGCCAAGGTGACTGATCCTGTCCACGTGTCGCTCTTTTTTTAAAATTTTTAATCTTTCCTCAGTCTGAGACCTAAAACGGCCTAGTCAACAATTTAGACCTTATGTTTCAAATGAAGCACAACCCTTTTCATCTGAACGCTGTTCCACGTTCACCTCTGCAGGGAGGATGTCCTTTGAGGACACGCACAAACATGTACAATACACAGCAAAAAAATAAAATAAATAAAAATACAAGGATGCGTTGTCCTCGTGATGTTAATTAGTGCAATCTTCAGGATTCTGCTTGAAACAGGCTGTTACGCACTGAGAGCAGATGGAGGCCATATGACGCTTTGGCTGACCCGTTTATTCTGCCTCCATATCCTGTTGTTGTCTGCTGTGTGAATGCCATGCATCACCTTTAACCTGAGGTGCGCACACATCTTTTTAACCACGGTCAATGTTCACTATTAGACAGCGACTGAGAACCAACAAATGTAATGAAACCACCTATCGGAGGAGGAAATCTATTTCTCCTGTGGCCTTCGTGCAGTCCCACGTGCTGAATAGGAAGCAGGTGAGCTGCCGCAGTAGCGGTCAGTGGGGAGATGGCGTTCTTTGCTTCCGATTATGGTGGAGTGCTGGATGTAGGTCATGATGGTGTTTAGAGGTTACAACTAGATGAAATTCAAGCATTTTTGTCCATGTAAGCTACCACACAGCGAGAGAAAAAGGGTTACAAGTTCATGTTTTTTGTTTTTTTTTTCCAAACCAATGCGACATTCCGTCACACCAATGGCCACCTTTTCTCTCTCTGTACAGGCAGTGCCGCCACCCCGGTTGTCTTTAATAGGAACGGTGATGCTCCAGGACGCTATGACTTGTTCCAGTTCCAGATGACCAACTCCTCCATCCCAGAGTATAAGGCGATCGGACAGTGGGTGGAGAGCCTCCAGCTCAGGGTACGACTATTTCCCAATAACACTTGCACACATACAAATGTGAAAACAATACAAATACCTTTATCCTTCAAAATTTTCCCCATTGTTTTGGTGCCAATAACTCCAAGTACATTCGAAAAATATTCACATCTTGTTGCAAATTTTGTTGCAAATCATATGACCAATCAGAAATTTTTAACAAACAATTATTTCAACAGTATTATGAATCAGTGAGCGTGCACCATTAAGTTATCCGTCCGTTGTGATTGTATACATAAAAATACAAGCTGTGGCAGTGCATGGAAAAAAGCAAAAAGGTTCCACCAAAGCAACCTCTTTTGAACTGAAACTTTCGACTGAAATTTTAATATTCAGTGTCTTAAAATATTTCTACAGGAGGTATTTATCGCCACAGAACTGTGGTGTGAAGGTGTTCCTGAAACTTGGCATCGTTTGGCCTTTATGAGTGGATCAAATGTCATTTAAGTGTTGTCAGTCCGCCCTCCAGTGGACAAAATTAGAAAATAACTGTTGCTTTTGTTGAAAAATAGTAGTGAATGTGTTCTCCATCCCCACGGGCCTGATTGTACCCCCTGACGGGCCAGTTCTGGCCCGTGAGCCGTACCTTTGACACCCCTAACTAACCGTATGATTGACCCAACTTACGAGAAAGAGGCTTCAAGCTGTTTAATGCCACTCCCAGTTGTAGTTTACTGTCAAACTAAACAAAACAAAGAAAAACTTAAGCAAATTACACATTGTGTATTTTAAACACTGACACAACTTTGCCCTAAGAACGGCAGCTAGCTTAATGCTAACACACAATTCAAAACACCATAGAAGGGCTAAGAAATGGCATTGGTAGTTCGGTTGTTATAATCCTACAAGTGATGGCTATTTGAACACACAAACAAAATAACAGTTGCCAACAGGTATATATACTTTGCCAGTTATGAAATTCTTCGTATGTATCGGTCTGTATTATACTGCCCCCCTGGTGGCCAAGGCGCACACACCCGAAATGAGCGCAAGAGCTGAAACGGATTAATGGCATTTCCATTCATTTCAATGAGAAAAGATGATTTGAGATACGAGTGTTACAAGCGTGGTCAAGGAATTACTTCAAACTCACCAGTGAAAGCACCGCTTTATAAAGATTATTTTTCCTTTCCTGCTGCATGTTGGAGATATGCCTTGGTGAGGAAATTTTGTCTTTTGGCAAACTAAAGTATCTTTTTGTGAAATGGAAGGACATTGTTTGCATCTTAAATAAAACAAGAGCTCAGATGCAAATGTCTTTTACTTTCACTCTAATTGATGTGCAGAAGTGCCCTGTTTTTCTATTAAAAGACAAAAGGGAAGTTCCTCTCGCTGGCAGCAGAGAAGACAGATGTCTCACGCACGCGCGCACACACATACACAGACACACACACACATACACTTGTGTTTTCATCTCCTAAGAGACACAACTTGGACTTCAACTGTCATCCTGGAAATTAGCTAGTAATGTGGTTTAATATGGAATTAGGTAAATACAGTACATGAACGGTACATACATATGGAAATCATGGCAGTGTAGACCTCTGCCAAGGCCCAACAATATTGCCAGAAAGTGTTTTTGTTTGTTTGTTTATAATTCAATTACAATGTCTGACTGTCACGTGCCAAATGCCTTGGACTGTAAATGCTGTTTAAATCCCAAAATACATACAACTACCTTTTTTTTTTTTGTGTCCACCAGTGCTAGGCCAAGAGTCATCAATGTCACTGTCCTGGCCAGAGCTTGTGGCTGATGTCGTTAACTTAAATCCTTCCTCATGTAGCAGCTTGTGCAATACTTGAATGTAAGAGAAGCAGAGCCAAATGTGCAAGAGATGATAGTCACATATACAGAAAAGGGTTGTACTGTAGCTAAAAGTTAAAAACAATAAAATGAATTTAAAAAACAGCTGATCTCTAGCCCTGTATGTGGTGGTAAGGTATACAGTATTTTAAACTGGTTTCCCACCGCCAAACAAATGAGAAGAATATGAAGAAAACTTGTCGACCACCCGCAGTGGGTCAAGTCACAATGGTAAATGAGCGTATGAATATAAAACTCTACTTACTGTAAGTACCTGGATCCAAATCTGCACCTACTTGTATTATTTTTGTGGAAGTTGATGAACTAGTTTTTGTGTAATCCTGTCAACATATAAACAAACGTGTTTGGTAGCATATTTTCCAATTTAACCATTTGTAAATAACAAGAATTGGTGAGATAAGCAGTTTAACTGTGTACAATCTTGACTGCTTTTGCCAAGCAACTTATTGTGTAGTCTAAAAATGATTTTTTTTTTACCATGTCAATCTAAAATGCTCATGGACCTGCTGACTAAATTATGTTAGCAATGGGACTGTTCTTTAACCAATCCGATTTTTCAAATTTACCTCACAGGGCCAGCTAGCTGGCACACAATAACATCAGCATTTTTACTAATGTGTTTTTATTTATGTTTTTTTTAATGTTCTTAAATAAACACTGATTCTGGACAGTTCCAGATGATGTACATGGCACAGATGTGTCCTTTTCCAGAATAAGAAGTATTGTCAAACATACAAGGAATTTGTCTCCGGTCGTTGGATCCACTCAAGTAGGACAGCTCCCAAGCCACGACACCAAAATATACATTTAGGACATCAACACAAAAGTACAGAGAGCCATTAAGCAATATAAAGTGTCCAGTTGTGCAGCAATACTGATACATCAACAAATGAGCAAATGATGCAGAGAATCATGAAACAATATAAAAATGTTCAGAACGGTAATACTGATCAACAACAGTTATGCAAATGATGCAGAGTGACAGAGCTACATCAATGAATACAGCAGTAATGGCACTACGGAGATGTGCAAAAGTGTCACTAGGAAATTATGAGTCAACTGATTTAAGACGTTAATGGCAAGGGAAAACAAACGACTGGAATGTCTGCTGGTTTTCATCGGTCGCCAGCGTCTACCTATCGAACAATGCACACTGAAACAAACCAGTTTTTGCATACTATTTGTGGTTCCTATTACAACGTGATACTGGTGGTATTAAGAGGTGAATTAAGTTGATATGCCCCCAAATAAAGCCCAGGTAGCAAATGCACGGGCCAACATTGATAAAACCTCTTTGTCAGCAGTTTTAAGTCCAAATTGGGTTGCAAATTGTTAGCTCTGTGTTATATTCTTTGAGATCTGAAAACTTTGCAATAGAAAACGTTCTAGAAATGTTCTGGTGGTACCCAAACATCTGTCTACTTGGGGTTGAGTCGACGAGTCAATTCGTCAACTTTATCACTACGCAATGATGATTGTAACTTGGAGTCATTTACAAGGCGGACACCTCCAAGAAAGCAACCGGTGGTGTGTCGGCACAGCGAGCTAGCCGCGGCGCCTCAAGCGGGTGGAAATATTTTACTAAAAGGAAACCAGTAGCTCAATTATTGCCCATCTGAAAGGGCATCCGCTAATGCAAGCTGATGAACAGCCTAAATCCTCAGGTCCGCCATCAGCGATTTCACCAAACGCCTTCCTGTAATAGTGAAAAGACATTCGACATTATACTGTAGTGTCTTCTTAGATGACAAAACGAAGACAAGCGTTGGTTAATCAATAATCTCTTTATTGTGAAAATGTACGGTTAATGTCTCCAACTACAGACAAGCAGCAACTTGGTTAGATCGTCTTCCTCCTTGCAGTCACCCCACCCACCGACTCACCCATTCAATCACAAATAACACTCAGACACCTCCACTGTCTCACAGACAGTCAGATCTTATAAAACTACAACAACAATCTACGGAACACAACTGCCGGTTTGCTGCAATACATATTTGCAAAATATTCCCTCCTCCTGTAATTTTTTGTGAATTATATACAGTAGAACCTCGATTTATTGGACTAATAGAGGGGAAGGGGTCGTCTGTTAATTTGAAGCACTTTTGTTGTTGCCTAAAACATTCAGCACAATACAAAATTATTGTAAATAAATGTAAAAAATGTTTGAAGAGTTTTAAAGTTGACCTAAACTTACATTGAGACATCGTTGTGATTGTCTAGCACTGCCGCGAATTAAGTGCCGTGATCGCTGTTGCTTGGGAGGGCTGATAACGGCGTGCTGGTGGAAGAAAGTGGTTGTGCCACGGTGACGATTCAGTCGCTTTCATGAGCCGTGAGATTAGCGTGTTTCCTTTTCCCATCACTGTTGGAGAGAGAAGGGCTTTTGTGAAAAAAAACCCAACTACTGTAGCCTATACTGTACCAACATCAGTATAAAATGTTCGAGATATGACACATGAGAACTCGAGTAAACAAACGCCATAGGTATGACTTGTTAGCTATGACACGCCCCTTTTGAGCCACGTGCCTATGGCGACGCTAAACTAACGTCCATGCATTGCTTTTGATTGGAATGTCGCACCTGCCAAAATGGCCGTCAAGTAGGCACGTCAGTTAGCCAGATCTTGTTGGAAATACGGGTACCAGTCGCTTCCTGTTGATTGAGCCTGTAAACAACACTGGCCAATTTTGGAACTAATGGACTCTTTAAGCTGCAAAGGGACCATTTTGAGTTTCAACCGGACACTATTTTCTGTCTGTTAAATCCGACGGCTGTTGTTTCCGGGTCCATTAAATTGAGGTTACAGTGTACTACTATTAGTTGTTTTTCGTGAATTGGTGTTATAGTTTTACAAGTTCCGACTGTCTGTGAGGCCATGAAAGTATCCAAATGTGATTGGATGAGCGAGTGTCTGAATGTGATTGGATGAACAAGTCGGGGCCTCGGGGGCCAACGCAACCGAGGACGGTGGCAAACATGAGTGAGCGAGCGAGCTTGTGTTTGGAGGCGAAAGCGCATACAGCAGGTTGACAACTGTGAAAAATATCAATGGCATCGTCGATCAATCGACATCGCTTCGACAATCATCGAGTACTAAAAATCGGAAGTCGTTCAATCCCTACTGTCTACCTGTACGCTGCACAATGACGATAAAATTGAAGCCAATCTGGTTGCTTACAAGTAGGATGACAAAAGCAAGACTTATTATTACTGTTGTGATAGTTTTTTTTTTTTTTTTTGCAAAGCAGCAATGAGTCTCCTTCTGCTGTACAGGTTGGAGGATGCTACGAAGAAAAAGAGTGGGAGGAAGATGCCTTTAATCTAAGTGTCAGTCTTTATCAGTTCAGTGTTTGGTAACAAAGGGCAGCAAAACATGTCTCCCATGTTGAGAACAGACTTCTAAATATGCACTTGCCACTCCTCAGTTGTTTTGCTACAGATTTTACTGAACACGATGGCACTTAAAATCTATGATCACGTATCAGATGGAATTTAATATTCTCCCCACATAAATCAACCAGATAAAACTTGTAAGATGTCACTGCTGTGTAAGATAAGATTAGATTTTATGTAATGTGCTTATTTTCCATGTATCCCAAAGATAACTGTTGGAGGAAATGTAATTTTATGGGAACTTAAAATATCTTTCCTTCACCTCAAAAGACCTCTATGGTCAGATATGAGTGCAGTGGGGCAGAGACAGCTGCCGTGCAAAATGTTCGTCGGTGCTCACGGACACAACGCAAGAATTGACTTGAGTGATTCATGTGGACCATAAAGAACCAGATTTATTATTTAATTTTTTTTCCCTCAAAGCAAACTGAGCCGAAATGTCGTATCGCCGCATAACTGAGATTACAAACAACATGACATTTACATACAGATGAGATAACGTTTGCATAATTGTTGTCTGGGTCACAAGAATTAAATTTAACTCAATGCATTTGAGAGCACAGGTAGAATAACTTCTGGTGACGGATATTTGTGGCTGTTTTACAGCAATTACAAACTAAATGTTGTTGCAGTGCAATTATATTTCAGTGCGATAAAAAACATACACTTTGCCACCGATGTGATGCTTTTCCAATCGGATGACAGCTCAGAATAACTGTCAAATTACACACTGTAGCGAAAACACTAATGAGAAGTACAACAGCCATGAGAGTCCAAGGTGTCAACATTATTGCTTCTGGTCTCCATGGCAACAGAGCTGTTGGGCTCATTAATGTTTTCACAAAGTGTGTAATCAAGAGGTTTTCCAGCGAGCGCCCTTCATTGTCCAAATGACAAATGGCACGTCGTTGCCCTCAGATAAATGGCAGATGATAATCTAGCCGGACACCAAAGAAGCGACACATTTGTCATGCAGGCGCACACAACACACACTGCACATGTTGTTGATGGTGTTAAGGGGTTGGCAAAAGTACTGCACTTTAGCAACAATTTATTGTCTGTTGGCACATTTTTGGGGAGCTGAGCTTAGTTGTAATCATGTTTCATGAGAGTTTAAGGCATCTGTTCTCTTTTTATGATCCTACGATCCTATACTTGAATGAACTAAACAAACTGTCCGAGACATTTTTACCATATCTCAGATACATAAAGTACTCCATGAGTATCTACTGTATGATACCATTACTAGGGTTCGTAGGAATGAATGAATGAAAATGCCATTAATTTATTTCAGCCCCACAGTGCGCTCCTTTTGTTGTGTGTTCCTTGGCCACCAGGGGGCAATATAATACAGACCTTGAGAGACACACAAAGAAGAATTTCAC
Organism: Phyllopteryx taeniolatus; assembly: GCF_024500385.1. Lineage (NCBI taxonomy): Eukaryota > Metazoa > Chordata > Actinopteri > Syngnathiformes > Syngnathidae > Phyllopteryx > Phyllopteryx taeniolatus. Next base: position 4,666,039 of record NC_084502.1, read on the forward strand.
AACTGACTTAGTGAACGTCAATAACAATATTAGTCGTTTTTTCCCCCCACAGAGAATAAAGAATTCATATCTGTGAGTATTGTCATATTGTCTGTCGACATATTCAAATATCCGTTGCTTAAACATCATGACTATCTGTCACGTACGTGGTTAGGGCGAAGGCGAGTAACGCAAGGCAAGAACATGGTGGACCCAATTGCAGGGAAGCAGGGAGGCAAGGCAGGAGTGCGGGAGTCTCAAAATAATAATATTTAATCTTCAAAAAGGGAAAACAAGGATATTGGCTAAAGCAAAACTGAACGATAGGGCTTACTGGAGGAGGGTAGGTATGGATGGCAGGCTGAGGACGGTGGGAGGCAGTTTGGTGGTGTCCAGGGTGACGCCATGTTCTTCCCGCTGGGTCCTGTTCTGGTCGGTTCATTGTCGTTGTCACATGTCTTTGCCATGTCATAGTCGCCAGTTGTCTTTATCATTGTGGTATGTCATTGTCAGGTGTCATTTTCCCTTTCTATTCCACGTCTTACTCACAGGTCATAGTTTGTTTCCAGTTTTTGATATTCGAGTGTTTCTTTGTTACTTTGATTTGATTGTCATCTGTTGTGGGACTTCGTTCAGTTTTCCCTTTTTGAAGATTAAATATTATTATTTTGAGACTCCCGCACTCCTGCCTTGCCTCCCTGCTTCCCTGCAATTGGGTCCACCATGTTCTTGCCTTGCGTTACTCGCCTTCGCCCTAACCACGTACGTGACACTATCAATGCTTTCGTTAGCTCATCTATGGTGTTTTGCTTTGTCTGTTAGCATCAAGCTAGCCGGCTTTCGTATAAGGCAAAGTTATGAAGTTGTTTTAAATACACATGTAATTCTAATAAACAGCATGAAGCCTCTTCTTTTTTTTTATTGAAAGAATTGTTCACTGTCTTCCAAACCGCTGCTTGTTATGAAGTGAGTTCACAGCAAAAAATCAGCCAACCGACGGCTCGCATATTGAAAAACTTGGAAGTCGGAGCACTTGTCAGTCAAGACACGACTGTGCATTACTGTATGTCGCCTTTTTTCTTATTTGTTCATCATATGATATATATATATATGGGTATCACTGTTAAATTCCAGTTCATTTTTAGTCAGGTTTATTCTCACATGCCACAGCTCTGGCTTTACTTTTAATCTCGTAATACTTTTGCAACCAGTGAAACTTTGGAGCAAGTATACTCTCACTATAAATGAGCAACTCATCTCAAAGCGCCGTCAAAGTAAGTTTACGATCATAAATTTTTTAAATCTCCCTGACCAGATAAAATAACCCTTTTTCATTGTGTTTTCGACTTTTAGAGTTTAGATAATGGCCTCTCTGGTTCGAATTTTTAAAAAAGCGCTGCGCCAGCTCTGCAAAGACGAAAGAAGACATTTGCAACCCTTCATATTTCACACCTCACTTGCTCCTTTATTAGAACAGGTTTATGGCATTTCTCATTATTTTTTATCTAATGAACAAAAGTACTCTGTTGCCACGGTTATCACGATTAACATTGAGTACAAGAGAAGTCTCTTGACTGTGGTGCAATAGAAACAGATGCTACTTTTGCCCTGTACTAATGATGAGTTATGTAAGTCATGATGAATCACGGTGGTGGTTGTGGGTTCGAATCTTAACTCTGGCCTTTCTGTGCAGAGTTGACTACTCTTCCTATGCTTGTGTGGGTTCTATTTCTTACATTTTTTACTTTCTGTGGGTGTCTCGGCCGGGTCTCGATGCATTTGCTGTTCATGTCTAACCGTCTTATCCTGTTTCACTTCACTCTTGCAGCTGGAGGAGCTTCAGTGGCACAACGGGGAGCAGGAGGTGCCCATCTCGGTGTGCAGTCTGCCATGTAAGACCGGCGAGAGAAAGAAGAGGGTCAAAGGGATGCCGTGCTGCTGGCACTGTGAGCTCTGTGACGGATACCAGTACCAGTATGACGAAACCTCCTGCAAACTGTGCGTGTACAACATGAGGCCCAACCCCAACAGGACTGCCTGTCAGGCCATTCCTATCACCAAACTGGAGTGGCATTCCCCCTGGGCCGTCATCCCCGTCTTCCTGGCCATGCTGGGCATCATCGCCACCATTTTCGTCATGGCCACGTTCGTTCGCTACAACGACACGCCCATCGTGCGCGCCTCTGGCCGAGAGCTGAGCTACGTGCTCTTGACCGGCATCTTCCTGTGCTACATCATCACCTTCCTCATGATCGCCAAGCCCGACGTAGGCGTGTGCGCCTTCAGGAGGATCTTCCTGGGTCTGGGCATGTGCATCAGCTACGCAGCGCTGCTCACCAAGACCAACCGCATCTACCGGATCTTTGAGCAAGGCAAGCAGACGGTCACTGCCCCGCGCTTCATCAGCCCCACCTCGCAGATCGCCATAACTTCCAGTCTGATCTGCGTGCAGCTGCTGGGCGTGCTGGTGTGGTTCGCCGTGGACCCTCCCAACACCATTATTGACTATGATGAGCAGAAAACAATTAACCCCATGTTGGCCCGTGGCGTGCTCAAGTGCGACATAACAGACCTCCAGATCATCTGCTCGCTGGGCTACAGCATCCTGCTGATGGTGACCTGCACCATCTACGCCATCAAGACGAGAGATGTTCCCGAAGACTTCAACGAAGCCAAGCCCATCGGCTTCACCATGTACACCACCTGCATAGTCTGGCTGGCTTTCATACCCATTTTCTTTGGCACGGCCCAGTCTGCTGAGAAGGTGAGTCATTGACTCTCCTCTGTCTGTGTCACTGCCCTTTGCTTTGTCTCACTGTCTCCTTCAACTCATATATTCCCAGTCAGCCCTTCAGCCCTCTTTTTATCTTGTTTGAACACACACGCACACACACACACGCATGCATATTTCTGAGACACCGTATGATAAACAGCACACGCAGAGCACCTCGCACACTCATTTCACGACTGTATAACTTATGGGCTCATTTGCGTTTGAGTTCTCATCGCGCCGTTTTGCATGGGAACACACACTTGCCCAAACGCAGACAAAAATAAGCACGCGGAGGCGGAGGAAGGTTTGCTGTTAGGGACCAGAATCCCAAAATGCCCGAGGAGTGATGCGAATGGGGTGTCGGCAGCTCCAGATGCCATTATCTCAGCTCTCACGCCGAGGGCTGCGTTTATACTATTATGCAGCATTCTGGGAAGGCAGACAAGCAGGTGTAGGAAGAGGAGGATGAGGAACAAGTAGAGAAGGAAGGCAGGGAGGAAGTTGGGGGGGGGGGGGGTGGGGGGGTAAACAGAGGTTTGATTCGACACATTCCATCTCTTGACAGCTGCACTCTAGCCAACGAAACCATTTGACATTGGGCGCTCCCGGAGTTGATTGAGAATATGACATTTTGACCTTCTGTACGAGTGACTGCTTATCTGGTCGGCAGCCGCTGGAATACAGATGCATTCATCAGGGGGGCTCATGATATGTGCGTGTTGCTCGCCGACATTTGTGCACAAAACAGAGTGGAGGGGAAGTTTTCCCTTGGCAGAATATCAATGCTGACAGGAAAGCGTTACTTATGGCGAACCTTTGGAGAATCATGCCACTTGATAGCTGTCCTACTGAGCAACTGCTTGAGATGGATCAGAAACTGATTTTCCTCATCTCAATTTGGCGCTGATTTCATAGACGAATTACACCCTCAGCAGCGATTAGGAGTTCATTATGTTTCTCACAGAGAGTAGCGAGGCACTAATGTGTTTTCCTTTCCTCTTATGCAGTTAACTCCTCCTTTGCCTGTCAGTTCACACCACAGAGTTCTAGTTTAATGGCCTCTGTGGCTGGATGTCTGCTTGCTCCCTGGTCGCAGATAGTGAGAAGTGCCTTTGCATGTAAGCAGCCACTGCAGCAGCAGCAGCAGTGTAGTTAAGGAGCTGCGCTACCTTATTCATTTTTCACCTCTTGCCAATGTTTTCAGCACAAGCAAGCATATTCTTTTTTGGAACTGTAGGTCTTAAAATACAGTGGTGCAACTTGCGGGTTTTGTGAGCAGTTGTTCGACCGTTTTTGTTGTTGTTGTTTGTTTTGTTTGTTTGTTTGTTTTTTGCTTCAACTTGCGAGCACTTTAGCAAGTAGTGAATAATTCTTCAAAAAAGAGGCTTGAAGCTGTTTATTGTCACTCACAGTTGAAGTTTACTATCGAACTAAACATAAAACTAACGCAGTTGCACTTTGTGTATTAAAATAAACACACAGCTTAGCCTTTTAGTTTGCTTGCTTTTCTAATGGTAATTAGCATTTATATTGCAGTGCTATAACCCTTTAAGCAATGAATTGAACACAAACAGTGCAGCAAGATATGTAGAAAGACCTAACAGTACTCACAGTCATATATTTTTTATCCTCTGCAATGAATGACTAATATGAGTGCTGTACTGATTAGATACTCCAGGTACACCAGAAAGAGCAGCACAATGGCCATTCAATTGATGCAGTGTGACAAAAAAAGTTTTTTAAAATTCTTTTTAATTTGATGACGTTACTATGTATGTTTTCATAAAGCACGATATCACGGAATAAATTAAACTGGTACTTGTATCTCAAGGCACCAATGTAATAAAAATGAGAAGAAGAAAAAACAGCATGCATGTGCAATGACAGCATGGAGCTGACTTAGATTCAGGAAATATTTCTCGTTTTTTTTCGTGGAATCTGTCATGGAAATGAAATGATCTGTTATGGAAAAAAAATAAAGAATGAGAAATGAAATATTTACAGATTACACAAGATATCATGATGTCCGTCTGCTGTGTACAGTGGTATTGTCCACAGCACATTTTCTGTTATAGTCTGATGTCCTTATTTTCCACACCTGCGACAGCTCCCGTTTTTGCTCCCCGCCTTTGTTTGACTCATTTAAACTCATGACTCAAGTCATGTGAATACAGCAACAAATGATCAGAGTGCATCCCTCCCTCCCCCTTCCGTGCACCTGCTACTCAGCACATTCAGCTAATGATGCTGAGAATCACCAGCATCCCAAATCAGCTGACTCAGACTTTTGGCAGAAATAAAACTCCAGGCCTGGATTTCAGAAACTTTGGTCAACAACAATATCGGCGACTATCCTGGTAAAATAAAATAAAAAACGGCATAGAGCTGAGTCGGTGAAGTACAGTAAATGTAAGATGCTGTGCGTTCAGTGCGATGATTCTCCTCATCTTTGACCACAGAACACAGCCACATTCCTCTGCAGCGTGATGATACACTCCCACCCCCAGGCGCAGAGTCCTCCGACTGAAACTCCCATTAGAGACGGTCACGAAAGAAAAGAGAGAGCGAGAGGCTCGTGTCATGAAACTGTACATTCTTGGAAACATGTCGCAAAACCTCTCAGGTGCTTCATGTGCCCCACGTGACTTCAAGACAGTCACAGCTACTGAGTATCATTAGGAATAGGTCTTCCTACTTCTGTAGTAAAAAAAAAAAAAAACATGTTAATTGTTCTTTTGTTTTACTGGGGCACTATTGTGGCCACATTCTAGCTAATAATCTTATTTGTTGTACCGTTTTTTTCCCCCCCCATGCAGTCTGTAAAACTTTTCATGCAAAATGGAACTAAGTGTATGCCTTTTATTTCGAAAATAGGTTAACATCCCCCAAGATGACAAAACTCAAGAGGATGATGACACTATTTTTCATTTAGCATTTAAACCAGCATATACAATATGATTACAACAAAATGCTGTTTTTTTTTTTTTAAGCAAATGCTCGGGTCTGAATTTAAAAGTAGTGAATTGCCTAAAGTTACTGGTAAGATATATAGAGGGTAAAGCGGCATTTTGTGTTATTAAATTAGATACATTTATTGTGGTATGTACCTTACTACCCTCCACTTCAAGAGCTTCGTCCCAAAAAAAAGTAGGCATCAAAAAAGGATAATAATGTTCATTGATTGATGTTGAGTGACAATTTTAGACAGTTATTAACAGATCAAATTAAGAGATTTTCCTATGAGCCGAATTTCAATCTGTTCTTTTAGGGCCTTGCTCACCAATCAGGGGAACAATTCTGGAGTGTTTTTTGTTTTTTTCTTTTCCATTTTGCTCTCATGTCGCTTAAGAGTGTTTCTGGAGTAAAATATTAATTAGTGCGGGCCATTTTCTTCTTAAATGAATGTGGCCCATTGTTCTGTTGAAATAGCCTCCAGCCTTCAACCCAGATGTGAAAATCTAAACTCAGCTTTAATGCGAGCAAAGTGAAATTTGAGCGGATAATCATGAAGCATACAGTGAAACGCTGCCATGCAAGCGTAACAACACGCAGCAGTCTAATCACTGACAAGACACTCATCTGGCTTAAAAGCAAGTTTGCACCCTCAAGTCACTGACAGTGGTGTCACATGTAATTAGCAATTCCGTACAAATGAAGGCAGAATGGAGCTTGAAAATAATAACGCCTGTCCAATGAAGTTTTTTGACTGGACTTGTGATGTGTGTATGCTGAGAAAGTTGCTGCTTTCATTGTTTGTCTTTATCACTCAGTCTTAAAAAGAAAAAAAAATCGTTTAATATTGTTGCTGACATCTGATCTGAATTGAACTCCGGATAAACAAAATAGGACCCTGCTTTAGTTTAAAATTGACTTACTTAAAAATAGCATTCTGTAATATTGTACTTTATAAAACTATACATTAATCTTCTTCTTCTTCTTTTCCTTTCGGCTTGTCCCGTTAGGGGTCGCCACAGCGCGTCATCCTTTTCCATGAGAGCCTATCTCCTGCATCCTCCTCTCGAACACCAACTGCCATCATGTCTTCCCTCACGACATCCATCAACCTTCTCTTTGGTCTTCCTCTAGCTCTCTTGCCTGGCAGCTCCATCGTCATCATCCTTCTACCAATATACTCACTCTCTCTCCTCTGGACGTGTCCAAACCATTGAAGTCTGCTCTCTCTAACTTTGTCTCCAAAACATCGAACCTTGGCTGTCCCTCTGATGAGCTCATTTCTAATTTTATCCAACCTGGTCACTCCGAGAGCGAACCTCAACATCTTCATTTCCGCCACCTCCAGCTCTGCTTCCTGTTTTCTCTTCAGTGCCACTGTCTCTAATCCATACATCATGGCTGGCCTCACCACTGTTTTATAAACTTTGCCCTTCATCCTAGCAGAGACTCTTCTGTCACATAACACACCTGACACCTTCCTCCACCCGTTCCAACCTGCTTGGACCCGTTTCTTCACTTCCTGACCACACTCACCATTGCTCTGGACGGTTGACCCCAAGTATTTAAAGTCCTCTACCCTTGCCATCTCTTCTCCCTGTAGCCTCATTCTTCCCCCACCACTCCTCTCATTCATAGCACATATATTCTGTTTTACTTCGGCTAATCTTCATTCCTCTTCTTTCCAGTGCATGCCTCCATCTTTCTAACTGTTCCTCCAGCTGCTCCCTGCTTTCACTGCAGATCACAATGTCATCTGCAAACATCATGGTCCACGGGGATTCCAGTCTAACCTCATCTGTCAGCCTATCCATCACCACTGCAAAAAGGAAGGGGCTCAGGGCTGATCCCTGATGCAGTCCCACGTCCACCTTAAATTCTTCTGTCACACCGACAGTACAGCTCACCGCTGTTCTGCTGCCCTCGTACATGTCCTGTATTATTCTAACATACTTCTCTGCCACTCCAGACTTCCGCATGCAGTACCACAGTTCCTCTCTGGGTACTCTGTCATAGGCTTTCTCTAGATCTACAAAGACACAATGTAGCTCCTTCTGACCTTCTCTGTACTTTTCCATCAACATCCTCAAGGCAAATAATGCATCTGTGGTACTCTTTCTAGGCATGAAACCATACTGTTGCTCGCAAATACTCACTTCTGTCCTGAGTCTAGCCTCCACTACTCTTTCCCATAACTTCATTGTGTGGCTCATCAACTTTATTCCTCTATAGTTGCCACAGCTCTGCACGTCACCTTTGTTCTTAAAAATGGGCACCAGTACACTTTTCCTCCATTCCTCAGGCATCTTCTCACGCACTAGAATTCTATTGAACAAGCTGGTCAAAAACTCTACAGCCACCTCTCCTAGATGCTTCCATACCTCCACAGGAATGTCATCAGGACCAACTGCCTTTCCATTTTTCATTCTCTTTAATGCCTTTCTAACTTCCCCCTTACTAATCATTGCCACTTCCTGGTCCACCACACTTGCCTCTTCTACTCTCCCTTCTCTATCATTTTCCTCATTCATCAACTCCTCGAAGTATTCTTTCCATCTACCTAGCACACTGCTGGCACCAGTCAACATATTTCCATCTCTATCCTTAATCACCCTAACCTGCTGCACATCCTTCCCATCTCTATCCCTCTGTCTGGCCAGCCTGTATAGATCCTTTTCTCCTTCTTTAGTGTCCAACCTGCCATACATGTCATCATATGCCTCTTGTTTTGCCTTTGCCACCTCTACCTTTGCCCTGTGTCGCATCTCAATGTATTCCTTTCGCCTCTCCTCGGTCCTCTCAGTGTCCCACTTCTTCTTAGCTAACCGTTTTCCTTGTATGATTTCCTGTACTGTGAGGTTCCACCACCAAGTCTCCTTCTCTCCTTTCCTGCCAGAAGATACACCAAGTACTCTCCTGCCTGCTTCTCTGATCACCTTGGCTGCAGTAGTCCAGTCTTCTGGAAGCTCTTCCCGTCCACCGAGAGCCTGTATCACCTCTTCCCGAAAAGCTGCACAACACTCGTCCTGTCTCAGCTTCCACCACATGGTTCTCTTCTCTGCCTTTGTCTTCCTAATTTTCCTCCCCACCACCAGAGTCATCTTACACACCACCATCCTATGCTGTCTAGCCACACTCTCCCCTACCACTACCTTACAGTTGGTAACCTCCTTCAGATTACATCGTCTGCACAAGATGTAATCCACCTGTGTGCTTCTACCTCCGCTCTTGTAGGTCACCCTATGTTCGTGCCTCTTCTGGAAAAAAGTGTTCACTACAGCCATTTTGCATCCTTGTTGCAAAGTCTACCACCATCTGTCCCTCCAAGTTCCTTTCCTGGATACCGTACTTACCCATCACTTCTTCGTCACCCTTATTACCTTCACCAACATGTCCATTACAATCTGCACCAATTACGACTCTCTCTCTGTCTGGGATGCTCAGAACTACATCATCTAGCTCCTTCCAGAATTTCTCTTTCACCTCTAGGTCACATCCTACCTGTGGGGCATAGCCACTAATCACATTACACATAACACCCTCAATTTCAAATTTCAGCCTCATCACTCGATCTGATACTCTTTTCACCTCCAAGACATTCTTAGCCAACTCTTCTTTTAAAATAACCCCGACTCCATTTCTCTTCCCATCTACACCATGGTAAAATAATTTAAACCCTGCCCCTAAACTTCTAGCCTTACTGCCTTTCCACCTGGTCTCCTGGACACACAATATATCAACCTTTCTCCTAATCATCATGTCAACCAACTCCCGGGATTTTCCTGTCATAGTCCCAACATTCAAAGTCCCCACATTCAGTTCTAGGCTCTGTGTTTTCCTCTTCTCTTTCTGCCGAAGAACCCGCTTTCCACCTCTTCTTCTTCTTCTTCTTTGACTTCGACTTCGACCCACAGTAGCTGAATTTCCAACAGCGCCCTGCAGGTTGACGGCGCCGGTGGCGGACGTTGTTAACCCGGGCCACGACCGATCCGGTATGGAATTCTTTGGATGAACGCTCATATTTGTTTGGCAAGGTTTTAAGCCGGATGCCCTTCCTGACGCAACCCTCTGCATTTATCCGGGCTTGGGACCGGCCTACAGTTTGCACTGACTTGTGCCCCCCATAGGGCTGCATTAAAACTATACATTAATGATATAATTATATGGAATGTAAATAAATGTGTTTTTATTCAATTCAATGGACATTGTGCTGCTTCTTCTGATGTCCAAACCTTAGCCACCTGGCGGCAGTATAATACATCCATCCATCCATCCATTTTCTGAGCCGCTTCTCCTCACTAGGGTCGCGGGCGTGTAGGAGCCTATCCCAGCTATCATCGGGCAGGAGGCGGGGTACACCCTGAACTGGTTGCCAGCCAATCGCAGGGCACATACAAACAAAGACCCATTCGCACTCACATTCACACCTATGGGCAATTTAGAGTTGGCCATTAACCTACCATGCATGTTTTTGGGATGTGGGAGGAAACCGGAGTGCCTGGAGAAAACCCACGTAGGCAAAGGGAGTACATACAAACTCCACACAGGCGGGGCCGGGGATTGAACCCCACTCCTCAGTACTGTGAGGCAGACGTTGGTCGTTCTTCATAGAGGATAAAGAATATATGCCTGTTAGTATTGTATTATATCTATACATGTGTTGCGCCACTGTTGCAATATCAGTTGTTTGAACTAGGCTTAGAGGCACAGCTATGTGCTTATTTTAAATACACAACTTGTAATTCTCTTTGTTTTATGTTTAGTTTGAAAATAAACTCCAACTGGAGTGGCATTAAACAACTTGAAGCCTCTCTTTTGAAGAAACTCTTCACTATCTGTGGTTTCCAATGTTTTCCCTCATCCTGCAGCAATGTAAATTTTATAAGCTCTCACCTTGAAAGGATGAACACATTTTCCCCCAAAAAAAATTTGCATTACACATTTCTATTCACCGTAACCCTGAAGTCTTCAGAGTTATCCTGCAAATGTTTTTCTTCAACATGTTAAAAAAAACAACAACAACCTCCTGTTTTCCATTAGTGGATCCAGGACCTTGCTTAAAAGTTCAGGACACAACCTCCAGTCATCCCTCAGTAACAAAATATAAATTATTTCCCAAGTCAAAGAAATTGATTAAACACTCCCCAATCCATATAGTATTTATCTCCTCTAAAATGATGATTACAACAAATTAATGCTATATCTTAACCCCTTTATGAAAAGAAGTGCATCCTTTACCATGTGTGTTTCTCTCTGGAAGTCCCCAAAATTCAGACCTTCATTGACGAGCCAGAGCGGATTCAGGCTTTGCAGCACATAGTCAGAAAGAGTTATTCATGGCACGAGCCAGGCTAGAAAGTAGGCCAGCCCCAACAACAAAAGACATGCAGGTAGTTGAGAGGAAACCGAAATCCCCCGGATACATTATTGAAGGCGTTGTGCGGCTGGGCAGAGACCATCCAGATTTGATTGTCATTTACTGAATCAAGTCCTCATCACTGTGTGCATCCATGCTACTCAACCATAGCCTACTAAATTGCCTTTGCACTAAATGTATCCCTGGTGGCTATAATTATGAGAATTACCCTCAACGGCTTTATATCTAAAAAGTCGTTTGTTGTGGCTGGATTTTGCGTTTGGGCTTGTCAATGAGATGTAACGTTCGAAAAGCGGTCGCTTGATTCCTGATGAGAGCGTTAATAAATCATTACCGCGGCTATAAATAGAGAGTTGCCGAGCAGCTGTGAAAATGACTTCATGTATTTATTTATGTTAAAGCAACAGGAATTAATTATGGATGTTTTGTGACATTTGAGGGGTGGGTGAGAGGGTGATCAAATTGGGTCAAGCTCAAACGAAGGCGCAATGGTGGTGATTAGAGCCACAAAGACAATTGCACGACCGTGTTGTTTTATGCGTGCGTGTCTGCCGTATAAGAGGGCACGACAGCCTGCATTGCTACACTTTCTCCTTTAGTGTTTTCCTTGGTTGTGATGAATGTGAGCGAACACCTAATGCTTGCCAGCAAACTGCCGCACGGTCAATAAATCAGCCGTAAAAGGGTCATTGTTGCGACGTCGGCGGTATCAAAATCTCATTAAAAGCTTCTTCCAGTCATGTTGCACTGCACATGAAATTGTGTAGTGTTGCTATGGATACCAGCTACAACTAAACATAGAAACACAAGGTGGGGAATGTCCTTATGCCATGCGCATGCAGTGGTTTTATTGGTCACCCTAATGTTTCATAAGAAACTCTCATAAAAATTACACATTGGTACAGCTCTGTAGAACAGCATGCACACAGATCATTGAGATACTCATGTGGTTGCTAATGCGTGGTGTGCAGAGAAGCAGGAAGGGATGAAGAGTGTCTGCGTGTGTGTTGTGTGTATTAGCGGCATGATGATCTCGAATCTGAATTATTGGTGAAGATCAGAAAACAAAAGCAAAGGCGGCTATGTAAATGGGCTGGCGTCCTGTTAAAGAAATTACCATTAGTCATGCTGTTTACAAAAAAAACTCTATGCAAATAATGGCATTGCTTCATTTCCTTCCGTCAGTGAGTCCGTCTCGCCGCCCTGCAGATCCGCGGTGGTAGTTAATGTGTTTACAGTGCCATCCGCCTACCAGCGGCAGACTGAATGTCAGCACAAGTGGCGTATGATGCTTTTAAAATGCCGTAGATTAGTCGCAGTGCTTCCCGACCAGGGTGCCGTGAGAGATCATAAAATTATTGTTTATTGATTACAACTATGTCTTTGTTCACCTATGTATGCCAGTGACGTATACTGGTGCCTTGGGGTGCGTGTTTATTTCATTCCGTGACCACATTCGCATCTCAACTCATCCATCCTCATTGAAATCAATGGAAAAGTCATTAATCGATTCCGAAAAATAAAAGTGTTAATATTTAATGTAATTAAACATTTTGTACATCATGATTAATTTATTCTGACTCCTTGTGATGTGTGTGACTTGGCCACTGGGGGCAGTACAATAGAGTCATGAAGACACAAACGAAAAAGACTTTCACAACTGCTGTAAGTGATTCAGTAAACTGCAGTAATGTTTGTCGCTTTTTGCAAAGGAGACAGAAGATTGTCATATTGTCTGTCTACATGTGTCAATGCACATTCAAATAGCTGTTGCTAAAGGGCTATGACACCGCAACCATCGATGCTATTTGTTAGCCCGTCTATGGCATTTTGCATTGTGTGTTAGGCTGTAAGCCAGCAAAAAGCAAAGTTGTGGGGTGGTTTTTAAATAAAGTGTGTAATTCTGTTTTATGTTTAGTTTGACAGTAAATAATACAGCACTCGTATTCAAAGGAAAAAAAATCCTCTGACGAACGACGACGTAAATTGGGTCACTCGTATCTCAAGGCACCGGTGGAAAGTGAAAGGCAGGGCAACTAAAAGCTTTTCCATTACATGGCAAAAGGTGTAATAAACCTGTTGCTATTCATACAACAGGATCGGTCATAGCTTTGTGTTCAATTGAACTGGTCCACATTTCACTTCACACTAAGTCAATTTGTGGATGAATTATTTTATTTTTTTTTGGGGTGATGTGCTGGGCAATTTTTGTTGGTCTCTTGCCTCAATAAAGTTTGGGAAACACTCGATTAGCGATGTGCTCCTGAAACAACAATGTCCCCTCCTGTAGTGATTCTCTTGAAGACCCTAAAAAAAACATATATAATAGACAGTTAAACAAATGCGTGATGTGGCTTACGTAAGATCACAATTGCAAGTGGAGAATGTGAAAGGTGTTATGTAAGTGAGGCGGCATGTCACGGAGGAATGTAAGCGCGCGCCACACATCAGTGGCCATCTCCTGAATGATCTTAACACGTATCGCGCTGAAAGCTTTTCACAGGCGGCTGCGGAAGACAAATGAACACAGTCAAAAATGCAGAGAGCGTTGCCAAGCCATTCAATGCAGTCGTGGTCGCACGCAGTGGAATGTGGTAGCTCAGACGCGTTACGTCGATACGGTGGAGGCTCCAGAGGCCGGACGTGAAGGGAAACTTGAGGTGGAAGGACTTGGCCCGGGGTCTATCAATCTCGTCAGAAGTGGGAGTGTCGGGCGTGCCAGTGGGAAGAAGGCTGTATAGATGAAATCATGTGACTCTTCAACGGTTGACATTTATGTCCTTGGACCGCCTTTGTCTCAGGTTTGCAGCCGCAGGTAGAATTGGATGAGGGTGCACAGTGATTAATTGCTTTTCTTCCACGCAGACAGTAGCGGCAAAAGGCAAACCACCGACACATCTTATATCACGGTCTGATTATCAACATATGACTTCATTTGACAATTACAGCCACAACATTAGGTACCCCTGGGGAATCAAGGGCTGCATAAAACTTTACAAAGATAAAGCTTTTAATTTATCACTGTGTTAATTATTGTGGTCATAGTGGTGTACAAACGCTCTGCATTATACTTTGGTTACCTTGAGCTACAGCAATGATTTGATGCAGTGCACTTCTGTGCCACTACCAATTGAAACCACAATAAACATTGTTATGTGACTATTTCTCAGTGTCAATCCAAATTGAGCATGATTAGGTGTCTAATGTTGTGGCTAGTCAGTGTACTATGTACTGTATGTACTCTGGAACTCTCCCCCCCTACATATAAAACAGTCAGACTCCATCAGATTATTCAAATCCCAACTCAAAACTCACCTGTTCAAACTGGCATATTCCGTTTCGCTAGTCACTCAGCATGTTTTTATGTTAATGTTCTGTTTTATTCGTTTTTTTTAATTTTTTTTAATCTTTTATGCTTGTATCCTCTGTAAGGTGACCTAGGGTGGCACTTCCAAATAAAATGTACAATGTTGTATTATTATAATGATACGGGTTGCATGACTGGTTTCACAAAAGATAGATTTCAAACTACAAACTACGAGTTTTCCCCATCACTGTGGGCCAGGCGATCAACCAACACGTCTACAAAGAGATCCTGCCGTGTTTGCTTCATTCAGTGCTCGAGAAGAGGTGAGACTTGTGGCAGGACAACCCACGGCTTCTTCACCATGACCGTGCGCCTGCTCACAATGCCGTAAACATCTGACAGTTCACCCGACCTGGCTCCATGAGAACATTTTCCTCTTTCCCAAGATCAAGGGTGTCATCGAGGGGACACGTTTTGAAGACATGGATGACATCTAGGTTATCGTCTTCAGCGCCTTGTGTCTTAGATTTTCTTTGATTCTTAGTATTTTTTTCCCTTATGTTTTTTTTCTAGCCATCGTTGAACTTCTTTTGCATCATCAAGCCCAAAACAAAAGTTCGAATCACACCCAAAAAAAAGCAATTCAGCCCCATTACCTACTAGTTGTCCTCACTTAAACTTTTTTTTTTCTTCTTTTTCTTTGCCCATGTGTGCTTCCTTCTAGCTCTACATCCAGACGACAACACTGACCATCTCCATGAACCTCAGTGCCTCAGTAGCACTGGGCATGCTCTACATGCCCAAGGTGTACATCATTATCTTCCACCCTGAGCTCAACGTACAGAAGAGGAAACGTAGCTTCAAGGCGGTAGTCACGGCCGCTACCATGTCGTCACGGTTGTCACAGAAGCCCAGTGAGAGACCCAATGGAGAAGCCAAGACTGAGCTGTGTGAGAACCCCGCTGCTGACCCCATGAGTGAGTAAACCTTATATCATGTCAACGAATCACAAAGCTATACAGTATATGGTGGAAGCATTCATACATGAGCTAAACGCTGCGATAAACCTGACAGGTATATCTTCCTTTCATTGACAAAGCTTATATTGTTGAACTTCGAGGAAATGTCATACCATCTACATTTATATCTGTGCTGTTGAGGTTTTTAAATGGTTTCCCCTAGAGGGTAAAGTGATATGTCTTTCTGCTACTTCCCCTATCTTTCTGAGACTTCCTTTCTTGCACTTGGAAATCCCATTTGGCCAATTTAATTGGTTGTGTGCCCGGGTAAAAAGTATGTTTAATGCCTATAGAACAGGGAATCAGTTATCTCCAAGACCTTTAACCCGACTGTGCTAGAGGAAGAGGCAGGACGGAGAGATTTGAAGAAGAATAAGGGTTCTATCAAGGGAGTGGAAGGGGATAATCCGTCTACAGAGCAGAGAAATGTTACTCAGACCTCCACGCTCTGACTCAACATTATCAGAATGATTATTTAGGTTCGGGTATTAGTGTGTGGGTGTGTGTGGTCGAAATACACTATTGGGACACATGTAATGAATTAACTTCTTAATTACCAATTATTTAACCTTCTTAGACACATTGGATGATTAGTTTTATTGTATTGAATTTTGTGGGAAATTGGAGGAAAGCCCTTTTCAGTTCCAGCATGATTGTGGCCAAAGTGCACCAGAGGTGGGGGGAGTCGAGTCTCATGACTTGACTCAAGTTGGACTCGAGTTGCAATTTTAGGACATACGACTTGCTTGGCAAAAACTTATGAATTACTCCACTTGACTTTGACTTAGCATTCATGAGATGCAACTTGACTTTGACTTGAACTCCATGACTTGACAAATCATACTGTTTAAATTTGGAAATCTGAATTTTCAATATAGTGTACCTTTTGTTTTATTATTTTATGTGTCGTGCACACGGTAAACTTGGCAACCCTGTCACCAATATGCTATGAGACTAAAGATGAGGCCACCTCACTGTGCAAGTATCACAGCTGGAGCTCGAAAGATGATTACTTTTGGATTCAAGGATTTGCTTTTTGATGAAGTCAGTGATAAAGGCAATAGCAACATGTAAGGTTTTGCAACTCAAAAGATAAGAGACACAGCATCCATGACGTATCCCGTCATCTGTCAGACGCAGGTAAGTTAGCTAGGTTAGCTTCACAGTTTAGCTCATTGATAGCTAGTCAAACATTAACTAAACGTCAAGTCAGTTGTGCATTTAAATGAGAAGACAAAGTGATAAACAATACAGAGACTGGGATCTGGAAACTATACAATTAAAAAAAACGTTGGCTTATGTTTTAGTGTAGACATGTATGCATAGACTTCACCTTAAGTAGGTTTTCTCATTTTGCTGCACATCCACCATATTTGATGTGGCAGGTCAACCTGTAAACTAAGGCAAGTATCAAAATCTCCCCATCATCATGTTCAATCACTAATATAAAGGGCAAAAAATAAATAAAATGCTAATTGATTACGCTGTCATTGACCCAAATGGTACAGGCACATCCCCGCCGCCAGCCTTCCCCATCAAAGTGTACCCCAACATGAGAAAATGCATCACAAAATGCTAATAACTGTGGTTACGTCATCTTCCTAAACTCTTTTTCAAAGGTCTAAGAGCCATTACTAATGCAACTGAAAAAAACAATTAACTGACGAGACAGTGTACTAGGCGGAAATTAATCTGGATGCAAATTAACCTTTGTGGCTGAGCACTTCCTACTGGAACGAAGCATTACAGCTACTATGTCGATTTTTGTACTAAACAGGGCAACCTATATGTATCTAACCTATTTTCATTGGTTTTTGTCCAGACTTTCAATCTTGAGGCGACATAATGCCGCACAGCTCCCGGTGAGGGATTTCTTTTAAATAACAGACCATGTGGGGTCTGACCATTAGCATTGTTTTGTAAAGAAAATGTAAAATTGACCAACATTGACCCGACAGAGATGATATGTAGTAATATGATGAGATGATTAGACATTTATATGATTTTCACAGTCGTCATAGCCCAGGGAAACCATAACCATGATATGGCTTGCGACGAAAATGAGTTTGACTCCCATGCAAATTGTCCATGGGTGTGAATGTGAGTGTGAATGGTTGTTTGTCTGTATGTGCCCTGTGATTGACTGGCGGCCAGTCCAGGGTGTAACAAGCGGAGCAGGAAATGGCAGTCTTGGGAAAGTTCATTTTCTACGCGAACGTTAAGTCACTTTTCAATTTCACTGTGTCATTTATGGAGGCAGCGGGAGTGGTGCTGCTCATAGTGCTGCTGTGAGTTGCATGCAAGTGGATCTTCACTTTTTTTTTTTTCCCCCCTCCAGGCATCCATCACATTTTGATGATGCAACGGCCGTGCGACTGTTGGTGGCTGCGGTTGCCAAATAATAAGGCATTTAATTTGCCAACAAAGCCGGGTTTTCTCCTGGAAGTCTAAGGGAACCTGGCACTCTTGAACGAAAATCAACTGCCGTTCAGAAATTGTTCACGGATGGCAGAATGAGCTCGTTCACAATAACTTTCCTCAGGCACAATACACCACGTTGGGTTCACATTCGCCCAAAATATGAACGAGTTCATTCAGTTTAGTTCATTGAACACGGGGAAATGGATGGATTAAAAACAGATGTCCAAAAAAATTTGTGCTCATACAGTATAATTTACTGTACATGCATCATTGTTTGGAGCAAGATGAGTGACAGCTCATGCAAATCACACGCATCACATGGGCCAAGTGCCGCCTCTCCTGCAACGCTTCTAATCACACGCAGCGATCAGGCACCCACAGGTGCACCAGCTCCTCAAAAAACCCTCTTTGAGTGATGTCTACACAATGACAGATGTTCCCTGGAATGTCTCCAAACGCCCAACAGTTGACATAGTCATCTGTCATGGGCCGAATGAGCTCGTTCATGTGTGTGTGTTTTTCATGAACGTGTGCACCAATGCGGTCAGTCGGAGAGTTGATACATCAAGACATAGAAATTGCACGTGCAGCCGATGAGACGATACATTCTCCGCAGGGGTGCTGGTGGGCCAAACCTCAGCATCTGTCACAGCAGAACATCAAAAGGCCCATAGCGGGTCATTTGGTCTGCAAGATGCCGTCCCACAAGTGCATCATGTCATCTGCTCTGTGAGCCTTTCACCCCCATGAATGTCTTCTCGCCTCATCTCTCCATCCTGCACCCTGTTCTCCCTATTGCCCTTTTTTTTCTTTTTTTTTTTGCTGCAGTGGAAGTGACATTTATTAATGGAGAATTAATGTGCATGACCGCCCCGAAACCTGAACTGTGGCTCCACCATCCCTGGAGACTGTCCGTCAATGCCTGTAACCATCAGAGCGCCAAATACCTCCCTTTCAGGGCCTGTCAGCCCTGGAGGAGATGACGCGGAGTGATTTATAGGATTATGAAGATGAGCAGTTCTGCAGATTTGCGCTGGTATTGATGTGGACTATAGCTTCACAGAAAAAGCAAGATTTGTCCATTTTGAAATGGTCATCATTCAATGTCCTCAATTTACGCAGTCCAATCACCATATAAATGAACCACAGCAAGTGTAATCCACTTTTTTTTCCCCAGCCATGTGAGTTACAAGGTCATGCCACCTTGTTACAGATATTTGTGGGAACTTTGGGAAGTAGGGGTTGAACCAATTAGTCAACTAGTCACATCGCTGTTTAAAGCTTGAAGTTGACGAACGTGTTTTGGGCATCTCGTCTTCCAATCAGCTAATTTACAGACTTACATCTCACCCAGTCCATTAAAATACGTCTTTACGTAAAACTAGTCTCTGGCGCAGAAAACTTTGGGGACCGCTGTACTGTGCTAGGAAAAAAACAAAACAAAAACAATGACATCATCGATTATTCGACTTATTCGATTCATCTTTCATCACATTATAGTGATCTTATTGTTATCTTTAGTCGTTCAACCCCTAATGGAAAACTAACTTACTCCACAGGAACATGTTAATTTTCATGAAACCTGTCAGATTTTTGCATCTGAATCCGACAAGAACTAAAGTGGCTGCCTGGCAAAATGCATTAGGAGCTTTGAATCCTCAATTGTTGTAATACTGCATCTGTTACTGAGCCAGGCTACCATAACCCCGTAAAAGCTAAACAAACATCCCTGATCCTTTTCAGGTCATGTTTATTTCATCAATACTGGAAGAAGAAGAAAAAGAAAAGGAGATAACATATAGAACACATAGGCTACTGTGCATCCAGTCTGTAGAAGATTATAAATATTAAAAGCAGAAAATACAAATTGACATACACTTTCTCTCAGAAAGGCTGGCTGGTGTTCCTGCTTATAGTTACTAGCAAAAGTATGTTGTACATGTGATGTTTTATTCATCATACAGCCCCAGACTACAAAATGCTGTAAAGGAATGGTACGACTTTAATTGCATATCCCAGGGGATTGGGGGTTGGTTACCATAGCAACATTAAAGCAGTAGAATGAGAATCTATCAGAATGTGTTTAATTAAGGCAGAATTAAGAAGGATGACAGACGTGAGCCTCGTTCACTGACTGAGTTTAGTGAAAAATCGAATCCCGCACGCCACCGCGGAACCTCCAAACTTAAATCCCTTCTATGTCGCAGAAGCCGTGACGAGTCGACGAGACCTCGGATGGAAGGACACACAAGCGCACGCTGTGGCGGCGAGGCGGGCGCTCCGCTACATTTGGCTACGTTTCCATGGCAATCCGCACGAGGAGCACATTGCTTGCCCTAGCGTTTGTTCGGTGCCCACTCGTGGAGTGTTTGTTTTTTCATTGCTAGTTAACGTGAAAATAGAAAGTGAGGCTTTTACACTGGGGCATTGGGAGTGGAAATGATACACGGGCCCAGAGCGCATTACTTGTGATTGCTCACAGCTGGTTAGAAGAATGCACCATACAGTTTGATACCAAAGCAGAAGGCGCATATTTGCTTGCAAATTTGAAGGATGGTTTTGTTTGGGCACTTCAGAGCTGCGACCTTCCTGTGTGGAGTTTGCATGTGTTTCCCTCCGTAGGGTTTGAACAACATATGATGATTTTTTTTTTGTCGACTTTAGTGTAATGTGATCAGTGTCAAGTCGAAGTCGATTTATCAATGACGGTCATTGATATTTTTTCAGCACAGTGCACTGGTTCCCAATGTTTTTTTGCACCACGGGCTGGTTTCACTTAAAGACATATTTGGACAGACAAAAATAGAAGCAAATAAGAAGAAACAATTAGAAATAAAACTCAACATTACACTGAATGTAGTTGTTGCAGTTAGTGGGAGCCCAGTGTATGTCTTTCTATTCATGTAGCCAGCTGGTCTCATCTTGGCAGGGCTGAACTAGCTAATATTTTCAGAATAAAGTTTTCTATTGATTAGCTCATCGATTATTTAAGTATTCGGATAAAAATTAATTTTGCTGTACATGTGAGATGCAGATATTCTTTTTGTCCTCTTGGGGTTCACCATCCTCACATTCTACTGTCGTATGTGTGACTTTGAGTGTCTATGGCTTTAAAAAGTGGGGCCTGGTATGGTGAGTGACGTGGGTGTCAGCGAATGAGAGTGCAGAGTTGCCTGGCTGTTAACTTGCTAACCCGTTAGCCAGTCTGCCTGTGACTTACTTGGCCCTAGTTGTCGGCAGCTCTTGAATGACTGTTCATATGCGTTTGTTTTCTTTCCATTTGTTCAATATGAAAGTGAACCTGCGGGTGTTTCTATTTTTTACCACTTGCGGGGACATTACAGTATGTTACCTTCACTGTTGGCAATTGTACACGTGCTGTTGTTGTACGTACACATTGTACCATAGCTTCTTTTTTAAGAGTGACAACTTTTTTCCACATGGAGTCGTACGTGCAATTCCAGTAACATTAGTCTGTGTGGAAAAATGAACATGTTGTAAGATGGGCCATTGTTGGCTGGCTCCAAAAGACTGAGCATTTCTCTGATTTCACTTTCCCTTTCACTTGTGCTTTTACTATATTTGAAGATAGACTCGCAACCAGTTACATTTTTGTAAATAGCATCGATACAGCTGTAAACATTGATGTCGTTACGATGCTGGTGTGTGTTGTATCAAACAATTTCTATCCTGAATAAAGTTCTTGTTAGTATAGTTTTTGTCTGTGCATATTAGATAACATTTTGGTGACGACGATGGATTTTCACTTGTTCCTCGCTGCCAGTCCCAATCGGGTACTGCTGGTATCAAGCTAGCACCGATCGGAAAAGCTGAAGCTAGTAAGGCTAACCGCTATTCTCATCCACCATGCTTATTTTCGTAATCTCGGACCTGCGCAGATTAACACTGTGTGGCCTTGTCGGCAGCACATTTCGCTGCTCCACAGAGCGTTATGGTCTGGCGACAGAAACAGATGGGCAAGTGGAAAGTCTGCGGTAAATTGGCCGATTGGAAGACGAGATGCAAGAAACAAATGATTGCCGATTAGTCGACTTCAAGTGTTAAACGTCAATGCGGAGGAGTAAGGTCAACTCGGCAACTAATCTCTTCACTCCTTGGTACTCCGGTTTCCTCCTGCATTCCAAAAACATGCATGTATGTTTACGAAAGACTCTAAATTTTCCTTAGGTGTGAATATGAGTGTAAATCATTGTTTGTTTGTATATGGCCCGCGATTGGCTGGCGATCAGTTCAGAGTCTCCCCCCACCTCTCGCCCAAAGTCAGCTGGGATATGCTCCTGCTGAGCCATGACCTAACATGATAGAAAATTGATGGATTTTGTTTTGACTTGCACACCATCAATCTTTTTCCTCTTCTTCTTTAGGTCAAGCCACCAAGAAGACATACGTGAATTACAACAACCTCAGGATCTGATGAGCTGGAGGATGAACGCTGCTTGCCTGTCATTTGTGATTGAAAAAGGGGGGGGGGGGTAAGCACCCGTCCTGCAGCACCCGTGCGTTCACCCAGGATGGCGGACTGCATCTCACCTCCATCCGGACTTGCCGAGACTAGCGGTGCTGTGGGCTGCTGCGACGGTTTCCTGTGTTGGTATTGACCCTAGCGCAGAACAAGCTGACCACTAAAAAGGGCCACGGTGAACAAAGGTATAAAGGACAGTGGATCTTCTTTCAAGATACTTTCTTTTACAATATCATTAAAGCCATATTCTCTTGGGGTTCCCATTATCTGATTTTTCTTCTGTATTGTTTCCAAGTGATTTTCTTCTGTGCCTCTATTGCTCCAAGTACATCAAATTACCTTGAACAGCGAGCTCTGCCACATACAGTATTTTGTTTTTCAGAAATCAACTTTAAAAAAAAAAATAAAAATAAAAAAAATCGAACCCACATGATGATTATATTTGAGTGATGGGCATTGTACGTATATTTTTTTTGTAAATATTTGAGAGTATTTTCATGTTTGGAGTACTAAAATAGATAAGCAGTCTGTGTTCAGTGGCATTTGGATGGTAATGACAAGCACCACAAAGTGTTGACTTTGCATGTGCCAATGTATGTCTGTTCTATTTGATGTAAGCAAAAAAAATAATAAAAATAAGAAATAAAATAAAGAAATAAAAGATAACAATAATGAGCTTCGGCACTCTCCTGCGCTTTGTTTTCTCGTATCAGAAATCATTAAAACGACAGAATATGGCTTTAATCTGTTGCTGGATTGACCCCTCTTGTATGTGAAAGCATGTTTGTTTTTGTAGCCTTTCCTTGTGCTCCCTCGCAATTGTGTGACAAGCAATCACAGCGGCCGTGCAAGTATGTTGTGATGTCTGTCAATTTATGAAGATGTAATAAATGAGTTTGTTATCTTTTCTACAACAAAAGTGCCACGGCATATCCCAGTTCTTGTGTGTGGGTTTCCAGTAAGACGGGCAGACTGATGTATGAAAAAGTGCTACTAATCACCGCAGCCTTTACGTAAACTGGTGCAAAATGTCACTGTCTCGTCCTCCCTCCAAACAGGACATGTTAGAAAGCCGAGGGAGCGGCGCTGTCATGCAGACGAGATGAGAGCCGGCGAAGGAAGGGAAAATCTACTCTCGTGCTCCTTTACTCCCCCCTTTGCTCTTTTCTGTCTCACCCCGTGTTCATCCCCCACTGCTGCGACTCCTCCTCTGTTCCAGCAGCCGTGTCAGATTGGTTTGTCCCTGCTGAAGTTCAACCTTTAGCAGCTAGGTTCCTCTCACTCTATTGCCTGCCTGAGAACATGTTTCTATTTCTAATATTGATTGATAGAAAAACATATAGAGAAAGTTCTAGCGCCTCCCTCTAGGCTTTTATTGGGGTTTTGATGTTATATACAGGACTGGACAACAGTCTTGGGCAATTAGCAACCCTACCTTTAGCTCATCATTCTCCTGCTATATCATGGTTCTTTGTTTGTGCCCCAACTACACTATGTTTTCTTAAATGGGATCCTGTTTTCTGGATTTTTTCAGTATACAGACTCGAGACACCGAGGCACTTTTTAGCAGTGTATTGGACAGGTGCTACTGTCAGCCACAGCTCACGCTCAGAGAGTCACACGCCACCTCACTAGGCCTCTAGACACTACAATACGTACCGCTACAGTATTTTCTATACATTTTATGTTGCATTTGTGTGTGTTCAAATACGTTCACAATGTTTTCAAAAAGCATTTTGATATGTTTAAATGTGTTTACAGCATGTGGGAAGGGTAAAACGATTTTAAAAAAAAATTCGTGGATTTCACAATATAGAAAGGAACATTGCATTTTTTTGTTGAGGAGATGAGGGCAACGCGCCCCCAGAAATGTCGGCCCCACATATCGCTCATACCAGAAACCGCTACTGCCCACAATAAACGAGGTTGACTTCATCCTAATATACGCAGTGCCTCAACTAGTAGCCAAGTGTGTCACATTCTTGAACAAATAAAAATCCCTCCCCAATTAGAAGCCAGAGTGAAGGTACTGTCTGTTTTTCTTGTTGCTTCTGTTTCTATTTGTAAAGCATCTCTTCTCCCTCCTGTGGGACCAGATGGTCTTTACTTCTTTGTCATTTTGGCTAACTTGCAGCCAAGAAAAATCCCCCTTGCTGTATGCCCAATTAGGACAAGTGTCTCCCACACAAAATTAATTGCCTGTGTCAGTGTCTTTGCAACTAGTCAGTGGGGGATGAGTGCAATTTAGATTTGCAGCGAAGCTTACTATCTCAAAGCGTTTTGGATGTTGTTAAAAGCAAATGGAGACACCATTTTTGAAATGCAGACGATGCTTGAAGAAGGCTTTTCCAGGAATGTTTAGATCCCCCAATAGCTACACCATTGTTTATTCCTGCTCCAAACTTACTTCTACGTAACGGCCCACCTGCTCCTCTTCAGCAGGACGCTGCTTCCCGGGGAAATCGCTGCAGGGGGACAACAAAGATGGAAAACTAATCATGGCGGACTAAAAGCAGAGCTCATTCCATCAGCAGCAAGACTTATTGTAAATGGTCCAAACTTTCAGGACTGCCAGTGCAACCTGATTACTCATGGAACTCATTTGAAGTCTATTTCGTACACGGCACGGACTAAAAGCTGTCTAGACACTTATAAAGTTGTCATATATGATATAAGAACTCTGCACTCTGTGTGACCCAGTTCTGGAGAGAAGGTGATGTGGTGGTCAAGCAGTGCCGTTGTGGCCATTTGTTTGCACGGTGACAGAGTTGTGGAGAAGGAAAACACACGTTTGAAAGTTGGTGCAAATTACACTTAACTAGCACTTACTGGCAGATAGTGAAAAATTATTCAAAAAAGAGACTTCAAGCTGTTGAGGTTTACTGAGAAACTAAACATAAAACAAAGAGATTTACACATTGTCTATTTAAAAACACGCAAATGCAGTAACTTTGTCACAAAGTCTGCTAGCTTCATGTTAATACATAATGGGGAATGCAACAGACGGGCTAACAAATAATACAGTCTCTACAACTGTTATAAGGCATCAAGCTACAGATATTTGAACACAAACAGTAGAGAAATACATGTAGAAAGGTGATATAACAATACTCATGCATATATTTGCAAAAAACATATTACTGCAGCTTACTGAGTCAGTCGTTGTGAGTCTTCTTCGTATATTATACTGCCCCCCTGGTGGCCAAGTCTCACACACCAGAAAGCCCTGCAACAAATTAATCATGACGCACATTTGGATTATTTAGTCAGCTGTATGTTATTCCTATACATTTTTATACAGCACGATATTATTGCCATTTTTCTTGATAAAAAGAAAACATTTTTTTTTTTTTTTTAACTACTACTACTACTACTACTACTACTACTACTACTACTACTACTACTACTACTACTACTACTACTACTACTACACGGTGGACGACTGGTTAGAGCCTCTGCCTCACAGTTCTGAGAACCGTGGTTCAATCCCTGGCCCCGCCTGTGTGGAGTTTGCATGTTCTCCCCGTGCCTGCATGGGTTTCCTCCGGGCACTTTCCTCCCACATCCCTAAAACATGCATGGTAGGTTAAATGACAACTCTAAATTGCCCGTAGGTGTGAATGGGAGCGTGGATGGTTGTTTGTTTGTATGTGCCCTGCGATTGGCTGGCAACCAGTTCAGGGTGTACCCCGCCTCCTGCCCGATGATAGCTGGGATAGGCTCCAGCACGCCCGCGACCCTAGTGAGGAGAAGCGGCTCAGAAAATGGTTGGATGGATGGATGGATGGATGCTACTGACTCCAGCTGTGACACATGAATGAGATTGGTCAAATTTTAGCTCCACATATTTGTCGGACAAGCATCCATTTTCTGAGCCGCTTATCCTCACAAGGGTTGCGGGAGTGCTGGAGCCTATCCCAGCTATCATCGGGCAGGAGGCTGGGTACACCCTGAACCGGTTGCCAGCCAATCGCAGGGCGTCGGACAACCAGTTATCACCAACTACTGGCCTGGCGTGCATATTACAGTGCTGAGATAACTGGCTCAGGGTTTTTTTTTGTTTTTTTGGGTAACTTTGTTAGCGCTCCGCCTTTGAGCAAGGCTTCCCTTATCTTGTCAGAACTCCTGATGTGCTCCTTCACAGACAATTTACTGATGCCAAGTCTTGATTAGCTCTCTTTCATGGCTCCTGGGCCCCGCATTCTCCTATCTCTCCATAACTGTCCAATTACCCATCTCCAGCCAGAGTGAAACCTTATCTGCTTTCCATCAGTGGCCAGCTGGAGCCTGATATGTCTCAGAGTGGATAAAGACCCTTCTGTGATTTCCCCCCCCCCCCCCCCCCCCCCCCCTACTGTATCTTATGCTCTCCCTTTCACTTTCTCAGCCAGGCCAAACTGTGAACACTGGCGCAAACCACAGTTGTAACCACAGTCCTCCCGAGGCCATCCCTGGACTACACGCTACACTTTACCGAGCGCTACACAGATTGAGGAAAAATCCAATCTGTATAGCACTGACAAGCCGTGATCTTTGACTTCCGTGGAAGTCGTGAAATGGCGAGGCTTCTTTCTCTGACAGAGAAAGTGGTTTTGCTAGTTGAACTTGGCTTGAGCTGACCAACCAATCAGAGGACGGAAAAATGCTGACATTATTTTGGGCCAGCTTGCTTGCCCCGTGAGAGAAATTTTAAATCTGATCGGTTGAAGAAACAATCACATTGCTTAAACAGATTCTGAAGGCCCTGGGCAGATTAAATTGACATGCCATAGTGGCATAGTGGCTTAAATCTGATTGGACGAAAAAATCTAACATCCACATACTGTGGATACGGAAAGTATTCAGACCCCCTTACATTTTTCACTCTTTGTTATATCGCAGCCATTTGCTAAAATCATTTAAGTTAATTTGTTTCCTCATTAATGTACACCCAGCACCCCATATTGACAGAAAAAAAACCAACGGAATTGTTGAAATTTTTGCAGATTTATTAAAAAAGAAAAACTGAAATATCACACAGCCATAAGTATTCAGACCCTTTGCTGTGACACTCATATATTGAACTCGGGTGCTGTCCATTTCTTCTGATCATCCTTGAGATGGTTCTTCATTGGAGTCCAGCTGTGTTTGATTATACTGATTGGACTTGATTAGGAAAGCTGAAACCTGTCTATATAAGACCTTACAGCTCACAGTGCATGTCAGAGCAAATGAGAATCATGAGGTCAAAGGAACTGCCTGAAGAGCTCAGAGACAGAATTGTGGCAATGCACAGATCTGGCCAAGGTTACAAAAATATTTCTGGTGCACTTAAGGTTCCTAAGAGCACAGTGGCCTCCATAATCGTGAAATGGAAGATGTTTGGGACGCTCAGAACCCTTCCTAGAGCTGGCCGTCTGGCCAAACTGAGCAATCGGGAGAGAAGAGCCTTGGTGGGAGAGGTAAAGATGAACCCAAAGATCACTGTGGCCGAGCTCCAGAGATGCAGTCGGGAGATGGGCAAAAGTTCTAGAAAGTCAACCATCACTGCAGCCCTCCACCAGTCGGGGCTTTATGGCAGAGTGGCCCAAAGGAAGCCTCAGTGCATCACACATGAAAGCCCACATGGATTTTGCTAAAAAAAAAAACACCTGAAGGACTCCAAGATGGTGAGAAATAAGATTCTCTGGTCTGAGGAGACTAAGATAGAACTTGTTGGCCTTAATTTTAAGTGGCATGTGTGGAGAAAACCAGGCACTGTCATCACCTGTCCAGTACGGTCCCAACAGTGAAGCATGGTGGTGGCAGCATCATGCTGTGGGGGTGCTTTTTTAGCTGCAGGGACAGGGAGACTGGTTGCAATCAAAGGAAAGATGATTGTGGCCAAGTACAGGGATATCCTGGATGAAAACCTTCTCCAGAGTCCACAGAACCTCAGACTGGGCTCAAGGTTCACCTTCCAACAAGACAATGACCCAAAGCACACAGCTAAAATAACGAAGGAGTGGGTTCAGAACAACTCAGTGACTGTTGAATGGCCCAGCCAGAGCCCTGACTTAAACCCCGGATCTCTGCAGAGACCTGCAGATGGCTGTCCACCATTCACCATTCAACCTGACAGAACTGGAGAGGATCTGCAAGGAGGAATGGCAGAGGATCCCCAAATCCAGGTGTGAAAAACTTGTTGCATCATTTCCAAAAAGACTGATGGCTGTATTCGGTCAAAAGGGTGCTTCTACTAAATATTGAGCAAAGGGTCTGAATACTTATGGTTGTGTGATATTTCAGTTTTTATTTTTTAGTAAATCTGCAAAAATGTTATTAATTCCATTTTCTTCTGTCAATATGGGGTGCTGTGTGTACATTAATGAGGGAAAAAATGAACTTAAATTATTTTAGCAAATGGCTGCAATATAACAAAGAGTGAACAATTTAAAGGGATCTGAGTACCCACTGTATATGTGCTGGTAGCAGCCAAGAGAAACGCTACAAAATGAAGAGAATACAGTAGACTGCTTGGAATAAATTAATACCATTTCATTGGACAAATATTAGTATTTAGTTTGTAAATGTAAGTGAGTGATTCTGATTGTGTTTAGTCTAGCAGAGAAGGCATTGCTCGCAGTGAAGCTCCACCACAGATCAAAATAGACTGGACTTTTGATTCAACCAACATGTCTTCGGTTTCGCATCTTTGTAGTTGCATTCGTTAAATGGGGAATATGCATTAAGAAAAAAACTAAACTCACATTTTTGTTGAAACTGTCATTATGACCTGACAGTAGTACATGATAAATATGAGTTTTGAAAAACAAAATCAGCTGGCTCTGGCCCCATGTTGTCCCTCTGATTTGATTTTTAAGAAGCCACTGTGCCCAAAGAAAACAAAAAAACTATCAGAGACAGAAGGAGTGACTTAGGAAGGTACGCCCATTTTGACGCAGACCAGTCTACCAAATTAGCAAACACTCAAGCGAGACTTGTGCTTGCAAGAAAATCAAGATACACCAACATTTGCGCTCCGGCAGACATTGCGCAGTCTACGAAAATAGAGCCCTTGTTCTTGTAGTAACACTCCATGACGAATAAGCCATGCTACCAACGTAGTAGCCGTGGCTAACAATGGCTTGTTTACAGTGTTGATGCTATTTTAGTATTGCTAGCGCTGCTATTTTGTTGTAGCTGGACACGTGACTATCACAACTAGGCACATTTATAATTACACGCCATTGAGAATCGCGCTTGTGCACGTAAATGTGGGCCGTGGTTTTGGTCGGAGACTCGCTATGCAACCTTCAAATCATGCTAGCATTTTTAGCTAACCCCCTTTTATTCTGAGCAGCAAATTTTCTTGTTTATATTCTTCCAGCCAATAAGAGAAGAAAGCAAGATTTGATGTGCCTTTTTGTATGCTTGGATTGTTTTATTTATTTTTTAACCAGGTGAACATGAATCGAACAAAAGGGGGACACGGACATTGTTTACAAGGCCATCAAAGGACTACTTTGAATGGAGCATTTATATTGAATATTTGTTGAAGACTTGGTTGAAAATTGTGACTGAAAGAATTACTTCTCCTTTTACCTCAGCTACTGTAAGCTAATATATGTATGGAATACCCAGTCCACTGTGTTATGGTCTACCTCAGAAGCTTTGTCAGCCAGAATTGAAAGCTTCTTTTTACCTTTTAACTCGTTCTGGTGCTTGACAAAGGCCTTATCTCAGGCCACACTTATCTGTGTGTGTGTGTGTTATTGTATTTTTAATCAGAGGAAGAGAGCAGGCATCATTCTCATCACATTATTGTCTGCTGGTATTTATTTATATATTCTGTCTTCCTCTCTCGCACCCATTTTGCTCCTGGGGGGCTAAGTTAAGGGTGTGTGTTTGTATGTGTGTGTGTGTGTGGGGGGGGGGGGGGGGGGTGTTGAGAGAATCCATCTGAAATGTGCTCATTTGACAGTCGTTAGAGATATGGATCGTGACAGTCGACAATTAGCTCAGTCACCTCCTTTAGCTTCACTCGTCTTCGGCTGGGGGATTTAGTGCGGCCTGTCGCTGCCTTAATGAGCATTAAACCTCTCGCCAACACACACCCAAACTTGGCCAATTTCATTGACTGCCGCGTTATTGATATGGATGAGTCAGATGAATATTTTTTTTCGCTGAGCGTATGAGCAACTTTAATTCCACTCACTACTGACTTCTCTTGTCAATGTGTGCACCTGCTCCAAATCAGTGACAGAGGTGGCAAAAGTACTCACCAGGGGCAGATTTAGGAGGGGGCTGAAAACTGGCCACCCCATTGGCCACCGCTGTCGCATTATTTTCTTGCCCACAATTACATTTCCCAAGAGCTGAAAAACACCTAGGAAGTGTTTCACCTGTGCAGGTTGCGATTGTAAGTTTTCAATCTTTGTCCCCAGTACGCCTACGGAATCAGTGGCTGGTTCTGATATGTGTGATATATGCGGCTGCACATGCCGGCATTTCTGGGGCGGCGGCAACACGCACAAAAAAATAATAATAATAATAATCCAATGTGAAATGGTTTTCTATTAGCATCATGACATGTAAATCATTGGCATTTGTATGGGGAATTTGTGCCCCGTTGTGGGGCCTCTGAAGAAGAGATGTGGGAAGAGATGATGGGTGTTGGGGGTCATTTTTGGGAAATGATGGGAAATGTAGTTATTTATTTTGCCCCCCTAACACTGTGTAACACTGTGGTCCCCCATGAATGGATTTTGATGCACCACCATAGTTGTTATGTGACTGTATTTGTCTGTCAAAATCTATCACCCCCATCCCCCCCCACCGCCATTCTGGCCACCCCACTGGAATCGGTCTAAATCCGCCACTGCAAGAAGAGATGGTAATACGACAGCAAGCCCCTGGTTCCAGTGGACGTCCAGATAACACACTAACCTAGTTTATCCTGTTTTCTGCTTATATTTCTGCTTGTATTAGTCATTACTGTATGCTATCTGTATGGAAATTAGAATGTAGATATTGTATTATCCTGCGGTTGAATCGCAACCAGACTAGGGTGTACCCCACCGGTCGCCCAAATTCAGCTGGGATAGGCCCTAGCTAGACAGGATGAGAATAGAAGATGTATGTATAGAAAATGGAAAGATGGAGATTATCTTATCATGGATGCAATGTATTCATATAATAGCAACTTCTGAGTTTATCTGTAGAGTCAAGACGAGCAAGTCCCTGAACTTAAATGAGTTTGTGAATCTCTTGTCTACCAACCACGATAAATCGCTTAATGCAGCTTTTGTAAGAACCTGTAACATGTCAAGTATCAGGCAGGAGTTCAATATACAGTATTATCATTTCAATGTGTGTCATTTCTTTGTTCATGCGCCATTAATGCTGGAAAGGCTTGCAGTTTTACTGTGTCGCTGGAAAATAAACTCCTAGTGATACTGTGCTGAATATGTGCTGTCAGAATAGAAAGTAATACAAAAGGTTGGGAATCTAGTAAGCTTTTTACCTTAGTTATAAGAAGCTAGTACATTCAATGTGTATTTGATAATACCATTACTACTCGTACTAAAAAATAAAAAGGAGAGTGAAATGTACTAGATACAAAAAAAAAATGAAAAAACACATCTGCACGCACACACTATCTAAATTGATTTATTCATGGTATTTATTAATTTAATTGGTTAATTGCATTTTTCAATTGTATTCAGTACATTCTTTCGTTGTATTCGAAAGCCTGACTAGGGACTAGAGACTACAAATTAACGGAAGCTAAACATCTTCTATGCATCACATATTCCTATTTTTTATAGGCAACAAAAAAGAGCAATGGAAAGGAATACACTTCAGTACAATATATATACAACATTTATTCGAATAATTTATTCGAATAAGCAACTGTTGTGGGCTTACTTGGTTTTGGATTGTGTCAAGGTTAACTAATGTTAACTAACTAATCAACTCAAGCTGACAATAATGCCTGGTCTAACAATTTGTTATCATAATTCATAAAGTTGGCTAAAAACAATGTTGTCCCTGAAGTGTTTCCTTTATAGCTCATATTCATTGTTTCTTGGTTCTGATTTCCTCTTGCCAGGTGGATGGTGACTTTGCGCTGGGGTTGACAACAAAACGCACTGAAGGAAACAATATCGAATTTGAGAGACAAGCATTAGTTCTGCCTTTCTGGGTTGGTGCAATATCACGATTGAAATATTTACAGTACAAACTGTAGTGGTAGGAGAAGTGAAGCTGGGGTTTTTTCAGCGAGCACAAAACAACGCAATCGCCACAAAGCAATCTGATAGCCGAAAACATCAAACAATTCTCTTAAATAAGGCCACGGATGGGGAATATTTTGCTAACTTCTCGCTGGTTCATATTCCATGTCGCTGCTGTCCCAGTTTTTTTTTCCTCTGTCTTCTAAGACTCCAAGATCTCAATTAATCAAGACCTCAACCGCATTTGACTTTAACCTCTCTTTCTTTAAGTCATTCTCATGTTGTGTCGTCAACGCAGGGGTTGAAAAAAATGTATGAGCCTATTTTGACAATGTAAGGAGTAGAAAACAGATATCTGTTTCCAAATGTTGGGGAGTAAAAGCAACAAGTCGTCACCCAATTAAAGTACAGATAGCTTGAAAATCTACTTAAGTTCAGTAACAAAGTATTTGTACTGTGTGTGTTACTTCCCACCACTGATCAATGATCAGTGAGTCAACCTCAACCATTGCCATGACCTTTGCAGACTAATGTGTGGGTGCCACGGCGAAGGTAAAAGACAATAGATCTCTGTTTCAAGTTAGATTGACAGGTACAAGAATAGATTGAAGTCTTGTTCTTTCTGAACAAACGTTATTGAATATACATTAAACATGTGACAAGGTGCTATAGTTTGTTACTTTTCAAAACCACACATAAACAAACGGACCCATTCGAAGTGTGTACAGCTCCTTGAATACAAATTCTCTGGCCGCAATCATCTGCTTTTTTCCCCACTCCTACCACAACTGTATAGCAAGCAGAGAGATATTGTAGAATCTGTGGGTCTTGGTTTATAATTCTGACAACCCCTTTTATTTGTATTTACCATTAGTTGTAGATGATGTCGATTGCACAACTATTGAATGACGTATGTCTTTGCCCCCTGAAAAAACAACTCCACATATTTATGGTTTATTTTTAATATTTTTAAAAAGTATGGTTATTGATCAATGAGAAAGTAAAGAAATTGAACAGTGGGTGCCACGTTTTTTTTTGTTTTTTTTTTTTTGCTTCAATTCTATGGGCATTGTGCCGCTCCTTCTTGTGTGTGCAGCTTGGCGAACTTGGGGCAGTATAATACAGACATACTGTACATGGAAGCAGTCTCCGCTCCTCAGTAAGCTGCAGTAATATTAGTCGTTTTTCACAAGTATTATTATATTCAGGAGTGCACATAATTTTGGTCTGGTTCTCAAATGAGCACCAGAGGTTGTTCCCTGTGGGAACTCACCAAACAAGAAGCAATAGAAATTCAAAGCATGAAATGAAAGTGGATAGGCCACATAACCAGAAGGAAGAAATCAATCACAAAGCGAGTGTTGATGTGGAACCCACAGGGCGGGAGGCAGACGGAGAATCACTTGGAGAAGAACCACAGAACAGGTTGTCTTGGCAGCATCTGGGATGGAGGGCCCAAGACCGGAAAACATGGAGGAGCTTCGTAGATGGCCTATGTTCCTCTGGGAACTTAAAAGGTTTAAGTAAGTAAGTATACAGCACTCATTCCATTCTTCCTGATGTTGTGGCGCACAATGGATGCCCTGGCGCCCTTAGCATTTGCCTACATCACCTAATGGGCCAGCCGGCTCTGCTCCACTCGAGCCGAGCAAATTTCGAGTGACACTCTTTAGGTTTAAGGCAGACGAAAAAGTCAACTGCGTTTAAACCGAGGCATATCGACTGTGGCTTAAACAACGGTTGACAATTTCACAGAGGCTGTGAAATTTAAGCCCTTGATTTTAAGGAGTATCGCCGCAACAGTGAATCTCCTCGATCCCACTCATAGTTCACTTTTATTTGAAGGAGCAGCCGACGCTTCGTGAAATACATATGGAAATGAATAGGACCCCTCTCTATAGCGTCCCTTTTCTATCTTTTCTAATTGCTCCAATACAATGACAAAGTGAGCGTGGACTTTTGGGTATTATACGTCTCATTTTTGTGGAATTGTGCTCAAACACCACTGCGGATTGTGTGTCTGGTTTTTAGCTAGCAGTGGAGTGTAAAGAGCTCTCCATTTGATTAAACTCTACCCAAAGGCTGCATCAATTATGTATCTTCACAATGGAGTTAATGGACTGTAATAACAGCTGAAGATGACCTGACTACATTTCCACATGACATTACAAGAAAAATCCCACTTCACACGTTGCCTGCAATGAAAATTAGGTCTCCCTGAGTACACTGCATTTTCTTTTGTATATTCCTCTGTTCAGCAATAAAACACTTTTTCCTACGGAGATACGAGCGCCGTATGGTGGCAACGAACTCAACTCACTTCACCAATAAGCCGCAACTTGGCAGATACAATTGTTCAAAAAAGAAGTTTCAAGACGTTTAAAGCCATTCTCAGTTGAAGTTTATTGTAAAAAAATAAATAAATAAAACATAAAACAAAGACAATTACACATTGTGCATTTAAAACAACATACCAACTTGGCCTGAGGAACGTTGCTGCTAGCTTAATGCTAACACATAATGGAAAATGCCATTAACGGGTTGGTGATTAGCATTGAAAGTCGCAGCAACAACAACTCATCTGATATTTGAACACGAATAGTAGCGCAACACATGTAGACAGATAATATCACAACACTCACAAGCATATATTTTTTATCCTCTGCAAAAAAAAGGATTAATATTGTAACTTATTGATTCACTGAGAGAACTGGTGACTCTTACTTGTTTGTGTCTGTATGAATGTATTATACTGCCCCATGGTGGCCAAGGAGCTCGAAGGAGCAGCAATGAATTGAACTGAAGCATAAAAGCGCGGTCACGGAACAAATTACACTCATATCTCAAGGCACCACAGTTGCTTCCTGAGAATTGTTTGCTTGTGTGCGCAGTTATGTCAGCAACTTCAACACTTACAGCCTCTGGGCTTTGGGTCCCACGAGTCATCCCCTCACAGAAAGCAGAAGGGGCCCGTCAAGAACGGAGTGCCCAGTCCCGCTTACCCATCTGGTCAACAAGGCCTGGATCGGCCATGTTGCGTTGCATGCACCGACACGAGCCTGGCGCATGACAGAAAGCCTGTAAAAACCTTGAAAATACGCAAGGCAGAGGCTCAGTGAGCAGCCTTTGCCGTTTTGTTTGAAGATGAGCATTATCCGGACTCAACATGGCGACCCGAGGTGCAGACTTCGGACGGAATCATGCTGCCGCTGGACGTAAGTTCAGTGCGAGAGAGGTGGACTCTCCTGTGATCTTGGAGAGTCAGGCGGATGACGCTTGTGAGGCGTGGGGAGGTATGGGCAGACTTAACCTGACCTCAGTGCTGCCGTTTCTCATCCCAACTGTGATGTGGAGTCACGTAAGCGTGTAAACGCTCCCTGTGACCTCCAGCCTGCCCCCCGCAACAAGCGTTGGCGTACCGTGCTGCTCGCACCAGTCTCGTCAGAATACGGCAAGCATATGTGATGTTTCACTCCCCCCTTGAGTGAGGGAACCCTCCCAACATCTTTGTCGTGCCTTGGCAAAGAATGTTCTTCGCACATAGTGAAGAGGAGCATTTCCATCAAGACTTTGGAATGGATCCAGTTTATGAGAAAATGCAATTAGTGCACACTTTCTCATTCTAAATGTGGAAGCTCGCTGTTGTTTCCGCATTCTCTCATTACGAGGGGTATCTTAGGAGACTCATTTTGGGTTGTTTGCTTGGAGATGTAAATAAATCAGCTCCGAGTTGATTAAATAGCAAATATTAATGATACCTTTACTACTTTGCATATGATTCCCATCTAAATAAACGTATGTCTGAATAAGATGCTGATAAATGATAATAACAGGTTTGGATTTTTGTTTACCACAGCTTGAGGCTGCTTGTTGCACTTCTGCAAACCAATGGCTGAGCTTTGGGACAGTGTGCTGCTACTGCCACCTTGTGTACATCCAGGGATCGTCCTCTTCCCATCTTCCTGAAAGACTTGTGGGATCTTTGGGAAGCGTCCAAAGTTGTTCCTCCAGGAGCCAAAAAACACACCTCTGACTTTACTGCAAGAGGGCGCTATGATCACTTTGGGCGTAGTGTTTTGAGTTCATTCATTTGGACATAAAAACAACCAACAACTTATTTGTTCATAGGTGTGAATGTGAATTTTTGGGAAACCAAAACCTATTGTGGGGGGGGGCTAAGACAATAAAGGTTGGCCATAAACACATACTACCAACTTTAGGGGGTGCTTGAGAAGCTTTTTAGAGGGGTTTCAGCGATGCCACTGCTACCAAGTATGCATTATTCATATTAAGCAAGATATTTTTCGTGCGGCCTTCAACTACCGTATACGAGTCTACTTGTCCGCCAATTAGCATTCATCATGAGGCACTTTAAGACCTATTGTGCTCTCAGCTAAATGGGGAAACAGAGTCAAATTTCCTAAGATTTGGCCATCTAATGAGGCCTATTACTTCGCTGTGCCTCCCACCATCACGCAGCTCTGCTATTTGCGCCACAGAGTTGCAGATCGCATTACTGCCGCCTCCTGCACTCCACGAAATGAGTCTTTTTCTTAATCGAGCGAAAAGTTTTTGTCAATAACCCTTTGCTGGAGAAAGAATTGGTTTCCTGTTTTCTGGTGAGAGCCAAATTAGGATGAGCCAATTAAATGCCTGCTCTCAAAAACATGTTTGAATAGTCTTGTGCCTGTCTTGAAATAATGTATCGGTAATAAGATATAGTTGTACCGTCCTTATTTCATTCAATTCTGAAACATCTGCTGTACTGAATGAGATTGTCAGTGCAAAAGCACCTCGTCAGCGTCAACACAACAGCCACTGCGGCCTCTTCATGCATTTACATTAACTTTCACTTGTGATGTATAATTAATGAGTGCGGTGGTAGTGTGGTGATGGGGAGACTGGCAGGGCATAAAACACCACATCTTTAAATCTATACCTTGACACAACCTCATTACCTACTATCAGCCACGGATATTGATTAGTTCAACTCCATTTTTGGATCTGAACGACTCAGCAGCAATTAGAGTCTTTTTCGAGAGTATAAATAGTCACTAACAATATACACTAACTAGCCACTACATTGACCACTTGGACAACATAATGATGTCCATTATCAGCCCCGAGCCAATATGGTGAATTCAAAAAGATAAGATTCACTTTTGATTGACACTGGTGACCAAGCTAGCGAAGCCTTGAGATGTGAGTGACCCCGACTGGCATTTATTTTTTCACGATATGAGCCGTCGTTTGTGTGTTTTTTTTTTTTTTTTTTTTTGCTTTAACTTGGGAGCCAAAATTTGACATACAGGTGCCGTTTGGAAATTAGAGAACGGTTAAAAAACAAAACAAAAACAGGCTTCAACCTGTTTATTGCTGTTCCTAGTTGAAGTAAAACGTAAACATAAAACAAAGTGAATTACACATTGTGCATTTAAAACCACCACATACCGTTGCCTTGAAGTCCACTAGCTTAATGCTAACACATAATGGGAAATGCCATAGACGGGCAAACGAATAGCAATTGTGTTATAATGCTTTGATGAAGAGATATTTGAACACAAAATGGTGGCGCAACACATGTAGACAGATGCTATAACAATACTCACAGGCATATATTCTTTATCTTCTGTAAGCATGACTAATATTACTGCAGATTTAGTGGTTGAATAAAACTCTTTGCCTACATGACTATTATACTGGCGACACTGTGGACGACTGGTTAGAGCGTCTGCCTCACTGTTCTGAGGACCCGGGTTCAAATCCAAGCCCCGCCTGTGTGGAGTTTGCATGTTCTCCCCGTGCCTGCGTGGGTTTCCTCCCACATCCCAAAAACATGCATGGTAGGTTAATTGAAGACTCTAAAATTGCCCGTAGGTGTGACTGTGTGCGCGAATGGTTGTTTGTTTATGTGTGCCCTGCGATTGGCTGGCAACCAGTTCAGGGTGTACCCCGCCACCTGCCCGAAGATAGCTGGGATAGGCTCCAGCACTCCCGGGAACCTTGTGAGGAGAAGCGGCCCAGAAAATGGATGGATGGATGGAATGACTACGACACTGCTGCCTGGTGGACAAGTTGCACACACCAGAAAGAGCCACAATTAATTTGTGATGCAACTGATTATTATTATTATTATTTTTTTTTTTACATTCTATTTGTAGTTTTTAAAAAGTACAATAGTGATATTTTCCTTATTTAAAAAAATGCATAGTCACGGAACAAATTTAACTCCTAGTTCAAGGGTTGGACTGTATTAATTTAACAATGTTTATAAATGATTGGAGTTGAAGAGTGGAACAGCACAATATCATAGTAGAAGCTGTTCCTAATAGTTACCATTATAGTCATACATCACTGCAAATAATAATAATAATAAAAAAAAAAAACAATTAGTACAGCTCTGAGAGTGTCAATCAAAACTGAGATTTGTCTTTACCCTCCTGTTTCTTGGGCCAATTTGATGAAGCACTACAAATTTTTGTGGAAGAAAAATATATTATAAAATGGTTCAATTTGACTTGCACCTTAACAGGAAGTTTACAGGAAGACTTTGATGCAGTTTTTAAATTGGCGTCATGTATACACAGACACTCCACAGAAGGCTAGTGCACTCGTTTTCTTCTCAAGCTATAACGCCTGCGGCGACCTTGATCAAGCCATGAGAGGTCAAAACGTGTGTGTGCACAGTCTCTCACTCAGCGGTCCCATGGGGGTCAAATGGAGGCCGCCATTTTAACTGCTGTTACAGTTCATACTGAGTTGCTATTTCAAAACATGGGCAAGCATTTTTGACTTGCAGCATACTGTATATAGAATTCGAAGCTTTGATGAAATGTTCAAATTACAAATACCTAAATATCCAGTGTGTATTGGGTTTCTATCTGCCAGTTAATTGCTGCAATCATTTGCAATTAACACTAATGTAACTAGCACTGAGCAAATTAAGGTCTCTGTTGTGCACCAAAGAGTGAAAGGTCAATCATTTTGTCTATTTGCATCCATTATCTGTTGCGTCCAGTGTCAACGTCGCTTGTTAATGATTCAGTAGCCCACTGCTTGTTTGGTGTCCAATTTAGACATGATTAGACTATTCAATATGAAACAGCCCACCTCATTACAAATTAGCAATTACAATAGCTAGATGTAATAAGAGTCAGGCAAACGGGCGCACAAAAGATCATGTAATTACTCCAAGGAAGAAATAGAACATTCAAGCAGACTGGTGGGGTGGACGTAGCAAGGGGTTATGGGTAAGCCCATTTAACAAGAGCTGTAATGAATAGATTGGAGAGCAGATATTAGTCATTAGTGTTGTTGAGGTGTCTGAAGGAAAAGTGCTTTCAGTGTCTAAAGTTTTGACAGCGCTCATGTCAGAAGACTCCAAGAGTGTCTTTGGTTGCATAAATGCAGTGCACAAACAAACGAGCTAAATGTCTGATCTTATCTGAACAATACATAAGGAAAACATGCACAAAAACAGACCGTAGACAAAATTGGAGGCTTTACAAATTGTATTACATTTTATTAATATACCTTCATAAAACAAGTTTAAGACTGTATCAAAAACTCAGTAAAAACATTAGATTGTTTTCCTTTTTTTTTTTTTTTACATTTTTCTAATGGTGCTATCAGGTATGAAATGTACATAATTCACATATTGTTTATTTGTTGTGATCATTCAGATACTATTTCTTTGTGATGGGCAGGTAAACGTTTTGCACACTATAAAGTTTATTATCATGATAGTGATCATAAATCTAAGCATACAATTAAAAAAATAATAATTTCCCACTGTGGCCCTTCTGTTCCCAACTAGGTTGACTGGTAAAACACGAACATGATGTGATTTCTTTAATTTCACAGGCACACAATTATTTACATCCCCGTGTGCGACACCAAGAGGCGAGGCAAAGCAACGCAAGCGGTGACTCCTCACTGTGCTCTTAAGTTCACATTTCACGTTTCACGCTGTCAGCGCAACCATGAATCATCATCTCCGTGGAGGGTCGCCGTCTGACAAGCAACACTCGCATGTTGACATCAAAGACATTCTGTTTAGCTTTTCACACAAGTTTCAACTTTAGTTTGTTTTCTACTTTCAAAACAGATTGAAAAAAACTGAACTGATGAATGCTCCAAAAAAAGCGGTGAAAAGACTTACAAAATTTGGCATTTGGTTGGAATGGAAATTCTAAGCGAACCAGCGACACAGCATTCCACTGCCCACCTTAATTGTTGACCTGGCAACCTCCCGCACCATTCAGCACACCATAGCAACAACACAAAACATCTCAGACGGCAAGTTCAGCGGCGTGAAAATAATTTATACAAAAAAAAAAAAACATTGAATTGATTTGTAACTAAATTAGAAATTCAATTAAAAATGTTTTTACTTTGCCTTAGCTAGTCTATTCTGTGTGAGACAAGATTGAACAAGCACTTACTGTCAAGAGGAAGCAAATTATGAAAAAAAATATTTATTTTTTTTAATAATGTGTGTTTATGCTTTCAGTTTGGTTTGTGGTGTTAAACTGCCCCTCAAAAATCTTTGCTAACCAAACTGAGGACAGATATGAGTGATACAGCTCTCAAATAACACGTCAAGGAGGCGCCTCGGGTCTGCTTAAAGGCCCAGTGGGCTTCAGTCTCTCCTGCTCTAATATTTTCTATACAATAGAAATAGTACATCACTGAAGATAAAATTCACTCTTCTTCTCGGCAAAAAAAAAGAAAGCATTTCAAAGAGTCAAAAGCAGATCTGAAGAACAAAAAGAGAGCAAGCTAGAGAGAAGAGTGATGGAATTTCAAACTGTTCATCTATTTTGCTTGATCCAGTAGGAAAACACTGAATTATCTTATCCATGATGGTCAAAGTACATGTATGGTTGCCCGCATTTCATTGAAATCCATGTCAAGTTACGTCTGCAGTAGATTTCAACAAGCATCCCCCACAGTGCACCTGAATTCCAAACTGAAAGGCTCCAGTGAGCATTAGGGAGGCACGTAGGGGGGCGGTGACCTGTAGGAGGTCATGTTCTTGGGGCGAGAGCCTTTGCCTTCGATAGGGACGGTAAACGGCGGCGGGGGCTGGTAAGGAGGTGCGTTGGGATCGTCATCCTGATAAACCGAATACTCCTCCAACAAATCCTGGTTGAGCAGGGTGCTGTGGGGGCCAGCCATGTTGGGGTACTCTGGAGGAGGAAGCGGTGGCTTTTCCTCCTGAAGGATGAGAGGGATGCTGGACGACGGCGGGGACTTAGAATCATCCAGCTCATCTGCAAATATTATGGGAACTCCTTTCTT
Source organism: Phyllopteryx taeniolatus (assembly GCF_024500385.1). Classification (NCBI taxonomy): domain Eukaryota; kingdom Metazoa; phylum Chordata; class Actinopteri; order Syngnathiformes; family Syngnathidae; genus Phyllopteryx; species Phyllopteryx taeniolatus. The sequence continues at coordinate 4,707,849 of NC_084502.1, forward strand.
GATGAAGGTGGCCTGTTCTTCCATGGTCATCTTCCCTCTGCGCTTCTTACGGTAGCAGACCATGGCAATGATGCCGGCGATTAAAAGGAGGGCCGCTACCACGACTGCTGGGATGACCGTGTGCAGGTAGACGTCATCGCTGCTTCTACGACCAGTCCCGGGTGAAGGTGTAGCAGTTGGAAGATCAGGGATTGGCGTAACCTCTCCTGGTGGGATGAAGGTGAAGCTTTGACATTTGTTTGTGCCGCGAACAGAGATGTTGATGGGTTTAAATTCAGGCTCCATGGCTTTGATGAAGGAGGGTTTAGGTGCGCCTTGCGGATCAGCAATCCTGTTGCTGAGAACTGTGATCTGCTCCTTAGGACAAGAACTCTGCGAAAGGCTATTATTGGTCCATTCTACCACAATGGAGCCCTTGGTGATGCTTTGTAAGGTCACTGTGCTGCTATTGCGATCGCCAAGAGCATAAGCTAATTTCTTAGTCAGTAGAATCTTTTTATGGACGTCACTGCTTAGGATTTTAGGGTCACCGTGAAAACGGGCAGCGAAAACCACTGATGGTTTATCATTAGTTGACCAGTGGTTTACTTGAACCTCAAATGCATCCATGACACTCCTCCCACCTTTATCAGTGGCCAACATGAAGTACTCGTGTTTGCCTTTGTGTTGCTCCTCAGGAAGTCCATACAAAAGCTGGATGGTGCTGTTGAACTGAATCCAGGATGTTTCACTGACTGCCTCTCTGGGTGGATGCTTCAAAGTCAAACGCAACTTGTCAGTTGTGCCATCCTCTTTGTCAAAGAACGTATCAGGAGGAATCTTTAGCTCAAAGTACGTGCCAACCCATGCATTGACCTGGTCGATTGGGTTGCGGATCTCGGGCATACTGTTGAGGTCTGGAGCCAAGGAGAGTGGGGTGGTGCGTTTAGGTGGCTTTGCTGTGGTGGATTTGGGTTCCCGGGGAGCTGGGGTTGACGTTTTGGGTTTCCTGGGCTTTCTTGTGCTAGAAGGTTTTGGTTTTGGTTTTTTGGTGGTGCTTGGTGGTGTCGGTAAAGCAGTGGCTTCCACAAATGTAGGTCTGGTCATGGTCGGCTGGATTGGGATGGTGCTAGTCGATCCCAATACTCTGGTGGGTTGGGGGGGACCAAAAACAGGTGTGTGGGCTATCTGATCTCTGACCCTCATAGTGGGTTTCACAGGAAGTGGTAAAGGACCCCGGACAGGGGGTGCAGAGTTGTCTGTTGCGGGGGCAATCGAGGGGGAAGTTGGGCTGGGAACAACACGCACAGGGGGTTCTGGGTAAGTGGTGGGAGGGAGCAGAGAGGGTACAGGAGTGGGAGTGTTGTACAACTGTCGTTTGACACGTTTGACGGTGTGAGGCTTTTTGTTGACAATGTGCCAACCAACCACTGGGTACGCAAGCTTGGCTGACATGGTTCCATCCTTTGCGGAGGACTGGACAATGCTGATGTCAGGGATACTGCCTTGGTCAAGCGCACATCCAAGTTTCCATGAGAGCAGAACTCCATTCTCCACCACTTTCTTGGCATTCCCCGGTCCCGCCATGAATGCAGACATGTCAAATAAGCGGTTGTTGACAACAGGGACAACCCTCATGTGCTCAGCAGGCACATGCGAGAATCTTCTCATAACAGTCAGTAAAGTGACCTTCTGTTCAGTAAGCATCTTTGTCAAGTCAGCATCAAGTATGACAGTGAGGACAGTGACAGGCTCCTCAGGGCCACAAGTGAAAGGCTGCAGACCGCTGACGTCAGACTGCAGAGCGAGCAGGGACGGTTCTGTGTCTGCCCGTTCCTCTGGGTAGACTTCAATAGAGAAGACCGTACTGGGAAACTCTGGGCTGCCAGTCTTCTCATTAGTGTCTCGTCCAGACACTGAGATATGGTACACACCTTTATCTTGCTCCAGGGCCAAGCCTATCAGGAAGCAGCTCTCTTTGTCCCAATAGAGCCATTGTGGTAATGCTGGCTGTCCCATCTCAGTAAGCTAAAAAAAAAAAAAAAAAAAAAAAAAACATAAAAACACAAAAACTCACAGATCACAACAATTACTCAAGCTGTAATTCCAATTTTCATAAATGGAAAAACAAACATACTCAGGTCTCTGACTAACAAAAGTGACAGAGGGGAAGAGTGATGTTTTTCTCACTGGGTTTATCAAGTGTAGCAAAGGTCTCTAGCCATTGAACTTACCTGGAGATTACAGCTGGCATTTTCAGGTACAAGTGGAATCCTCAGCTGGAACACCTGGCCCACAATGGCTGAAGAGTCGGGGATGCCGGTCTGCACGCCCCCGTTATTCACAGAAGACACTGGGGTAGCCATGGCCGCGGAAGCAGCCTGGAGCTCGGAGAGCATGGATGACTGCATGGAAGCCTCCAGTTCCATGGGGAACCTGTCCACCTGTATGTCTTGCTGTTCCAGTGCAGCACCCAGAGCCAAGGCTATCAGAAGCCCTGTTACCAGCAAGATAGTCCTACTTGAAAGCCTGGACCTCACAGTTTCTCCACCGCCCAAGTCTCCCATTTTATAGTGTATAGCAGTAGGCCCTTGAGCTTCCTAGCAGATGTCTATGAATGACTTAAGAGGCCACATGCACTGAAGTCTGTCAAATGATACGCTATGGGTCAGATTCCTTTGTTATTGGCTGTGCTCACTGATTGTGTTTTTCCTTTCGCTGTCCTCTGGGATCCATCAAGAGGGGTTTTTGGCAGCTGGTTAGACAGCCATGCCAGGCAAGCTACAAAAGAAGACAAACAAACATGACTTTGGTATTATATATATAACATTGGTGCAAACATACAAGCATGACTGCATTATAAAAATATGCTAATACCAAATAGTAAAATCATTTTGCCTAGATTTCCTTAGCCTAATAATCCAGACACTATATAAACTCGTGCTGCAACTAACAGTACATTGCAAAGATCATATTGAAAGAAAAGGTAAGGTGCCTTAATTCAATTGTATGTAACTAAATGATTCATTGTGTCTAAAAGGATGTGAACGTTCTGACAGTTGTTTGCTTATCTTGCTTGTCAGAACTTGAGCAGGCTCTCAAGAGCTGCTTTGACTTGACACACGAGTGGCCAATGACGACACGATGACATGCTTTGAGCATACAAATAACGTCAGTCATTGGCTAACTACCCACAGAAAATGTTACAATGTGTGTATGACTCAACAGATTAAAGTCAAATTAAAGTGAATCATTGTACAGTCAATTTAATAACATTTTGTCTCATATTCTTTGTCAAGCGGCACGGTTGGCCGACTGGTGAGAGCGTCTGCCTCACAGTTCTGAGGACCCGGGTTCAATCCGCCTGTGTGGAGTGTGGAGAGTTTTCATGTTCTCCCCGTGCCTGCGTGGGTTTTCTCCGGGCACTCCGGTTTCCTCCCACATCCCAAAAACATGCATGCTAGGTTAATGGACAACTCTAAATTGCCCGTAGGTGTGCATGTGAGTGCGAATGGTTGTTTGTTTGTATGTGCCCTGCGATTGGCTGGCAACCAGTTCAGGGTGTACCACGCCTCCTGCCCGATGATAGCTGGGATGGGCTCCAGCACCCCCGCAACCCTAGTGAGGAGAAGCGGCTCAGAAAATGGATGGATGGATTCTTTGTCAATGTACACCAAGGGGAGCAACTCATTCCAGCCCTTTTGCCAAGGTAGACCTGCATAAACTGTAAGGCTATGCAAGTAATCGATTTTATCAATTGAGTCAAGTTTATTTGGTCAGGAAGTGTCTAAAATGTCTTTTTTTGTTGTTTTTTGGACAATAAAAAATATTTTTGCAGTTTCCATAGTTCAATGCTCATCCCAGCTGACCTGCACTTCGACATGGCTGCGAACAGAAAGGAGCTAGTTTACAAAAGCACCATCTGTGTTGTCAGATTAGCAGCACCCACTAAATCAGCAGCACTAAATTTAGTGAGTTTTCCGACCAGTTGTGTAAACCAAAGCAAACCAATATTTATATAGCGCAATATTTATATAGCGCAATATATATAGCGCAATATATATAGCGCATTTCATACACCAGGTAACTCCATGTGCTTTACATGATTAAAAGCAGTTAAAAACAAAGAAAAAACAGCTTATAAACATTTAAAACAAAGAGAAAATACAAATAAAATAAAAACACAATTAAAACAGCGTACAGTGCAAGAAATATCATTTAAAAGTTGAAATGCTCTGAAAAGCATGGGAAAAAAGAAGAGTTTTTAACCTGGACTTAAAAACATGTACACCTGGGGTTGATGTCACTCTGTTGGCAACTTATTCCATTTGTGTGCAGCATAATAGCTAAATGCTGCTTCACCGTGTTTGCTTTGGACTTTGTGCTCCACTATTTGACCTGAGTCTGTATGTAGATCTCAGAGCCCTACTGGGTTTATATCCCATTAGCATTTCATTCATGTATTCAGGACCTAAACCGTTTAGTGATTTATAGACCAGTAGCAGAACTTTAAAATCTATTCTAAAGCTGACTGGAAGCCAGTGTAGCGACTATCTCTCCTGTAAGAGCAGGCAACATGAGCAGAATCATTATCACGTTGTTTTGCATATAACAAGAAAGGAGCCCAGTGGAAGGCAATCACAGAGTCAATCTACTGAACACTGCCATAGATACGGTGCCTATTTATACATTGCAAAAGTAGCCATTATTGACATGTTGGAAACTTTCCTCACGAGGTATGTGCTTCCAAGCCGCAGATAATTTACAGAGGTTGCCTTGCTTCCAGAAGGGGGAAAAAAAAAAAAACAACAAACTGCTAAATTTGTTTCGGATAATGTCATTGTCATTTGTTTTTCTATAAGGGCGGAAATTTCTTAAAATTGGAAATAGGATTTCTATAAAAAGAATCAGATTGTATTTTTGCCTTGCCCTAATAAAAAGTATAAGCTACTTTTTAAAACATTTTTTAATGGAAATCTCATCTCAGATTCTGCCAACAATATCACAACAGGTCAATTTGTCTGTTAAAAATATAAAGGAGGTGTTGCATTTGTTTTAGATCACATTACAAAGACTTGTTATCTTGAGGTTCTAAAACGAGAATAACCCTATGATTGCCCTGATACAAAAACATCTGCAACAGAGGTGACACTTGCCTTGGCAATCAATCAACGGTGCTAGATGAAAAATTGCATTTCAATTATTTCTATGAATAAAATAAAAAAATAAAAATAAACAGCACGGCCACAATCCAGGAAGGGGAAACTAGTATATTCCACTTTCTACGTAGGGTTAAACAAATTGAGACCATCATTCTCTGTACATATTCCTAACCGGAAAATCTTGTATACCACACTAAAGAGCACAACAAAGCCATATTTCTGAAAAACGACTAAGCATGTCATTTTCTCCACAGTCAGTTCGATAAAATTCAAACCCCATATGGGAGAACAAAAACAAAAATCAAGACCTTAATGAAGACATAATGGCCAATAATCCATCTTAAAAAAACTTGTTTTGAATGCAAAACATCTTGTTGGATTCATGTCTGTCCTTTAATGTAAAATACATTTGCATGAAAATAGGTTTTGCCCATAGGCTTGGTTTTATTCCGAATGAGCACTACAGCTCACCTCAGGCTATTAGCACACACAGCAAACAATCTGAGCATCAAAGTAAGCTCTCCACAATGTGGCCTAGATTCCATCCTGGTAACTCTCAGTGAGCAATAGCTATACCACAATCCACAAATCATCACTTCCCAATTTCTCAATGCGGATTTACACTTTTATAACTTTATATTCTAATGTGCAATATAAAAATATGTAAATGAAACAAAACAGCATGGACTGAAAACCACGCTTATTGGCCTGGGGACAGAGCATGACATTTTAGTGTTGATACAGCTGAACCATGTAATGAAACAGTGCTAATAACTGAATATATTAGGTATTATTAGCTGATTTGAAGGCGGCACGGTGGAGGACTGGTTATAGCGTCTGCCTCACAGTTCTGAGGACCGGGGTTCAATCTCTGGCACCGCCTGTGTGGAGTTTGCATGTTCTCCCCATGCCTGCGTGGGTTTTCTCCGGGCACTCCGGTTTCCTCCCACATCCCAAAAACATGCATGGTAGGTTAATTGAAGACTCTAAATTGCCCCTAGGTGTGAATGTGAGTGGCAATGGTTGTTTGTTTATGTGTGCCCTGCGATTGGCTGACAACCAATTCAGGGTGTACCCCGCATCCTGTCCGATGATAGCTGGGATAGGCTCCAGCACTCCCGCGACCCTTGTGAGGATAAGTGGCTCAGAAAATGGATGGATGGATGGATGGATAGCTGATTTGACACTCACAAATGTAACCAGTATAAAGTTGAGTTCAGTACACAAGATGGTAAGGCACTAGTTGTCATTGTAGTTATTATTAGCGGAGCCTATATTAAATGTTGTATTCGCAGAGGAGAAATTCTACTATTGGTTCACGTGTTTTGACATTTTCTCATAGCGGTAAATCTCTATTTGCGAAAAACACAGCCCTAATCACATTTCAAATACATGGTGTCATAAATATAATTGTGCCTCATTATCATCATGAAAATGTTTACAAGCGCTCTGGACCTATTCTATAAAAACATTAAAACATGCTAGAAGCATAGTCTAAAAAAAAAAGCCCCAAAGGAAAGCTAAAGCTCATATGAATACATAGCTGCTTACTGTATGCTTATTAAAATATAATTTTAAATAGAGCCGTTTAACGTATGGGAAACAGAACAGTGGCAGATTTGCCTCTGGGTGATTTCACTGAGGCCTGCACGAGTGGGAGTGGGGTTGAGGCAAATCAGCTCACCACAGCGGCGTTCTTGATGTATGTCGTTCAAAGGTATTTAAAAATGGAAAACTATCACAAATAATTAGCTCTCGGATGCACAGCGGCGCTCAGGGCCAATTGAATTGACGTAGCACATGCAGCAGCCTCTCCAAAGAACCTGAGCTGAATAACAAACATTCAGAAGACAAGCTTGCATGTCCCTCCGCACTGTCCAACAAAGTCATGGAGCATGTGGTGCAAAAAAAAGACAGAAAAAAAGGTGGGGGGGGGGCACTGCATGTTACTAAACCACCAGTGCTTGACATTAACAAAAACTTTTTTTTTCTAATATAACTGCGGTTATCTGCAGCCTAGCAAAGTCTGTCAAATCTCAAATCCTTTTAGCTTTAATGTGAAAACTGGCAGTGATTATGATCCACCTTGTTAACTATCTTAAAGACCCAGCAGCAGCTAGTGACTGGAACACACTGAAATGGAGAAGTAGTTCAAGATAGAAACATGAGCGTAAAGCAACCCTCTTTAAAATGATGACACAAATGCTATATGTCAGCAAACTGCCAAAATGACTCCTTCCCAAGATTTAGTAATATATATGACGAACCAGTAACAAAAGCGTCGTTTTGGAGCATTTGAAAATAGCATTTGATGGTCGAAATCTATGAAGTTGTCAGCTTTTTAGATTTTTTTTTTTCATTTTGCAATTCTGCAAGCTCGTTTCTGTCTTTTAATCGTGCTAGCTAGCTAAACAGTGTGTTCTGATATCACACTAGTTTCTGGGCCCGTGTCGTTTGCCCTCGGTCCGACTATTACGCTCACTATTCGGGCCCTAAATAAATAATAAAGCAAGCGATAATGTTGAATATCGAGTTTATGATGCTTTCAAAGAGACGCGTAAATATTGAAGTTGACATTATTATCGATCAAAAAGTGTATATGCAAGCCCAATTTGGCCATGCCCCGCGACTGGCCGATGCTAGCAGACGTGCACCTGTTTTTATTCTAGGCGGATGAGAGGAGGGAGCCGCCGCTGTCTGCTCAGGCATCCGACTCCACATATGCACACCAAAATACACCGCACGACGGCCGAATGAATGTACCGGTTTGCCAGTCAAATAGCGTTCCTTGGCAATGTATGAAATCGGGCCGAGGTGGCCTCGTCGAAGCGGGGCAGAGTGAACTGAGCGGTCGTTGTCTCGCCAAGTGTTGCTAATTAGCATGCTAACACCGAGACAGCAAGAAGACGGCGACAAAATGTCACATTATCCTTCGTCGTCGGAGGAAAAAGGCCCCGTGTTAATTGTGACAACGAGCACAGGCTAAACACAACTACCAGAGCGGCTTTTTGGAGCACAAGCAAGAAGCGATACTGACCTTGTTAGCGAGCTAACGTTAGCTACCTCGCGCTGTAACGTCTCCTCCCCGAGCCACGAAGCGCCGCTGAGGCTTCCAAATTGCCATCAAAAAAGTGCGGGTTTCCCCCAACCCTCGACACCGCAAATGAATAGCTAGTATGCGGTAAGAAAGCGGTCCGAGCTCGGCGTCGCAGTTTATGTCTGGGCTGTTTGGTTCATAAATAGACAGGCCACTGCTCTGGATTGTGATGTGGTCGCCGACTGGGCTGCCTACGTCCGTCCTCCTACCAGCCACCAAGCGGGCGGGCGGGCGGCGAGCGAGCAAGTTGAGGCCAGCGAGCCACCAGGCAGGCGGGCAGGGGTTGACTCCTCCCTCCTCGATGGAGGTAGCTGACATCCAGGTGAAAGTCGTGCACACTTTCAGTTTCCAGATACGTCTGCGCGAGTAGCCACACACCATGACATAGAAGACCCACATCATAGATCTCATCGTAATCATTTTTAAAATAAATATATAGCAAATTTCATACAAAGATTGCAGCTCCAATGTGCTTCACAATAAAAGAAAGACCATCAAAAGAAACATAAGAGCGTTTAAAAACACAAGAAAAGCAGAAAACAACAGTAAAAGAAATACTTAAAACATGTTTAAAACCTGTTCTATCTGAGGTCTCAGCCCAATATTTTAAAAATATTTCCAGCCAAGTGTTAATAAAATGTGTAAATAAAAGCTATTTATAACCTATCATGCAGCAGCATACAATCAATAGTGCAATAGGTACTAAGATGCGAGGCAGTGTTAAAGCTTATTAAAAGCCAATTAAAGGCTATCGTGAGCAGGTATGTCTTTGGCCTACTTTTGACAATATCTATTTCCTCAAGGGGAAATTCAGTTTAAACTCTTCTGTTCAGTATACTGTATTTACAGTCAGGACCATAAATATTGGGACATGGACACAATTCTCATCTTTTTTGGCTCCAAACACCACCGCAATGGATTTGAAATGAAATGATGACAATGAATTGTGAAGTGTTTCGAGCAAAGTAATTATCTGCTCATATTGAGCCAAATGCTGCAGAATTCATTGGACGGCGATTCACAGCGCAGATGGACAATGACCTGAAGCATACTGCGAAAGAAACCAAATCATTTTTTTTTTTTTTGTTTGTTAAGGCTCAGAAGTGGAATGTTATGCAAGTCAATCACCTGACCTAAATCTGATTGAGCATGCATTTCACCTGCTGAAGAGAAAACTGAAGGGAAAATGCCCAAGAAGAAGCAGAAACTGAAGATAGAGTTTGCATCTACTTGATAATTTCTTTTTACGAACAGGTTTAACCAATGTAAACTGAATTAGATTTCATATGACTAGATGAAATAAATGCAAACTGAATTGAATGCAAGAGAGACCAACAGAATGAAAATGTTAAGATCATGTTGCGACGAGTAAAGTATAAGTTTTTCAAATAACATGATGAAAACAGATTGATTTTGCATAACTTGTTTAGATGGAATTAGGGTACGGCACTAAGATAAAACCATGTTCATCCAATTATATATGTTTTTGAATGTATTTAAATCCTCTCCAAAGTTACGAAAATATTCCTCAATCTAATTAAATACTCCCTGAAGTTACGTAATTACTCTTCCATTGAAGTACTCCCCAAAGTCGCCTAAATCTACTGAAATACTACATGAAAGTTACCTAAATACAGTATATGGCGTTCATAACCAGAATGAGTTCATGAGAATAATGAACACAGGAATATAAAAATGCAAAGCAATATTGATTCAATTTCACTTGTTCTGAACTTAAATGTAAACACCTGTTTTTCTCCAGCAACATTAGCATCAGGATTCTGATTCTCACTACTGTAATGTATTGTTTTCCCTCAAGTGGGGGAAAAAACAGCAATCGATGCCTCACAGAATACAGTTTTTTACCTTATAATTCACTTCATGCTTATGTTAACTATTAATTTATAATAAATTGTCTACATTATCAACATGTAACAACTGGTACACAATTCCAAATCACCCCAAACCCCCGCGCACACACACACACACACACGCACATTTCGGCACCCCTGCATACAGGCATGCATGGAGAGATGTAGGGCCGCTCAAACAGTGCTCTTGAGCTGGTGGAATGGGGATAGTACCTTGCTCAAGGGCACATAAACAGTAGCCATGTAGCAGAATCAAGATTTCTCCAACTAGTTGCCATTTTTATGTTTTGCCTACAGCGGGACTTGAAGCGTAACCTTCCGGTAGCTCAGGATCAATGCAATCAATGAGCAAATTGTTCATTTGTTTTGGGATGGGTGAGTTTGAGCCAGTGTTTCCCAACCTTTATTGAGTCAAGGCACACACAACTTGCTGTTCTCTAGCAAGGAGCTGAACAACAAAATTCACAGCTGATATTTGATCCTTTAATCTTACAATACATTTCCTGGTTTCGTTACGATTGTTATTTCAAGCGTCCTCATCATCAAGCTGTTTACATTACATTGCAGTTATCATGAGACCAAGACGAGATCTACAGTAACAACTTCTCAACAGTATGTCGCCATTGTGTAATTGAACACAAAGCTATTATTCTGTTATAAGAATGGAAAAATGAATTTTACCTTCTGCCATCTAGTGGAAGAGCATTTAATTGTTCTGTCTGTCACCATTTGTCACTGACATAAAGAGATGAACAATGATACATTATTTGTAGTAAAGCAATGGTAATTTCAGACCAATTATGTGAAATTTGACAATTTCCTACAGCACGCCTGATGATCTGAGAACATGTAAATCCCACACAGGCGAACCAGAGCCCAGATTTGAACCCCAAACCTCAGAACTGTGCCTCACACTGCAGTTTTTAACATGAAGTAATGTAACTTTAAGTCTATAATGTGTACATTATATCTCTTCTCACGTTTTTCTCATGAGGTTGGTGCATGGTTAGCTAATACTTTGATGCTGCCTGAACGCTAAGGTCTAAGTCTTGCGTGATGTCATGCAGGATGACAGTGCCTTCTTCTGAAGTGCCGGAGAAAAAAAAAAGTCAAAAAAATTCGGGAGTCAATCCTTTTAAGCTATAAAATTAAGGTCTTGTGCGGTATGCGGACATTTTAATGACATCAGTTTGCTTTAGAAGCTCCACTCTAGTGGACTTATACTGAAATGTCAAAGGTGAGGAGATGGACAGAAAAGAGATTAAATGACAATGTAGTCAGATTTTCAAAAAAATTATATATATATATATATATATATATATATATATATATATATATATATATATATATATATAGATACCTCAAGTTAAAATAAATGTGAGAGGGTCAGTGCCTCGCTCGGAGGCACCTCAGTGGTGTTCAGGTACCGGTCTTTATATATTCCAACCATGTGAAAATACTGTAGGAATTGGAAATAACTGCTGCAGAGACCACTTTAAAGAAGAAACAATTTTCTCTGATACACAACTCAAGCTCCTTTTGAATTTGCTAATCGAGTCTCACTCAACAAAAATGGCCTGTGATTTATTTTTTTGTTTTGTTTGGTCCCCCCCCCCATCCCCATCCCCATCAAAATACAGTCATACAGTACATCTGATACATTTTAATGAAGTTTCCTTAGACGCAATTACAAGTTATTGCCATGCATGGATAATTTTGTTTGACTTTTAACCAAGTGTGCTCTCAAAGAACTGTTTTGTTCATTTGTTTTATTTAATGCAGAGGTCCAGCTGAGCAGAAATGCTAATGCAAAATCTTTTCCTCTAACCTTCTCTGACACATTTGGACTCACCAAGTTTGTTTGAATTAAAACAAAATACTTCATCTGGAGAGACTGTTCTGTTCTCTCTCACTCTACATACAAATGCATATCTCAAATGATGTTTGTAAATGTCACTCCCACAAATGCTTTCTGCCAAATTTATGGATTGTTGGGCATAGGCTCTGAAATCTCGTATTGTGTCTTCCAGGTTCACTGTTGTCATGAACGTTCTGTGGAGTCAAGGACGATTTGTAGTTTAAAGGTCATATTTGTTTAAAGAGCCTTGTCTGATTCATGACTTTTTTTCCTGCGTGTGTAAAATTAGAAGGGAGGAGAGGAAGTTTGTCTTTCCACAATAAAATATGGCAGCAGAAATCGGATTTCTAAATTCTTTGTCAATACAAATTCAATTTAATAGTGCTTTTTGGCATCAAGTACAGCTTTATGACTTTTATATGCACTTACGCTTATGATACAACAATGCCGACCTCATGTTTTGCTTCATGTTCGATATGATCTTGATTAAAGGTCGGCAACTTGATTTGTGGCGCTTCACATCACCTGCTTTCCACCATCATGCATTGGAACGCATTTCTTGTGTGTAATTTTCTCCACCCTTGATGACTTATCATTTTTCTCTTTTCGGTTGGAAGAAAAAACACCCTAAGAAGGAGATGTTTTCTCGTTGAAGGCTCATTGAGTTTACGCATGACTGCTTGTAATATCCTGTATTGTAAATGGGTTTAAATGGGACATGCAAACTCCAACGGGAACGATGCTTGGAAAAGGAAGTTGAAAGACTGACAGCCAGCACTGAGGAAGAGGCAAAGTGCCGCATTAGAACCTTAAAAAAAGAAACCACAGATGTCATTAGGGTAACAAATACAGTGCAAATGGTCGTTCTCATTATGTGCTTATGTGCAAACAAATGATTAGATGTCGGTTATTCCACGTGAGAATATATGGAGCTATTATTGTGATGCCATCATCATGCATTGTAACAAACTGAATTCATGGCATTAAAGGCTTTAGGATAGTAATAAAAATCCTTGGCAAACACCGTTAGGCTTTGAAGATGGAGGAACAGAGCTTGTCTGTTGTAGTTCACAAACCTGCCAATCATCTGAATCCGTCTGACTCTTTGTTCACCCCTGCAAGGCGATTGTATCAAGTGCAGAGCTGTGTATTGTATCTGCATAAAGACCACAGAGAATTGATTTATAATCATCCGAATCTGTTTAAAGTAGAACAGGTCTCGTTGATGAAATGTACAGGAATAATTACATTTTACATTAAATTTAGCATCAAGCACTGTAGGTCCGCTGGACGTTCTTTTTTTTATTATTATTAAATGCAAATAGTCGTACAATACTCCCACATTGTTGGCAATGTTATTAGGATGGAGTTATGTTTCTTAACTGTCTCCAGTAATCCATTTTCTATCACTACATGGGCAGCTGTAACTCATTTTTTATTGTTTGAGACTTGGCTTGTTTGGTTTGAAACCTGTTGTGGACTAGTTACATCCCCTGAGCATAGACATCATACATAACTTTTCGGTGAAAATTTCTCAGCTGAGAAGGTTACAAGCATTCCCTAATTTTCATTGTATTGCATACAGGCTGTTTTGCCTCATAAATGTATCAGCTAGATCTCATTTAGCCAAAACACTCATGCACAAAAACACCTGCAAGCCTGCTAGACCACGATTGCTCCACCGCAGACGTGCTTTCATGCCGTTGCGCAATTTGACTCTTGATGTATGAGCAGCGAGCGCAGAAAAAGAACAGATTAGGAATCAGCTGACTCCCCACATTTTCTTCCGAGTGACTTATTAGAAAGGTTATTCTGAGCGGTCTGTTGCACCGCTGGAGGGGGTTGGAGGAGGAGTGAGACCCTCACTAGAGCAAATTTGTCCCTCGTAATGGCAGATGCCTTTAGACAACCCTTATCAGCTTTACTTAATAACAAATGAAAATACTCTTTTCCACTTGTCATGCTCCATTTGACTTTTGAGGCACAAATTGTTTAGAATAAGATGCTTCGTGCACTAAAGGTGGCTCGATGGTGTACAGCTGTCATGCCACCCAGAAGAGCAGTGAAATGTGAAAGAGAAACCTCTCGTTTGACTGTTGGAAGATTTGTTTATTGTGTGCTTGTCTGTCTGTTTGTTTTCATTCCCTTGTTATGTTGAGCTGATAAAAGGGCAGGAAGCCGGATTTGCTGTGCCGCTCTTGTTTGCGCCTGCCCCTGGTCATCTGTTCCATCAGCTCAGCACAAATAAGATATTCCTGGAGGCGCCATCACCTGTGCATGTTTACTCAGACAGTGATTGTTAGAGAAAAGCTTGCATCCGACCCTGTCAAGAGAATTCAGAAATTAGTTTTAATATACATTATACAATCCCAATTCTAATTAAGTTGGGACGTTGTGTTAAACATAAATAAAAACAGAAGACAGTGATTTCCAAATCATGTTCAACCTATATTTAATTGAATACACTACAAAGACAAGATATTTAATGTTCAAACTGATAAACTTTATTGTTTTTACCAAATAATCATTAACTTAGAATTATTTTTTTTTTCTCCGTTGTCGTATTTTACGCTTCATAATGCGCCACACATTTTCAATGGGAGACAGGTCTGGACTGCAGGCAAGCCAGTCTAATACCCACACTCTTTTACTATGAAGCCACGCTGTTGGTACACATGCAGAATGTGGTTTGGCATTGTCTTGCTGAAATAAGCAGGGGCGTCCAGGAAACGTTGCTTGGATGACAGCATATGTTTCTCCAAAACCTGTATGTACCTTTCAGCATTAATGGTGCCTTCACAGATGTGTAAGTTACCCATGTCATTGGCACTAACACAGCCCCATACCATCACAGATGCTGGCTTTTGAACTTTGCGTCCATAACAGTCCGGATGGTTCTTTTCCTCTTTGTGGCGTTTCTGGGTGTTGTTGATAAATGGCTTTTGCTTTGGATATTAAAGTTTCAAGTTGCACTTACGGATGTAGCGCTGAACTGTATTTACTGACATTGGTTTTCTGACGTGTTCCTGAGCCCATGTGGTGATATTATTTACACATTGATGTCGGTTTTTGATGCAGTGCCGCCTGAGGGATCGAAGGTCACGGCCATTCAATGTTAGTTTTCGGGCTTGCTGCTTACATGCAGTGATATTATGGACCGTAGATGATGAAATCCCTAAATTCCTTGCAATTGTACGTTGAGGAACATTGTCCTTAAACTGTTTGACTATTTTCTCACGCACTTGTTCACAAAGAGGTTGAACATGATTTGCAAATCTTTGTATTCTGTTTTTATTTATGTTTAACACAATGTCCCAACTTCATTGGAATTAGGGTTGTACATGTTCGAAGACAATAATAATATAAAGAAATATAATAACGGATACTGAGAACAATGTTGTTCTCCATAGAGGAGATTTCACAAACTTGTTTCACCATTTCACGTTCCTGATTTTTCATGAGCCTTTCCCACCATATGCAAATAAAACCAGATGTGACATACGCTTACATTAAAAAGACACATTTGCTTTCCCCCCCTCACTGTCTGACATGAAATCAGACTAAACGTTTCCTCCTTTAGGTCAATTAGGATTACCAAAATTATTTCTATTTCTAAATGCCAGAATAATGAGATAAGGATTCTTTTTGACATTTTTCCATTACTTCCTTCAAATTCAGAAGTTTACATATAGTAAGATTGTTATGTTTTTAGACAGGTTCATCCTGCAACATGAAACTACATCTTCCCTTCGGCCGGTCCACTAGCGTGGCTCCTTTAGAGTGCCTCGTTGAAAAGGCACCACAACGCTTAAACATGTAGGGATGTGTAGGCATAAGAAAGATCCTAGACAAGGTAGTATCTATTTTTCAGATGGGTGTGGTTTCACACATCCAGCAGACACGCCCACAGCGCTTGAGCGCGGAGGCAATGGCTTAATTTTTCAGGATTTTTGTGCACTTGCTGATTTTGTTTTAAGCATTCCACAACAACGCTCTTCTCTGTGGTGTGTCAAATTTAGAAGACATTTATTTTCACTTTACAGAGACTAAGAGAGAGGGGGGGGGAAAGTCAAATTATGCCATATTGATCAATTGTGTGTAGTTTAAATGTACGTGTAAATTGGTCACACTTTGACTTTATTAAACCTACATTGACGACCTCGAGGGTAATTACATGGGATTGGTCATTAGAATGGATGAATCATTGACCAGAGGCAAATCAAACTATTACAGGGTAAACATGTGGCTCTTAAGCAGACCTCATGCTATGTAGGAGCCTGAAGTAAGGCCCCTAATGGCCCCTGTGACTTGGGTAATAGTGCTGGTATTAGGAACAAACAGGTCTAATGACTCTCAAACACATTAGGAGGACATCAGCAAGCTTAGACATCATCAGTTTTCACAGGCTGACCTGCAACGAAGAGAAGGAAACCAAGTGTCTCAGAAGTTCCTGCATGTGGAGAACCAGCCATAATATATCACAAGTGCACATTCCAAAATGCATCCAATTTGTAACAGAAGTTGGAATGAAGACATGGAAAGAGCTGAGAGGACTGAGTAATGTTCAGGTTGCAGGCACCGAAACATACACCTCAGCCTCTCATTTCCGGCTAGATAAAACGATGAGTCAGGGGTCAAGGATAGATTTCTGTCTGCCTTGTTGCAGAGCTAGTCACATTTTGTTCAAGAAGTGACTGGAATGGAATGAATCAAGGCTGTCCCAGCCACCCATGCATCCAGGTGATACTGTATGTGTGAAGGTGTGAATTGAAACTAGACTGCAATAACACTTGAAATTCCTTGTCGTAGTCATAACTATGACAAGAGCTGCCCGAGAGAAAAGATATATCAGCACTGAAGAAGGCCAAATGGCGGCGTCCAAAGCTGCTTATTGTGTAGCACATCCACCCACTAGCTGCTCCAAGGTTGTCTCCTCGACTTCAGTTTGGCTCAGGGACCCTCGATGATACAGTCCACTTCTCACAGCAGAGAGTGTGTGGCCTCCATGCCAAAGTCGTGTTAGCCAAATCCGTCGGCACTGTCTCATTTAAGAGATAAGGGGCCTAATCTACAGGGTGGGCAGGGGCGAGAGCCACTAACACAAGGCCGCTCTTGTCACTTGTGCACCATTCTCTACATTCCAGGAATGTGTGTAGGCATGTGCAGATAAAGGAAACCCTGAGGCTATTTTGTCTTTGTGCTCCCATGTTCTCAAATAAGGATGGGGTGCAAAGTACAGTATGTTTGTTTCCTTAAATTGTATTGTGTAATTGTTCATTCATCCACAATAAGTATTGGGACACCAGGCAAATGCGGTGGTGCCTTGAGAAATTAGTTCAATTGTTCTGTGAGGTTCAGGATGTAACTCAAAACACTTTCCCAGTTGAAATGAATGGGAATCCCATTAATCTGCCCCCCCCCCCCAAAAAAAAAACAAAAGTTTGCAATGTGGTTTTTAATAGAAAGAATACCGTCTATAATTTTGGAATTTATATATATATTTAAAATTATACAATAATGATGTAATTAAATGGAATGTAAAGAAATAAAAGTTATTGCCACATTTTAATTTTTTTTTTTGCTTCATTTCAATTGACATTATGCTGCTCCTTCTGGTGTGCACACCTTGGCCACCTTGGGGCAGTATAATACAGACATACTGATATACAGTACAATTAGGTGTCTCAGCACCTCGGTAATATTAGTCGCTCTTCGCAGATGATAAAGAACATATGCCTGTAAGTATTATATTATCTATCACTGTTTGAGTTCAAGTATCCATTGCCTAAAGGATTACAACACTGTGACACTAATGTTATTTGTTAGCCTGTCAAAACGTTTCCCATTATGCGTTAGCATTAAGCTAACAGTCATGAAGGCAGTCTGTAATTCTCCAAACTTCAACAGGGAGTATCAATAAACAGCTTTTTTGAGGACTTGTTCATTATCTGCCAAACCACTGCTTGTTTTTGTGAAATGAGTTTAGTTCACTGCCACCATACAGCACTCGTATCTTGAGTTTTTGCTCACCTCCTCCAGATTTGCATCTCACCCCCCTGAGAAAATACATTAGTAGAGAGCAAATGGGCTTTTAGGAATGACTGTATTTATCAAATGATAACAGAACAAAATCGGAACAGGAATTCCATTCTAACTATCAGTGAGGAATACTTTTTCTGTGCTCAATTCAGCATGGCCGTGCCAGCCTGAGAGGTTTAATGCATCACCAGCCCAAATCTCCACAGTTGTTCATTTGCTATGCTAGTAAGCATCCAATGTAAAT
This sequence comes from Phyllopteryx taeniolatus, assembly GCF_024500385.1. Lineage (NCBI taxonomy): Eukaryota > Metazoa > Chordata > Actinopteri > Syngnathiformes > Syngnathidae > Phyllopteryx > Phyllopteryx taeniolatus. The sequence continues at coordinate 4,726,099 of NC_084502.1, forward strand.
GAATGCACATTACTGAATGAGTGCATATCATCAAAAGAATGGCTAATGATGCTTCTATAATTAGTTAATTAGAAACAGACAACCGGGTAACCAGGCAAGATGTTATGTGCATATTGCAGTCATTAAAAAGTGTTTCTTAGACATTAAATCGTGTCACTTAATTAAACATATTGCATAGTTCAGGTTTTGATCTCTAAGATCTAATGTTTACCAAAAGCAACAGTCTATTTTTTTGAATGATTTGTGTTGCCATGCAAATGTGTTCAAGCGCACAAGCGCGGTATTGTGCCCCAGGGCAGATCTCATGACTTGTTTGCCCTTTCAAGATCAGACGCTTTTTGAAGGTACGCTTCCAAGCGGATACCTGAGACTCAGACACAGCCTTTCATGTTGGCCTAAGATAGGGAATTATATCATTAGGGTCGATTTGAGGTTTTTTTCATCACTTTTCTGTTCAGAAATAAAACATCTAAGCCACACAGTGTTATATGAGTCGATATTACCATAAGGTGCCTTGGAGACGTTCCCATTTTATGCCCAAAAAGTTGAGATTTTCCGCTGAACTTCATATTTATTGTATTTAGTAGATGGTAGACGTTCACTTAGCAACATGATTATATTAGCAAGCTGACTGTGTGCTGTTCAACAAATGTATTTTGTATTTCTGTTTTTATATTGGTCACTAATGGTGTAGTGGTACACTCGCCTGCCTTTGGTGCAGGCAGTGTGGGTTCAGTTCCCACTCAGTGACGGTGTGAATGTGAGTGTGAATGGTTGTCTGTGTGTACATGTGCCCTGCGACTGACTGGCAACCAGTTCCGGGTGTAGTCCGCGTTATGCCCGAAGTCAGCTGGGATAGGCTCCAACACCCTGCGACGCTATCCAGGATAAGCGGTGTTGAAAACGGATGGATGTTTTTATATTTATATCAATTGACATATGGCGATGACAGAGTGGACGTTTTAAGATTGACAGCATTCAACGACACACATAATAGGATGAAAATGACAAAATGTAAATATTTATTCAGCAACTCTCCAACGTTTCTGCCTCCAGTGAAGAAAGACAAAATGCTGCTTGTAATGTCACAGGAAACATCAGAGAGTTTCTTAAAGGGGAAGTTGCCCAATAATGACAGGGTGGACAGCAATTACAGAGACACATGCAAAATGTTCGATATGATTATGAAAATAGAATACACCTGACCAAAATGACAATTCTTTTTCCAAATAACTTGTGGACAGTAAAACCATGTAAAGAAATGTTTGAGTTAGTATTATTTAACCACTTATTACACACATTGTAGTTAGTAGAGCAGTCATGAGACATGCAAAAATCACATACATCCAATGAATTTTTTTTATGAAATGAAGGAAGCACATTTTAATAGACTCATCATTGTACTGTTATGTGTGCCAAATTTTTACCTCAGAGTTTTATTATTGTGCGACATTTTAATGATGACTGACTGATTCTGATAAGGACAACAAAGGCACTTTATTGTGACATTTACCAGTTTTTACTATAACCCATTTTGGTTCATTTTTATTGTCCTTGCTTTGCGCCTCTCTGAAATGAAAGCCAGCTTCTCCTATACCTTCCACTATACTTTTCAGTTTGGGTTGCTGCCTGCAGGCACTTTCCCACCACAACGCAACGCTTCATAATGTCACCTTCATTGCATGTGTCTGCACCTTTGGGTGACACGGTATCATTTAGCCCCTTTGAGGATGTAGCCCGGAGGGACACCTTGTCTCACATCTGCTATGATCTCATCTGTGCTGGAAGGAGTCTTCTTTGCGAAATGTTAAATAGCAGCACATTCCGACATGAAACCACATGAAATGTTCCCACTGAGCAGACACAAGTTTGGAATAAACCTACAGCGTACACACCTGTTCAAATGGTAGGTTTTTGTGATATAAAAAAATTAGACCAAGATAAATCGTTGAAAAAAAAATAACTCAACCTTTAATGTGATCTAACTTGTACAACTCACTTTAATTTTTATTTTTTTGATAAATCTTTGAGAAAAGGGAAGTTAAAAATAAACAACTGAAGTAATATGCTTGCACAACTGTGCACACCCTCTTATAAACAGGGTGTGGCTGAGTTCAGAATGGATCAATCACATTTCAACTTCTGTTAAATGGCCACCATTTAAAGAGTCTCTGAATAACCCCAAATACATTTCAATGGTTCTAGTAACTTGGAGGATTTGGACAAACACTGACTGCTATTTCGATCTGTTCGTATTTCCCTCCACCTTGACTAAGGCCCCAGTTCAGGTGGAAGACATTTGTTTGTTTTGATCTAAGAGAAACTCGACCACGTTGCTAACTTGGAAAGTTGTAATTAGTGTAATTTGCTTCAGGCATCAGCATTATAATGAGAATTTGTCAGTGACATATGTCAGATCACGCCTCAATGGTTACAAGGTTGTGTAACGTTCTCATTTTAGGATTATTATTTTTTTAATGTTGTTTTCAAACGGCAACTGTTAGTAAATGCTGTATTAAAGCAGGCTTGTGCATTGTTGCCCAAGGACACAAAACAGATGTAACTCACGCAGCAGCCCATAGTTTACAATCTGGTTTGTCACGACTGACCTAAGATCTCAGTATAAATCAGTAATCACCGCTCCTCGGAAATCACATGTTGTAAGGCCCAGAGGAGATTATGTTGGCAGGCGAATATACTGTATGTATGTCATCTTGTCATATTTTCCAACATGTCACACGTCACTTTGGGACTCAGTTGAAAACGATGATTATGGTGACATCAGGTGAACAATCGTGGACACTGCACCTGTCTTCAGAGAATATAGCATAGTTGCAATACTGTCTCAGTAGAAATAATTATGTATTAATACCAACAGAGCTGAAACTGCAAAAGACAAGCAACTGTTTAGATTTGCATGTTTAAATTGCAACCTGTGGAGTGATGAATTGATAAAGTGTGACTTTTACCTACCAAATCCAGCAGAGGGTGATGTGGTGAAAAAAAAGTATTACTTTTTTTTGGGGTGCCATTGATTTATTGGCAAAAGTGCGTATGATTGAACCTGTCATAATCCTAGTGCTGTTTTATGGAGTAATTTCCTTCTATCTTGTCTGGGTGTCCTTGTCCTTTCTCTGTCCCAAATTGCCACCAACACGGCATAGTCAGCAAAATTTGCAAAATAGCAGTGTGTAATTTAACTTTGCTGTAAGTAATTGATGCTCATTTTTTTCTTTCATACAGAATGCCACAATACTGCATTGACAACACAAAAAATCTGCTTATTTTAGATATTGAATTATTGTGTTTGATTTATTAGAATAGGTCAAATGAATTGAAAGGGGAATGTCATGCGCATTTCTTCCTTCTTGACAAGCAAATGTAGCCCTCAAAGGCAGTACTCACAAAACCGTTGAACCCTCAGTTCACTGGGGAAAAGAAACCCAAACCGATTGTTGTAGGAACGCGCCCTCAAAACGCTTCAGTAGGCACAGCGACTGGATCCCGTAGCGTCGAAGAGGCAGCCCGGTGACCTTGAGCAGGCAGGACCCGTGGCTTTGAAAGAGTAAATCCGTTCGCGTTGAAAACAGTCAAAAATCCATTCGCGTTGAAAACAGTCAAAAATCCGTTCGCGTCGAAAAACCAGGTCCAGACCCCCAAAAAAACTCTCCTTTCCCCGCCGCATCTCCCGCTCTTCCTCCCCACGACCCACCTCCTTCCCCCAATCCCATTGGACGCACCACCCCTTCAATCAATCATTAAAACAAAAAAAACCCTGAAATGTTCACAGACCCTCGGAACGCAGGACACCCCAGTATCCATCCACACAAAGAACCAAACAAACTTTTAACTAGTTTTCACAACAGCAATTCAAACAAATACAGTTCAACACATTTTAGTCAGTACACTACACTCTCATGCCCTCATGACATGTATAACAACGTAACCTTTTATGAACAGGATAAACACTCCCCTCTCAAACCAATCCACTTATAAAAAGTGCTCTTGTACCTCAAAGGTGATGGAGATAAGCCATCTGTCTTATCATCAACCTTAGCTAGAGAGACAGTATGAGTACTAACTGCCACAGAGCTTGGACTCCCTAACAAGTTATAGGTTAGTCGGGTAGGAACCCTTTTCAGTCTTTGAGGCCGTCGTGCCTCGTCTGAACTCTCTGTAACACTGTCTTGTCTCGCAGTCGTTACATCGAATGTCTGTGCGTCAGTGTCCCTTCCAGTATCAACAGTACTTTCAAAAGTATCATCTTGCACTACGGATCCATCGTCATCTGTTGCCGCAGATGCCTCAACTGTAACCTCATCCATCTCTTGGTTAATTGGAGGGACAACTTGATCCAAATCCATGCTGACAGGTTCTGATTGAACAGTTTCCTGAGCTTCCGGTTGTCTTGACTCACATATGGAGTGATAATCATACCACACACCCATTTCATCCTCTTCTGAGTCAGATGCAGACTCAATCTTTTCAACATGATCAAGCGCTGGTACACCAGAAAGATTACAGTTCTCAGCCCTCTTTGCTTTAAGTCTTTTGCTGGCTCTCCTTTTGCGTTGAAGTGTATCTTCGTTCTTTTCCACATTCAATTTCACTTCCTGTCCAATGGGCAGAATGTGATTTCGGTGCAATACTTTGTTAGAGCCTTGTCCGTTCTCTGGCTTCAACTTGAACACAGGCAAACCAGGGAGTTGACTCTCCACAACGTATGGTGTAGCTTTCCAACGATCAGCTAGCTTGTGTTTTCCTTGCAGTCCAAGATTTCTGATTAACACCCTGTCACCAGAGACTAATGGGCAGAAACGAACTCTCTGATCGTAGCGTTGTTTGTTCCCTTCATTTTTTTCTCTAGCCATGCTCTCGGCGAGCTGGTAGGCAGTCTGTAATTCTCGTTTCATGTTTTTGACATATTTCAGATAGGACTTGGTGGATGTACCATCACTTGAGACTCCAAATGCCACATCTACTGGCAGTCTAGCCTCTCGATCAAACATGAGAAAATATGGCGAGTGGCCTGTTGACTCATTTAGCGTGCAGTTGTATGCATGCACCAGCTGACTGATGTATTTACTCCATTTACTTTTGTCCTGTGCATCAAGAGTACCGAGCATGTTGAGAAGAGTTCTATTGAAGCGCTCAGGTTGCGGGTCACCCTGCGGGTGGTAGGGTGTGGTTCTAGACTTCTTTATACCAAGCATATTCAACAGTTCATGAATGAGGCGGCTCTCGAAATCTCTGCCTTGATCCGAGTGTACTCGCTTCGGTAGACCATAGTGGACAAAATATTAGCAACTGTTGACGCCTTTTGATCCTTAGTCGCAAAAGCTTGAGCATAACGTGTGTAGTGATCTGTAACTACAAGCACATTACAAATGTTTCTGGAGTCAGGCTCAATTGTCAAGAAATCCATACAGACAAGATCCATCGGCCCCTCACTGGTAAGATGTGACAACTCAGAAGCTCTCTTGGGCAGCGTTTTTCTCTGAATACACCTTGGACAATTTTTACAATACGTCTCAACCTGTGTTTTCATACGAGACCAGTAAAATCTCTCTCGCACCAACCCATAGGTTTTGTCAAACCCAAGGTGACCTGACTGGTCATGCAAAGACTGAAGAACAGTTTCTCTGAACTTCTGTGGGAGTAAGAGTTGTTGTCGAACTGGTTTGTTGGGAGGCTTACTGATTCGGTACAGTACAGAGTCCTTGACCTTTAACTTTTCCCACTCTTTTAACAACAATGACACATCCGGATGTTTTCGTTTTTTAGCCCGGTCCGCAAAGTTCTGCACAACAGCACACCACACTTCTCCGATGCATGGGTCTTCCTGCTGAGAATGTGAGATGTCAGCTAAAGACATTTGGGGCAGTGGCTGAGTGCTTACAGATAACACACTACAATAAGCTCTGGGTACAGCATGCTTGGATGAGCCCAGGAGATCCACAGCTCTGCAACGGTGAGGATGAGGTGTTCTAATTGACGACATGTGACAGACAGCTTGGACGCTGGTAGGAGACATGGACACTTCCTCTTCACCAGACACATCGCTGTCAGCATGAGTACGCCGTGACAATGCATCTGCATCAATGTTTTGTTTTCCAGTGCGATATTTCAGGCTGAAATCATACATTGATAGCTCCGCTAACCATCTATGTCCTGTTGCGTCCAACTTAGCAGTGGTTAAGACATATGTTAACGGGTTATTGTCTGTGTGAACCTCAAACTTGACTTCGTAGAGATAATCATGCAGCTTGGTAGTGACAGCCCATTTTAAAGCCAGAAATTCAAGTTTATGCATGGGATAATTTTTTTCTGACGGAGAGAGGCTCCTAAATGCAACCGGGCGCAAACCTTCTCCTTGGTCCTGATAGAGGACACCTCCTAAGCCTTCTCTACTTGCATCAACATGCAGAACATATGCCAGATTTGGGTTTGCGATTGCTAGGACAGGTGATTCTGTAAGACTGACCTTTAATTTCTCAAAAGCTTTCTCACAGTCTTCATTCCACCTTGCCCCAAACGGCTCTGAGGGGTGGTACCACTCTGTTTTTGAGTTCTCTTTCTCTTTGTTGTTCTTTTCCATTTTAGTCTTTCCTCCTGGCCTTCTAGTCACAATGCAGCCCTGCAGTAGCTGATTGAGCGGATGACAGACTCTGGAAAAATCTTTCACAAACCGTCGGTAGTATCCGGAAAACCCAAAAAAAGAACGGAGAGCAGTGATGTTCTCTGGGCGTGGCCACGACTTCACAGCTTTGATCTTTGAAGGATCAGTAGCAATGCCAATGCTAGAAACGAAATGCCCAAGATAGGTTACAGAGGCACAGCAGAACTGACATTTATCCAAAGATAATTTAAGTCCCTCTTCCGTTAATCTGTCAAGCACTTTAAGAAGGCGCTGCTCATGTTCCTCCATTGTTCTCCCGAAAACAATGACATCATCAAGGTACACTAACACTTCCAGCAGATTCATATCACCAACCGTCCTTTCCATGATACGCTGAAACGTGGCTGGTGCTCCGCAGATGCCTTGTGGCATTCTCTCAAATTGATAAAATCCTGCCGGACAGGTAAATGCCGTTTTTTCTTTGTCAGCATCACATAAAGGGATCTGATAGTAGCCACTTCGGAGATCAAGCACGCTGAACCATTTGCTACCACTCAGGCATGTCAGGGCATCCTCCACACGTGGGACTGTATACTGGTCAGGAATTGTTCTCCTATTTAATGTCCTGTAATCCACGCACATACGTATGGTCCCATTTTTCTTGCGGACCACAACGATAGGTGACGCATAGGGGCTTCTAGACTCTGAAATTATTCCAGCTTCTTTCAAATCATTTAAATGTTTTCTCACATCCTCCAAATCCTTTGGAGGTAAGCATCCAGAGCGTTCTCTGAATGGTTTGTCCTCCGTCACTCGAATGCTGTGTTGTGTGCTCTTTGCACAACCAACGTCAAACTCACTACAGGAGAAAACCTCTTTCCTTTCCATCATTCTCTGACACAGCCTCTCCTTCCACTCAGGAGGCACAGGAGAATCTGCGAAGTTGAAAGACGAGGGGGATAGTTGAGATGTGGACGGCTTAGAGGACTTCTTTTTAGGGACTGCATTTATTACATCCACCCTGTGCAAATGAGCAATTTGCATACCACGTTTCAATGTCACAGAATGATTTGATACATTTCTCAAAGTTACTGTGATACGACGACAATGAACAGCGCTTGCTTTATCAACAACAGGCATCGCTAACAGTTCTTCAGGGAAGTAACCCTCCTCTGGGCGTTCTACAAAAACAGCCTGACCAGAAAACCCCCCCGCAAATTTTGGCACGCCAACCACTTTTGCAACGCCACCAGGAGACAGCACTAAGGGCTTCTCTCGAGTGAACCAGACTGTTCCTCTTTTTAGGTCAGCTGTGTCATCTGGGGTGCTCCGAAACTTCTCATAAGCCTCTCTTATTGCTGGGTGAACAGACATGTTATGTAAGAAATTATCTCCGTTTTGTGTCTTGCAGGAATGAAATAAGCTCCGAACTATGGAGGTGTTTGTGCCAACCACAATAGAAATCTCACCTTTCATGGCTGGGTCTGGACACACAAGCACAAGTGTTTCTATGGTCTTAGCTACACCCACTACATCTCCAGCAAACTCAAGTTTCAAACACATATAACCATCATATGGATATCGGTCTGCACTGAGGCCCCAAATCTCCAAGCACTCAATAGGGGTCAAGGGCAGGTGTTTCAGATACTTGTCATAAAAGGAGCGGTACAGCAGGGTAACTTGGGACCCACTATCAAGCAAAGCTTTGGCGTAGATGCCCTCAACTTGTACAGGAACAACAGAACTAGGTCCAATTAAACCCTCTGGCAAATCAGCCTTGCTTTCTTTTAGCGTATCACACTTTGTGGAACGTGTTCTCTCCAGAGCATCAGGCCGTTCCTTTACTGAGCTCCTGGGAAGTTTCCCATCAGCTGTTTTGCTTTCAGGAGACGCTTATTTACTTTTCGGAGATTCTCTGGGTTTTCACACTCCCGCTGAAAATGACCATCTTCACCACATTTGTAGCAAAAAACATCTGCACCATATTGAAATCTGGGAGTTCTCTCTTTCCCACTTGCATATTTTACAGCAGCTTTTTGAGTGTGGTTCTGGATTGCATGCTGTGGTGGACTTTCTGATGTGGCGACAGAGACAGATAGCAGACGTGCAATATCACTTTTGAACCCCTGAATTACCTTCTTCAGACTCTCTATGGCATGGTCGGTCTCCACTCCAACAGCTACTGATGGTGCAGACTCGGGTTGTTTTGACACCACTGACGCCGTAGCACAACCTGCACACTTAATCGCAGATGAAGAAACAACATTCTTCACTCTTTCTCTTTCAAGAACCATCCCCTCTTCGTCTCTTACCTCACGAAGGAGCTCTGTGAAGCTTGGAGCGGGCTTTAGCTTGTAAGTCATCCTTATACGAAGTGCAGTGAGAGCACCTCTTGCAAATTGCTCGATGCGTGTCCTGTTCGTGTCAGTGACGTCGATCCCACCTTTCCGATGAACAGCGTGCAGCAGTTTGTCTAACCTGAGTAAGTATCCTGACAACTTCTCAGTTTCTTGCTGGAATGTGTTACGGAACTTTACCATGAGATCAGCTGCACTATCTGTGGTCGCAAAAGCTGTTTCTAGGGCCTTAAGATACTCATTGGCAGTGGCACTGGGGTTAGTGACTCTTAAACCCCGGACAATATCTGCTGCAGGCCCTTTGAGACTTTCAGCGATTCTCTGTTTCTTGACAACATCAGAACATTGCCACTCATCCAGCAGGTGGGTGGTCTGTTCCGCCCAAGAGTCATACTCCTCTTCTCCAGGTAGCGTTGGCTTTATGCCCGAGAAGAAGCGAAGTTTACGATAGCCTTGTCCGTCCATAGGCGGTGCTTGACATTTTTCCACAAGCAAAGAGATGGCATTGACAAGCTCTGTGTTCAAGTCAGGAACAGCGGGTGGGGCAGGCGTGGTCTTAAGCAAACCTGTCACATCATCTAAAGTCTTTCCTTCACTGGCTAAGAATGATACTAGCTTGGATTGGAACCCTCTTTTGTCACTAGTCACATGGGAAGTCTGAAAATCAGGGACACTTACTACCCACAAGTCTGACGGATCCCCAGCAACCAACTGTTCAGGTAAGTCAGTTTTAGTCATGTCATCTGTGGTCTCAACTAATATGGACTGATTGTTGTTTGTGCGTGTTAGACACCGTCCTCTGATTTTAGTGCGACCAAAAATTTTAACTTCATCAAGTACCTTATAAATGTTCTCATCAGTAACATCAAGAGAAACCCCACTAAGCACAATAGAATTCTTAACATCAATACCTTTGTCGTCACACCATTTGATTATTTGTTCGGACTCCATGTTTTGTTTTGAGTTTTTTTTTTTCAAAACCAGTCACACAAAACACACTCAGTATTGTGATTACAGTACTATTACGACCCCGGTCAACATTGACCCAATTACTTCTTCTTTTTTTTTTTTTTTCTCTTTGCTCACAAATACACGAGTGAACAATAACAATCCCGGACGAGCCCCCACATGTAGCCCTCAAAGGCAGTACTCACAAAACCGTTGAACCCTCAAGTTCACTGGGGAAAAGAAACCCAAACCGATTGTCGTAGGAACGCGCCCTCAAAACGCTTCAGTAGGCACAGCGACTGGATCCCGTAGCGTCGAAGCGGCAGCCCGGTGGCCTTGAGCAGGCAGGACCCGTGGCGTTGAGCAGGCAGGACCCGTGGCTTTGAAAGAGTAAATCCGTTCGCGTTGAAAACAGTCAAAAATCCGTTCGCATTGAAAACAGTCAAAAATCCAAAAACCAGGTCCAGACCCCCAAAAAAACTCTCCTTTCCCCGCCGCATCTCCCGCTCTTCCTCCCCACGACCCACCTCCTTCCCCCAATCCCATTGGACGCACCACCCCTTCAATCAATCATTAAAACAAAAAAAACCCTGAAATGTTCACAGACCCCTCGGAACGCAGGACACCCCAGTATCCATCCACACAAAGAACCAAACAAACTTTTAACTAGTTTTCACAACAGCAATTCAAACAAATACAGTTCAACACATTTTAGTCAGTACACTACACAAATAAAAATTGTAAATGAGATTTTATTTTCCCCATTAAGTCCGAAAAATCCCAAACAATCAGAAAGAGCAAGACAAATATCATCTGTGTTCTGTAAACTATTTAATTCTAAATCTCTGATTAGTATTCCATCTCCATTCTGGACAAATGTCTCCTTCACCTCCATTGTTCAAATGAATACATTTGCCTGAAAGGGAAGCCATATATCTTCAAAAGATTATGGAAATGTGTGAGGAGCCGTTAGGGACATTACTCAGGATTAGCTCTCACACTTACTATTCAAATGCTTTCACACACACACAAACTACTGAAAGGCTCTCATAAGGGCTACTCAAACACTCTCATACGCATGACTCTTGCTCTCATTACAACTACTCAAATGCTCTCATTTACACTACTCAAATGCTCTCATTTACACAACTCAAATGCTCTCCTTTACACTAGTCAAATGCTCTCATTTACACTACTCAAATGCTCTCATACACACAAGTCTTGCTCTCATTAACACTACTCAAATGCTCTCATTGACTACTCAAATGCTCTCATTTTCACTACTCAAATGCTCTCATTTACACTCCTCAAATGCTCTCATTGAAATACACGTCTTTGGTAAACACTGTGCTTTTGTCAGAATAAGCAATTCATTTGTGTCGCTCTTCTTTAATTCATTGAACATGTTTATTGATACTAATAGCCCCTTACTTCTCACAACAGTCTAACTGTGAAATCCATCCATCCATCCATCCATTTTCTGAGCCGCTTCTCCTCACTAGGGTCGCGGGCGTGCTGGAGCCTATCCCAGCTGTCATCGGGCAAGAGGCGGGGTACACCCTGAACTGGTTGCCAGCCAATCGCAGGGCACATAGAGACAAACACTCATGCCGCACTCACAGTCATGCCTAGGGGCAATTTAGAGTCTCCAATTAATGCATGTTTTTGGGATGTGGGAGGAAACCGGAGTGCCCGGAGAAAACCCACGCAGGCACGGGGAGAACATGCAAACTCCACACAGGCGGGGACGGGGATTGAACCCCGCACCTCAGAACTGTGAGGCTGACGGTCTAACCAGTCGGCCACCGTGCCGCCTAACTGTGAAATCCTTACTTTAAAAGTTTTTTCTAAATTCGAGCGAATACAAAATATGAAAACCAAAACAACTATTGAATCATGGAGTTTGTGTTGCCCTTCCGTATTATGTCTTCCATCCCCACTCGTCAGGCCCAAGTCAGGATATATAGCAGGTAATTCCATGTGGAGAAAGTTAAATCAAGTTTGTTTGTGCGTGACAGTTTCAGAGTAGAAGAGAGACATCCTACGGCTCAGTGATAATAGTTGTCGGCCTGGCGTCGTCTCTCATTTTTCTCCACTGTCATTTCTAACGAGAGATGTTTGTAAAGCTCGGATGCTCCCATACAAGCACCCGGGATGACGTGCAATGTGTTTGCCCAACAACAGGGTTGGGTGGAGAGCGCTTGTCACATGTCACTGCAAGTAATGCTTTGGTCATTTGGTCTGATTTCCATATTTGACGTTTCGTGTTGATGGCGTAAGCTGGAGAGTAAATACATTATTTTAAGGTAACATTAAAAATGTTTTTTTATTGCTTGTAGTACAGTGGATTTGAGTAAAACCAAATTTATAGACCACCACTTATTGATCAGTTATTTTTATGTTCTCAACACTGATTGCACTTTTAATGTGCAATCAGTGTTTTAATGTGCAATCAGAAATGTGACTAAAATTATGTCACATTATGTCAACACTGATTGCTACCCACTTTGCTGTTTAATTTCACTTCATTGCATGCATGAATTGGAGACTCTAAATTGCCCGTAGGTGTGAATGCGTGTGCAAATGGTTGTTTGCTTGTATGTGCCCTGGGATTGGCTGGCTACCAGTTCAGGGTGTACCCTGCCTCCTGCCCGATGATAGCTGAGATAGGCTTCAGCACGCTCGCGACCCTAGTGAGGAGAAGCGGCTCAGAAAATGGATGGATGGACGGATGGTCTGAAAATGATTATTCATGACAAATAATGTATCTTTGTTCATCTACCTATGTCAGTGTCAGATAGTGAAGGCAGGCAGAACAATTAGATGCTCTCCCACTAGATGGTAGAACAACTGACCTGTGCATCCACCTGTTGCCATTCATACACAAGCATAAATCATGGCACACAAACACACACTAAATGAATGAATGTGTGAGTAAATTGAGACGAGATCACCATTATTTCCGTATCGATCCTTTTTGTGATATATTTGTTTGGTGGTGTTCCATTTTTTTAGCTTGGGCTCCCTAAAGGTTTGGAAAAGATTATTCTGAAACACTGCTTTCCCCAGACCATCATGGATTTTGTTGCTGTTTGCCTTTATTTGCTTTAATGTTTATGCCAAGTACCTTAACAAACACAATTAACAATTCAAGTATCCATCAAGTCGCCACCGTGTGTGTTTAGTTGTTGATGGGATGTCTCTGCAGAACGGCTGTGAAAGCACACAGCGCCCTCTGCTGATTGTAAGCAGCATCTACTTTTATCGATGGAAGTGATAGGTAGTAAGTATAGGGCATAACAATTTGAACATGTCCTCCTTTTTCATCCATATGATGCATATTGTATTGTATCACATCTACATTTAGCTTTAGACTGGTGAGGTAAACCTGTAAGCAGTGGCGGGCCTGCGTTTGGTACCCGGGCCTTCAGTCGGGACTTAATGCAGCTCGTCACGTCGCAATTATAGAAACCATCAACACTATAGAAAATGCAATAAAACAGCAATCAGCTGTGCCTTGTATATTATTTGGAGCACTTCGGAACCAATATTCATCTAATAATAGGACAGAAGCATAAAACATTTAAAGAAAATTCCTCTCTCAAAATGATTTATCTTGTCTTCATTTTTTTTCATATCCCCAAAAAACCTGGCATGTATGAACATGGGTGTGTAGACGTTTTTGTAGTTTAAAGTTCCATCAGTCAGCACGACTGCTTGTGAAGGTCGTGGGCAAATTAGATTGACATGGCAACACATAAAGTCTGAAATCTGACAGGACAAAAACAATAATAATAACATCCACATACAGGAGAGAGTACAGCCTGCAAGAGACGCAATGAGATGAAGGTCATCCATTTTCTGCGGCCCTTATCTTAATTAGGGTTAGGCCTATCCCAGCTGACTTTGGGCAAGAGGTGGCTGGTTGCCAGACAATCGCAACGCACATATAGAAAAACAACCATTCACACTTCAATTAACAGAACATGCATGATTTTGGTTATATGGGAGGAAAACGCAGTGCCTGGAGAAAACCAACAGAAGCTTAGGGAGAGAACGTGCGATGAGGAGGCCCGGATTCTAACCCCCAACCACAGAACCGCAAGGCAGATGTGCTAGCTACTCCTCCACCATGTGCCATGAGGAGAATAGACTATTGGAAATAAATTAATGCAAGTTGGTGGAAAGAAGAAGGTAAATGTAGGTCTTGTTGGCCTTGACGGCTGACCAGTTGGCTTGGTAATGGCTTGGCTTGGTAACAGTTATAATGCTCAAATACATCCACCAGATGGCGCAGGTTCACCATTTTCATGATAGTCTAAACTTCAAAGGAAACCGTGCTCTGCTGATTTCGTCTTCTTTGTGAATGATTTGTACCGCACTACTTATTATCATTTTTAAATTGACCAACAAAACAATGTGACAACGTCAAAAGATTTGGGGAATTCATGTGTGGGGTTGGGGGAAACAAACAAACAACAAAAACATGTTCACATATAAGTGGTGGTAATATGGTGAATGTCAAGGTAGCTGTGTGAATGTGATGCGGTGCTCCAGCAGGGGTCCTGTGAGGACAGGAGAAGCTGCGTGCAGGCCACGGGGGGGGGGGGGGGGGGCCTCACCCGCCCCCCTCCCCTTCCCCAGCAGTGGACTGCCCGCCTCAGTCTCTCTCCATCACTGTGAGCGGACTGGTCGCTTCCCTCCTGCCTCTACCCTGCAGCTCCCGCGGTCGTGGACTCTAATGTGGATACAAACCCCGAGGACCTCCGATCCATGGCGACACTTTAACTGGAGCCTAATTCCACTTATTGCATCCAAACAGGTAAAAGGAGGATGACGCCTTGTGTGTGTGGTGCGTGCGTGCGTGTTGTCCAACTTGACGTCGTGTCAATGGCGGTCTCGTGTGATGCATTTACAACACGATTCGAATTCTAAACCGGAGAATTGCAACACGTACAGGCGCGCCCGCTCAAAAAGATGAAAGCATTATTCTGTGTGGTTATTGTTGCGACCGAATAAATTTATGAAGCCGTGACGTGTCAGCGCAGAATACACACGGTGCGACAGGGGGCACAATCGGTGTCTTGTGTCAGGACAATCGGATGATTATGGAAGCGGGGCAGCCGGTTCCGAACACAAAGCTCTTTCTGCTCGAGTCCGCTCGTGTGGGCGCCCGCCTGGTGCTGAGGCAGCGACTTGTGTGACAGCACCATTATTCACCAAGATGCCCAATTGCATTAGTGCTGCATCTGGATGGGAAAGCTGCCTAGATAAGAAGACACCAACGCAAAGCAAAAGTCAACTTAAATGGCAATTCTGTGGTTGTACTTTGCAGGGGCACTGCACTGCATCATATAAAGTGGTGCATGTATTTCTAATTGAAGTGTGCAATGAGGATATATTCCAAAAATGCATCTACAAACTGGTTAGGATTATTATTGCAACTGTACAGAAGCATTTCACACTATTTTCTTCAGTACTTTTGCATGTTAAATATAATGTAGGTTCCAAGAGAACCCGCAATAATCAGTGGATTACATTGAAACTTTGCCTTTGTGTTGCATACAGTTTTAAATGGTTTAACACGTATAGTGGAACGCCGCATATTTGCGACTGGGCATTTGCAAATTCGCCTATTCGTATGTTGTAACGTGGCAAATAAAGTCTGGATTTAAAAAACATTTTTGTTTAATCTTGCAAAATACTAATACTGTCAATAGTACGTATGATATTCATTGCATTGTAGCATCTCTTTAACTGAGACGACAAAAGGTTACTGTTGCCTGTAAACACACCAAAAACACATTCAACTAACTGTCCTTTCTGCAGCGGAAGGCAAAAGGCTGTTGTGTGTGTGTGTTTAAATTTTGGTGGCAAAATATTGTCTACAGAAGAGGTAACCAACATGGTGCCCACAGGCCTGTTCTAAAAATAGTTCTCCCATGATGGGACATTGTGATGTACTACGAATGTTGTATAAGTGATCATTTGAAAATGTAGACACTTGCAGAGTTTTATAGTAAGAAAAGTGTTGCACAATGATATTTACCCGTGCGCTATTTTGTTAAATTAAATTGTTGTATTGTCGCAATTCTTTAATTACGACAATGGTCAAAATCGGCCGTAAAGACGCCAAAATAGTTGTCAGAGCAAAAAAAAAAAAAAAAAAACATTTGTTGTGGGACTCGTCAAATGTTTCGCCTCACACACTCGCTCACCCAATTACAGATGTAGCAGCAGCTGCGTTTGATTTGTGACAGACAGCGGGAGCTGATAGATAAGATGGCGGCGCCCACGTCTATGCTGCGCTAGCGAGTTCTGCAAAAACTAGGACTAAATCCGGCATCAAAATCAGTGGAGTCCGTCACGACGGCTCAGCTGATCATAACCACGCTGCGTGGATATTGCACTTTTGGGTCTGTCAACACTGAGGTGCTCGGTTAGCACTTCATTCTTTAGCATCATCATCACCGCCATCATCATCGGAGTTGTTGCCATGTTCGGACAGGTATTGCGCATTGTGTATGTGTGTGCTTAGCTGTAAGCTTTTTACTGTGCTGTGTGTTTAAGTGTACACTGATGTTTGAAGATGTTTGTAAGCATTTGAAATGCTATTAAAGGGTGTGGTATACACTATGTAAGGTTTAACTTATTAATACAGGCAATTATAATCACTCCTAATGGTAGCGTCAGTTATTCATCAATTTGCTATTCGGGGTCATACTCAAGACTGACACGGCCATGGTACCAAAATTTATTGCATTGTTATTTTTACTCACTAATATTTAACAGTGTGTACGAAGCCTTTTTTTTTTTTTTTTTTTGACATTAAACCCAACACTGCTCTTCGAGCCTGTAAAATAGAATCAATAAACAGCTGGGAGTGAACCCGTTGATTGATGCAGAGAATCATGGTCCTCACAGCCTGGAGATGCTCATGAATCTTGCAAATGCCCCGCCAGCCTGCAGCGAGTGCTCTCAAACAAAAGTGGAAAGAAGTAGGACACAAGTGAGGAATTGCGCATCACTTAGGGTGGGACTGTAAGCGTTTTATGGCCTCAATGTTTTGGTCAAAATGTTCTTTTTTGTTTTGTTTTGTTTTTCAATACATCAACATGTATCTTCCTATCCACACATGGAGCTCAATAAGAAAAAGATGTGTCGTTTTGTGTGCTGTTTGAATATAAATATACACACACAAGCCTGCCTGCATTGATAAAATAAAAAAAATTAAAAAAAAGAAGAAGAAGCTGTTGGCTGATGTTGCACACACATCGTTAAGATGCACTCCAGGGCTACAAAGACAGACCCTCATGCAATGCCGACTCTCCATCCAAATGCAATTCCGTAATGCACTCTGAGAGAGGGAGATCTAATAAAAACTGGAAGAGCATCTTCAATAATGAAACCCCACCTGCATCTGTGCTGCGGAGTGGGGGCTGGGACTGAGAGACTTCATAAATAACACAAGCCAGACCTGTCACGTGCTCCTCCAGCGTCTGGAAGCTGCCAATCATCCCTCTCCTCGTCTAAAAACTGTGGTTCTCAAACATGGTGCCGTGGCACACTAAGGTACCGTGAGAGATCATCAGGGGTGCTGTGGGAAAATTTTCAATTTCACTTAGTTTGTCCGAAAATGATTAGTTATTAGCTATTAAATCTGTAACGAGAAACATATCGAAACTGAAATCACAATATTCTAAGACCCTGTATCATCTTTGAAAAGGCAGAACTGTGACTCTTCCATTCCAAATCACAGAGTTTGTGCCTCCAATCCAGACACGGCCATTTGAGCTCACAGTGCTACCAAACTTAATAGAATTTATATTATTGTTTTAAGTTCATTTAAAAATATGTGAGGCTGGATTGAAGCTAAATTTATTCAGTAAGGCTCCTCCAAATGTGTGACACATGACTACATTTTCCAGTGATGGTCATCTGACCAGATTGAGCAAAACTGTGGCTACCGCTAATGCTAGTTCAGCTACGTGAAGAGAGCGGAGCGGAGAAATGAGAAAATTGCGTACCCTCCGAGCTCATTTAGGTCAGCAGGATGGGAGCATTTTGGCGAGCATGTTGAGAACAGAAATAGCGTACTCGACAAGAGCCAGACTTTTTAGTGCTTAAAAAAAAAAAAAAAAACACGGCGAAATTACATAAGAAAACTCTGACAAATGTATTTATTATATAATACATTATAATTATTATAAATTAAATATTATTATCACGATATTTATCAAAATATATTTATGATATTTATTTATAAAAATAATCTAATTGTGTATTGAACCGTGGGTCAGAAACCAAGATACGGATCAAATCTAGTTACAGTCCTATCTATGCCAGCGATTTATAGTGAAAGGCAAATAATCTTCCATTACTGTAGATGGGCGAATGTACAATCAACCTGTGTATCCACCTGTTGCCATTCATACAGCACAATAAGTCTCTGATTCCTGCTGACATCAGCTTTGTGTTCAATTAAGCCTGGATTTCACACAGAATAAATCCACTTGCGAAACAACTGAAATTATTTCTGTATTCATACTTCTTGTGACATTTTTGTTTGGTAGTATGCTGTGAGATTTTTCTCACGACATATGTGCAGGTTGGCAAACACTCTTATAAAACATTGTTCTGGCGGGTTAATGGTCTCAAACGGGCACCCTGCGTGATTCCGTCCTTTGCGGGGAAGCAAAACGGTTTATACCGCTAAATACGGAGAGTGTAGTTTCATTCATAGTATTGATATTTTCAGTTCAAATCGATAGCAAATGATTGCTACATTGCTCTAGACATAAGATGAGCACCTTCCGTTTGTCTGTTTGAAGCATCATTTAAAAGGATTTAATAAAGATCTTGTTTTCGCAGGACCTTTGTTACCATACAAATTAATTTCCTCTACAATCTCTGAGATAAATCGCATGTAGCAATTAACCTGCCTGTGAGCAATTAACCTGTGCTTGTTGCTATCTAATAACGTCCGACTCTCAGGGCCTTGCACCTCAGCCTCTCCCGCTTCGTCGATTGAAACAGATCTTTGCACCACGCTCCTTATCTCTGTGTTTGCAGCATGAAACGGGCTCTGCTGTAGAAAAAGGGCGTACATGGAATCAAGTCACATGAACGCCGGTTTGTCATCTCGCAGTGCCCGCGAACAGTTCAGATCATTTTGTGATGTAGCTTGTTGTTGAGCAATGAAGGGACTCTTTATTTGAAAGGCATTGTGACCCTCGCCACTGTTCTTAAGCCTGACCCGGTGTCTGACAGCGCCGCGGGCCATCCGCGCTATGAAAAGATAACACTGTTGTAAGAGTTGCTGTTTAGACCCAGCGGCCCGCATGACACTCCTTGTCTCCTCTTTTTGCCTCAGAAGATTTGGTATTTGTTTTCCTCCCCTCAAGGAGCTGCTTTTCTGGAGTCCGCACTGTGCGAAAAGTGGATTTAAAAAAAATAGTCATGTCGAAAGACTACCTTTCCCCTTTCATGTGTATTACACAGCCTTCTTTCAACTGGCCATCTGCATCAGTGGGTCTTTGTGTATGGGACCAATGACGACAGTAGCTTTTTATCACCCCCTTCAGCTGCTGAGTGCCTGAAATATTTAACAGGGACCACACTATTTTTGGGTTTGTGCGCAGTTTGTTTTGGAGCTTATGTAATACCAAAGTGCACAGTACTGTCGGAGTCCAGATGATACGCTGACAACCTGTGATGACATAAACATGCTAATTATGTGCCTGTGTAGAAGGAGTGTCTTCACCTGTGATTTATGATTCAGTCTGAGCAAGGGCTTCGGGCCCTTTGTTTTTATACAGGGGTCTTGTAGCTGCAGCAAGAATGACCAGTTTCTCAGGTTACCTCTTTCGGTGACATATTGATCCACTCTTCACTCCCTCCTTCCAGCCGTCTATCGCTCTCATTTTGCTTCCATTCTCTCTCCACGACCTCCTCCCATCTCCTCTCTCCTCCTGTGCGCTGCGAGGTGTCAGATTCTCGGACTCCTGTTCTGCTGTGGAGGATGGGAGAAAAGCAGGGATGAACGCGAGCTCCAGCGAGGAAAGTCATTTTGCAGATACAGTGTGACCTTCATCCAGTGAAAGCGATGGGATAGAAGCCGAAGTTAATATCCTGCCAAAGTGTATTCTCCGCCATGCTGGCAACCATTCAGAAAGAGATATGGTCTTAATAATAAGAAGCACGTCATTATTAAGTCAAGGCAAAGCCAAGAGACCAGAAAATTTTAATTCTGAATCAAGAGGGATAAACACTAGAAATCAAGCTGCATAATCTGTCCAAAACAGGACTTCCATCCAAAACCAGATGTCCATACTTTTAAGATATCTATAATAAGAAACTCATTTTGCAGATTAAATTGCCAGTGCGATTAGGGAATCACGCGTGACAAGTTGACTCATGCCTCATGCTAACAAGAGCTTGCGTAAATAAGGCCACACCACTGACTCTGGGTCTGGAAGCACTCAGGAGATAACGACTGACATCCCAGAATAAACCCAAAGGTTCGTTATCTGCACATTTGTGTCATTTTGACAGGACGGGCAGAGGAAAAAAACTGAAGACCGCTGAAAGTCACTGCACGAACCCTTGATGAGTCGCGGTCACATGCGGAGTGGCCACTCAAGGATATTCATATTATCAAAATATTGCAGCAGCCTGACAGACACAGAAACCGATGGCGAGAGGATTGACTCCCATTTAGTGTCTCCATTAGAGTGCTGTTCATTAGCCGTATTGGATCCAATCACTCATAAGTATGCAAATTCTGCCAAAGCAGAGGTTGAGCCTGACGTGACTACGAGGTGTAGTGACAGGAAGGCAGTAACACAGAGATAATGCAGTCCTTGCAAATGTAGTCATTTGCAGAATCTGGAGCTTCTGGGCCGTCAACACGCTGCTAAAAAAAGGAACGACAGTTTGCAACAACGGTGAGAAATCTTTTCTTGTCTAGATAAGAGAGTTGAGGGGATGAGGGAGATTTTTAGAAGCCTTATCTAACTTGACAGTGCTCTATATTTATAAGCTCCGGCACATTTTTTACTACAAGGCATGTGTTCAAGTGGCTGTTTAGCATAAGTTCACACCTTCGGAAAGGATGGCTGTCTCTGTCATTGCCATGAAAACCCCCCAAAAATCCTCTTTTTAGTAGCCTCTAATGTTGGACCAGCCAGGACACCTCTCTTATTGAGTTCAGTGCTAATGTTAGTGTTACAATATTTAGTTCAATCAAATTTAAATGATAAACAACCAGGTTGGTTGACTAGTTCTTCTAAGATGCTAAATTAGCACCTCCCATCAATTCATATGTTTGTGCTATCATGGTTTCTAGCGCCCATGCTACGCAACATCACATTCCCGACTTGTGAGCAGCAACAGAGCTGGTATAAGTACTCACACATTGTACTTAAGTATAAGTACATATACTTGTCGTAAAACAAAAAAAACTAAACAAAAAAAAAAAACACCAGGAGCTCTTGTGTGGTTCTTTAGGATGCAAAAAGACACAAGGCATTAGCCACAATTTGTAGCCTACAAATCATTCTTGTAGCCAAAAACGTCTAACACTTCTCTACAATAGGGCCACGAATAGGAAATATTTCGCGTCTCTGAATCTGTTGCTGTCGTCAATTGTCCCTTGTTTAAGATCTCAAGCAATAACGATCTCAACTGCATCGGATTTACAGTAAACCACTCTGTATTTGTCTTTTTTACGTCATCTCTTTCAGTCGGAAAAAGGAACACCCCTATTTTGACACAGTAAGGAGTAGATAGTACACTTATCGGTTTTCAAATGTAGGGAGCAAAAGTAAAAAGTCGCCAGTAAAATAAATACCCAAGCAAAGTACAGATAACTGAAAAATCTATTTAAGCACAGCAACAGAGTATTTGTACTCAGTTACCTCCCACCACTGGTGTACAGCTCTTATAGAAATACAGTATATAGATATATATTCCCTGCTGTTGCCAGAGGTAATACAACACAGTGTTTCAAACAGTATCAGGCACAGGGAGCAGCATGCAGTCACAGGGTCTCTGGAGGGCCTTGTGGCTGACAAGCGGTTAGCTTTGGCACGGTTATGCGTCAACTCTAAATGAAGCCAAGGTCTGATCGGGAGGACAGTCCCCTGTGCGCCAAGGACTGACCCCTCCCATTATATCTGACATAGCTGAGACAGACACTCGCAGAGATGAAGCACTGCTCTTTCATTTCAAGCATCTCCTGTTTCACAGCTCGAGTCTTCGCCTCTCAGCTCCTTGGAGAGATTGTGGGACGGCGTTTTTCAAAAGCGCCTTTAAGTCTTGGAAGATTTGACGTATAATGGTTATATGGATGGGTGTTTTATATAAATGTACTACTGTATGTACTGTAAGTGTATAGGTATTTTTTGGGGTGTTTATGTGGAAATTATGCATATATCATCATATGTATGTATTGATACATAAAAAAATTTGACCAAGGAAATCATTTCAAAAACTTTTCACCTTTGTGACCAATAAGCTGTGGAGTGCAATTGATTTTTAAAAATGTTTTCGAGAGGGGTAATAAAATAAAGAACTGAGATAGTGGTTGCATAACTCAGATGCGGCTGTGTTTAGAACTAACCAATCACGTTCAAGCTCATGTTAAATGAAGAAAAACAGCCCCTGTTCACGATGCTGCCACCAAGATGCTTCACTGTAAGTATGATGTTCTTTTATTCATGATGAACAGTTCCAAGTAGCAGTCAGTGTTAGCAAAAAAAACAAAACATTCAGGCTTCAGCTAGAAAGCGAAAAAAAGAGCACACTAGAAGATCTGACCTTTATTTGGGGTTAAACACTTGTGCAACCACATTATCGCAGTTGTTTATTTTTATTTCTGCTTTCGATTATTGATCACAATGGTGGAAAAAAGTTTAAATTATTTATTTTGGTCTCATTTTATTATATCACAGAATACCTGGCATTTGAACACAAGGTGTGGGGACATTTTATATCCACTGTATGTATTCCGGAGAACACTTCTTTTTGGACTGACAGTACATGATTTTTCAGTATGGGATATTTACAGTATATTGTAATCTTTGTTGTTTTGTATCGTGCATGTTTGAAGGGAAGTTCAATCGTTCTAAATGTAAATATGTTGACAGTTATTCTATATGTACATAAAATATCAATGAGACATATCCTGCGGGCGGTTTGATACCAGGCAGGTATAAATAATGAAAAAATATATTTCGAGATGAGCTTTATAAAAATGCCACATGCACATCTCAAAGTACAACCTTATGGATGAACCCTGGCTCGCCTTGTGGCCGCCACGTGATTCAAGCGTATCCAAACATGCAGTTTGAAATGTTCATCAAAAGGAAATATTGCTCATTTCATCAAGAAACGTCTACATGAAGTCAGACCTGCCAGCATTTCAGATAATTCTGCCATTAGTTGTGAATGTAGCTCCTCGGCACGTTCTCCAAGGTATAGGCAGGACTCGCAAATGTCAATCAAGCTTGTTTACGTGTGTGTATCTTTGTGTGTCAGCTGTGAGCGAATGTTTGCACCCGGAGGATCTCATTTAAATTTGAGCAAGACAACAGCGACTAACTGTCCGCCAGTGAAGACGAGCACAAAGTACTAATGGAATAGTCATTTTCTTTCCCCTTTTGTGGTTGTTTGTGTCTTCATCACTGTCGAAGTCTAGGGGGAAGATGCTCTCATTGTGTCATTTCACGTATGCAAGCATAGTTTGGGCTGCAGAAACAGAAAAGTTTTTTATGTTTGAGAGAAAACTTTGTCGACAATCAGCAAAACTGAAGGATGATTCTGAAAAACCGGACTTACAACAACGTGTTACAAGTGATCTCATTCAGGTTTTTTCCCCCTCATATTTGTATGAAGTGTATAGAGTGTACGCAGAAAAAAAAACACATCTAGTCACAAATCAGTATCAAGCTTCAATCAAGCTTCAATCACATGCGGATAAAAAGGAGCTATCGGCATGCATGCGTGTCTACCTAGCCAGTATATCCAATCCATAACAACCACTCCTAGGTGTCTACACAAAAACATGGACAAATAGATGGCTGTTTTGTGGGCCTCTAAATATGCTTCGGAGCTCTATCCATCCCTTCATTGTTTGCTCACTTTCGTGTTGTTGCTTTCATTTCTGTACGTGCGTGTAATAATAGTAGCATGTTCGTTTTTATAAGCATAGTTAATGTACAGTATATCAAATATGGGTCACTTAAAAGTAGAATTACAAAGACGGTAATCGGATATCCGATTTCAGATAAGCAGTGGTGCCTTGAGATACGAATGATCCAACTTAAAAGTTTTTCAAGATATGAGCCGTTGTCGGGCCATTTATTAATTTTTTTTGCTTTGACTTGAAAGCAAAGATTTGAGATATGATGTGTATCGTGGCGGTGAACTCAACTCACTATTCAACAAGCAGGAGTTGAGCATAACGCAAAACATAAAAATAAGAGAATTCCACAGTGTGTTTGCTTTTCCATTAGAAATTCTGTTTAGCTAAATGCTAGGAAACAATGCAAAACACCATAGACGGGCTAACCAATAGCATTGGTGTTGTGACATTATAGCCCTTTAAGCAACAAATATTTGAACACAAACGGTGGAGCAACATATGTAGATAGGCAATATAATAGTCACAGGAATATTTTCTTTATTCTTTGTGTAAAATTATCAATATCACTGCAGCTTACCGAGTCAGTTGTGTGTGTCTCTATGTCTGTATTATACTGCCCCCAGGTGGCCAAGAGGCACAGAGCAGAAGGTGCATCACAATTTCCATTTAATTGAAGTAAAAAAATGTGCCAAAAACTGTTTATTTGCATTCTATTATATTATGTAATTTCTGTATGGTTTTTTTACAAAGTAGAATACTGTACACGGTGGGCCAAAAGTAGGCTTAGTAATACCGGCTTAGAACTATGGTCTGGATAATTACTAAGACCTGCAAACAGCGGATAAAAATTATAAGAAAATAAAACACAGCTCATTCAATGCCAACCCTCTGAGTTACAATGCATATTTGGGATCTATAGCCTAAACAAAACGCAAAGATCTAAAACGTGAAATAACTGTAAGCCTACTTTTTGCCAGCCCTGTATTATATCATGCTATTTTTCTTTTAAAAACATTATAAAGATAGATTTTTGTTGGGTGTTTTGAGGAGGCCGGAACAGATTAATGGCATTTCTGTGCTTTTCCAAGGGGAAAGATGATTTGAGATAAGGGACCACTATATTCGATAAGCAGCA
This sequence comes from Phyllopteryx taeniolatus, assembly GCF_024500385.1. Lineage (NCBI taxonomy): Eukaryota > Metazoa > Chordata > Actinopteri > Syngnathiformes > Syngnathidae > Phyllopteryx > Phyllopteryx taeniolatus. The sequence continues at coordinate 4,751,304 of NC_084502.1, forward strand.
TTAAGACCTGCAGTGTCCAACCAGCCCTAGTCTCAATAGATCACTAAGTGACACCTGGTCATGAATCATCAAAATATGGAGAAAAATATTGATTGTCAGAGCAAAGAGAGCAAATGCAGCCTTGCTGTCTGCAATTGTGTCCAATTGCTGTCTGTGTCCAATTTCGAGAGGACTATTTGCGTAATATGGTAAATTGGTCCAACAGAGGTTTTTGCATACCGGCGGGCTAATCAAAGCAGGATCTGAATAATAGATAGATAGATAGAAAAAGTAAAAAGAGTACAAAAGCAGCATTTTTGGGGAATGCTAAGCAGGAAAAGACAACTCTGAGATTTAAGGTGTTGCCTGTTGGCCCTTAGTAAGTAATAAATAATAAAATAAAAGTGTAGTTCAATTTGCCACAGCAGTAGTCATACAACTAGTTCATAAGGAAATGTATTGTAGCGCCAGTGAATAAATAATGTCATGTTGAATCAAATACACCTGGTATGCTTGTAAAATGCAAAGAAACTGGTAATATGCATTATATGTATGCATGATATTCCACATTGAAGTAGTATTGGTTGTACAAAATGTCTTTCATTGCACCTCGCCACAGTACATTAGAAGAAATGGGGGGAACGTTTGATGAAAATAATCCAATCAAGCATGAATATGACGTGAAATATCCAAAATTATATCTTTATGTCCCAAGATGAGCTTTTATCTGAGCATGAGTGAACCTTTTTTAACAGACAAAACGATGCTTAAAAAAAGATTACATGCTGCTGGCAATTTTGTGTTATGACCACAAAAAAAAAGTTAAAGTCCGTGGAAAGTGAAAATAAATGTCTTCTATTCATGACACAGCACAGACAAGGCTGTTGTTAACAACCATGCCAAATTTTAAGGTTAAAATAAATAAATAAATAAATCACCAAGTATATAAAATTAGGCTTAAAAAATCACTCTCAGATGCTGTGGGCGTTTCCACTGAATGCACTGAAACCATGCCCCGCTCAACTATTAGCTGTCAATCAAATACCAGTTCTACAACATGGAAAAATGGATGCTACTTTCGCGTAGTATCTTTCTTATGCTTAGACATAACCACGTTTCAGGTGTGAAACTATTATCGCCTTAAAGCGTCTCGTGGCTGGAATATTTCCTACTTGGTTGTCACTGGGGCTTTTCCACGCTGCAACAACGAGGCACTCGGGAAGCCCCTGATCTGTCATGTTAAGCTTTCTTTTCCCCTCACTCTTCCACCTTCTCTCTGTGTTGTACATGCACTCACGGCAGACAACAAGGCGCTCTAAAGCGGCCACGCTTGCCTGAACACCCCCATGTACGCTGTAGGTTTTTTTGTTTTTTTCTCTCCCTCCTCCTTACTCTTCCGTCTTTTTCTGTAAGACGTATGCACTCAGGGCTGACAATGAGGTGCTAAAAAACAGCCATGCCAGCAGACAACCCGAAGGTAAGACGCATTTTCAGGGTGTAGGCAAAACTTTCTAGCTAACAGCATGTTGCAATTGCGCCAGATAGTTGCTATAGTTGCGCTCAAGTTGTTATATAGTGGGGAAGGAGCGACTCCTGCTAAATGCCAAAGTGCATCATTGGGTGCCATTTTAGGACACGCACTAAAAAAATTAAAATCAAGAAAACTGAAATGGTGAATAAAAGTTTAACGCTATGGGCTCTATTTTCATAGAAAGCGATCCTGATTTTCATGCAAGCGTGAGATTCGCTGCACGTGTTTTTGCCAATTTGACAGACCGGACTCCGGCAAGCTGGGCGTTCCGGCACAGGGAGTGTCCTTCAACACAACATGGTGAAGTGACAATTTGGTGGCAGAAAGTCAGTCAAACTTACGCCTGCTCAGACCACGTCTAACTGCTAGTGCAGGCTAGATTGTTGGTCTAACGTGACTTTGGCGAGTTTGATCGGGCCACAGGCAGACAGATACTGTAATGAGGTCCATGGACATTTAAGTTGCCAGTGGTTATCACCGGCTTGTTGTGAATACCCGCTCACATTGTGTGTTGCCGCACGAAACGCCACTTAACGCACGGATTGCTGCGATTACACATCGTCCTCTTCCGCACACCGTCTCTGTCGAGACTGTCATTGCGTTATATTTAAAGGGAACAAGAGGTTTGATTGGTGGCAAATTAAGTCGGATGTAAACACACCCAACTGTTGCACACCTCACCCACTTTCAGATCTGCCGGGCTGCGTCATTCTATGAAATCACCAATCCCCGTCTTACCTGCCTCTGGCACAAAGTTTCACTGTCCACTGTGCCGAATTTACACCATTTATGAAAATATTGCCCATAGTGTCTTCATGACTGACCCTATTGCTAAAAGCCCACCAGCACGACTTCACCTTAGATCAAAGGCTGTCCGCTTTTGTATTTCAACTAGCCCCTTCCCGTGTGCATCGCAGTGTGTGAATTGTTGCCTTCTTTTATCCCAACAGCTGAACGTGTGCACATTTTATGCGTATGTGTGTGTGAGGGTCGGAGATTCGGGATTTGTGCAGGCATGTGTGTGAATGGTCCTCCACCTCGTGCCCTCACCATTGCACGTGTACTCACATTGACAGCGTCACGTACTGCTGTGTATGTGCCGACACCCTGGGGAAACCCCACGTTTACCAAGCTGACACTCAAGCTAATATGGCCGGTCTCTCTTTATGTTCTATATGCAGAGGGGAACCCTGAGTGCGTCTTTCACCATACATACCAGGAGTGTGCATTTGGTTTAAGCCTTCCCAGTCAGTCGACTCTTTGACGTTCGCAGCAGAGACGTGTGTTTGTCTCAGAACAGGTGTGGGCTGCGAAGTCCTCAACACAAGCTGGTTGTAAAAGTTCCTTTTCATCTTGGCAGTCTCTCTGGTGTGGATGCTCTGGACAGAAAATGGCATGGAAAAAAAACCTCCTCTGACTATCAAAATGTGTGCACTGGACGCTTTGAGCTGGGACAACTTTGATGTGGCCGATTCTCCGTGTTTACTACTAAAGATAAGACCACTAAAGATAGATCTTGTTCAACACGTTCATAAAAATACATTCAGGAATGTTTTCACCATATCTAGAAATCATTCATATACACTCACCAGTCACAACATGAGGTACACCTACTGCTCTCCAAAATGGGCAAAATATTAGTGTATACAGGAAGTCCTCGATTTATGAACGAGTTCCGTTCCTACGCTGGCGACGTAACCCGAATTTCCGCATAAGTCGGATTTCACCGTTAAAGTCGAAATTTACGTCGAAATACTTCTGTTACGGGTATTGTCCCACATGATTGTGACAGCAAGCTCAGTGTGTGTGGACGTGTGCGTCGATGTGTGGGTGAGACGGGATTGCGCAGGCGTCGTCCGGCGACTGTGAAGGAGGAAGGCGTGCACACAGGTGCGAGTGTTTACAGTGGCAAGTGTAGTGACGGCGACCAGGGAAGAGTAGCGATTAGCGGATGACCCGTTGACGTTCAATGTGCAGAGGAGCTAATAAAGCCATTAAAGCAGCAAATCGGTGCTTCGTGCCTTTATTGTTCCCGCCACCCAGCTCAGCTGTGCAACGAGAGAAGGGAGTTAACCCTGAGGAGGACAACTTCGGCCCTGGAGAAGGCGTCTCCCCTGCGTCTCCTGACCACGGTCAGGTGACCGTAGCAGGAAAGGTTAACACTTCGTATAAAGAAACTAAAATACATTAAAATAAAAAAATAAGATGCTGTACTTACCATTACTGCTGAGAGTGTGAAAAAAAGAGGGCGAAAAAGGCAAAGATACTCCCGGCGTACAAACACAGACAAGCACTATGCACTAGCTAAGCAGAAACACTATGGTGCTGGGGACAAAATTGCAGACGAGGCACGGGCGTCGTAATGTCGAAACGTCGTAGGTCGAGTACATCGTAACTCGAGGACTTCCTGTATCCCAATATAGGTAATTTTACTTGAAATTGCATGAAATGAATGTCAATTTTCTCTCATATTTTCCCCATTTAATTATAAAACATACTATATTTTATATAGAAGAAACAATAAAATAAATAAAAGATACCTAGACTACTAAACTATTAACTATTGTTCTTCATACTAGGAACATAAAGCAATGATGAAAGTTGTCCTGGCTACTCTTCAACTGTAAATATGTCTTATCGTTTGAGTTGCATTCATGTTTAATTCATGAGGAATTTATTGTTATGCAGGTACAAATCCTTTAGAAGAAATACTTACAGAACTAGTCTGGATGCTGCAGGCTGGACAAGAGTTTTGTGTGCATGGATTTGGGTCCCATTTGTCTGTAATTGTGGAAGGATCAGGCAAAACCTGAGTGCCGCTGTTGTACACAAGCTTTGCTTGGCATAAATTGGCAACAAACTTGCATATTGTGATAAATAGCCACAAAAATTAGGTGATGAAACGTCTTTCTCTGCGATTCTTTTTAGGAATCCTTCGTGGTTTCTGCCAACTAATTTCATGTACATAAGCAAAATTACCTCATGCTCCCGTTCAGCCAACTCTCCTATTAATAGATTCGCATCACAAACAACTCAAAATCTTACCAAGTGAATTTATCTTATTTCTAGTGAAAACATCTTGCTGTACTTTTTTTTATAATTCTGACTTTTTTTTTTCTTCTAAATTTTAAGCAGGACGAAAATAAATTTTAAAATACAAGATGTTATTTTAAGAATCGTATCAAGTTAAATCATGCTATCCATTGGTGGATTTGTTCACTTATTTTAGGGACAAAATGTCCATTTTTATTTTTTAAAAAGTGTATTGCTTGACGACATTTAGTTTTCCAATAAGGCGCTAAGGCAAGAGTTCAAATGCATTTTGTTGTACTTATTCATACAGACATGCTTTCTGGAGGTTGATGGTTATACTATTTTTAATTGTTATTTAACCCTCTGCAAAATTGGAGGCTACGTTGTTACAGTAAATATGAATACTTTGTTTGCATGGCTTCATCTTTTAAATGGATTTGTTTGTACTGTATATGTAAAATGTTGAATATAACTGAAACACTGATAAATATTTTGTGGTATTTTATCATTGTACTAGCAACAAACACAACACTAACTGGGCAAAAATTATGTAGTTCAGGTGGCCAACTGGTTAACAATGACCGAGTCAAGGTTCAGAGGTTGTGGGATCATATCTTGGCTGCAGCCTTCCTGCGTGTAGTTTGCATATGTTTCCCCCGTGCTTGTGTGGATCTTATAGTGGTATAGAAAATGGATGGATGGATGGAGGATGGCGTTCATTCAACAAAGATGGATATAAGAACAACAGACTAAACCTGTCGTGGTTCATAAAACAAGGTTGAATTTTACGTAAGATTTAAGATTGAATTTGACTTCAAATATTGATTGAATGCAAGAGAGTGTAACTGAATTAATGAAAATCTTAAGATCATGTTGCACATACTATAGTATACCTTTTTTCACAAACATGAAGGAAACAGATTGAATTTGCAGGATTTGTTTAGATTTGAAATTCATGTTCATCGAATGATTTTTTTTCATATTGAAATTAAACTTTTCGTCATACTATACTAAAAGCAGATGGAACAGAACATCATGTATAAATATAAAACTACAAAAGACTATACAAATGACATCAAACTACGACCTAATGATACGGTAATCAAAACCATGCATATTCTTACATTTGAAGGCAAAGGAGGGAGTAGTACAGATAACATTTAACGTCTTGGTTAAAACTAAGGCCAATAAACACAACTCCGAATCAATCAATCAGTCAGTCAATCAATTAAAACTTTTATTTAACCAGAAAATTAAAAAGTCGAGTTATTACTACTTTACATATTTACTTACCTGCCTTGTGTGCCTCTTTTATACCTTATTTAGGTGTAAAATACAATAGTCTACTTGAGTTACGAAGTAAGGTTACAGAAGTTGTCATGCTGCTGAATCATTTCATTGTAATTGTTTTGTGTATAAACTGTTAGCATTTATATTACTATTGCTGTGCATTAATATTATTACCCTTAATGGTAAAAAAAAAAAAGGTCCTGACTTATACCAAAAACTCATCTGTAATAATTCAATTCACAGCCTAATTGAGGGCAGGATCAAGGTTACAAGAATTTTACATTTTGGCAATCTCACTGGTAGGGTTTGAGATTTTATGTCTCTTTTGTTCCTTTTAAAAATCTATCTGTAAATGCCAAAAATGAATGCCCTAAAATGGTGTTCTTACTCAAACATATGAGGCGTATTTATAATTAGAATTAGAATATTTATTGTCACGCTGCGTAAAAGTAGCTTTCCTGACCATGTTTCATTAAATGAGGCTGTATGTCCTTTTGATTGCCGCTATAGAGGAGATGTTCTTTTCCGGAAGCTGTTTGGTTTCTCCTCGGCTCTGGGAAATGTCAGGACACATTTGGTGGTGACTTGTGACAGTGGCTCCACAGTCTTCGCTTTGCAAATTCTCTCTCGTGTGCAAGCGGGGCTAATTGAGAACAAAGAGTCTCTGTTCATCCTGGAATGCTGTTGCTTGATATTCTGTAAATGAGGAGTTCAGATGCTCGCCGCCCTCGCTCGAACACAGAGAACATGCCTTGTTATCAACCCACAGAACTGTAAATACTGATTACTCCAACCATTAGTCTTAACGGAATAAATCACTTATAGTATTAGCCGTGCCCATAATGACACTAACCCACGTATGGCACAAATGTGCTTTGTGATGACGTGTGTTGAACACATGTAGACCAAAGTTAAATTTGCGATCGCTCGACTTCAAATCTGCAGCTGACAGCCAGCAAATATTCTCGTCGACCTCTTGACCTAAGTTTGAAATAAATGGAATTTACACGCGGGTGGAATTTTGACTGTCACAAGTCCGAGCGTCTCCCTCGAAAAAAGCCGAGCACGATGCATTCGCTGCAATTTAATCCGCCGAAATGAGTCTTTGCTGCAGTTACTGCTTACTGGTAGATTGGCACGACATGCTGTCCCACAGAGGAATAAACACATACAGGCAGTCAAGCTTTATGACGTCTTAAGAGCGATGTGTGCGAGCATCTGAGCTTGTCTCTGCCAGCTTCAAGTGCATAAATAAACCAACGAAGCAGTAATGGCCTTGTGCACTAAGCAAAAGCAATAAAGCGGCCTACAACACATCTCCCGGGAGTTGGATCTCATCTAAAATAATACCCATTTATTAAACATGATAGCCTCACATAGCTCACCGCATCTACTGACAGCATGCAGATTTATGAAACGCACACAAGAGCATGTCCAGCAAAGTCAGCAGAGAAGCAGCAGTTTGCCCAGAATACGCCTGGCAAACAAGTGACCTTGATTAGTCAGAGAAGCGAGCGTCCTGTTACCGAGTGTCATTAAATTGCCAATAAAATCCAGTGGCCCTCATTTTAGTGCTATTGAATGGATTGCCTTGAAATGCAGTACAGACATACTATATTCCCAAAGGCCGAAACCTCGACTGTCTGTTGTGCTGATCTTCCAGTGGACATTACTGTAATATCACACAAAGAAACAATGGGACACATTCGCCAGCAGTTCTTACAAACAAGTCTGTGTTGTGCACATTTTGTATCAAGTGTATTATTAAAGAGCGCGATTTGCAGTTGGAAAAAAAAAAATCCATTTTTCACATACAGTATTTGTTAAAAGAGTCATTATGACATGACAGTAGCACATAATAAATATGATCTGTGGGAGAAAAAAAAATCCGCTATCTGTGGTCACATCTTGTGCATCAAATTTGATAACGATAATAATGATAATGGCCCTTTTGCCAAAAAGTGATTTTTCTTTTTCAGTACAAACTCCCTATATAACAACTTTTTTAGAAGACTTAAGTCAGATTAATAAAAAAATTCTTAAAATGAAGAATTGTTTGCACCTGTGTTAGCAAATTCATTTTCCTGTTAATGCCAGGACGAGTTTGAAAAAATGTTGCGAGATGAGAGAAATCGGCTCAGAGGCACGGTGCTGCCTAATTAGCAAATGTTAGTGTGATAACAAATTCTTGCCTTGCAGCACTGTTTTTAAAATCCCCCCCAAAACCAAAAGGAAGTACATAAATACTACATTTTGATTCCATAAAAACATTAACAAACGAGCTGGAGAAGCGCTACTTCATTATTTTGCGTCTTTGAAAACATACCGTAGACCAGGTGCCACCAACATTTTGGAAACTAAGAGTAATTTCTTTAGTACTGCGTTATGTGAACGACTACCACTTTGTTACATCTGAAATAACAAATTTGGTCAAATTATCTTGAATTGTTAATATTAGCAACCCTTTATTGCTCGGTGACTGTTTTTCTCGATGTTTTAATGTCTCAAAAGTGTTCTCTGTCAATTGACTGTCTGTTGTACTAGAGAGGCTCCAATTACCGGAGACAAATTCCTTGTGTGTTTTTTGGACATACTTGGCAAATAAAGATGATTCTGATTCTGATTAATAATGTTCTATGTGGAGAGGCTAATCATGTTAATGCTTTCTCACAATCATTATCAACAATGATTTAACAAGGCAGAAAACATAAACATCAATATGCAGCACTTTATTTCTATAAATCTCTGCAAGTGTTACAGTTTGCAAATGATCACTTAGACAACATTCCGAGGAAATGACAATTACTCACACTGCCAATCCTCCTGGTCAATTTCCTGTACATAACGGGGTGGTCATTATGACTTTTTTATGATCAACCATCAGTATCAGTCCAACTAATGAAAGTAGGAAGAAGATGTTTGGTTTTGCTTTGTAAGACCCGCAATCTAATTTGTTTTTACTGGAGCTCTTTTTGTTGGAAAGTATGAAAATCATTCAACTCATAATGCTGTCAGACGTAACAAAAACATCCAATTCCCCCCTAAAATGAGCTCAGTCATTAGTTTTGACGGTTGCTCTGGGAAGCTAAAAAATGTAAGCCCAACCCAGCCAATTCAACAAAATAAAAATTTATACAATATTAAATATATTAGTATTATTATTGTTGGGGTTGTTTTTTATGTGCATATACTTGCGTTCAAGCCTGCATTCTGATTGAATGAGGGTTGAATGAATTTCCCTTCTGTTCTTTCTTTCAGAGGCGCACTGAAGGACGTCGGCGACCCAGCCAGCCAGCCAGCGAGCGCCGGCCTCGGTTTGAGTGCGTGACCAGCGGCTGAGCCTTGTTCATGCGTCTCCCTGCGTGCCACTCCCATATCACTATGAACTGTGAGCAGGACTTTGGAGACGGGGGCTTGGGAGTGACCCTCACATTACGACTGCTCATGCACGGAAAGGTAAAAAGCCCGCTGCTTTGTGTCACGCGCTGCACATTTTGCATCTGTCTAATGAATTATGCGCAGCGCTCTCAAAGAAATGATGTATAATAAAGCTGTTGTACTGTCTTAAGTTTTGAAGGGGAAAATTAGGCCGGCCAACTGCTTTGGTCACACACACAATAAATAATAATAATAATAATAATAATAATAATAATAATAATAAAGAAATAAATCATTCAACAGTCATGATGAAACTTCACAAGTGGAACAAAATATTTGCTGTCAAGCATACCACGCAATATAGATCAACACACTGCTTGGTTTCTTTCGCTTTCCATTTTGCATGGTCCCTTGTTGCTAGGCAGACTTCATCCGGTTCAATCATAACTGATTCATAGGCCAATGAAATATAAATGCCACACCCACAAGGCACACACTACGGCTACAGCTTTACTTATCCACATTAATTGTACAACTGAATTACTGGTCTGTATTAAATATAAAATATATGCAGATGCCACAGACTGCGGGGATGTTTTTGCCTTGCTTTCTGAATTTGTATTTATTTGTATTATAGGAGGTTGGCAGCATCATAGGAAAGGTAAGCTTGATCTTTGTTATTGTGCTATGCATGTTTGTGAATGAGCTTAATTACACAGCAGTAATTTTCAGTTTTGAGTGATACTTTGATTTGCATTTTTATATGGATCCATTACTCTCAGTCATAGCCCATATTGGGACCTTTTATGATTCACAAGCCTTTCTAGAACCGTAGCCCTTTTGCCTACTTTTATTTGAAGTCAGCAGAAAGCCTCCTGGTTGGAATATCTGAGGTAGCCTAAATGTAATTGCCTCAAACAACCCCGCAACCACCTCCATTACCTCTAATGCAACACAGCAATCCATCAAAAGAGGGGACGGGGGGGGGGGGGGGGGGGGGGGGGGGGGAGACATTAGCGTATTGACTGCAAGCCTTCTGTTGAAACTGAACTCCACGGATGCTTTCCCGTAGGCCCACAGTGGGCCCTCGTGGTGTCAATTCGGTGGGGCCCAGCTGCCTTGAAATAAAACACCTGCATAGAGCATCAATAGAAGACCAAGGTGGAGGGACAAAAAATAGATTCACACCAATATAAAGTGTGCTGAAAAGAATTATGCCTCGACAAATGCTGCAATACGCTACGACGTCACGTTCCAAAAAAAGCTTGTACAGTTGGTGGCTCGAGATACGAGTGACCCAATGTTTTTTGAGATACAAGCTGTCGTTTAGCCGTTATTTTCCCCACAACAAGCAGCAGTTAGCCAGATGGACAACAATTCTTCCAAAAAGAGGCTTCGAGCTGTTTAATCCCCACTCCCAGCTGAAGTTTACTGTCAAACTAAATATAAAACAAAATAATTTCATGCTGTGTATTTCAAACAACCACACAGCGTTGCCTTTAACTCACCTAGCTTAATGTTAACACATAATAAGAAACGTCATAGATGGACTAACGCATAGCATCTACTGTATGTGGCGATGTTGTAACACAAAGGATATTTGAACAACAAACGGTGCTGCAACGCATGTAGACAGACAATACAACAATACTCACAGGCATATGTTCTTTATTCGATGTGAAAAATGAGTGCTATTATTGCAGTTACTGAGTCACTAACAGATGTTATATTAGTTTTCTTCGTTTGTTTCTGCTGCCCCCCGGAGACCAAGTTGCACACACCAGAGGGAGCTGCAATGAATTAATCATGATTTACAAACTGCTTAATGCTTTAATTTCTTAAATTATTTATGTACATACTTTGCTTTATTCAGTACAATATTCTCCTTATGAGACAAGATTAATGGCATTTCCATTCACTTCAATGGGAGAGAACAGATTAAACTTGTATCTCAAGGCGCCACTGTACTGTATGTCTTTTAATCGACGAATAAAAAAAAAAATCTTTGTTTTGTTTGGCAACAAAGGAAGGGCTCACAATATCTGGAGATCGATGCTTTCTCTTTGATTGTGATGATACAGCATGTCTGAATGATCCAGCAGGGAAGAGAAGAGGAAGAGATGAGTTTGGTGCAGAGAGGCACTTGATCTGCACCACTTGAACTAAATGGACCGGCTCTCCACCACACGAGCTTTCCCTCTTTCATCTCTTCCCCTTCAATAGCAAACAGGACAGCAGAATCGCAAAGGACCACAAATCCTATGTTACTCGTAGAATATGAGAGATGATAGTGGTTAAGACGCTCTTGTAAGGGAGAGATCGTCAGTGGGTGGGCAAAGGTGCAAACAGACGAGTGACACCAGTGAGAAGAAAATGGAGGCGGATGTGACTCAACGTAAGGAGAAACAGAGGAGGGTGACACAAGTTTGAACTTGTTAGATCTTTTTGTCCCTGGTAGGAGGTCTTCGGTACACACTTCCATGGCATACACAACAATTAAATCAGTCAGACATCTTCTCACACAAATGTGTCTGATGCTGCTTTGTGTGACACGGTATTACATCAGAACACCGCAATACAACTTTCTGATGAATTCCAATGAGGCTTTTGAATAGAGAGCCACATCTTAAAGTTAAGTTTGTCTTTTTTATTATTATTTAGCATGCTTTAAAGCTGCCCTTCATTATGTTTTTTTTCCCCACCCCCCAGAAAGGAGAGACTGTGAAACGAATACGTGAGGAGGTACGTTGTACACCACATTTCATCGCCGGCCCCATATTAACTTCTACCCTTGACCTATTTTGCTATCTGCTCTTTTGTTTCTTATTATGATGTAACTATGTGTGCAAACAAAAAAAATGTTCGAAGGACATCAATTTAAGTTCAACCTGCTGTTACTTCCACCAAGTGCAATACGTGAGGTAGGAGGTTTCGTTGGTTGGTTTTAGTTTGTTTTTGTAGCATTACGCCAAATCTGTTTCACAAACCTTTGAGGGTAGCTGAGGCATGGACCAATAAAGAAGGTGAGATTTTTCATTCATGAAGGAAAAAACAAAAAAAAAGAAGAGGATGAAGGAATTATCACTTTTTTCAATTATAATGAATATTCATTGAGGGAATAACAAATCTGCAATTTAGAGAGAACAAATAAAGAAAGATTTACGGTTGTTAAAAAAACGCTTGAACTTATTAAAATGCAATTTCTAAAGTATTAGCACGTGTTGTCACTCTCTCGCAAGCACAGTTCTCCAAAGCTGTTTATTTGTTTACAGTAAAACTGACACATAAAACGAGCAAATCAAACATTGTATTTTTAAACACCAAAATGTTCAACCAAACCATATAATTGTGTCTAAGGAAAGTCCATAAGCAAATATACAGTATATAATGTGAAACCCCATAGATGGGCAAACAGAAATTAGCATAGATGTTAAAGGAATTACAAACCTTCAAACTACTGCTACTTTAAATGTCCCATATTTTGTCTATTTAGGCCTCCATAGAGTGACTCTCTAACATGGAACATATAAAAGTGTCAATTTCATAAAAAAAAAAAAAAAACACCTTGGTTTTGTCATACAAGTGTCCAGAAAAGGCCCCTCTGACAGCTACGTACTTCTGTTTGACCCAGTTTTGTATCCGCTTTGTTCATATTTGACTAAGACCGCCCCCTTTCCTATGATTGGTTGCTTCCGTGTGGAAGACTCACTTGTGAGAGCACACGTGTTTGTTATGTTGACTGGCTCGGGAGCGGAAAGGGAAGGGGGAGATCTTCGCTAGTGACATACTAAGAGTATACAACAATACAGGCGTAAATTAATAAAGAAATTAGTTGGGGATATTCTCTGCCACTTATTCTTGCTCTTAATTAAGCGGCATATCTTTAAGTAGACATTAGTGCTGCCCGGCATGTTGCGGCACAACGTGACACTACACTGAAGGCATTACATTTTTTGCCTAGTGTACACTGTAAAAACCCATAAAAAAATAATCACTCATTGCACAAACATCACGAACAATCAACTGCGATATAGCGAAGGAACACTGTATAGCGTTAATGGACTCTTCCTCGCCAGGATTTCGATGTCTCTCAGTATGTGACCTTTTAGGTCAGGAAATAGCCTGTTAACGAATGGACAGACATTCACAAATATTCTGCAGTACTAAGCGCTATTCTAAGTATTGTAGTTATGTGATTTTCAATCCTAACTTCTTTGTCTCTTATCAAGCTGCTCACTCACCAGATCCCTATCTCATTCGTTTCATGTTTAACAACACCGGTTTTCCACTCGAATCTCTTTTCATAAATCCCAAGGGTGCAGCTTATCAAATGAGTTGTTTCGCCTTTTATTACAATGTAATTAGTCCGACGCTGCAGCGGTACATTTGATTTCTTCTCCAATTGCGAAGGTTTTATTTTGTGGTCCTGACGAGGCGGACGGATAAACAGGAGAAGTGTGAGGTCATGCGACAATGCAGCCCTGCACAGCCGCTGGACTAAACAGTCGCCCCGTGGTGGTCATCCAACCATGCATTATCCAGCCAGCCACTTTTGGCTTGTGTTACTAACTGTATGAGTTTCATGCCGTCATCCTCCTCCCCACCCCCCAGTGGGCCGCACAGTCACAGTGGGAGCATGACTCACTGGACTGACTGGAGATATTGGCCCAGAGGACACAGCACTGTCCTGTCACTGCTCATGTGACTCAAACCTTGAAATCAAGGACGCTGAATGGGAGAAGATGAAGGCAGAAGATTTATAATGCAGTAACCGCAGTAATTCCCAGAGGAGAGGCTACATAAAATCGTCCGTCTTTCAGCTTTCAGTCTCTCGTTCTTTCCTGACCAACTGTTATGTTCCACTGTGATGCTAAGTTAGCATCGCTACTCCATAGGGCTGGGCGATATGGCCTAAAATTCATATCAAATGAGGTAACTTAATGATATACAGGTATATTACAATATAAACGTAAGTGTAAAAATTATAATGAAAGTATTTCTGAATGGGTTATATAGTCCCTTAACAAAGCTAAATGAGATATATGAGCAACCTACTTCCACATTCGGCAAAACAGGTTGAAGCACTTTCTCCCGGCTCGGGTAAATGGCGAAAGGTACTGTGACGAAGCCCCATGGCAACTTAAAATGTCTTTTTTTAAACACAAGATATCACCGCAGACACCAAAGATGATAATAGCTGATGTTTGGGCTTTGTTCGTGTTTACAGATATCATATTTGTATAAATAAATGATATACATGTATTGTATTTATTCAAAGACACCAGCCATAGAGAAAACAAACTTTTGTTCGTTTCAAACAATATGTCATCAAACTGCAGTTATGGTTGTTAGCTTAGCATACACAGGGAGTAAGTGAACTTGTTTTCCATGTTTGGTCATGTGACATTCCGCATGTAGCGAATTAAAAAAAAAAAAAAAAAGATCTTTGAGAACATTTATTGTTCAAATCTCAAAACTCAATATTGAAACTCAGCACTCTATGGTGCAAAGTAGTACAAACAATTACAAGTAACATAATTGATGTAAATACTTAATATGCTTTTTTACCTTAAAGGCTCCTCCTCCTGGTTTACGTATGCAGTAACGTATTGATTCATTTCCAGTTTTTAGATGTGTCATGTGTGCCTACTGTGTAGCTATTGTATTATTTTCTCTCTGGACAATTGACCTGCTAATTTGCTGTTCAAAGTTGGTTTACTTTCCACTGTAATGCGGTTTTAGCTAGATTTGTGGTAAGTGTACTGTACCACCTCAGCACTTATTCTGGTTCAATTAAAATTCAGGCACCTGAAAAATCTCCTTATAGTAAGTCCATTTCCCACTGCTGCAAACAACGCATACGGTATGTGAAATAATGTTATAATAATGTCTACCGTAATGCTTCACTTCATTGGTCTATTCCACAGTCTCTAACGAAGTTCTGTTGTTTTAAGTTATTCTGGTAACCAACAACTGACAAACATAACTTTGTCCATTATACCAAGTCAACCATTTAAAAGCGTCATATCTGTTGACCTCTGTCCCTGCAGAGCAGTGCTCGGGTCAACATCTCAGAAGGTTCCTGTCCAGAGAGGATCATCACCATCACGGGATCCACAGAAAGTGTCTTCAGAGCCTTCACCATGATCACATACAAACTGGAAGAGGTACCGCTAACTTCTGCTAAAAATGTAAAAAGTGCACTCCGCTGCTTTTACTGCATCAATAAGTCATCACGCACTCTATGAACAAATGTATTGAGACATACCTTTTAATGGGTTTATTAGTCATTCAGGGGGTGGGATATATCCTTTTAGTTCCATTTTTTTCATCTTAACCCACCTTTCAGATTGTGAGCTACACTCTAACATCTTGTAGTTAGTTTTCAACGAAGACTGGAAGATGTTATAGCTCCATATCATCTTAATGACCACTTCCTATACTGGCAAGTTGTCATTACATTTTGCCCATATATAAAGATGTATTCTGTTTTTTACCTTTTTTTTTTCTTGATGCAAACATTAAAAGAGGTTTGTAACGTTGTCAAAATACTGGGTAGAATAAATGAAATAATTTGCCTGTGATGGGTGGAGAAGGAAAAAAAAATAATGTTTCTCCACCTGATACAAATATCATTTCCTGCGCCTCATCTCTGCAGCTTCACTAATGTACTCCACATCGCTATCGATTAGTCTCTGAACACAAGTGATAGAGAGGGACATGTTATTTTTCCTAGAATTTGATGTGCCTTCAGATAGGTGAAACACTTGTTGACTGGATGTAAAGTAGCTCCTCAAACCATGATTTAAAGCGCTTGAACATATATTACATGAATTATCATATAGCAATATATGCAAGATTTTGTCCTTTAAAATTACAAAGTTGATTGTTTTTTTTAATATTAATTTACATTTGTACAGTTGCACACAAAATTAATTATCCCCATTATAGCCTGCGATTGGCTGGCAACCAGTTCAGGGTATACCCCGCCTCCTTCCGATGATAGCTGGGATAGGCTCCAGCACTCCCGCGACCCTAGTGAGGAGAAGCGGCTCAGAAAATGGATGGATGGATGGATAAAAAAATAAAAAGATGACTACTTTTCAAAAAATAATGGCCAGCTATTTCATTATGATTTTGTTTTGTTGGTTCATGACACAGTACTTCAAATTTATAACCTTTGCAAATACTGTACAGTAAACTCCCATCTTTTGTGGAGGTTATATCCCAAAAATTGCAAATCGGTATTTGCAATTTTTGGGACCTCCCCCACAGAATATGTGCTTTTCTACAGTTTGAGCTTCCCCCAACACATTTCAAAAACATGCTTGTTAGGCACATCAAAGACTCTAAATTGTCCTTAGGTGTGAATGTGAACGTGAATTGTTGTTTATTTTTATGCGCCCTGTGATTGGCTGACCAGTTCAGTATGGCCTCTTGCCCAAAAGTCAGACAGGATCGGCTCCAGCACAGCCACGACTGTCGTGAGGATAAGCCGTATAGAAAATGATTAGATAGTTGAGATGAACTCAACAGCGCTTCTGCTGGTTGCAGTCTAGTACTGCACTCCATTTGTCTACAATTGCTTCAGTTTTCACATGATCAATTCTTAAAGTTGGATTAATCAATCAATCTGTAGAAGTAGTACACATCACTTAAGGGATCATCTTATTTACTAAATACCGTAAGTAATAGAATGCTAATTGTTTCCATGGTGACCGTGCACCTCCACCTCTAATTAAAATGGTGTCACAATAGATAATGATGAGGAAACAGGCACAGCGGTCCACTCATTAAAGATTTTTCTCACTCTCTTCTTTGCGTGCAGGGGAAACGCATTAGTTTCCATGACAACGTATTGACTGACCCACTGTGCACCACCACACTCGACTTAAAAAAAACAAAGGGAATAATCCACCCGCTGGTCACCGAGTGTTTGCCGTGTTTGGGTCTCATCAGCGCACTTTCATCAAGAAGCGTACCACCTCCGCCTCTTTTGTGCATTGCGGAAACACACGAGAGAGCCTGCAAAGTGCGCTCGCGCAATCTCAAACTGAAGTTGCTCTAGTAACAGCAGGCCCGCACTTCAGTGTCATCCATGTTTATTTGTTCTCGGGTGTCATGGCGCAGCAGGCATGAAAGCAATATAATCTTTTGCCATCAGGGCTACTTATCCTGCCCGCAACACTATACGCTTCCGAGATTAAACCCTGCAACATCGCGCGTGTGCGTGATTGTTCCTTATTGTTGCGAGGAAAGTGTAGCAGAGGTGGAAAAGTACTGAAAAGTACTGTACTGAAAGGTCTTTTTTTTCATAACGTTTCATGTCCTTTTATCGGGTTTGCAAGATAATTTGGGTTGGAAATCCCTTCAATGTCCTTTTTCAAGCTATTCTAGTTGGTCTTTTACACCGTGGACGAACATGAGTTTGACATCCCTGCTGTATACTACAGACTTGCATGCTTAAATCCCAGAAATGCTGCGTTACTGTTCAGTTTAGTTGTGTGGGTGAGTAGTACCAACCGCCACAGATGTGCTGTCTACGAATATAGAGCCCTAAATGTTAGCAGTGTAAAGTTTTCTTTTTTGGGACTGTACAATCAATTAAAAGTCAAAAAGAGGTGAAACTTACCTGTCGAGTAGAAATGTTGTTAACTCCGCATTGCTTCTGAATCCTCTCAGCGGAGCTCCATTTACAGTGGGTACGGAAAGTATTCACACCCCCTTACATTTTTCACTCTTTTTTTTCTATTGCAGCCATTTTCTAAAATCATTTCAGTATTTTTTTTCCACATTAATGTACACACAGCACACCATATTGACAGGAAAAAAAAACTGAATTGTTGAAATTGTTGATTTTTGCAGATTTAAAAAAAAAGAAAAACTGCAATATCACACAACCATAAGTATTCAGACCCTTTGCTCAGTATTCAGTTGAAGCACCCTTTTGAGCTAATACAGCCATCAGTCTTTTGGGGAATGATACAACAAGTCACACCTGGATTTTCTGTCATTCCTCCTTGCAGATCTTCTCCAGTTCTGTCGGGTTGGATGGTGAACGTTGGTGGGCAGCCATTTTCAGGTCTTTCCAGAGATGCTCAATTGCGTTTAAGTCAGGGTTCGGGCTGGGCCATTCAAAAACAGTCACAGAGTTGTTCTGAAGCCACTCCTTTGGTATTTTAGCTGTGTGCTTAGGGTCATTGTCTTTTTTTTAAGGTAAACCTTCGGCCCAGTCTGAGGTTCTGAGCACTCTGGAGAAGGTTTTCGTCCAGGATATCCCTGTACTTGGCCGCATTCATATTTTCTTCGATTGCAACCAGTCTCCCAGTCCCTGCAGCTGAAAAACACCCCCACAGCATGATGCTGCCACCACCATGCTTCACTGTCAGGACTGTATTGGACAGGTGATGAACAGTGCCGGGTTTTCTCCACACATGCCACTTAGAATTAAGGCCAACAATTTCTATCTTGGTCTCAACAGACCAGAGAATCTTATTTCTCACCATCTTGAGGTCCTTCAGGTGTTTATTTTAGCAAACTCCATGCGGGCTTTCATGTGTGTTGCACTGAGGAGAGGCTTCCGTCGGGCCACTCTGCCATAAAGACCCGACTGGTGGAGGGCTGCAGTGATGGTTGACTTTCTAGAACTTTCTCCCATCTCCCGACCTCATCTCTGGAGCTCAGCCACAGTGATCTTTTGGTTCTTCTTTACCTCTCTCGCCAAGGCTCTTCTCCCCCAATTGCTTAGTTTGGCCGGACGGCCAGCTCTAGGAAGGGTTCTGGTCATCCCAAACTTCTTCCATTTCAGCATTATGGAGGCCACTGTGCTCTTAGGAACCTTAAGTGCAGCAGAAATATTTTTGTAACCTTGGCCAGATCTGTGCCTTGCCACAATTCTGTCTCTGAGCTCACAGCAAAGGGTCTGAATACTTATGGCTGTGTAATATTTCAGTTTTTCTTTTTTAATAAATCAGCAGAAATTTCAACAATTACATTATTTTTCTGTCAAATTTGGGTGCTGTTCGTACATTAATGACGAAAAAAAATTAACTTAAATGATTTTAACAAATGGCTGCAATATAACAGAGTGAAAAATGTAAGGGGGTCTGAAAACATTTCGTACCCACCTGTACCTCCTATGGCAACTAATGTTCAGCCTTGTTTTGTCTCAGGATCCGTCGAATTCCTTCTTTTTAACTTTTGTTGAACAGGAGGTGGATATTCCACAATAGTTTTGGCAACGCTCCTGAAGTCCAAAGAAAATGATAAAAAGTTGTTTTTGAAAATTGCTAAAATTCCCTTTAAGTCAAAGACTCTCAAGTGTTCAAAAGTACAACATTACTAAGAATTTGTTTTTTACTATCAATTATATACAATATCAATTTTAATAACTTGCCCCAAACAAGAAGTAAACTGCACAAAAAATAATTTCCCGCGTTTATTAACTTCTATAGTGCTCATACTAAGAAGAAAGAGGAACACAGGTTTACTGCAAATTGAATTCTGACAAGATAATCAAGACTGAACTAACAAGAAGTCCTGTATGAGAAAAACCAAAACAAAAAACATACAGTAAAAAAATGCTAACTTAGTGAACGATAACAACTGTATAAATAAACATTACTTGTGTAGGTTTTTTGGGGGGGGATTAGACAGAATTTTTGAATACCACAAATTTGTTTCTTAGGCTGCCACAGGACAACACATTCGCCTCGAAACATTCTTGTTGCAGGCAAAATTTAAAAACTTCTCTTAATTAAGGTTATGGAGGGGGAATATCTTGCGTCTCTGAATCTCTTGCATCATTGTTGTTATTGCTCCCCAGTTCACATTCCTCCATGTCCCCAAAAAATATTAAGACTTCTCAACGAAGTAAGAAGTGGAAAGTACAGATATGTTTTCAAATGTGAGGAGTAAAAGCAAAAAGTCATCAGAAAAATAAATAGGTAACGTACAAGCACCTGAAAATTCTACTAGTACAATAACAATGTATTGGTTACTTTCCACCACTGAAATGCAGGCAAAGTGTTGGAATGTTCAGAGTGGTTAAGATGTGCGTCATATTTTTAGATCAAATCAAGAAAGTCTTGACTTTACAGACAAGCTGTGTGCTCCTCTACGTCAGACCCCCAGTCAGAGATGCTAAAAATAGATGCAAGAAACACATAATCAACTTTAAAGTTTTGTGATTGAGAAGCAATGTTGATATTGCTTTTTAAGAGTTAGAATCTCTCGAGGTTACGCATCCACAAGTCAAAGTAGTTTTATTGCCAAACGGCCCAGACACATTTTGCGTTGTGTCACACATTCGTTGTGCGTTGATGAGAGAAATTGAGACAGCGAAGTGTATTTACATTTCAAAAGGTTCATGGAGTTGCTCTCTTCATTAATTAAAATCTCCATCTCCTCCCACTCATGATGTTTGCTGGTTTTGCTAGGGGAAAAAAGAAAACATTCATAAAAAAAAAAGGGTTCTGACCTCAAATTTGTTTTATTTTCAAAGAAATGCAACCTATTGTGTGTGTCAGATTGAAATCAATTCATACTTTATGTTAACTTGTTTCATGAAGTTTGTTCCGTCATTAGGGATCCTTAAAAACCTTTATTCTCTGAAAAATCCAGAATATATGCATATGCAGATAGGTGTTTATTTAGAAAGATTACTTTTCTATTGGACACATTGAAAGTGGGAATTTGATTTAGAGTGGTTGTGGTGTTTCTGCAATAAATCTCTTGATTGCTCTCAACTGACATTAAACGAGTGTGATGTCACAAATGAAGGCATGCTCATTAAACACTGATTGTTCATTCAACCTTCCAACGATGAATTCAATTTGCCGCAGATGGCGATGAAGTAGAAAAAACTCCTTTGAAACAGCTCTCACTTTTTCGTCACTTATAGAAGTTATGCAGGAAAGGTTGTGTTGAGCTTCGTAATACAATCATTTGCAACTGCTTTGTGTTTTAATGCCTAGTTAGCAAGCTGACAAATTTCACAGTAGTAATGATTTTTAATATATCCTTAGATACACTTTTCTCAATAGTTGCAAACATCAACTGCTGGCTCACTGCGATACATCTAATGTCACTTCAGCTTTTAGTTTTTTTTGGTGACACCTCCAATATGAAAAGGTTGCTTAACAAGCAAAGCCTGACGTGACCAATAAAATGATCTGGATTCAAAATCTTGCGTGGTTTTATCTCTCTCTACGCGTTTTTCGTTAGATGCCCAGCTGCCTTTCATTTCCCTCTTGGGCTGTCTCTCTTGTGCTTTTCTAATTTTTCTCTTCTCTTGGTCCTGCTGACTGTTGCTATGTGTCTCTGACAGGACCTGACAGCGCTGGTGGCCAATGGCACCATCAGCTCTAAGCCACCGGTCACCCTGCGGTTGGTCATTCCTGCCAGCCAGTGTGGTTCTCTTATCGGGAAAGGAGGGACAAAGATAAAGGAGATCAGAGAGGTAACTATCCTCCCAGTCAATATAATGATTGAGCCTAGGAATACAAATGTATCACCCTGTAAAAGTACAAAGTCGGCTGATTTACATTGAGGCAAATTGCAATTATACTTTAAGTATACACGACCCAATTTAATACAGGTGTATAAAAAAAAATCTGTCTATGCAAAGATTGGTTTTGATTGACACTGTCAGAGAGATATTAATTTAGCAATCTGTTTATTATAGTGGTTTTAGGTAAAACTAAACACTACTACCTCCATAAAGGCAGACATTTTTATACAGCTCTCATACCATATCTCATCATTGCGACATAATGTTGTGCCCAATTGGTGTATTGCTGTAATGAGGTTGCATTAAAACTGCAGACTAAGAATGATGAAGATGTTCAAGTTGGGTAAAAGCAAAACTTACATTAATATGCATATTTTTTCATTTCACTTAAAGCTAGGGCAGCACTTTGAAATATTGGTAAGCACGTCTGCCTTGCGCGGCACGGTGGCCGACTGGTTAGAGCGTCAGCCTCACAGTTCTGAGGAGTGGGGTTCAATCCCCGGTCCTGCCTGTGTGGAGTTTGCATGTTCTCCCCGTGCCTGCGTGGGTTTTCTCCGGGCACTCCGGTTTCCTCCCACATCCCAAAAACATGCATTAATTGGGGACTCTAAATTGCCCGTAGGTGTGAATGTGAGTGCGAATGTTGTTTGTTTGTATGTGCCCTGCAATTGGTTGGCAACCAGTTCAGGGTGTACCCCGCCTCCTGCCCGATGATAGCTGGGATAGGCTCCAGCACGCCCGCGACCCTAGTGAGGAGAAGCGGCGCAGAAAATGGATGGATGGATGGACGTCTGCCTTGCGTGTGGGTCAATATCACTATACAGTGCCTTTGGTATCATCATCATCAGAATCACTCAGTCATCATTCAAATGTAGCAGAATAATCTAACGAACGTCTTATTAAGAGTGGCCAAACATTTGCACACATACTAGTACAATGATAAGTCTCTTAAAATGTGTTTGCATCCATCCATTTTCTTACACTTATCTGAGGTCGGGTCGCGGGGACAGCAGCTGAAGCAGAGAAGCCCAGAATTCCCTCTCCCCAGCCACTTCGTCCAGCTCTTTCGAGGGGGGCATCCTGAGGCGTTCCCAGGCCAGTCAAGAGACGTAGTCTCTCCAGTGTGTCTTTGGTCATCCCCGGGGCATCCTAAACAGATGCCCAACCCACCTCATCTGGCTTTTTTCAATGCGGAGCAGCAGCGGTTCCACTCTGATCTCCGCCCCGATGATTGAGCTTCTCGCCCTATCTCTAAAGAAGAGCCCAGACACCCTGCAGAGTGAACTCATTTTGGCCGCTTGAATCCGCCCTCTTGTTCTTTAAAGATCTTTTTCTTTAAAGCTCGTCCCCATAGGTAAATTGAAAGCTTTGCCTCTTGGCTCAGCTCCTTCTTCACCACGACAGATCGATAGAGATGCTGCACCGATCCGCCTGTCGATCTCCCGCGGCATTCTTCCCTCACTGGTGAACAAGACCCGAAGATACTTCAACTCCTCCACTTGGGGCAGGATTTCTTCTTCGACCCGGAGAGGGCACTCCACCATTTTCTGAATGAGGACCATGGCCTCAGATTTGGAGATGCTGATTTTCATCCTAAAACATGTTTCTTAAGTTCATTGAAGACTCTAAATTGCCCATAAGGATGAATATGAGGCTAATTGCTTGTCTTTATGTTCCCTGCGACTGACGAGTGACCAGTCCAGGTCGTATGCCACCACTCGCCTAAAGTCAGCTGGGATAGGCTCCAGCTCTCCCGCAACCCTAATGAGGGCAAACGGTATAGAAAATGACTAAATAGATTGATTAAGCACTGATAATGTCATGATGCAAATATCCTCAGAAAGGCAAAGCGCTCATGTGGTTGCTCGGCAGGTGTAATTCCCTAATTAGCTGTAAAGTACAACTGAGACTGAGGGGAAGGTCATTAGTTTTGAAGGTATTAAGTGTTCATCATAACATTTTGAACTGAAAGTGACACTGGATGAGTCTAGTTTTCATCCTCAGGGGAATGTGAATGTTTCAAGGTTTAGCCGTCCGACTGTGAAACAACCCAGCACGTTAAGGGACCAAGTCATGGGAAGTTGTAAATAGCTCAGCTAAAAAGACTAAAATCAAAAAAAGCATGCATGGTTGTCGATAAAGTAAGGAAATATAGTCAGGGTGGAAGCATTAGTCTTTGATCTTCTCTTTAGGTAGTGCCTCATTCGATACTCAGATCGTTACAACCAATAATGCAGGAATGTATTGAGACAATTCATTAATAAAATAATACTCTTCATTGAAACACAATGAGTCATGAGGTTTAGCTTGTGACAACATTCTAGGCCAATGTGAACCATTTGGACTGGATTAACACAGCTGTGGCCAAGGACGTTTACGATCTTGGCAGTGCTTTGCAAAATTTTCAGCATTTCTCTGCATTGCTTTTTTTGTGGGTTTTAAATAACTCAGTCCTGTAGTGACAGAAGCTGCATGATAAATTTATAGTCTTTGCCTCAGCAGCTGAGTCATTTAGAGCATTTAGAGCACTTCCCCAAACATACTGCAACATGGTCGGTCTCCCTTATCACCGACGTAGAAGGTCATCAGGCTAGCAGCAGAGCACATGGAGAAACCGTGGCAGTGTAATTACAACTTGTCTTATCAGACTAATCTTCCCTTGAAACCCTGCTATCGTTTTCAGAGCACCGGAGCTCAGATACAGGTGGCGGGGGATTTGCTGCCCAACTCGACCGAGCGAGGGGTGACGATATCTGGGACTCAGGACTCTGTAATCCAGTGTGTCAAACTCATCTGTGCAGTGATCCTGGAGGTAGGAAACATCACTCTACGTGTCTGATGGGAGGGTGGCGCATCAATCAATCAATCAATCAAACTTTAATTACAAAGAACTTTTCATATCATCACACCATCACAGCTCCTAGTGCAGAGGGCTCCCTAATTAGTGAAAACTGAAATTATTTAAAACATCAATAACAGACCTAAAACTATGAAAACAGTATAAAAATAAAATAAAATGTATAATAAAAATGAAATGAATGTTAAATGAGTAAATACAATAATTAAATAGGTAGAAGCTAAATTAAACAGGTGTGTTTTGAGCTAGTTCTTTAAAACATGAGCATTCTCCACAGCCCTGAGGTGCTCCGGCAGGCTGTTTCACAGATGGGTGAGGAAAAACTGGAACGATGCCTCACCGTGATTGTGTGTCCTGACTTTAGGAATGACTTAAATGTTACAGCCAGAGGACCTCAAGGCTGGCAAAGGTTCATTGGGTAAAAGCAACTCTGACCGATAAGATGGTCCTAGACAATTAAGTTACTTTTGCGCATTGTGGGCGTAGTATATGCAAATAGATTAATTTGGCAAATGCAATGTGATTTATTAATCCTAAAACGAATTTGATGGCTGAGTTTGCATCTTTAAATACGTCGTCTGAAAGTGAGCTGCAAAAAGATGCAGATGCTAGCAAAATGAGAAACGACGAGAAGAATGAATCTGTTCCACTCGTGAATATTTTTTAAATCCCAGAAAAAAAAATTACCACGACATATAGTCTATTCAGCAATGTAATTTGGGAACTTCTGAATGATATAAGGGCTGTATTGGAGACAGTCACAAGAAGGAGTCATGCAATATCACCTATGACAAAACTCCTGCATTTCCTTGCATCTGGGTCATTTCAGCGCACCGTGGCAATTACTGCTGGCCTCTCCCAGAGCAGTTTTTTGTGCGTGCTGTCCCAAGTTTTAAACATAACGTTACACAGGATGGGCAGATACTTGGGACTTCTTGTTCTTCAAACAAATCATGTTTTTTTTTTTTTTTTGCTGGCTTCCTCAAAAATAATATAGTGAAATATTTATTTTCTGGAACTCAGTAATATGTTTCTTTGCCTCTTCCACTCACACTTACAATTCCATCACTTCAAACTTCATTTTGTGCTTGCAGCCCTCTTCCAAATTTTCCATTGTGAAAACCAGCAGAGCTACCTAAAGCGAAAAACCCTCTTTTAAATACGACGGTCTACACCACATTTACACCTGTTGTCAGCATGCGGAGTCTGTTACAATGATTGAACACGGAGTTTAGCGCCCGCTATTTGGAATCTTAGTGACTCTCATAGTCTATTGACTGATACAGGATAACATCACGGTAAATAAAATTGTAAAAATTTAAAATGAAATGTTCTTTTAATGTTATATAATTTAATACAATTATTGTCTGAGTTCTGATTCCAGTTTACAATATCAATGTCCAAGTATTTTTAAGCCTTAGTAAGGCTGCCACTCTTTGAGAACACAATATATTAATAATTTTAATCATAAATTTATCATGGAAACAACATAAATCAATGAAAACAATAGTTGCCGCCTGCTTTTCACAGTTATTCCATAAGAATATGAACGTCACAATGCACAAAAATGGTTTCAATTAATCTTTTAACACTGAGGGATTAAGGGCTTTTTTTAAATTGATTTTAAGATAAGGTACCCCTCTACCAATCATAATATTCATTGGATCTTCATACTTGTCAGAATAATTGGTCTCTATCAAAGCATGAGAACACTATTGAAGTTTTTGAAGTATGATGTATCACACTACTGTGAACTGTGGCTCCTTATAGAAATGTGGTGAAAGTCACATGGAGACAAAAGGTTATTTTCTCATGTCAGAGTTGGCGATTGTGACACTGCAGAAGACAGCAACGAAAATGGCCTGCAGCAAAGTCTGTCCACCTTTAGGAAAAAACAGAGCACAGTTTCCCTCCTGTGCCTTCAAGGAAGTGTGCACAAGTCCTTTTTGTTTCGCCGCTACAGCTGGACCTGACTAATTGCTAGTTTGATCCAGTTTGCAGGAGCTTTCTTCAAAGCAAGCTGCATTGGGATTCAGTACTAACGGCTCCTTGCTTTGGGCTCCAAGATTTAAATTATGCAAAGTTATACAAAGAATTTGCTGCGGCTGCTCCCGCCGAATAGATGCTATACATTTTTAAGCCCCCTCCCCCCAAAAACAGTGCCATCAACTCTGTGGTTAACTTGATATCTACATCAAACAGTGTCGTGCACAATGTGTAAACTCCTTTTCTCGGTGGCCTTTGAAGACTTTTATCTCCAAACGCTTCCCTGTGAGGGGATGCTTGATTTCTCCACAAAGAAGCCACTGCAGAGGCCGATCAGAACCAAAGCTCTGAGCTATCATCCTCTGGAGAGCTTCTGTTATTCAATGAATGACCAATTTGAACAACAGAAAAACAAGAACGCAGGAAAAAGCTCATTAGCAGTTTAGAACATCCTTTATTGTTATTGTGCTTTAATGTAGCACAGTGTGCACCATTGGCTCTCAGGGTCTCCGTGTTTGGCAGCGTCACTGATAGCATGCAACTTCACCTATAAACGTTTGCTTCTTACAACTCTTCCTGCTAATTGTATTTTTTTTTTTGGGGTGGGGGGGGGTGGCTCCTCAGTCTCCCCCGAAGGGCGCCACCATCCCCTATCGGCCGAGCCCTTCACCAGCCGCCCTCCTGATCGCAGGCAACCAGGTGAGGAAGAACACTTTGACACTTGCATTCACACTGCAGCTGATTCATTCCAACAGCCAACATGAAGCTGTTAATGAGCACATTGATGAGGGCATAAACATGTGATGCTCATCAGGAAAAGTATTATAAATTTGACATTGTTATTCCTTTGGAATTTTGCCTGAATGCATTTGTGAGCAGACTAAGATATGGCATCAGAGCCATCTGGCTAGTTGCGTAGTGTTTTGAAGTGATGCCATATCCTTGTTGCTTTGTCATGATCTTGCCTCAGACTTTATAGATGTGTACACATTTTATCTTTGGTTAGGTGTAAAAAAATATATATTCTAAAATGAGTGTGAACCTAGTGAGGATAAGCAGTACAAGAAATGGATGGATGGAATAATATATCCTAGTTTTTTCCATGATTCTTACGTAGAAAGACAACCCAGAATTGAAATAAAATTGGATGTTTGCCTCCATGACTCACAGGCACAAACTGAGGGATAGGCGCACCCTTGCAGGGGTCCTGGATTTACGTGCATGCGTGCGTGCGTGTGTGGATGTTGCTGTTGCGGAAGACACACACATCCACCCTCCTATGGAGTGAGTCACAAGATTAGCAAGTGCGACTGGAGACCTGCCGTCTCCTCGGGCTACGGCGGCGTGCAGATATTCGGCATAGCTGTCAGCAGTTCTGACACCGTTCTTCGCTTTACGGAATGGTGTTATGTTTGTGATATCCCTCATAATAGGCATTCAAATTAAACCCAGGAGGTCAGTGAGAGATGGCTTTAATAACGGCCGCGCAGTGATAATTGATGTTTGTATTACTTGTGAGGGGGGGGAAATGGAGAGGAGAGGGGAAGGCTCTGTGGAAGAGTCAGTGCTTATAAGCCTGTTAGGTGTGTTAAAATGTCAAAACTGCAGCTTCAGAAACCCACCAAATTTGATACACACTGGGAAATAAAATTGCACCAACTCAGAGCATATTTATTTGGAGTAACACTTTCTTGCTGATGTATGATAATAATGGGAATTATTATTAGTAGAAATGAGTTTTCTTGCTTCCCCCTTATGTTTCAAGGTTTTTGAAGCATCCGATTTCACACCCCACCCTCTGTACTCACTCACCCAGGGGGGCCTTGACCTGCAGCAGGTACGTGTCGTCATTTCTGGGAAGTCTAAGAATAATTTTTCTTGTTTCAGAACTATCAAATAATCTCTTGAAAAAATAAGCCCACGTCTCCAAATGTTGGGGGGCTGTGGAGGAGCTCGGGTAGCGAGTCCAAATTTAAACGGTCCATCCTCTGGCATGTGGCATTAAAAACAACAGCTGAGTGGAAGCTGCAGCTATTGTTCCAGCCTGTCATAAGAGCTATAACCCCTCCTGAAACACGATGCCGCCAATTCTTTTTTTTTTTTTTTTTTTTAGTCCAGCCTTGCTCCTCTAAAAAAAAAAAAAAAAAAAAAAAAAAAACATGGAATGTAGGTTCTCAAGTAAAAAAGTACCGGTAGTCCTCCAAATAATTATTGTATGAGTAAGTATATAGTGAAAAAAAAAATACTCCAGGTCTGAGTAAGATGTAATTCAAAGATTTATTTATTTATTTTTTAATCAGAGCATGACTGTCAAATCGACAAAAGTATAAAATAGCAATGTGAAAATTCAGATTATGCCAAACGCAATCACTTTAATTCAAACAATGATAACAATTGATAACAAAATAAGGCAAATTCAGCCACAGTAATATTGTTCAATTAACTTTCTTTGTTTATGCTGGTGAAACAGCACAATAGACTCACCAGTCAGAGATTACATAGAGACCTGCGAGGAGTTCTTGTGGGCTGAAATGTAAACATTTTTAGGTAGCCAGATGACAGCGCAGGACATAGCTTTTGTTTTTTTATATTGTGTAAGGTAAACATAGATTCAATGTGGGGCCATGTGTGTTGTGCATCTTCTGTTTGCAAGTCACACGCTGTTCTTTCTGCCACGTTTCATGTAAATGAGCCACTTTGATCATTTTTGCTTCTGTGTGGAGCCAGAAATTATTCAGTGGGGTGACCAACATTTTGGTGATGCCCCTCGAAAACCAATAGTTGACGGGGGGCTGCCGATCAAAACCACCTTTAAAATCAAATTGTCAACAGGGAGCAGGGTCAATGCAATTTTTCCCGTTTTTGCTTGGTGTCTTGTGGCTCTTTAAAAATGAATCAAAAATTTATGAGGAAGAAAAAGGACACACGGGGGAGGGGGAGCAACGGGGTGGCTGAGTTTCAGCCCTGGCTCCACTACTGTGTGACTGCCTGGCTCCATTTGATTGGTGAAATGTAGTCAAATGTCGTGGTTACGTTGGATTGGCGAAACTGTCGTGAGACAGAATTCTCTGACAAACCTAAACAATTAGTACATGCAAGCAATAATTGAAGGATAGAAATAAAATTTGTGAGGGGAATGTAGCTCAGTGTAAAGGAGTAAAAGCAGTTTCTTAAAAAAAATACTGAAATTAAAGTTAAAAAGTATGTTGCATTTGTACAATGTACAATTTATCCAAGAATGTAAGGGAGCAAATGTAGAGCATCATAAACCCTCTACGGCGTTAAAGAGCTAGATTATTGTTGTTGTTTTGTACTTTGGTGTATAAAGGCAGCATGAATGATGCATTGGAAGGGCGAGCGCTTATCTCCACTTTATGAGCACGAATGGACTCTTGATAGTGGGCAGACTGCTGGCGTCAGGCAGAATTGAGTTAAGCTGAGTGCTGTCTGCTCTGACCAGAAATATATTGATGCAGGCCTGCATAGACACCAGCCTCACTAATTAGACGGCAGAGTGGGGGAAGGGGGGGCATAGATGGGGTTCTCCTGTGTGAGTTTTACATAGCTGGAGTGTGCTGATGACAACGAAGACTTGGAAGTACTGTAGAGTATAATTTTTTTTTTTTTTTTAAGTTGTATATTTTAAATGATAAAAATCATCAGTAATAATTTATCACAATAGAGCAAGGTTGAGAATCTAATGTAATTTACACGAGAGTCACAACAGCTCTCATTATCATACAGTACGGTACAGTTGTACACCACTGCAAACTACCACAATAATAAACATGTTGGCTGTTTATCGCGACTTCCAGTTGAAGTTTACTGTCAAAGTGCACATCAAACAAAGAGAATTACAGGTTGGGTATTTAAAATGACCACATACCTTTGCCTTAGGAAAGTCTGCTTATCTTAATGCTAACAAACAATACAAAACACCATTAATGGGCTAAAAAAAATAAAATTAAAATAAAATAATCGATGTCCTTGTGTCATAACCCTTTAAGGCAGTGATTCCTGATCACCGATCAGTGAGTTTAAAAAAAACGATAACCGATCCGAACACAAGCTGGAGGAATGTGTCTATTTAAATTACATGTTCATTTACTATATATACTTGTGTAATTAGTTGCCCAAAAAATTATATTTACAATAAATAATGTATCTTTGTTCACCTATTTATGCCATGAGGCATAGTGACAGACAGAACAAATGAATGGTCTTCTATTAGATGGCAGGAAGTAAATATAGTAAATAATGTATCCACTTTTTGTGACATTTTTGTCTGTTGGTGGGCCGTGAGATTTTTCAATTGTAAAATATGTTCCTTGAGTCCATAAAGGTTGGAAATAACTGCTCTAGTCAGATTGTGTATTCTAATCAGTCAGGTCAAACCAACATTTCAACATGACAGAAATAATGGGTGCTAACTTACTTTAATTAAATTACTTTTTTGTAATTAAATTACTTCACCCACACCGAAACTTTAGAGCATGATTCGACAGAACGGTGGCATGTTTACGTACAACCGTCAGTGCTAGCAGTAGTTTGCTAGGCTGCATAACGTTTTGTTGCCTGCTTGTGAGCCATATCGTATTCAAAGTACGGGAACATACCTGAAGCAAGCCTTAAACGAATGTCCTCTCCTGTCCTGAGCACCGGTGACCACCTACACACGTTTTTTCCCCATTTTGTCCTTATAATACAAAGTCGGCGCGCTGCACTCGTCACCACGGTAACGAGTGTATCCGGTCGCATTTGAGTTGACAAGATAAAGCCGATACCGATCAGGCCGATAAAATCAGTGTAAAGTCTATTGTGAATGAATGCGTCAAGCAACAGATATTTAAAGGCAAACAGTGGAGCAACACATCTAGACAGAGGAAATAATACTTACAGGCATATTTTCCATATCCGGTGGCAAAATACGACAAATGTTACTGCATTTTGCTGCGCATTCATGACCATCTTCTTCATTTATATTCTGTATGCATGAATTATACTGCCCCAAGGTGGCCGAGTTGCGCACAGCAAAAGGAGCTACACAAAGTCCCTTGAAGTCTATCTTAACTAAAAATATTTAGAAAAAGTTTGACAAAAGAATAAGCAACTACAATCTGAAAGTTACAAAAGTATTTAAAATGACGAGATTTAGAACTAGTGATGGAAAGGAGTATAATAGTGAAACGTGTGAAACTATGGAACAATCTAAACACAGAAACAAAAGAGTCAACCTCAGTTAATATATTTTAAAAACTTCAAGGGTATTAAGTAATTATCCATCCATCCATTCTCTACCGCTTATCCGGGTCGGGTCGCGGGGGCAGTAGCTTCAGCAGGGACGCCCAGACTACCCTCTCCCCAGCCACTTCATCCAGCTCTTCCGGGGGGATCCCGAGGCGTTCCCAGGCCAGCCGAAGGATGTAGTCTCTCCAGCGCGTCCTGGGTCGTCCCCGGGGTCTCCTCCCGGTGGGACATGCCCGGAACACCTCACCAGGGAGGCGTCCGGGAGGCATCCGAATCAGATGCCCCAGCCACCTCATCTGGCTCCTCTCAATGCGGAGGAGTAGCGGCTCTACTCTGAGATCCTCCCGGATGACCGAGCTTCTCACCCTATCTCTAAGGGAGAGCCCGGACACCCTGCGGAGGAAACTCATTTCGGCCGCTTGTATCCGGGATCTTGTTCTTTCGGTCACGACCCACAGCTCATGACCATAGGTGAGGGTAGGAACGAAGATCGACCGGTAAATTGAGAGCTTCGCCTTTCGGCTTAGCTCTTTCTTTACCACAACGGACCGATACAAAGTCCGCATCACTGCAGACGCTGCACCGATCCGCCTGTCGATCTCCCGTTCCATTCTTCCCTCACTCGTGAACAAGACCCCAAGATACTTGAATTTCTCCACTTGGGGCAGGATCTCATCCCCGACCTGGAGATGGCATGCCACCCTTTCCCGACTGAGGACCATGCTCTCAGATTTGGAGGTGCTGATTCTCATCCCAGCCGCTTCACACTCGGCTGCGAACTGCTCCAATGAGAGTTGGAGGTCACGGCTTGATGAAGCCAACAGAACCACATCATCTGCAAAAAGCAGAGATGCAATACTGAGGCCACCAAACCGGACCCCCTCTACGCCTCGGCTGCACCTAGAAATTCTGTCCATAAAAGTTATGAACAGAATCGGCGACAAAGGGCAGCCTTGGCGGAGTCCAACCCTCACCGGGAACGAGTCCGACTTACTGCCCGATATGCGGACCAAACTCTGACTCCGGTCGTACAGGGACCGAACAGCCCGTATCAGGGGGTTCGGTACCCCATACTCCCGAAGCACTCTCCACAGGACTCCCCGAGGGACACGGTCGAACGCCTTCTCCAAGTCCACAAAACACATGTAGACTGGTTGGGCGAACTCCCATGCACCCTCGAGGACCCTGCCGAGGGTGTAGAGCTGGTCCACTGTTCCACGGCCAGGACGAAAACCACACTGCTCCTCCTGAATCTGAGATTCAACTTCCCGACGGACTCTCCTCTCCAGCACCCCTGAATAGACCTTACCAGGGAGGCTGAGCAGTGTGATCCCCCTGTAGTTGGAACACACCCTCCGGTCCCCCTTCTTAAAAAGGGGGACCACCACCCCAGTCTGCCAATCCAGAGGCACTGTCCCCGATGTCCACGCGATGTTGCAGAGGCGTGTCAACCAGGACAGCCCCACAACATCCAGAGCCTTTAGGAACTCCGGGCGAATCTTATCCACCCCCGGGGCCCTGCCACCGAGGAGCTTTTTAACTACCTCGGTGACCTCAAACCCAGAGATAGGAGAGCCCGCCTCAGAGAACCCACACTCTGCTTCCCCATGGGAAGGCGTGTCGGTGGAATTGAGGAGGTCTTCGAAGTATTCTCCCCACCGACTCACAACGTCCCGAGTCGAGGTCAGCAGCGCCCCATCCCCACTATACACAGTGTTGGTGGTGCACTGCTTTCCTCTCCTGAGACGTCGGATGGTGGACCAGAATTTCCTCGAAGCCGTCCGGAAGTCTTTCTCCATGGCCTCACCGAACTCCTCCCATGCCCGGGTTTTTGCTTCAGCGACCACCAGAGCTGCATTCCGCTTGGCCAGCCGGTACCCATCAGCTGCCTCAGGAGTCCCACAGGCCAAAAAGGCCCGATAGGACTCCTTCTTCAGCTTGACGGCATCCCTCACCGTTGGTGTCCACCAACGGGTTCGGGGATTGCCGCCACGACAGGCACCGACCACCTTACGGCCACAGCTCCGGTCGGCCGCCTCAGCAATGGAGGCGCGGAACATGGTCCACTCGGACTCGATGTCCCCCGCCTCCCCTGGAACATGAGCAAAGTTCTGTCGGAGGTGGGAGTTGAAACTCCTTCTGACAGGGGATTCTGCCAGACGTTCCCAGCAGACCCTCACAATACGTTTGGGCCTGCCACGTCGGACCGGCATCTTCCCCCACCATCGGAGCCAACTCACCACCAGGTGGTGATCAGTTGACAGCTCCGCCCCTCTCTTCACCCGAGTGTCCAAGACATGCGGCCGCAAGTCCGATGACACGACCACAAAGTCGATCATCGAACTGCGACCTAGGGTGTCCTGGTGCCAAGTGCACGTGTGGACACCCTTATGCTTGAACATGGTGTTCGTTATGGACAATCCGTGACGAGCACAGAAGTCCAATAACAGAACACCGCTTGGGTTCTGATCGGGGGGGCCGTTCCTCCCAATCGCGCCCTTCCAGGTCTCACTGTCATTGCCCACGTGAGCATTGGAGTCCCCCAACAGAACAATGGAGTCCCCAGCGGGAGCGCTCTCCAGCACCCCCTCCAAGGACTCCAAAAAGGGTGGGTACTCTGAACTGCTGTTTGGTGCATAGGCACAAACAACAGTCAGGACCCGTCCCCCCACCCGAAGGCGGAGGGAGGCTACCCTCTCGTCCACCGGGGTGAACCCCAACGTACAGGCGCCGAGCCGGGGGGCAATAAGTATACCCACACCTGCTCGGTGCCTCTCACCATGGGCAACTCCAGAGTGGAAGAGAGTCCAACCCCTCTCGAGAGGACTGGTACCAGAGCCCCAGGTGTGTGTGGAGGCGAGTCCGACTATATCGAGTCGGAACTTCTCGACCTCACACACCAGCTCGGGCTCCTTCCCTGCCAGAGAGGTGACATTCCACGTCCCTAGAGCCAGCTTCTGTAGCCGGGGATCGGATCGCCAAGGTCCCCGCCTTCGGCCACCGCCCAGCTCACACTGCACCCGACCCCTATGGCCCCTCCCACAGGTGGTGAGCCCATGGGAAGGGGGACCCACGTTACCCTTTCGGGCTGTGCCCGGCCGGGCCCCATGGGTGCAGGCCCGGCCACCAGGCGCTCGCCTTCGAGCCCCACCACCAGGCCTGGCTCCAGTGGGGGGCCCCGGTGGCCCGCGTCCGGGCAAGGGAAAACGAAGTCCATTGTTTGTCGTCATCATTAGGGGTCTTTGAGCCGTGCTTTGTCTGGTCCCTCACCTAGGACCTGTTTGTCATGGGTGACCCTGCCAGGGGCATAAAGCCCCAGACAACTTAGCTCCTAGGATCACTGGGACACACAAACCCCTCCACCACGACAAGGTGACGGCTCAAGGAGGGATTAAGTAATTATGAGATGATTAATTAAAATAGTGATTGGCAAAATGGGTTAAAAATCAATTAGAAGACTTATTTAGAGATTCGAGAGGGAAATTTAATTGTGAAATTAAAATGTTTTTGGTTTTATTGTTTCTGTAAAAAGGGGCAGCAAATAAGATTTATTCTCCCCTCTGCTCCTTTTCATTTGCATTGTGTGTTTTATGTAAAAATACATTTGCTTGTCTTTTCAATGGAATGCATTTTTCTTTTTATTTAAAGCATAAAACTGCACTAATTATTTAATTACATTTTATAAAGTATGCTATTATACTGTACTATTTTCCTTATTAAAACCACATTACAAAAAAATTATTGACTTAAAAAGGGGAAGCGGGAACAGGTGAATGGCATTTATAATCATTTCATAATAAATCATGCAAGCTAAATCCGAACATGTATCCCACATGACTGCACCTTTTCATATTTACATCTCCTGTATAACAGACAAGAGACTTGAAACATCACAAGCTAAATCTTTTAAAGATGGTTTTTTGAAAAGGGTTTTAAATAAAGCCAGACCAAAACGTCTGAAGCGTGCGGCGGCAGCGGATGAGAAGATTAAAAATACATTTAGCGGTTAGAAGTGTCTCACCAAAATGTAATCAAAAGGTTGCAAAATCTCCGGTCGGAAAATGTATTTGTTGTGATTGGTGTGTTGAGGCTCTTCCAGTAAGAGAGTGCATAGTCATTGCCAGCCTGCTGTCTTTTTATTGCTGCGATCTATTTAATGCAGGATGCTCTCTTGCAGGCCTACACTTTGCAAAACCAATATGGCATTCCACACTCGGAGGTGAGTGGATACAATAGACTGAGTACAAACTGCCGTTAAAGTGTGCGCATTATAACGCTCTTGGTACTTTATTTGTAGTTGGCCAAACTTCATCAACTGTCAATGCAGCAAGGCCTCAATCCGGTGGCCCAGCCCGCTTCGACGATCATCCCAGGTATGGGAGCACAGCATTGCCTAGCAACTGTATCTTTCATATTCAAAACTGCCTTTAGATGGGTTGAGTGAACATTTTAATGGGAATCTACACCTGAGAGAGAAACAATTAGAATAAATTTTACAAAACTGCTGTGTTACAACCATGCAGTAATCAAATCTAATTAATCTGATTGTGTTGATTATCATTATTTCAGATTTTGTTTTATTGTGTTTGTTGAACGAATTCAGAATGAATACCGAAATGTGTGACATGCCAAAATTGTTGAGTTGCTGCTTGTTCTCTTGCCAGGGATGGAGGCAAACGCTCAGACATCTCAGGAGCTGCTTATTCCCAATGATGTAAGGAAACATTCTCCTTTCTTTTCCCACATTTATCATATTATCATCATTCCATATTTGACCACAAAAACATTGCTACTTCCGGCTGACTGGTGTGACTTCAAAAGAGACGTAAGATTCCTCGCTAATTACGCTCATGATTTTAACCTCGGCCTAACCCGAGGTTAAAAGGATTTGAGCAGATATGGATCCTTTAGCGTGATTGTCTGGGCTGCATTGCAGTGTCTTTCAGTGGCTCCCGCGAGTGCTGTGTAAATCCTCTCATGTTCCCTGACCTACTTAGAAGCAGTCTGCTGTCAAAACAGCCAATAAGGAAGCAGACAAGTATTCTTTCCCTCTCTGGTTAGCCAATCTGAGCGCCCCCCTTTGATTCACTTCAGCATAATTTATTCGGCATAAAAAAAAAAATGAAATCTTAAATCGTGAATCCAAACCAAACCTTCCCACAATATCCAGTGTGAGAAGAAAAGCATCATCATGGAAACAAAATGTTGCGAAAAGATTAAAGGAGGAGCCCGCTTGGTTTCTTTACATCTCTCTTAATCCCATGAAAGGATCAACCCCAACATTGTGTTGCCGCATCTTTCTCTGACTTTCCTCTGCATGCCGCAAGCTCGCTCCATCTCGCTGAGGAAATAAGTCTTTGGAAACTGGGTCACAAATAAGTAGCTTCAAAGGCTAAGAGTTTACTTTTCACCAGATGCAAACTGGGAGGTCATTTGGGAGATTTTTAAGGGAAGAATTAGGGATTATTTGCACTCACTGCACCTCCACCAAGGCGACAATGTTGACATTTGTTGTTGGTTAGTATGGAACATTACTACTCAAAAACAATTTTTTTACACTAGATCATTCACTTTATTATGTTTTTTTTATTTATTTTTTTACAACTGCAGGAGTGCTATTTTTAATTGAGTCGGAGAAATCATGTGGTTCTAAATATGATCAATCATTACAATTATAATTGTGTGTGGTATGCTGGGTCTCACTCGAAAGACCCTGTAAACTTGGTTCAGAGATTTGTTTCTACATGTTTACACGTTTAAAGATAATTCTGAAAACGCATGCGAAGACTGAGAACTATGTAATACTCAAATGTGAAGCTGTAGTGTTAAACCGTTCTTCACCATTTCAGTTTTCCAGATTTTTTTGGGGTCATGGCTAAAATGGCGTCCAGTGTTCCCACCCTCCCCCACTATACAACTTCAGAGTCTTCGTTCACATCAGTGTTTTTTCCGGCGCAACGGCGAGTTACAGTACTTAGGTCTTATTACTAGACCCAACAAAGCCTGTTAGCACGCGAGCTGACCCGGTGGGATATAGTCCAGGCAGCGGAGGCTTTAAATTGATATATTTTCACGACTCATTTTCAGACATTTATTTTCTATAAACTCGAGCCATCAAATATGCTTCCAAAGTTCATTAGTATGGAGGAGGTGGGCATCTATCTGTGTAATGTTCTAATTGTTATTGTAGTCTTGTACTCAAGCTACATGTTTACCATAACCATATTTTTTTTATTGTTTGTTTGTTTGTTTGTATGTTGTTTCTATTCCATGACTACTTGTCGTCCTGGATCAGGACACTCTAGTAAAGGAGATTTTTTTTTTCTTTCCGAGTTAAACTTCTTTCTTCTTTTCCTTTCGGCTTGTCCCTTTAGGGGTCGCCACAGCGCGTCATCCTTTTACATGTAAGCCTATCTCCTGCATCCTCCTCTCGAACACCAACTGCCCTCATGTTTTCCCTCACGACATC
This sequence comes from Phyllopteryx taeniolatus, assembly GCF_024500385.1. Lineage (NCBI taxonomy): Eukaryota > Metazoa > Chordata > Actinopteri > Syngnathiformes > Syngnathidae > Phyllopteryx > Phyllopteryx taeniolatus. The sequence goes on from NC_084502.1 coordinate 4,789,585, forward strand.
CATCAACCGTCTCTTTGGTCATCCTTCTACCAATATACTCACTATTTCTCCTCTGGGCGTGTCCAAACCATCAAAGTCTGCTCTCTCTAACTTTCTCTTCAAAGCATGGAACCTTGGCTGTCTCTCTGATGAGCTAATTTCTAATTTTATCCAACCTGGTCACTCCGAGAGCGAACCTCAACATCTTCATTTCCGCCACCTCCAGCTCTGCGTCGTGTTATCTCTTCAGTGCCACTGTCTCTATTGGTTGGCCTCACCCCTGTTTTATAAACGTTGCCCTTCATCCTAGCAGAGACTTTTCTGTCACATAACACACCTGACACCTTCCTCCACCCGTTCCAACCTGCTTGGACCCGTTTCTTCACTTCCTGACCATACTCACCATTGCTCTGGACGGTTGACCCCAAGTATTTAAAGTCCTCCACCGTTACTATCTCTTCTCCCTGTAGCCTCACTCTTCCCCCACCACCCCTCTCATTCATGCACATATATACTGTCTTACTTCGGCTAATCTTCATTCCTCTCCTTTTCAGTGCATGCCTCCATCTTTCTAACTGTTCCTCCACCTGCTCCCTGCTTTCACTGCAGATCACAATGTCATCTGCAAACATCATGGTCCACGGGGATTCCAGTCTAACCTCATCTGTCAGCTTATCCATCACCACTGCAAACACGAAAAGGCTCAGGGCTGATCCCTGATGCAGTCCAACCTCCACCTTAAATTCGTCTGTCACACCTACAGCACACATCACCGCTGTTCTGCTGCCCTCCTACATGTCCTTTATTATTCTAACATACTTCTCTGCCACTCCAGATGTCCGCATGCAGTACCACAGTTCCTCTCTGGCTACTCTGTCATAGGCTTTCTCTTGATCTACAAAGACACAATGTAGCTCCTTCTGACCTTCTCTGTACTTTTCCATCAACATGCAAATAATGCATCTGTGGTACTGTTTCTAGGCATGAAACATAATGTTGCTCGCAAATACTCACTTCTGTCCTGAGTCTTGCCTCCACTTCTCTTTCTCATAACTTCATTGTGTGGCTCTTCAACTTTATTCCTCTATAGTTCCCACAGCTCTGCACATCACCGTTGTTCTTAAAAATGGGCACCAGCACACTTTTCCTCAGGCATCTTCTCACGCGCTAGAATTCTTTTGAACAAGCTGGTCAAAAACTCCACAGCCACCTCTCCTAGATGCTTCCATACATCCACAGGAATGTCATCAGGACCAACTGCCTTTCCATTTTTCATCCTCCTTAATGCCTTTCTAACTTCCCCCTTACTAATCATTGCCACTTCCTGGTCCACCACACTTGCCTCTTCTACTCTCCCTTCTCTCTAATTTTCCTCATTCATCAACTCCTCGAAGTATTCTTTCCATCTATCTAGCACACTACTGGCACCAGTCAACATATTTCCATCTCTATCCTTAATCACCCTAACCTGCTGCACATTCTTCCCATCTCTATCCCTCTGTCTGGCCAACCTGTACAGATCCTTTTCTCCTTCTTTAGTGTCCAACCTGGCATACATATCATCATATGCCTCTTGTTTGGCCTTTGCCACCTCTACCTTTGCCCTATGTCGCATCTCAATGTATTCCTTTCGCCTCTCCTCGGTCCTCTCAGTGTCCCACTTCTTCTTAGCTAACCTTTTTCCTTGTATGATTTCCTGTACTGTGAGGTTCCACCACCAAGTCTCCTTCTCTCCTTTCCTGCCAGAAGATACACAAAGTACTCTCCTGCCTGCCTCTCTGATCACCTTGGCTGCAGTGGTCCAGTCTTCTGGAAGGTCCTCCTGTCCACCGAGGGCCTGTCTCACCTCTTCCCGAAAAGCTGCACAACACTCGTCCTGTCTCGACTTCCACCACATGGTTCTCTGCTCTGCCTTTGTCTTCCTAATCTTCCTTCCCACCACCAGAGTCATCTTACACACCACCATCCTATGCTGTCTAGCCACACTCTCCCCGACCACTATCTTACTGTTGGTAAACTCCTTCAGATTACATCGTCTGCACAAGATGTAATCCACCTGCGTGCTTCTACCACCGCTCTTGTAGGTCACCCTATGTTCCTGCCTCTTCTGGAAAAAAAGTGTTCACTACAACCATTTGCATCCTTTTTTGCAAAGTCTACCACCATCTGTCCCTCCAAGTTCCTTTCCTGGATGCCGTACTTACCAATCACTTCTTTATCACCCCTATTTCCTTCACCAACATGTCCAATATAATCTGCACCAATCACGACTCTCTCTCTGTCTGGGATGCTCAGAACTACTTTGTCTAGCTCCTTCCAGAATTTCTCTTTCACCTCTAGGTCACATCCTACCTGTGGGGCATAGCCACTAATCACATTATACATAACACCCTCAATTTTAAGTTTCAGCCTCATCACTCGATCTCATACTCTTTTCACCTACAAGACATTCTTAGCCAACTCTTCTTTTAAAATAACCCCGACTCCATTTCCCTTCGCATCTACACAATGGTAAAATAATTTAAACCCTGCCCCTAAACTTCTAGCCTTACTGCCTTTCCACCTGGTCTCCTGGACATACAATATATCAACCTTTCTCCTAATCATCATGTCAACCAACTCTTTCTGCCGAAGAAACCGCTTTCCACCTCTTCTTCGACTTCGACCCACAGTAGCTGAATTTCCACCGGCACCCTGCAGGTTGACGCCGCCGGTGGCGGACGTTGTTAACCCGGGCCACAACCGATCCGGTATGGAATTCTTTGGATGAACGCTCATATTTGTTTGGCAAAGTTTTAAGCCAGATGCCCTTCCTGACGCAACCCTCTGCATTTATCCGGGCTGGGCCTACAGTTTGCACTGGCTTGTGCAAAGGGCAGCATTTCTCTTTCCTTGTTAAACAATTTCAAATAATAAAAAACAAAAATCCCAAATTCACCTACAGACAGAATTTAAACACTCAATGCTTAGAAATATTGAGTATTGCCACCTACAGTATTCCCTTTAAAGACCCTGTAAATTCTAGCCTATATCCTTACAACCATTCATGTTTCTGCAAAGAAAAACTCATTTTGCTGACTGTCTAAAGTGTCTCGAGAAGAAGCGGGAAAACAAGCGCAAGATTGATGACTCCAGGTTGCCGTGTGTTGTGCAGAGAACACTTGCACATTCAGACCTACAGCCACATTTCTAAAATGCTCGAAAGGCTTTTTTTTCCCTTTCAACAAACCCCCACAGTGAGTGGTACAATGCATCAGTGGAATGAGGGATACCAGTTCTATATGTGACAGGGACAGCTGTAAGATCCGGCCATTGTTCCAGAAGAGAGGATTTATAGACAGGATTGAGCCCTCCCCCTGCCCCCGTGCCCCCCTGTCCCCATCGTGCACAATCCCGCTCCATGTGTGCGCACTGACGCGCTGAGAAAGTGCTTACACACGGTGAACAGGATAGCGTACTTAAGCACTGCAAAGATTTTCCCGGAAGAGAAATAGCCGCCGGCTCCACCAGTGCATCCTTCTTCCTGCATCCCCTCCGATGACTAGCTCAGCAGGAAGTGGATGACACCCTGTATACAGCAGCAATACTCTTACACCAAGTATTGTACTCTTGAGCTTTCCCTCCAAGCGTTTAGAAGGAACGCTGCTGTCATTTGCAAAAACTTGGTGACAGCTGGCGTCTATTGACAGCTGCAGTGAAAGGCCAGAGGAGATTGGGAGTCTCGGTGGGTGGAGGTGTTATTTGTGATTTAGGCTCAGTGCTGGCCATTGTCTCCAGAGTTACTCTTATTAGGCAGCCTGTGCTCTGTGTTCCCCCCACCCCGTTCTTCTCCCAGAGCCAAGAATAGCCAGACAGAGCAAAGCGGACTTTGCCCAACAGGCTGCTTACCTCTCTGGAAAGGAATGCCAAATGCGGGACCAAGAGCGGCATGGGCGGCGCGTGTGTTTGTGTATTTCAGCCTATGCCTCAGCCGCCGCTAAGCTGCCAACACACACACATACTACAAGTACTCCATCAGTGTCTAGCCCCTCGCCCCCGCTCCAAACCCCCATGCTGCTACATGTCTGCCACTGAGCTCTGACAGCCTGCACTTGAGCTGATACACGCCCTCTGTTGAATATCTATTGTTGGTCGCAAGCTGCACGGGCTCCACTGTGGGTGAAACATGGCACATGCACATGTGTAGTTCGAAAGCCTGCGCAATTCCAGTTTTCAGTTGTCGTCTCCGTGTGCTAGATATTAAAGTTGTGTTCCCATCATGTTTTGCATTAGTGTGGAGATGCATCTCACTGGCGTGCCTTTTGGAAGTGATTTGTTTGAGAAGTCGCCACCACTCGGAGAAATCAATAACCTTTTAGCCACTCAGATTAATGAGAGGCAAATGTGCCTTCTGTCTTCTCTTTTGCCCGCACACACTCAGAGGCAATTAAGCCAGGCCCCGGAAGAGTAAAAAAACGCTTTTGACTTGCATGATGGATGGATGGATGAGCAATTCACTTGAGGACGAACAATGTTACTGCAATACTCGAAGTGGTTTTCCTTGTCTGCCAATTTGATTTATGATTATTGTTTTTCACTGGCATATGTTGGATTTATAGTTGTTCATCTGCTTTGTCCACCACAGACCCACGCCACATATTTATTTGGGGGAATGTTCTCATATTATTTTGTGAGTTTATAACAGTAGCTGCTTGTTCATCATGGACCTGAAAACAGTAGAGTACAGTTCTTCAAGATGTGAGTAGTCGTTTGGCCAATAATTTGCTTTGATTTGAGAGCTAAAATTTTAGATGACAGTGATGTGTGTGTGTGTGTGTGTGTGTGTGCGTGTGTGTGTGTGTGTGGTAGCAGTGAACTCAACTCACTTCACAACAAGCAACTGTTTGGCATATTCATCAAAAAGAGACTTCAAGCTGTTTAATGCCACTCCCACTTCAGGTCTACTGGCAATCTAAGCATAAAACAAAGAGAATTTGTCTTTTTAAAACGACCACATAACTGCTTAAAGTCTGCTAGCTTCATGCTAGCACATCATGGGAAACACAATAGACGGGCTAACGATTAGCATCTATGTGGCGGTGTTATAACACTTTACACAGATATATTAACACAAACAGTGCAGAGACACATGTAGACAGACAATACAACAATACAATACTCATAGGCATATGGTTTTATCCTCTACCTAAAAGAACTAATATTAATGCAGCTCACTGAGTCACCGACACTAGTTGTGAAACTCTTCTTCGTTTGTGTTCGCATGACTGTGATATTATACTGCCTCCGGTGGCCAAGTCGCAAACACCAGAAGGCGTCGCAATGACGTAATCATGGCGAACACACTGTTTACATTCTTTTTAATTCTGTTGTTACTTAATGATTTTAAAAAGTACAATATTACAGAGTACTCTTTTCCTTATATTATCAGTGTTACAAACTTATCTCTGCTGTCATTCTTGTCATGACACCGACCGACCAATGAGCTCATTCATGATTTTACTCCTCCCGAATCCGCCCTTGCACCAAGTGAGCGCTCTGTCTCACCGCCGCTCTCTCCTCTCTCTCAGCTGATCGGCTCCATCATCGGCCGTCAGGGCACTAAGATCAACGAGATCAGGCAGGTGTCGGGGGCCCAGATCAAGATCGGCAGCCAACTGGACGGGACAAGTGACCGCCATGTCACCATCACAGGAACCCCAGTCAGCATCAACTTGGCCCAGTACCTCATTACCTCCTGGTAAGGGCCAGCATGTAATCGAATGAATCACAGGGTAAGCCTGGGGGAAATGCAACCCACTAAAAGGGTCAAAGGTCATGCTGTAGTCATAAGTGATAATGAGCTACGTCCTTCCATGACCGGTAATTGACCCCCAGGGAAAGAGCAAAAGCATTGCACCGTGCATTAGGTAAGAGCAGAATAAAATATTTAGAATTTAGCTCATACAGACACGTGACTGTGTCTTCCAGTTAGTCAGCGAATGACTGTGAATCCGGTCACATAGATTGTTCTGTACATTTATGACACCAAAACAAAACAAAAATTAAAAAAACAATAAAACACAACCTTACGATAAGCCGAAGAAAATCATATTCATAATGAAATAGTTTCCCCTAATAAAACATGAGATGCCAGATTACTTTAATGAAAATTAGATTTGTTTTTGTTTTTTGGGGCTGCAAGAAAACCCAAAAAATCTTTGGCACGTCAATAAAGGCCTTCCATAACACAGTGTGTGTGTGTGTGTGTGTGTGTGTGTGTGTGCGTGTGCGTACCAGGATAATAAATGCAATTTCTCAACCAACTAATGAACACTGATGGGGTGATGCTGGCACTCACACACGCTTCTCTTCCACTTTGATAGAGGGGGGGAATTTAAAGAAGTCCCTCCGCTTGAAATGCATGCAGAGAGCCAAATCTGCTTCGATCAACAGCCCGCCCACCCATATGTCTGGATATAATTCAAAACATAACAAATATTTTTAGAAAACATCTCTAATCTTCTGTTTTGTAAGTATATTTTGCTTCCAAGTACTCAGTCACCATCTTCAAACAATATTTTCCCTATATCATATAGAGTGACAATATTGTGTATAGTATTGTGTATTGCGTATGCACAATCCTTATTTTTTGCACCGCCATATCAGTAGCATTTTTAAAACTGATTTAGATAGATAGATAGATAGATAGATAGATAGATAGATAGATAGATAGATAGATAGATAGATAGATAGATAAACTGTATTTATGAATAATTTAATATGCTTTGGTTTTCTTAAAAAAAAATTTTTTTTAAAAGACACTAAACCTTTTAACAAAATTCCACCAGGAACTATTTAGTTGTAGTAGCTCTTTCTCGGTAAACTTACATTTCTTTTGTTTTTCATCTCTAAATCTAATAATACACATATTGAACTACTCAAAATGTGTATTGACTCATCTCAGGCAACTTTATTTTTTTTATGTCAATGTTTTGTTGTACTGAAACTCCTCATTTGAGTAACAGGACTGAAAGTAACAGAAGTGAGTTTTTAGCATAGAATTAGGAAACACGAAGTATACCCACATGACATATGTGTTAATAGTGTGTTGACACTAAGCACATAACAGTGATTCAACAAAAATTTATATTTTAAAAATAAGCACCATCAAAAGCATAATTTAGATAACAGGACTGTGCTCAACTACAGTGGTGTATGATTTTTGAATGTGGGAGAAAACCCAAATCAAACCCTCGCAAGCACAGGGAAAACATGTAAATTCCACACAGAGGTCTAAACTGAAATTCCAAGCCAGAACCAAAGAGGCAGACAAACTAAATTTTGCACTATCCTGCAACAAACAAATAAGCTAATTTGACCTTTGTATCAGTTTGACTTCTGGAGCCCTCGCACGTTTTTCATGACTATCAGTTTGGCGCAAGAGAATAATCCGCTAATCTTCATTCCCCGTCCTTGTCTCCATGTCTCACAGTTTAGAAACGGCCAAATCCACAGCCCAGGCTTCCACCATGACGACTCCCGTTGACCTCAACATGGCCTTCACCCAGCCCGCGTCCCCAGCTGCCTCCCCCGCTCCCACCCTGGCCACCGTGGGCGCCTTGACCTCGGCTCACATGCTGGGCACCCCATACGGCGCCGTGCCCCTCTCCGGCCTGCTGGGGATGAAGTCGGTCCCCTTTCTGACTCTGTCCAGCCCCAGCCCGGCCGTGGCTGTTACCGCGGCGCCGTCCCACACTACTCTGGCGGCCTACACGGCCAAAATATCCTCGGCCAACTGCATCAAAAAGCCAGAGAGACAGAAGTTTGCTCCCTACTGATGAAGCCTCCGCGCTGCTGCACCCGGGAAGCCGGTCGGAGGACATATGTTCAGTGTTCTTCCTGCAAACGCCTGATGTAGCCATAACCCTCGGCAGACGTGCCCTTGACTTGGATTCTGCAATGCACCAACAGAGAAGAGACCAACGGAGTAAAACTTTCCAAAATCATTTACAGATATAAATCAAATGTGAGTTTCACGTCAATTGGTGGGCTGCCGTCATCGTCACGTCACTGTTATTGATCTTTGAAAACATGTAAAAGGGCTTGAAGCTCACCGGAGAGACACATGTTTAAACACGTTTTTTACATGTGTGTCTCACGTTGGAGGTCAGCCATAAGTATTTATCCTTCAATAATTTGTAAATTATACTCAAATGACAAAATGCGCTACTGTATGATGCTTTTATACAATGTCTATGTTTGCCTCTGGAAGTTTTTAAGAAAATTTGTAAATGTCTGGGGGGATTTAGTTTTTATGGTACTGTACTTGACTGTTCAGTGTTACGTTCATTTTGTTGGATTTTATTTTGATTGTGCACTCGTTTAATCTTTATTTATTAGCATTGTTTCATGTATTAAAAGTGTTTTTTTTCCTGACGTGTTTTGTGTCTTTTAACTCGCCTTCATGGACAGTTCTATGCTGCCTGAGGGGATCGTTCCAAAATTGGAGCACATTTTCTTTCAGCCTATGAAATGTCAAATAATCAATGCAAAAAAGAAAGAAATACACTTGTATGAATTATACTTGCCCTGAGACAAGACGTAAACTGTACCTTTATATTATTTAAAATACCGAAGTTTTTGATCATCACCTAAAATTGCCTTTTTTCCCTCCCGCTTGATGACAAACTTTTCGATCAAATATAACATAAAATACATTTTAGATGAGCTTTTATCGGTAGGATTTTGTTGATATGTCATCTTTGTGATTGTTAATAGATTTTGTTTCATCACAGACATTTTACATTGGAGTAATTATGATTGAAGTTGCGTCCCTCAACCCTATGACTAAAACCTTTTCAGACATTTAGAGGAAGAGAAAAAAAAAGCCAACTACATGACTCAGCAGAAATGACATCATCAAGCTAATTGCTCTGGCCATGGCTAGCCCTAAGGTAAGTAATTGTTTCTGTTTTTCCAAATTTAAAAAAAAAAACGTTTTCATCCATAATGGACTGTCACTCAAACACTTGTCATCAAAATAATCAATATTTTGCTTTTCTATATAGTTATATATTGTTATATAGTTAAGTTTTTTCTTGACTAGTAAGCATATCAGCCAAAACAGCTAGCTTGTACCCGAGGAGAAAGTCAAAACATTTGCATTGATTTGCAACACTGTTACTGTAAATAAGGCAAGGCAGTTTTATTTCTATAGCACATTTCATACAGAAGGTAACGCAATGTGCTTAATATGATTAAAAACATTTACAAACAAAGAGCAAAGTAAATTTTAAAACAAATTACAGAAAATAAAAGACACCTTACTAAAATTACTAAAAGGATGTATAGTGCAAGAAAAATATTTGAAAACAGAGATATATACATATATTTATAAATCAATCATCTAATAATGTACCTGAGATAAATAACTGGGTGTGGTGGAGGAAACATTCCCGTCAAAGGCAATGTTTGTATATTAAAAATAAAGCATAATATTCTAATTTCCATCCATCCATCCATTTTCTGAGCCGCTTCTCCTCACTCGGGTCGCGGGCGTGCTGGAACCTATCCCAGCTGTCATCGGGCAGGAGGCGGGGTACACCCTGAACTGGTTGCCAGCCAATCGCAGGGCACATAGAAACTAACAACCATTCGCACTCACAGTCATGCTTACGGGCAATTTAGAGTCTCCAATTAATGCATGTTTTTGGGATGTGGGAGGAAACCCGGAGTGCCTGGAGAAAACCCACGCAGGCACAGGGAGAACATGCAAACTCCACACAGGCGGGGACGGGGATTGAACCCCGCACCTCAGAACTGTGAGGCTGACGCTCTAACCAGTCGGCCACCGTGCCGCCAATATTCTAATTTCTCAAACAATTTTTACGAGATGTTTTTTTTGTCAATGTCAAAGCATGTTCTACTAATACAGAACATTTGAAAAATCTGACAAAAATTATTCCTACCTATGAATTTGAAAGGGTATTTCCAGCAAATACGATGTTTTGCTTTGAATGAAAAAACTAACATCTGTCTGTACCAGTAATGAAAACCTATTTTGATCCTACAAAAAGAGAAAAATACAGGAACACGAATACATTTATTCCCCCAAAAATACTGAAATATAAAGTGATTTTTAAACACACATCCAAACCCTAAACTCTTCACATTTAAATACAGAGAAAGAATCCAAATACTATACTAACGAGCACAAACATGTCAGGCCTAACTTTCAGTACTACAAATTGTATTGTTTTTATGCCTGCAACGTGAAAAAAAGAGAAAAGAAATTAAAAGCTCGGAATCACTTGGAGTTAAGCCGCACAGACATATCAAGCCTCAATTTCCAGTAACACTGAACAACTCTCAATTAAATCAGAACACTTTGATCATTGATGCACATTTCAATTCAAATAATGATTTTGTTTACTGAGTTCGGGTAGTTTCGGCAGGTGCATTGACACGTTCCTTTACGACCAAAACGTCCGTAAATGCTCGTCGTTGCCCCAAAATTCTCCATTCTCACATTCATTTGCTATTCGGAGTTCTGCTACCGCCTTCATTGTTTTGGTTGAACGTATTAGCATAAGACTTTGATTTTGAAGAGCTGCTTAATGTTAATAAAGCAACATATGAGACAAAACCGTTTTTAGCTGGCTTCTGGAAGGACAGAAAAGTACTGGTCCAACCATTCATTTTTCAAAACTCTCTGGTTTCTAAATTAACTTTCCTTTTGAACAGGCAATACAGCGTACCGCTTCTTCAGCCCGCAAATCTCTTCCGGTAAAACAAACTATTTGATTGGCTCATTCTGGTCACGTGATCACTAGAGCTACCGTAATACTGAATATAAACAGTCTGTCAAAGCCACCTACGTGAGAAATAAAAACGGCTGTGTGATGCCTGCCATTAGAATTGATAGGAATTAAGGTCTATTAAAAAAAATAAAATAAAAAATAAAAAATGCTTTAACACGTCGGCTGTTTTACCAGCCCGACTTTCCTGTCGTCATTAACCTTAGAAGGTTTTAAAAGTAACAAGCTAAATTTTAAAACATAAGGAGGAGAAAGTACAGATATTTGTGTTAAAAAGTAAGGAGTAAAAGTAAAAAGTCACCAGAAAAAATAAATACTCAAGTAAAATACAGATATCTGAAAAATCTATTTAAGTTCAGAAATGAAATACAAGTACTTTGTTACTTGGCAACTCTGGGAAATACTGAAGCAACATCAAGACCAGGAAGTTAAAGCTTGGGTGCAAATGGGTCTTCAAAATGGACAATGACCCAAAGCATGCTGCCAAAGTGGTTACAAAAAAAGGATCAAGTCAGTGTTTGGGTGTGACCATCGCAAAGCCCTGATCTCAATTGGATGGGAAATTTATGGGCAGATTTGAAAAGTCATGTGAAAGCAAGGTGGCCTACAAACTGTCAGGAGGAATGGCCAAAATTCTTGCAAACTATTGTGAGAAGCTTGTGGGAAGGATATCCAAAACCTTTGACCCATGTCATGCAGTTTAAAGGAAATGGTACAAAATACTATCCATCCATCCATTCATTTTCTGAGCCGCTTCTCCTCACGAGGTTCGCGGGCGTGCTGGAGCCTATCCCAGCTATCATCGGGCAGGAGGCGGGGTACACCCTGAACATGTTGCCAGCCAATTGCAGGGCACATCCAAACAAACAACCATTTGCACTCACATTCACACCTACAGGCAATTTAGAGACTCCAATTCATGCATGTTTTGGGGATGTGGGAGGAACCCGGAGTGCCCGGAGAAATTCCACGCAGGCATGGGGAGAACATGCAAACTCCACACAGCTGGGGTCGGGGATTGAACCCGGGTCCGCAGAACTGTGAGGCTGACGCTCTAACCAGGTTCACTCCATATATCATTGTACACTTAAATAATAGCATCAGCTTTTTGCACAATTGTCATAAAAATAAATAAATGTACCGGCATTACCAGATATCTAGCAACCCTTTATTGCTCAGTGACAGTTTTTTGTCAATGTCTTTATGTCTCAAAAGTGTTCTCTGTCAATTGACTGTCTGTTGTCGTACTAGAGCAGCTCCAACTACCGGAGACAAATACCTTGTGTGTGTTTTTTTTTTACATACTTGGCAAATAAAGATTATTCTGATTTTGATTCTGATCAGGCTTTTTTTGGTAATGATTTTGGATTCATACACCACCACAGTGGGTTTGAAATAAAACCAAAAAGATGCACTTGATGTATAGATTTTGATATTTGATTCTTAAAAGAATATGAATTACACTCATTTTATGCAGAGTACATCCATTTTCAGGCGCTCCAAAGTATTTGCACAGTGATAAATGCCTGTTATTTTTAATACTACTACTGCCGCCTACTGGTAAGGCCGTGCTACTTCTCTTAGCCGTGCAAAGACAAAGTGAGTGCCAGTTGGTGATGCTGATAAAAGATTGTCTTTATTGTTTGGTATTGTTAATGAATTCCATACCACAGCAGTTATGGGAGTAGGAAAACCACTTTTACAACCAAACACGGTCCGATCATGCTAACACCATATGTACAGGAAAGCACATTGAAAAGTGTATAAATTATTTATATGAGAGTCATAGTCAAGAACGGTGGGGACAGCCACAGTCTAATGAATTCCTCCTTTTTCAAACACTGATTATAGATAGTTATCCATTACATTGATCTCTGGAGTACATGTATATACACAAAACAACAATAAATCTTTTCAGGGGGTGTCTGCAATAATTCTCAAAAATATCTCACAATACAGCTGTATGTACAGTGACATAATTTACACTGGAAAACTGTATTTGTTCCTATAGTTTGAGTATCAACTCATTCTGCAGTTTTCCTCCACAGTAGATACTCACGTGTTGTTTATATCTACCCTCAGGCTCATTTCCAAAGTACAGCAACACGTGCAGTATGAGGGCCCTTTGTAATAAGCTCACGCCACTGATGATCTCACATACAAAAATAGATGTTGTCCAGTTAGCTGGAAATGTGATGTACAGTTATACGAAGCCTGCTGAATAAAACACCAAGGGATTTAAAAATAAATAAAATAAAGTGAAATATTATCCCCTTCCTACCATTGAAACGAACAACGCTTGTTCTCGGCCCTTCAGTTTGAAACTTTTGATTGATTTTCACATAAGCAGAGCCGCAGGTAGGGTTAGGAAATATCAGCGCTACAATCCAAAGTACAACCTGAAACCAAAGCAATAAAAATAAATAAATAAATAAAAAACCACCACTAAAGCGGGTCTATTTTTCCTGGAGGGAGTGAGCACAAAGAAGAGCTTACAGTCCAGATGGGAGGTCAAACTGTATGTGACTGCACTTAAGGCAAGTAGGCGATTCCAACACTTTCTGAGTGGGTCAGGGGGGCTTGACAGTGTCATCGACTAGGTTTAGCCCTCACTGCTTAACAGGATATGATACAATATAGGCGAGGGGGGAGAATAGAAAGATAGAGTGTGAGACAAAGAATGAGAGAGAGACAGAGAGAGAGAAAGAGGTGTGAAGTGGAGAGTTCTTGCAGTCTTCATTCACACAGAGCATGTGACATGACAGTTTTGGGAGTGATTCATTCCAGACAGCCTGTCACCCCGCAGCTATTCCTCTCCACCTTTTGGATTAGGTCCTCAACAAAGACTCAAATTAAAGCGCTTGAACAAAAAAAATTAAAATGATCATTGACGAGGTCTGCAAATTAAAGTTTTCTGTACAAGTAGATCATCTGAATACATTCACGTGGGTTTCCATACGCATGGTACGGATGGTACGAAAAGCCAGTCCCTTGAGATGCCGGTCCAACCTTCACAACCTGCCCAATGTCTGTAACGCGTAAAAGTGTCATTTGACATGAGTCACTATTAAGGAGCACTTAACAGTGTAATGGACATATGAAGCCTTTGAAAACACTATCATGTAGCAAATTTATCAAAATAAGAATTCCTGTATATGAAGCATCGAAAGCCGCAAAGTCACTTGACTGTGAATAACCACCACCTGACGCTGCGTTGTGAGTTCATCCTGCACAGGCGTGATCATGGTCGCTAGACTTCACAAAACGCTTGTCGTATTATTCTCAAATGGAAAACATGCTCACAGACAAGTTGTACAACTGTGTACAAACAAGATCTTTTTTCTGTCCTTATTTCTTTCTTTGTTTTCTTTTTTTTTTGTAGCAAGGCGGCCTCGCCCTGGGGTCGCTCCTTTCCTCACCCTCATGTGCACTGAATTAAAAACTCAGCAAGGAACACTCTCTCCATGGCGGACTTTTTTTTTTAATGCTAATTTCACTCAGTGCACATGAAGGGAAGAATAAGTTTTTTGATCACTGCGCCTCCTCATGCTCCTCACTGATGCACTGCTCCCAGGCGTGCTTGCCCTGCTCGTCCCGGTGGCCGTGGGGGGAGTGGAAGATCCTGCGGGGCAGCGGAATGGGCTGAGGCTGCAGATCCTCTTCTGGGATGCAGCCCTCCCTCAGGTAAGGTTTCGGCGGGATGGCCGGCAGCTGAGGCCTGCGATAGGGAATGTGATGAGGCCCGTGGGTGGGTGGGTGATGGTGAGGTGGCGGCCCGTGGGAGTGGCTGTCCAGCCCCGAGTGAGCGTGAGTGTGCGTGTGCGGGTGGGAGTGAGGGTGCGAGGCGGGGCTGCGGTAGTGGAAAGGGCGGACCGGGTCGACCGAGTCCATTTCCGGCGTGCCGTAGTGAATGTGCAGGTAGGAAGAGGCCAGGTACTCGTCGGGAGGTGACCACAGGTGGCTGGGGAGGGGCTCCAAGGCATCGTTCCGGATGGGGCCCGGATCGGGATACTGGCCGCTGAAGTTGCTCTCGCTCAAGGAGGAAACGCCGCTGCTGGCGCTGCCGGACAGGGTGGAGTTGCTGCCACCTAATGCTGACTGAGGGCTGGTGGGGGAGCCGGGAATCGGGTGGAGGGGAGACTGGCGGGACAGACGCAAACAGAAGATGTTAAAGATGTTTTGATAACAACTCAACCTTGGACATCCAACACAACTTCATCATTTTGACAAACATTGACTTCAGAGGTCTATTGATTAGGACTTTACTGCTGGAGATAAAAAACGTGTTTTGTGTGTGTGTTTTTTAACACTTGACTCTTAGTGAAGACAATGTGTGGGAGATGACAAATGGGCATCTGTTGAATGTGTGAAAAGCAAGGTGATGAAGAAAGTGGATATAAAAAGCAACTCTTTTGTCACACAAACCATGTCAGAGCTTTTGCCTTTTTCAAAATCCCTGTAAAGTGAAAAGAAATATTTTCTAAATTTGACGCACCACAGAGAAGTTCACAATCCTGCTAAATTTGAATGAAAGAAAAAAAAATCGCAGTATATAAAATGCCGATTTCAACTGTCAATCAAATAGCACTGCTAAAACCTGACAAATCGAAGCTACTTCATCCAGTAACTGTCTTCTTACATTGCATCCTTACGTCCTGACTTTGTGTTGTGTATTTCTTGGTCTTATCACAAAAGCATGGTATATTCACTGCATTAATTACCACATCCAGGTGGATCTTAGGCTATGTTCACACTGCAGCTTAATTCCAATTTTTTTTGCCCAATGAGACATGTATCAGATTTTTTTCCATGTCAATGTGAACAGTATGAATAAAATTTTTTTTTTTATCCAACCCAGGCGTCTTTCATATGTGGATGTAGGTCAGATATGTATCCGATGCGAATGCCGTATGGACACACGTGCTCTTATCTGACCCATATGTCATCAAATGACAACAAATGTTACAATTGTTTGAAAAAACAGACACACAATAAAAGCAACAGCGGACAAAGGAGCAGAATACAGTCAATGGTGAAAAGAAGATGCTTTAGAAGTTCTAAATATAAGAAAATGTTGGCTTTGATTGTACAAAATCCTTGAAATTGCCAACAAAAAAGCAAACAACAAACAAAAAATCTAAATTGGATCGTGCACCGCAGTGTGAACGTAGCCTGAATATGCGAACGTTCCTCCCATTTTTGTACCTTTCGAAGTGAGCGCACAGGCAGAGCGGGTGGAGGGTCGCTGTTCTGGGGATTAAATGCGTCACAGTGCATCAGGAAGTGTCCTAGAAAAAATAAAATAAATAAAAAAACAAACAAAGATGAGAAAACAAAACTTTATGAAAATGCAACCATCTTTAATTTCTATTTCAGGTGAATGTAAGCCAAGCATCTGCCCCAATTAAGGAGCTGGCGACTGCACATAAACCCGTCCGCTCTATCATAAAAAACATGATCGTGCACAATGTGCTGTAAATGGGACATGTACCTGGTGGAAAGGATCTGGGAGGAACGGGGGGCATAATTACACCTCCAGAAGAAGTTGGCATGTAGGACACCTGTTCCCTGTTCTCTCCCTCCAGGTTCCAGCTGCTGGGAGCGTTAGGAAACACTGCCAGCGAGATAAAAGTGTCACGATGCTTGCAAAAAACACATGCATCCAATATTTCACCGGGTTTGCGTGGCACCTTTCTCTGGCAGCGTCATGTGAGGATCTGTACATGGCTTGCAGGGGCTAACTTGTTGCAGCAAGGCACGCTGCATGTGGTTATTCTGTACAAGAGGACAAATACAATGTCAGAGGCTGTGCTGTTGTCTAAAACGATCAAGAAACGGCAGTCCCTGTCTTACACAACATTACTTCCTACCTGTCCAATTTCCGCCATGTTGTAGTACATGGTGTTGTTGGCCCTCTCACGATGAGATGGCAGCAGAATCATCACTTCCCTGTTGTGTTTCGCCTTGTCAGGCAAGGACGGCGAGCCTGCGAAGGGAAGAATCAATAATAATAACATGTAAATGTAAATTGTATACGCCACCAGCCATTCCACTGAATCAGTGCCATTTGTGTCGCTGGGAAATAAAATGCAGAAATGCACAATAAAATTAACTAACTAGAATTACACGTTATCATAAAATATAAAAACGTAAATCCTTTACCAATGTTATATGTTTACATATTTGTGTTACTCCTTACCCAAACTATACTTTTTAAATTTCTTTACAAAACAATTTAATTTAAATTCACACTTTTCACCCAGTCCTGTTACCCAAACACAATACCCGCTCTGAAAAATGTCACATAGTCAACAGGAAGTTGCGTCATTCAGATATTCTTCAGACAAGGGGAATGCCCAAAGTAAATTCAATATTTTGTCTGTACACTGTATTTGATATGTCAACTATAACTGCGGCGTAGAATTTCTGCACTCTCCAGTAACTTAAATTATAAATATTTTTATGTTATTTATTTCTTCTTATTTTATATATCACTGTAATGTGTTTAATGTCAACATGCTATTAGTATAAATGTCATGCAGCTATATTTCTTGTATTGCTTTTAGTCCTGAATCTGAAAAATCTTTTTAGTAGTTCAATATGTGTAGTATCAGATTTAGAGTTGGGGGGGGGGGGGGTACAGTATATATATATATATATATATATATATATATATATATGCATAAAGTATTGTTGTAATAATTTGTCTAATTTGTCTAATAATGTGTCTCTGTAGTGAAAATGTCATACAAGACATACACAAAATTTGCACAAAAACCAATGGTTTACAACCATGTTACATACCTCTGGCACTCGAGGGAGCAGAGTTTATAATTTGGGAGGAGTTGGAACGTATAGAGCTCAGGCTGGAGGACGAGGGGCTCGGCTGAAAAAGCAAAATAAATTCATGAAGCATGAAGGAGGAAGTCTTTCAGCATGTAATGTCTGAACTGTGAATATGCAGGGGTTCACTGTACTTTTGTATTTCAAACTTTCACACAATAAATAAAATGCATTAATGGGCATTAAAATGGAGTACAGGGAGGAACATGAACAGTATTTGCACATCATTATATTAGGCTTGCAAAAAATGAAACTGTGTTCCAGTCCCTTGTTGTATTTCAAGCCTTACCTGCATGTGTATGGCCTCCTCAGGGTGCTCCCCCATCAGACCGTCCGTCATTATGGCCAGGTTTCCCGCCCCCGCCTCGCTCGAAGTGTGAGAGGACAGCGAGGACGACGAGTGACGGATCGAACCCTGCAGGTTCAGAGGGCTGCGGGAAAATCTTCGGTAAGAGTCAACATTGGAATGAACGCTCATCTAAAGGACATTCTATTGTATCTGTCAATAAAGGTAAACCGTGGTGAAATCTTCTGTTTAATATTAAATATTCAGTTTTAAGGGTGCCACTTTGTGCAGAGTTAATGGAATTTTCCCCAAATCCTTAATACAAATCCCTAGAGAGACTGCAGGTGAGGTGCGAATTGGGGGACTGACCTGTGTCTGTGTATGAGCCGCAGACTCTCAGGGCTCATGTGGCTGTGGGACAAGAGCATTCCTCTGGGAGAGCTGACCCCAGAGAAGCTTGCAGGGCCAAAGCGGTCCACGCCGGGCAAACCCTGCTGAGTCCCAAAAATATACTACGCTGAATATTTACACTGCTCGCAGGTTAACAGTGGGAAAAGTGTTTTTAATTTATTTTCTTTTTTTTTTGTGTAAATAATCTGCCCTGTGAAGACAATATTGTATGTAGGTAGCCGGAACTCACGTGGTGCAAACCGGTCCTCATCATGTGGAACTGATCCACCAGTTTTTTGTGCAGGGGCCGCATCTCTGGATGGACCAGCTTCTCGTGAACAGCCAGACCCACACCGAGAATGTGTACCTGAAGCAAAAAATCAAGAAATGCTGAAAATTTATTTAAATCAATTTGCATTCATCATTTCCACACACTGACTAGAAATATTACAGAATAGAATGTAATTAAAGATCTGTCTATCCATTTTCAATACAGTTTACAGGTGACATGGTAGAAAACATAAAGCAATGTGCTACACTTGATTTCTATACATTTATGCAAGTATTTATCTTTTTAAATAATCACTTCTATAACATTCCTCGGAAATCACCACGTCCCATCACTGGTCAGCTATTTTTACAACAGGCCTTCGGGCTACTCAGGTGGTCCTTGGGGGGCACCTTGGTGACTTCTGTATGTGTGTGTGTGTGTGTGTGTGTGTGTGTGTGTGTGTATATATATATATATATATATATATATATATATATATATATATATATATATATAAAAAATATATATATATAGCGTCTGCCTCACAGTTCTGAGGACAATTCCCGGCCCCGCCTGTGTGGAGTTTGCAATGTTCTCCCCATGCCTGCATGGGTTTTCTCCGGACACTCCGGTTTCCTCCCACATCCCAAAAACATGCATGGTAGGTTAATTGAAGACTCTAAATTGCCCATAGGTGTGAATGTGAGTGCGGATGGTTGTTTGTTTTTATGTGCCCTGCGATTGGCTGGCAACCAGTTCAGGGTGTACCCCGCCTCCTGCCCGATGATAGCTGGGATAGGCTCCGGCGACCCTAGTGAGGAGAAGCGGCTCAGAAAATGAATGGACGGATGGATGCAATGAACACACCATAACAATAAGTTCAGGATGACAAAAAAATACACATTTACAGCTTATAGAATATAAAGTAGGCGGCACGTTGACGACTGGTTACAGCGTCAGCCACACAGTTCTGAGGACCCGGGTTCAATCCCCGGCCCTGCCTGTGTGGAGTTTGCATGTTCTCCCCGTGCCTGCGTGGGTTTTCTCCGGGCACTCCGGTTTCCTCCCACATCCCAAAAACATGCATTAATTGGAGACTCGTAGGTGTGACCGTGAGTGCAAATGGTTGTTTGTTTGTATGTGCCCTGCGATTGGCTGGCAACCAGTTCAGGGTGTACCCCGCCTCCTGCCCGATGACAGCTGGGATAGGCTCCAGAGCGCCCGCGACCCTAGTGAGGAGAAGTGGCTCAGAAAATGGATGGATGGATGGACAATATAACGTGTTCCATAGAACACACTTTACTAAGTACACTATGCATAAAATGGGCTTCTCTTCATCTAACGCACGCAATGCACTAAAAATACCCCAGACACCTATTTTCATGCTTTATTGGAATGCACACCAATTCAATGCTTTTGGACTTCGGTTATGCAGAAACATAAAAGGGAAATTGTAGTACAGATTTTAACAAGAATTATGGAAGTTGACACACATGAATTGCTTTCGCGGGCCACATAAAATGATGTGGCAGGCCAGATCTGGCCCACGGGCCTTGAGTTTGACACCTGTGCTCTAATCCAATATAAGAAAAATTTATTTTAAAAAATCTGCCTTAACGAAGATAATAATTACAGTGAACCCCCTATTTACAGGAGATAGGGACCGGGCTAACGAAAACCTGCAAGTAATTGACCCTTCCAAAAGATTTATAATGTGCTGTAATTGCCTATAGATGCCACAAGATGGTGGAAAAGGACTACTTTTTTCTAAATGAAGCTCCTCAACTCACAACCAGATGGCGTTAAAACAATACTTTGGTTATTGCTTTGAACTTAGCACAAAAACAGTGAGTTTTTGTTTTTTTTTAGCAATTAATGGAGGATAACTTAAACCAAAAATTTATTATGATTACGCTTAATGTCGTGGCAGGTGCAAGAAAGCAATTTGCATTCTATCTCTGAACTATCCAATGGGAGCTCCGTCTGACCTGCTCCTGCATCAGGTCCTTGAGGTGCGTGATCCTCTCCGCGTCCTCCGGGTGACTGCTGATGTAGTCCTTGTCGAAAAACGCCTGTTGAAGAGGTGTCGAACGAACAAGATAACGTCACGCTCCGACTACATTCAAAGCCACGATTCGGTGGGCTACCTCTTGGTATCTGGCGATGCCTCCGTTCACCGCGGCGTCGATGATCCCATTGAGGCACATGCTGAGCGGGTTGATGTTGCCGTGATGCTGTCTGTGTTGGTACTGGCTGATCAGAGTCCGCAACTCCTGGGTTTTATTCTCCACCACGTAAATGGCATTCTCCAGAGGGCTCACCTCCACCTGGAAGTAGGATAGATTTAGTGGATTGAAAGGGAGGAGAAGCTATGTGCGTAAAAAAAAAGAGCTGACTCAAAACTACAACCTTAACAAAGATAAAAATGATCCTTTCTGATTGACTACTGCAGTGATTCCCAAGGGCTCCCTCTAGTGGTACTCAGTGCGTGTGGTATTCTTAGCAATGAGTGTACTGAATTTCTTAGCAATGACTGCATGCAACCATTCCATCTCAAACGCCATCTTGCAACCAAACACACAACACTGAAGGACATCCATCCATCCATCCATTTTCCAAGCCGCTTATCCTCACAAGGGTCGCGGGAGTACTGGAGCCTATCCCAGCTATCTTCGGGCAGGAGGCGGGGTACATCCTGAACTGGTTGCCAGCCAATTGCAGGGCACACAGAAACAAACAACCATTCGCACTCACATTCACACCTAGGGGCAATTTAGAGACTTCAATTAACCTACCATGCATGTTTTTCGGATGTGGGAGGAAACCGGAGAAAACCCCTGCCTGTGTGGGAGAAAACCCACACAGCCAGGGGGAGAACATGCAAACTCCACACAGGCGGGGCCGGGGATTGAACCCCGGTCCTCAGAACTGTGAGGCAGATGCTCTAACCAGTCGTTCACCCTTAAAACATACCGTTTTATTTAACTTTCATTTAAAAAACATTCAATAACTGTTTGTGTTGAATCATTTACTTAAGTTCCAATTGTTACTTCACTTTTTATGTGCGATACATTTTAATTGAATTCAGGCACATATTTTGTATTTTCATATATTGAAGTGCAGTGTTAATTTTCAAACATTTCATAATGTTACAGTGGCTTAAACATGTTTTTTTTTTTTAATCCAAGACATTACGCTTTCGTTTTCACTTTTAATGTCCAGTCCATTTTACTTTTAAAATAGTACAATACCTATTTTTAAGTCAACTCAATTTCATTTACAGAGCACTTTAAAAAGAACCACAGCTGAAACTAAGTGTTGTGGATAAATAAATATCAAAGAATAATGTGTTGAAAGCAAAGGAATAAAAATGAATCGTTAAAATAGAATCGTTAAAATGAACTTTAAACTTCATAGGCAGGCTGTGGATGGACGCCAGAATACTTTCGGAGGTATGCGTTCCCTTTGACGGATTTCAGTTAACAGGCGAGCGCATACATTTTAAATACAGTTCAGTTGAATTTAACATTTATGTAGAATGTATTTCTGTTTTCCCTTGTAGTTACATTTTTAGAACTGTTTATTTTCAAACATTTATTTTGATACAATTTTTATAAAAATTTTATGTGTGATAAATTTTTATTGAATCATTATTTGAGTAGTTTTTTTTTATTATTTTGCGATATTTAAACACAATGTTAACATTTAAACTGTGCATAATGCTACATTAGTTTACAATAATATTGAAAACACTTGTTAGGACTATAAAATGCACCTCGTTCATGACGAACACTCGGGCCTACTACACTACTATATTTTTATGTCGTCATGTTGGTGATACTTGGAGAATTAAGTATTTTTGAGGTAGTATGTGGTGTAAAACCTTTGAGACTCACTGGACTAAGGCGTGTGTTCATTATTGTATTACAATACTTGTACTGCCTAATAGCAGCAAGAATTTCCGCCTCTCCTGAAGCTAAATAAGTTACAAAAATATTAGATATGTACACATCTCAATTGAACTAAATAGCTCTCTCTTTGGGTAAAAGCATTTTTGATACAACTCCTGCATTGGATTGTGCAGGTCAAAGTTGAAGAGCGAAACACAGCCAAATGATGATTGAAGATTCTCCAGAAAATGTCAAGAATATGCGGCATGCAACGCATTCCTCACCACTTCTCTCCTTTCCACCTCGGCCCAGCGGGAGATGCCCGGGAGAGGGCGGGAGAGGATCAGGGTGGTTCTCTCGATCCACAGGCTCTGTGGAACAAGCAGAAAACACAGATTTGTCCTGCATTATCTACACCAGGCGTTAACATGGGGCTCAGTGGGTAAGAGTGGGGGCAAAACGGGTAGCAGTCGTGCAGAGCACCGTGTCGGTGATGAGCTGAAGTGATGAGCTGAAGTGAAAAGCTCTCAGTTTGACATTTAGGTCACTGTGTCACCCCTGTGTCACGTAGTGCTCCTTGAAAAAATTGCAGCTTTCTGAACTCTGAGGTAGGAAAGAGTGAAAAAAAATCTCTTCCATCCAAATTGAATCAACACTTGAATGCTAACAGTTTGTCAATGTCCTTTCCTTTCGTCAATTTTTCTTGCTCTCATTTTGATAATGGATGCTGATTAAATATGGCTTCCATTACTACTGACTGTAGCTCCTTTTTGCCTTTTCGTCCTAAGCTCCTGTTGTCATAATTTCCCACTTCATCTCTACTCAACATGCTTTACACGTATTCAAATGCTGGGCATAAATGAGTACAGTACAGCTTGCGATACAAGTGACCCGAATTGTGAAATTTGCAGCAGTTTGGCAGATACTTAACAATTTGTCTTTATTGCCACCCCCATTCGAAGTTTACTGAAAAACTAAACGTAAAATTAACAGAAATACACTTTGTGCATTTAACAAAACAAGCACATAGCTACACCGTAGGAAAGTTAACAAATGTTAACAAACAATGCAAAACACCATAGACAGGCTAACGAAGACTATGTGTCGGTGTTATAACCCTTTAAAGAACAGCTGTTTGAACACAAACAGTGGAGAAACAGATGTGGACAGGTAATATAACAATACTCACAGGAATATATTCTTGGTCCTCTGTGAAGAGTGACTAATACATATTAATGCTGAGTTGTGACTCTCGTCCGTCTCCATCAATATCCGTATACATTATATTGCCTCCAGGTGACCATGGCACGCACACCGGAAGGAGCAGCACAATTTCATTGAATTGAAATTTTACATTTTAGTGAAATGAATATGTCATAACTATGTCTTTTCAAGTACAATGTTATAGAGTGATATTTTGCTTGTTAAAAACACATTAGAGAAATGTATGTTTGGGGAGGCTGGAACGGATAATAATTGGCTTTTCCATTCATTGCTGCCCACATTTGTTCCATTCAGAATCAATATTGTATGTAGTATTACCAAATGTAGATCTTTGATTGCAGTAGAGATTTGTCAATGTGCATACACAAAATGTAAGTTTACTCACAAATGCATTCATTGTTGCAAAGCACAGAACAAATACACGCCAGTGAACAACAACCATAAAAGTCTAATTATCATAAAAATTCTGAACTGAATTGTGATTGTATTCACGGAGAAAAGGAACTGTATTGTACTGTACTGATTTTTGCTGAGCACTGTATTTAGTCACGTTCAGGCAACTCAAGTTCTCCATTGTGACCACCAAGAGGGGCTCCTCCTACTTTTGCAGCGCCTCACTGGAATGAACCACAGCATTGTGCTTTTAAAGTGGTGCTACATCTTAAATTCAGACAACGACTGGCTCACCGTACCCTGAACTCGTTTTCGCGGTCCTTGGGGCCCTTGTGGAAAGGCCTGTCATAGTGGAAGCGGCTGACATTGTTTATGCGGTAGAAGCTCTTGATCCTCTCGGGCACGCGCTCCAGTTGAGGCACATCTGAGATGTCGGACACTGGAGTCACCGCATAGATCTGCAAATCTGCAAGCTGAGTGTCAAGGAACACACTGACAGGCACAAAAGAGAATAGAATAATTTTTTTTTAAAAACAGTACTTGTATTGATTTACTGTCCTATTTATAACCATTATACTGTATATGATGTAAATAATTTTACCCAAACCTTTCATTGACTGATGCAAATGAACTATTTAAAATGAAGAAAAATGATGTTTTTACAAGGAAAGCTATAGATTGCATGGTCATCATACATAGTAATAATACACAAGTGTACGAAAACCCCAATCTGTGTTAAGTGCGATTTTTGACGCACTCAACATGATTTTTGACACTCTTACTTCCTAGAAATTCATGATGCAGAAAACATTTGGTGTAATTAGACACAATAAATATAAATGTTGCAATTAAAAGTGCGCAACAAAAATATCTCAGGCAGATGCAAATAAATGCATTTCTATCCCTGTGGGATACAAATATAGAGTGGCTATAAAAAGACTACACACCGCTTTTCAAACGTCAGGTTAGTGTGATTAAAAAAAAGAGACCAGGATAAAGAATTTTAAAACTTTTTTTCATCTCATTTGAAATAATATGGTTGCACAAGTGTACGCACCCTCTTATTACTGGGGTATGGCTGTGTTCAGAATTACCCAACCACATTCAAACTCATGTCATATACTGTATGTGCTGCCCCCAATTTAACATGAGTTTGAAGGTCAGTGGTTATCGATCACATTCATGGAGGAAAAATAGTTGAAATTATTAATCTTAGTCTCATTTTTGATATCGCAAAAACCTGACATTTGAACACAGGTGTGTGGACTTTTTATATCCACTATAAATTTTAAGCACCGTGTGGAATGGTACTACTATTTCTCTTTTTGGTGCAGCAGTTATATCTTCTTATATATTAGAATTTTGCTCTTTTGACAGACATTAATGCTATGATTAACTATCTTACAGAAACACAAAAGAATAACATTTCATCAGCTGAGAAAAAAAACAAACAAACATAATTTTCGTGTGGGTGGGATACACTGAGCATCACTCTGCAGAATGGTGTCATCGGGTTGGTTGGGATGCTGCATGGCGATGGCTTGCGGAAATTCTCCCAGCATCCTTTGCTGGAAGTCCTCGAGCCGTTCGTAGTCATAGCCACGACAGACAAACTCTTTGTTCTGGAAAGAAGTGGAACGGGCGTCGCATTCACAAGAATGGCGAGTGAGGGAAGTGGGTCAACTTGAGGAAGAAGAGGAGCACCTTTAATGAGCTTAAAGTGAAACATTTACAAATGCAAAATGCTGTTCTTCTGTTGTTTCATTGTCTGGCACACTCTCTCGGTCTTCCCCAAGTGACTGTAAGTGACATCTTCTCATCCTGAGCACAGATGGAACCAGACTAAACTTACCCTGAGGAAGAAGGGAAACTTCCTGCCATAGAAGCCCATTCGAAAAAACTCGGGTTCGATCCGCTGCTGCTCGATAATGTTGTCATAGTACGCCGCCTCCATTTTCTGACATAGAATGACACGGGATGAAAATGGCTAAATGACACATTATCATTGGGAGAGCACAACCAGGAATCACATAGACTTGACTTACCCGTATCCAGCTGAGGCTCTGGTAATCGTATAACGTCTCATACTGGAAAGCCAGCTCCCGACACAGCGAGATGCCGTATTCCCAACACTGCAGGACCACATACGAGGAAATTATTTTGAACTTTCACTTTAAATTGGGACACAAAGCAAAAAAAAAATAAAAAAAATCATCATGCTAGCCATGAAAACAATGCATGGCAACCATATAATGTAGGTAACTAGACCTATTTACTTAGGAATGTGGTTGATATTTTACTGTATAAAGGTGGCCGCACAGTGGTGCATTGGTTAACGGCACTGCTGCCTGGTTGGTCAAGTCTTGCCATAATTTACTTCTCAGTTGCTCCAGGGGGATTTGGCCTCTAAAACAATTACATTTTGTGAATGAATGGAGAAATTCTCAGGAAGCAAATCACATTTGAACAGAAACATGACCTGCCGATGTATAAAATTAGACAACTGTTCTTTTGAGCTTGCAAATGACTGCAACTTTAGGTTAACAAGTTGGGGAAGGTTTGAGCTTTGTGCGGTGGAAAACTGACAGAAATGCACAACATAAAGTGCCAGAATTTAAAGAAGTCAAAAAGTTGTGCTATCGCAACATAGACACGTCCACCAATATCATTGACCACTAGTATAAGTGTATTAAGCGCTACAGGGTTTGCAAATGGCAACAACAGACATGTTAATATCCATCGAGTACGGTAATATCAAAACCATTTTGAAACTATTAATTTAGGTCTTTTGAAGGCATTATATGGTATACTAACGTAAATCAAAATTGTAAAGCTGGAGCTGGAAATGAATTTAAGAAAATTCATTATAAATATATTAATTCTATTGATTTTCATTGAGGAAGCGGTACAAAATGATAGTATTGAAGAGGACAATATCATCAGTAGCATCAATTTGAGGTTAAAAGTAGTGGAGACTGGGGTAAATAATTAATGGTCAATTACTGTGTATCCATTAGTGGCAGATTTTACTCAACGCAACTTTAATTGTAGAGTACTTAAAAAACAACCATGACTGAAACTAAGTGATGTCCACAAATAAAAATCCAACATAAGATGAAACAATTACACATAAAACAAATAAAAATGAAAGATTTTTTTATTATTACTATTCCAAGTTCAAGGACAAACAATAAAAATGGGTTTTAGGACCAGTTTTTAAAAATATGTAAATCTTTTGCGTACCACTCTGAATTTATTCAGGCAAAATGTGGGTGAGGTTCTGCGCTACTTGAGGCAGAAAGGAATTCCAGGTCGGATGTCGGCTCAACATCGCCTTACCTTGCCCTTGTTGAAGTAGTGGAGGATTTTACGACTCAGGTTCTCCTTGCGTTGCCACTCGCTCTGGCAGGGATAGTGGAGAAAATCCCTCAGTGGCCGGTCCTCCCAGTGGAGCAGCTCCCAGTACAGTAAGAGCGTGAATGCCGCCTCTGTCAGCAACCATTCACGGTTCAAGAACAAAGTGTCAGAAAACGTGTGCTGCTGTGATATCTGCCCTGTCATAATAACTACACATGTTGGACAGTTTGTACAGTCTGGCCACCGGAGCGTGCCGGGTCCCTTCCAGACATTCTGGGCCATATTTTTGTGAACAGATGTCAGAAGCCGCCTTAAGCGTAACAACTGTTTTTTGATGTATGAAAGAGCAACGTAACAAAGTTCCGTCTAATAGATGTAATTATATCTGCTCCACTCTGTGCCCTCTGCAGAAGTACTTTGTTACATACAGGATTCACTACATGGCACTTTTCTTTTGTTTTATTAGCACACAGCAGTTCACACCCAAAAATCCTGTGCCAGCAGTTTGAGGAATTATAAATTGTCTGTCAATGTCTATGCAATGTCTTACTCGCATCACAGCCTGTTAGTTCTCTAGTTTTATGAACGGAGGTAATTAAGAAATCACAGTCATATCATATAAAATCCTATTTTGCATCATTTATTGACACCCTTGTGTCAACTACATGATTCGATTTACTCACAACCTCTTCTTCCTTCCTGCTCACAATAATCAAATATAGCCCTGAGTCATATATCCCAAATGTTTACAATTAAAAAAACAAAAACTTTCTTGAAAGGGTTTCTGTGGCAACAAACTCAAACCAAAATTCCACTTTGTCTGCATAAACTGAGTGCAGGAGGTAGTGTTTCCGAGACCTGTGAAGTCTTCTGCTTGGAGATGCAAGTCACACAGCTTGTGGATGTAACGGATGTACATGTCTTCCTTGTTGACCTCCGATTTGTAGAAGTTCTGGGTTTGAGTGAAGAAAGATAATTTGAAATCATAATTCACGTGGGGACAAAGTAAGAATATTGAAATAAATTATGACGTCTCACCATAAGGTTGACAGAGCCGCCCATTTTCTTATTCTCGACTTCATCTCCTTTCATGCAGTCCCTACCCCCACCCCCCAAAAAAGTGATATTCATTAATTATACCAAACCGACTAATCGTCGGACAGAAGTGCTTAAAAATTTAAACAAACGTTCTTGTGGATTACCGCACAAAAAGTCCCACAGAGACACTCCTTTTATTTTTTTTGTGGTGCCTTAAGACACAAGTTTAATTCGTTACTCAAAACACGTATCTCAAGTCATCTTTTTCCATTAAAATGAATGGAAATGCCAATAATCAGTTCCAATCTTCCCCCCAAAAAGACAACAAAACTTGTCATAATGTGTATTTTAATGAGGAAAAGTAGCTCGCCATTAAATTGTACTTTATAAAAACATACAGTGATGGCATAATTAAAAAGAATGAAATTGTTTTTGTCACACTGCATCAATTAAATGGCTATTGTGCTGCTCTTTCTTGTCTGCCCACCTTGGCCACCAGGGGGCAGAACAGGACAGGCAGACGGATATACTGCTTATTGCGACGTCTCAGCTCTTCTCAGGTCGTCATATATTAGTCGTTCCTCACAGATGATAAAGAACATATGACTGTGAGCATTGTTCTATTGTCTGTGTGCATGCGTTGCTGCACTCTTTGTCTTCAATCCATTGCTTCAAGGGTTATAGCACCGGAACATAGATGCTATTTAGCATTAGCAGTAAGCTAGCGGTCACAAAGGCTAAGATATGTGTTGTTAAATACATGAGGTATAATTCTCTGTCTTTAATGTTTAGTTTAACAGTAACTTGAAGGCTCTTTTTTAAACTATGGCTATTTGCCAAAATCAAAGCACAAAAATCAACCGAATGAAAGCTCTAATTTTAAAAAAAACTCGTGAGCTGAGGCTCCACTGTATTTATTTAATGATATGATTTGAATCCCTCAAATTCAGTATAAATTCATGAGAGACGTCCATCCATCCATCCATTTTCCGAAACGCTTATCCTCACGCCTATCTCAGCTAACTTCGGGCGAAAGGCGGGTTACACCCTGAATTGGTCGCCAGCCAATCGCAGGGCACATCCAAACAAACAACCATTTGCACTCAAATTTAGAATGCAAATGGTTGGTCGCAATTTAGAGTCTTCAATTAACCTGGCACGCATGTTAGTTTACCTGTAGTCCAGCAGTCGTTCCACAAGCCTTGTGACTGATGTGACAAATGAGATGCCCGTCTCTCTCCAGGTCTCCTGCTCTATCTTCTCTAGTAGACTGAACAGAAACAAAAATCAGATGTTCTTCGTGAGGCTGCGAGCAGATCTAACTATTCTGTGGCAACTCTGTAACTTACCTAGGGTAAGGTCCAAACAACTGGGTCCTAAGGTGAAACAGGCAAAATATATTTATATATGGATATGTTTGTTCGATGACCTTTTAAATGGAAGTACATCATGAATGTCAGAAAGCAGGTTTGATACTCACAAAAGGCTGAAGAGCTCCCTGTGATTATCGTCGCCTTTGCCGTCCGACACCATGCTGTCCAGCTTATCCATCAGCTCTGCTTCCACCTACGCACAAAACAGGGGTGCAATCAGCCAAAATGTGTGGGTTGGCTACGAGAGGACAACGGCAACAACAAAATGTCACGGTGACCTGTTTGAAGTTTCCATTTTTCCTCTGCTCCCAGTCCATCATGTCATGGAAAATAGGAATCATTATGTTTCGAACTTCAGTCTGAGGGACCAGGGTGACTCCCAGAAAGGGGCCCATCATTCCTGGGATGAAGTGGGGTTTGTTGTCACCTAAATCGAAAAACCAAAGCCAACATATATCGTGATTTTGATCGTCATTGTGATAGAGTATGTTTTTATGATTGAATGATACACAGAATGAGTCAAACCTAATTTTTGCCACATACTAAACAGTTCATATGCCATCAGTACTCTCATATCTCCATACCTGCAGAAAAAGACAAGTAGAACACTGTTAACATTGATGTGTAAAAGTCAATATCCCCATAAGGTACATTTAAGACTTGCTTTCCCATTGCACCCCTAAAAAGTAGACATTTTCCATTGACCTTCATATTCATTGTATTAAGTTGACAATAAGCTGTTAGAAGAGCAAATTGGTCAAGCTACCACACTTTTTTGTGAGGTTGCTTTCAGGGTGGACAATGACATGGTGTACATTTTTGGCTAATGTCAGCTTTTCCATTTATTGGGCACATAGTGTAACTTCACTTAGCAACAGGATTTAGTTAGAAAGCTGACTGTGTACTGTTTAATAAATATATTTCGAAAGGTTTCTATACGAGTTGAAATTTCACAATGGCAGACTGGACATGTTAATCTTACAACATTCCGCCATACACATAATGTGATGAAAATTACAAAACACAAATGTAAATATTTACTCTGCAACCAACTAGCCACAGTTTCAACCTACATTGAAGAAAGACAAAATGTTGGTCATAATGTCCCTGAAAACATCAGAGGGTTTCTTAAAGAAGCAGTTGTCCCATAATGACAGGGTGGACAGCAATTTAAGTGTGGAAATCTTACGTATAATCATGTTAACAGAATACACATTATCAACATGACTTTTATGGTCAAATTACTCGATGTGGATACTAAAATGATTTAGTATCATTTAACCACTTACTGTACAGGCTATAGTTAGCGTAGCAGTGTGTGGAACATGACAAAATCTTGTACATCCAGCATGGAGAAAAAAAATTGATAAAATGAAAGAAAGATGGCGGCACGGTGGCCGACTGGTTAGAGCGTCCGCCTCACAGTTCTGAGGACCTGGGTTCAATCCCCGGCCCCGCCTGTGTGGAGTTTGCATGTTCTCCCCGTGCCTGCGTGGGTTTTCTCCGGGCACTCCGGTTTCCTCCCACATCCCAAAAACATGCATTAATTGGAGAGTCTAAATTGCCCGTAGGCATGACTGTGAGTGTGAATGGTTGTTTGTTTCTATGTGCACTGCGATTGGCTGGCAACCAGTTCAGGGTGTACCCCGCCTCCTGCCCGATGACAGCTGGGATAGGCTCCAGCACGCCCGCGACCCTAGTGAGGAGAAGCGGCTCAGAAAATGGATGGATGGATGAAAGAAAGATGTTTTAAAAGGCTCATAAATCATTGTATTGGTATGTGTACAAATGGTTGGCCACTCTAAATAAGACCTCCGAGTTTCATTACTCTGCATTTCTGAGTGATAAAGACAAGGACAGCAAAGGCAATTCATAGAGATCTTGACCTGTTTTCGAACGGAAAGCTTGCACACCACAACGTGGTAGTTACTTACTTGTCCAGAACTTTCTTTCTTTTGGCGGGACCGAGCGCCTCCAGCTGCAGACTGGGCTGATTGATGTACAGCACGGTGAGGCTGAAAAAGGAGTTCCATACCTAACGCACACGGAAATAAAGGTAAACAAAGACCACACACGCACGTCATGAAAATGCATCAGATGTTTTCGTGTATTTACACAAACACACCTTGAAATCGAAATCCACCTCGGAAAAGTTCTTGTGCAGCGCCGGAGAAAGAAGCTGCGTTGTCACAACTATGATGCTGCAGAAAACAAAGCAAGTGTGTCACTTTCATCTCCCCCAAAAAAAAGGTAGCAACCAAAAATAGATGACAGGGATGGCAGCACAAGTGTAACCTTCACAACAGGGTAATTTGAAGAAGAGTCTGATCTAAGGACAGCTTGTGTTCCCTAACCTTCAATGGGACAATGACTGCATGTCACAAAGGAAGAGGTTAGACTCACTGACTGGTTAGAAGTCTCATGACACTCCAATCTCGTGGGAAGATTGTCAGTTTCATCAGGTTGCGGAATACGCAGAAGATCTTGAGCAGGAACTCCTTGAAACAAATATATTTAACATGTCGTTTAGGGATGAGGCAAGCAAGTTTCAGGGGAAAACATCTCTCATCTATGAATCTCATTTTCCCACTTTGAGTTCCTCTTTGCTGTGGAAGTTGTTGAGTAGATGGTGAAAGTGGATCTCTGTCATCTGTCGGAGCAGAGAGAGAAGACAGGACACATACTCCCCCTAGAGGAGACAAAATTACACAGAGAAGGTTGGAAAGGTTAATGAAATGAATAAATAAATGGTTTTGTTCATACATCAGAATGGTTTATTGAGCCCACCGTTATCTCTGCCGTGCACTGGGGGCATCGTTGTCCTCGGGATGTCTCAACAGAGTGAGACTTGCTCATGATTGACAGGAGAGTCTGGAGCAACACGTCCAAGAGGCTCTCAACCATCATCTCCACTTCCTCCTGAACAGAAGATTCCTGAGAGGAGGCATGTTAGAGGGTCGCAATGCAATCGGAAAATACATCGCCAACACTACAGACAACCAAACGGGAAGACGATAGCTCAACTTGATTGAAAAGAATTTCCCTATCGTTTATGTGACAATGCACCATACCATTGAACTGCTTTTGATGATGGAAAAGATGCTGCTAAGGATGCCGGAACAGATGAGTAGCTCCCTCTGCTGGCGCAAGTGCAAGTGAATGTGATGCAAAACAACTGGAAGCAAAATGCTTCGCGACTCTGAGAAGAGATACCAGAGAAAAAGCGGACAGATGGATTTTAAAACGCTCTGTAGTGTAAGATTAGTCTCAAACACATTGATTACATTGGAATGTGATGATATCATTTTGTATCTTCACAGAGACATTCTCACCAGGGAAGAAGAAGAGGCGGCTTTCTACGGTACGCGCAATCGACTGCAGTTTGACAACGTCCATCGACTGGCCGATGTCAACGGTGCTGGGCATACTTCCGAGGGTGCCACGAACATATTCAGCCACCTCCTGAACCGTAAACATCTGCAGCAGCTCATCAAAGATATCAGGGAAGCTGTTCAACAGTGCTGCCTGGGAGTGGAACAAAAAAATAATGGACTCAGTGTTTAAAAACCTAACAGAAAACACATCAACGTCAAACATTCCTGTTACAAAACAGCCCAAGAGAAGTCCAGCTATTTATATTCCTAAAGAAGTTGTCTAAGACGTTAACACAAGATGGCAGTTTAGGCATACTCCGGTCTTTCTTGTCAAAACAGGATAACAGGTGCCAAAGGTAAACCTCAATGTCAAATCATGCCTGATAGTTGTGGGACCAACGCATAATGTTGTGACTTACTGAGACTGACGAAAGACCTGACGCAATACCACAGAGACATGCAGCGGATCACACCCCTCCAAGTTCAAGCCAAGAGAGGGGCAAAATAGGACGATACGCAGAATGAAATATAAAACAAGTACAAAAAAAATGAAATAAGAGACAAAAATTAATCAATGAAACATAAATGCAAACTGTGAATATGAACAAATGAAAATACAAACAAAGATAAATAAGACTTCCAAAGAGATGGTAACATGTGCAAGTAGACAAGGAAGACATTCCCCATTCAGACCTGAGTGAACACCAGGTTCTCTGAGCTGCGGCTGTCCAGACTCAGCACAAAGCGGATGGACTGAAAGAGCTCCTGGATGCTGGCTCGGAACTGCTCCTCCTCCA
This sequence comes from Phyllopteryx taeniolatus, assembly GCF_024500385.1. Taxonomy (NCBI): domain Eukaryota; kingdom Metazoa; phylum Chordata; class Actinopteri; order Syngnathiformes; family Syngnathidae; genus Phyllopteryx; species Phyllopteryx taeniolatus. Next base: position 4,823,596 of record NC_084502.1, read on the forward strand.
TCCCGCAGGTCGCCCGTGCATACAGAATACGGGACTGGACGATGAACTTGAACAGGTACTCCAGTGCCTGAGGGAGGGAGTGAGCAGTCGATGTTTCCCATTTAAAGATTTCAAACAAACATCTTGAAAAAATGCACATCCCTCATTTAACAACAACTAATCAACATCTTTGGAAATCACGCTGATGCACATTAGTGAGAGCCGTGGCTTTGGTCAGAGACTCAAGGTGGGGAGGGATTAGTGAAGTGAGACTGCAGTGAGAGGAAAAAAAACCTTTGGAATTTCTTACATTTTTACATAAATTGCTAATAAAAAATAGTATGATATTCATCTAAAGCACAACAATAAACAGTGTCTACTTATAGTAATACCACACAAAATTATATTTCATCATATTATATAAAGCATAATATGTGGTTGACTGGCGGCACGGTGGACGACTGGTTAGAGCGTCAGCCTCACAGTTCTGAGGACCCGGGTTCAATCCCCGGCCCCGCCTGTGTGGAGTTTGCATGTTCTCCCCGTGCCTGCGTGGGTTTTCTCCGGGCACTCTGGTTTCCTCCCACATCCCAAAAACATGCATTAATTGGAGACTCTAAATTGCCCGTAGGCATGACTGTGAGTGCGAATGGTTGTTTGTTTCTATGTGCCCTGCGATTGGCTGGCAACCAGTTCAGGGTGTACCCCGCCTCCTGCCCGATGACAGCTGGGATAGGCTCCAGCACGCCCGCGACCCTAGTGAGGAGAAGCGGCTCAGAAAATGGATGGATGGATGTGGTTGACTCTCCTTTGGCAGCAATAACCTCAACCAAAGGTTTCCTGTAGTTGCAGATAAGACGTGCGCAACAATCAGGATGAATTTTAGACAATTCCTCTACAAAATTGTTGCAGTTCATCAAGATTCCTGGGATGTCTGGTGTGAATTGCTCTCTTGATGTCATGTCACAGCATCTCCATCAGGTTTAGGTCAGGACTTTGACTGGGCCACTCCAGAAAATTTAATATCTTCCTCTGAAGCCATACTTTGTTAATTTACTTCTGTTTTGATTAATTGTCCTGTTGCAACACCCATCCTTTTTTTAGCTTCAACTGTTGGACAGATGGCCTCATATTCTTCTGCAAAATATTTTTATAAACACGCAAATTCCATTTTCCTTTGATAATAGCAAGCTGTCCAGGCCCTGAGGAAGCAAAGCGCCCATACCATGATGCTCCCTCCACCATGCTTCACAATTGGGATACGGTTTTGATGTTGTGTGCTGAGACATTTTCCTCCACAAATTGTATTGTGTGTTCCTCCCAAACAATTAAACTTTGGTTTCCTCTACCAACCAATATTTTGCCAGTAGTGCTATAGAACATCCAAGTGCTCTTTAGCAAACATCAAACGTGCAGCAATGTTTTTTTAAGACCGCAACGACTTCCTTCTTGGTGTTGTCCCATGAACCCCGTCCTTTTTTAATGTTTGACGTATGATAGATTTGTCAACAGAGATGTTGGCATGTGATTTTTGTAAGTCTTCAGCTAACACTCAAAGGTTATTTTTTACCTAACTGAGCATTCTGCCCTATGCTCTTGTAGCCATCTTTACAGGACGGCCACTACTTGGAAGAGAAGCAACAGTTCTGAACTTTCTCCATTTATAGACAGTTTTTTTTCTAACTGTGGACTGATGAACATCAGGACTTTTAGAGAGATTTTTGTAACCTTTTCCACCTTTATACACGTCAACAATGTTTAATTTTAGGTCTTCTGAGAGCTCTTTTGAGCAAGGCATGGTACACATCAGGCAATGCTTCTTGACAGGAGACAATTCTAACCGAGTGTGTCTTTTCTAGTGGCCAGAGAAGCTTTAAGACACATTTCCAATCTTGTGTCATTGATTGGACTCCAGGTTATCTTACACCCGACTTTGATTAGCGCTTGCAGAATACGTAGCCAAGAGGTTCATTTAATTTTTCTTCCCTGTTCTGTGAATGCTTACATCCTGTATTTTCAATAAAAAATATGAAACATAATTGTTTGTGCGATATTAGTTTAAGCATGTTTATTCTTGTGATCAAAACATATTTTATGACCAATTCATGCAGAAATGTAAGAAATTCCAAATTCTTAAAAAAACGTTTTCCTCTCACTTGTACGTTAAAATCTTGCTAGCATTTTCAACACTGCAAACTTCAACTAATTAAAAACATCAATCTATGGAAATGCTACACTGTGCACAAGTCAATATCTTGTTCCACGTTTGATCTTGGCGGTACGGTGGACGACTGGTTATAGCGTCAGCCTCACAGTTCTGAGGACCCGGGTTCAATCCCCGGCCCCGCCTGTGTGGAGTTTGCATGTTCTCCCCGTGCCTGCGTGGGTTTTCTCCGGGTACTCCGGTTTCCTCCCACATCCTAAAAAACATGCATGAATTGGAGACTCTAAATTGCCGTAGGCATGACTGTGAGTGTGAATGGTTGTTTGTTCCTATGTGCCCTGCGATTGGCTGGCAACCGATGACAGCTGGGATAAGCTCCAGCACGCCCGCGACCCTAGTGAGGAGAAGCGGCTCAGAAAATGGATGGATGGATGGACGTTTGATCTTTTCTCTCAGCAAACGCACTTCCTGAGGCATCATATTACCCCTTATCAAGCCATTTGCTGCTTCAATACTAATCAATTCAGGCCATGCCAGCCATAAAAGACTCTCTGTCCTTCTGAAAGTGAACCACATCAAGTATCGGATGCACAATCCTTTACCCTCATGGCTTCCTGGATGTGGTCTTGTCGGACGACCTCAGCCGAGCGGTCCATGTACCACTTCAGGCATCGAATAAGCTCCCTGTGTACACATTGTTTGAAATCATGCTGTCACCTTTGTTCAAATGAATGACTTATTACTTCTAACAAGAAATAGTAAATGTTTCTGTACTTGTATGCCAAAGCTCCAGCAAAGTGGTTTTGGATGTAAGAGTCCATTACAGGGCGGAAGTGGTAGAAACGGCTGTCCCTGAGCAAGTTGATGATAAATACCTGAAACACACACGGACAATAGATGATAGAATTATCTATTAGTTCCTTAACTTATAGTAACTCTAGATAATTATAAAATTATAACATTGGACTTTTGCTGCTATAATTGTCCTACCAGAGACTGGAAAACAAGTGGTCCATATTTATCAGTGTTGTCATCTAAAAGACAGAAGAGTGTGTCCAGGACATCTCGAAGGAACTGTAGGAAAATAAAGAGTAAACGAATAAGAAAATACCAGAAGAGTTATCAACAATATAGAAAAAGAGGAAAGACTGCAGAGGGAAGCGATAACTACGATGTGGCGCACTACACAAATGTGATTGTAATCCCTACAAAACAATCAGTGATTGCCAGTAGCTCTTGACTTGATATCATTCAAATCAATACAAGTATATGCACATTGAAACCAACATGCCTGAGCAATGACAAATAACTGGTACAGTGCGAAAAGGCCTTTGACCACCACATTGTCTAATATAATTGTAAGGTCGTTGATGGGATATAGGACATAAAGCCATTAAAGAAGGCCGGGTGACATTTAAGCATTGACTTCACTGACCTCAAACATCTTAAGTCACATCTCCTTTAATATAACTAGGGATCTTGCTTTGACAAAGACAAATAATCCCTGTGACAAATGTAGTGGAGGCCAATTAGTAGACTGTGTCTAATTCTCTTGCTTTTTAATCACGAGGTGTACAATTAGTGAAGTCAGACTTTTAATATTGCCCGAATAAGATGAAATGTCACAGTTGCTGAAGGTTAATATCTTTGAAAATGTGTGTCAAACCCAATTAATACACTCTAAGGCTTCACATAGGATAAATTACTTGTTACTTTAGTAGGTGATGGAAATATCTGACAGCACTGACCTTGACAATCTCTTCTCCACTGATCTGACGCAGTCGACCAAGGATGTCCAGAACTCTGTCTGGGTGCGTCTTCCAGTTCAAAAGAGCCAATAGGTCCACTAAAAGCATCACACAACAAAATCAAATTCTGAAACATCTAAAACACGGGCTCATACAGTACATTATATTTAAGAACATGCATTGTTACCATTCTGTGTGAGTTTGGTGGAGCAGAGTATGGTGGAAACCCAGAAGGTCTCTTTAGGGCTCCTCTGGAAAGGCAGATTAGCTGGAAGGTTGGGACAACTGTTGAAGTCCTCCTTGCAGCAGGGCAGGCTGAGGTACAGGCCCTGGTTACTGAAGGTGGCATTCTCATCACACTGCAGCAGAAAAATGGACAAAGAGCATAAAAAGGAAAAAGGTCACCCACACAAACATTGAGAAAGTGGCAGCTTACAACAGGTTCCCACTTGGCACAAAACAATGCCAAATGGACACACTCTGCAACTAAAGTTTTTGTTTGTTTGTTTTGAAAAAACAATGTTTATAAATGCTTCTGTTGCCCAGATAGTAAATAAAAAGTACAAATTTGCAATTGTTGGTACCACTTGAGGTAATGTCCATCTCAAATGGAAATCTGATTTATCTGAAATCTGAATTACCACGTAACAGAATTCAAACAGATTCAGACAATTTTTAAAAAATGTTTTCTTTGTTAGGCGTCATTCATTAATCTTTATGTACTAGAGCTAGTTAAAATTGAAAATTAAACCAAGATATTGTGATATAATCTTGTCAATAAATTCAGGTGGGAAAACGTTAGATTCCAGCTCACCCTCAACCTCACGAACAGAAAAAGGATGGATGGATGCATGCAAACATTTACACTTTTAGAGAGTCACCTCATAAATGCAGAGCTACTTTGATCTGTATATTGTGACACTGGAGAGCTTTGATACCGATTTATGACATTTGAGAACCCAACGTTACTTCAAATCTAATGAAAAAGCAAGATGAATAAAACGAAAAGCAAACATGACCCTTTCTTATGGCTGCTTTGTGTTGGACCAGCGAGTCTCACCTTGTAGACATACAGCTCATGGCTCTCGTCCGACAGCGTGGTCCCATCTTCTCTCATTAGAGGAGTGAAAGCAAAGCCGAAAAGTTTTTTCTCTCCTTTGTCTTTAGCTGAAATGACATAGATGTCAGTGACATGTGTCACAAAGCACCCTGGCTGTCCTCATGAAGGCCATAAAATGAGGGACAAGCCGCCGCCGGCCCACAGGACTGACTCACTGGAGCAGTGTCTGAACTCAAAGCGTAGGTGGGAGCCTCGGAAGCGATCTATGGGAATGGGAAGTTTGACCATCTCGCTCCAGCGTGGGCTGTTGTTGTGATAGAGGACGAAGGAGCGATATTCGGTCATGTTTGGCTCCCCGCTGCCCAAACTGATGCAGTCCTGCAAATAAAGGAAGCACACAGCAACTAATGAGTGGATGCTGAGGGAGAACTCATGGAGTCACAATGACTGATGGAATGGTATTATGCTGAATGAATCATATTTAACACACGTCATACTTTAAGAGTGTCCCCGTCGGCGTAGAGGACATAGAGCGTCACTTCGATGTTCTTCTGGACGCTCTTGCCACCCCGCTCGAATTCGCCTCGTTCCAGGGTCAAGTACAAGTCATTGCGAATGTCACCTGCGAGAATTAAAACAGAGAGAAAAATGATACAATGAGCTAAAGGTACATACTGTATAACTGCAATGCTTCAACACAGCATACGGCAAATGAACCATGGAGGATTGCTGACATCAATTGTAATATAATGTTTAATACGAGATTAATACAGTTCGAATATCCATCCATCCATCCATTTTCTGAGCCGCTTCTCCTCACTAGGGTCGCGGGTGTGCTGGAGCCCAACCATTCGCACTCACATTCACACCTACGGGTAATTTAGAGTTGTCAATCCACCTACCATGCATGTTTTTGGGATGTGGGAGGAAACCGGAGTGCCCGGAGAAAACCCACGCAGGCACGGGGAGAACATGCAAACTCCACACAGGCGGGGCCGGGGATTGAACCCCACTCCTCAGAACTGTGAGGCAGGCGCTCTAACCAGTCGTCCACCGTCTCGCCCAGTTCGAATATAGTTATTGAAATGGTTTACTTGGGGACATGAGTCACAAGTGGTAGGTGGGAAGGGAAGCGTTTCAGAATTACTGTTGAAAGCACTTGAGGGTCATACAAGGTGTGTCAGAAAGATTTCGGGACTGGTGTCACCAAAGATATATTTCAAATCTAAACTACAAACTAAGATTTCACCTCGGAAGTAATCCCCTTTGAAGTCTAACACACTTTCCCAGCCTTCTCTGCCACGTCTTCATGCAATCCTGGAAGGATTCTTGCGGGGTCCTTCGAAGCGCCGTCGTCACGGCCATCTAGATGTCGTCCACGTCTTCAAAATGAGCCTCTTGAGCTTGAGCACGGAGCCAGCTCTGATGAGGAGCCAGTTTGCTCCAGCACGGTTCTTCTTAGCCAGGAACTGTCGGATGCTCGGGGCACTGTGCGCAACGCTCACCACTTCTCATGAAAAAAATAAATAAATAATGTAGTTTGGATTTAAAATGTCGGTGGCCGACTGGTTAGAGCGTCGGCCTCACATTTCTGGGGGTCTGGGGATCAATGCAATGCAAGGTCTGTCTGCATTGCCATGCCCACCTGTGTTGCTCTATTGCGACATTGTACAGTGGATTAAAAAGGTCTACACACCCCTGATCAAATACCAGGTTTTTGTGACAACAAGACAAATAATTTGAACACTTTTTTCACCATTAATATGGTGTATAACCTGTAAAATACAAGTGGTTTTTATATTTATCTTTTGTGGTTGCACAATTGTGCACACCCTCTCATAACCAGGGAGGTGGCTGTGTTTAGAATTACCCAATCACATTGAAACTTATGTTAAATGGGTGTCAGCACACACCTGCCACCATTTAAAATGCCTCTGATCTTCTAGTTGTCTGTTCTTGTTATTTTCTTTTGCTTCCTCACAGAAGACTGAAGGTTTTGTGCTAACAATGTCCATCCATCCATTTTCTGAGCCGCTTATCCTTACAAGGGTCGCGGGCCTGCTGGAGCCTATCCCAGCTATCATCGGGCAGGAGGCGGGGTACACCCTGAACTGGTTGCCAGCCAATCGCAGGGCACACATTAACAAACAACCATTCGCACTCACATTCACATTCACAATTTAGAGTCCTCAATCAACCTACCATGCATGTTTTTGGGATGTGGAGTGCCGGGAGAAACCCCACACAGGCACGGGGAGAGCATGCCAAATTCACACAGGCGGGGCCGGGGATTGAACCCCAGTCGTCAGAACTGTGAGGCAGACGCTCTAACCAGTCGAAGAAAAAGAGCCATAAAGCTTGCTTGAACTGTAGGTATGGTGTTATTTTGTACTTTCGATGATGAGCAGTGTGTTCAAGTCAAACATACTTTTAGAATAAAAAAAAAAAAAGTTCAACCTTATCTTCATTGGCCCATAACTAAATCTTGATTGGTCAATTCTGAATGCGGTCACATGCCCAGTTATGAGAGGGTGTGCACACTTGTGCAATCACGTTATTCAAGTGTATTTTTACTTCATCTTTTTTGTAGATTAAAAAGGATCCATTGAGTAGTGCAGGTTATAGGTCACATTAATGGTGGGAAAAGTTTTGAAGTGATTTATCTTGGTCTCACTTTTTTTTTTTATATATCTCAAAAACCTGGCACTTGAACAGGGGTGTGTAGACTTTGTATATCCAGCATATGTCAACACTGACAAACGCTGCATTGGGTACAGTTAGAATCTTGAGTATGTGGAACCATTGACGTTCGAGCCACTTTGGAAATGGACGTCTGGGGCTTGCTTTTGTTTTTGTTATATATTTTAAAACTTGGCGGCACGGTGGGCGACTGGTTAGAGCGTCTGCCTCACAGTTCTGAGGACCGGGTTTCAATCCCCAGCCCCGCCTGTGTGGAGTTTGCATGTTCTCCCCGTGCCTGCGTGGGTTTTCTCCAGACACTCCGGTTTCCTCCCACATTCCAAAAACATGCATGGTAGGTTAATTGACAACTCTAAATTCTCCGTAGGTGTGAATGTGAGTGCAAATGGTTGTTTGTTTATATGTGCCCCGGTGTACCCCGCCTCCTGCCCGATGATAATTGGGATAGGCTCCAGCACGCCCGTGACCCTAGTCAGGAGAAGCGGCTCAGAAAATGGATGGATGGATTTAAAATGTATCTTTTGTGACACAAGTCCTGGAACTTTCCTGACACACCTCATTCATCTGCAAGAAAAAGGGTCTTTGCCAAACTGATCCCACAATGATCTAAAATGTCATAGTCTGGAAGTGGGGGGTCTAAGGTGCTTAGCAAAACTCTTGATTGAGTAATCAATGTTTAAAAATTCACAAGATTTTGTCAGCAAGCTCTCCTATTTCCCTTCACTCAGTTTTTCCTTCTCCCGCATCCCTTTCCTCTATCATCAGCATCCTTCCTGTGTAACCTGATCCTCGACCTTCCACTGCTACCTTCCTCCTCCTCTGGTCTCCAGCCAGATCGTTGGATCTCTGTGCCCATCATGCCCACTGCTCTTTGGTTCCTTACCTGGCATGATGACATCTGGAAAACCCAGTTTGCGCGTGAGTGCCAGGGCTCGGTTGAACACAGCCTGGTTCTCCCGTCTGATCTGCTCCAGCTCGCCCCTCAGCAGCTGCAGGGAAATGATGAGGCCTGAGAGCAAAGGAAGTTGTGAGAAAAAAAAGTGAAAGAAGGGAAGACGATAAAGGGGGCAGAGAAGGGAGGACAGCGGGTTATTTAAAGGTCGTTAGTCAGAGTGTGGGGGAGGAGATGACAGACAGAAGGGTGGAAAGACACATGAGGGAAGACCAAGCAGGGTGAGAAATATCTTGCAATAAGGCAAGGAAGGAAATGTTGGCAGTGCCCTCAAATGGTGACAGATTTGAATGAATCATTTGTTACTGTGAGAGGCAAGTTAACCGGGGAGCGTATTGATGAGCTTATCTGTTAGCTGCAGCGCGGTTATCAAATGAGCATTAATGAGCACAGTCAGAGATCTGTGTGACTAAATTATTATTTTGAGAACAATGAGAAAAACGTTTTGAGCATCCGATTCAGCATCTGTGATCTACAAACCTGTGGGTCTCATTGTCTCGGGGTCATGTCCATCAGTGAAATATCAACACAATTCATATCACAAAATTTTTTTCTCATGGTTATTATTTACCAACTCAAAAATAGATCTTATGATTTCATTTAGGGATGCACCGATATCGATACCAGTACCGCTAGCCGATACTGTACGTCTGTACTGGTACTCAAACTCGAAAATTTTGCTCCGATACTACACGTCGATACCTCTGACTGCAAATTAAGCACTGCCTCCCGTCACGACGCTGCAATAGAGGCAGGCTGAGCAACGGGCAACACACGTGGCATGTCACGTAAAGAGAAGTGACGGTGCCATAAAGTATCATTCAGTTGTCCTGGCGGTCAAAATTTCATTTAATAACTGATATTCTCAAGAAGCAGTCTTTTATTATGTAATTAACACACAAGCTGTAACAAAGCATCCTATCAAACTCGACATTCTTCTTTGTCTCTTATTTCATCTTCATCACTTATGTCCTGCATGTATTCCTTTGACATAGTGTCCCCTAGTGTTCAAACTGAGACACCATAAAACTGAAATACCTTGTGTTACAGGCAACATTTAAGTGAAATGTGCAGCAGGACAGTTTGAAAAACATGCAGTTGGATGCTAAAATGTTGGTAATGACAAATTGTCACGCTAAAAAGTGTTACATTTGAGTGAAACTTGCTGCAAACATTCAAGAAAGTCTTTGTGTTTTTTAACAATATTTGGTCAAATAAAACAATTTAATCACATTTGCAAGACATAAAGGCATAATCAAGTATTTGAATTAGTACTCAAATCCAAGTACTTATAGCCTACTTGGACTGGAAAAAAAGTGGTGGTGCGGCATCCCTAGTTTCATTGTTAACGTCGGTGATACTGAAGTTCAAGAAGGAAGGGAGGTATAAATGACTCATAATATGTTTTTTTTTTTTTTTAAACAGGGCGAATATTTAACCATATGATGCAAAAACATGGTGATGACATATCCTACTCTGTAGGCACTGCATATTCAGAAGACCGACATTAAATCTGTTTACCATAATTGGTGCTGGGAGCGGAGTATTTGGTGTTGGACTTGCGGATGATGTTTTCGTGAACCTGGTACCACTCATTCTCGTTGTTACATCTGGAGAGAAAAACAGGCAGGTAGGGCAGTTGGAAGCAAAGCCATTAGTGGAACAGATGGGCGACTAGGAATTTTTTCACATGGGGACTGCACGAACAGCATGTGTCCCTAAGCTGATTTCCTCCTGGAGAAAAGGTAGCAGCATGGGGGAGTTGCTATCAAGTAGCACGTCAGCCCAAATGCGCAGCGCACTAAACAAAGCTGACAGCCGGCTCTCGACCAGTCTTTTTCATTACTGTGGGCCTGTAGGCCTCTGGGAAAGGAAGGCATGGGGAAACGCATAGACTGGAGCCTTATAGGAGCCGACAGTTTGGAGGCAACGCAGCATTGAATCACTGCTTGCTTTTTAAAAGGAAGGCAAAGAGTCGCCTTAGCAGAGGGGGCCACTAAAACAGTTCTTTGTTCTGAAAACCTTTATTCCATACAAAATCCCCAAAACGCAACCATGTTACTGATACGATGTGTCTCAGTGACCTCTGGCCCAAAGCAGAGACATCATCACAGTTCACAGTTCACTACCAGTGAAAAATGCCGAGCTGTGGTTATCATTCAGATTCCCGCTCTAGGTTTTCTCAGTGATCCATTGTCTGGAGTGCCTTGCTTTATTCATTCTTCCCTCGGATAGAAGAGGACTCTCTAATAATAAAGACTCTTCAAAGTGAAAGCATAGATTTATTTCTAAATAAATTGTTTGAAGATAATTGTGAAAAGGTGCAAAGACTTAAAACTTTGTAGTACTCATTTGTGAGGAATGGAGATATAGGGTTCTATTTTCGTAGACGGCGCATGTGGGGCACAAATGCTGGCCGATTCTGATTTCTGTGTAAGCGTAAGGCTCGCTGCGCGTGTTTGCCAATTCGACAGAGCAGCCTATGCCAAGCTGGGCGTTCCGACACAGCAGAGGGAGTGTCCTTGGACATGTGCCCGGCGGAGGGAACATTTAGTGGCAGGAAGTCATTCTAAACTTGCACCTGCTCAGACCGCGTCTAAATCGTGACGCAAAATAGACCGCTGGTCCAACGCGATTTTGATGAATTTGATCGCGGGGTACAGGCAGACAGAAACTGTGCTCCGCGGACATATTTAAAAGTCGCCAGCTGCACCACTACAGTGTTCATTTAGCTAGCTAGCTAGGTACAGGTATGTCTACACCCCGAAAATTAATGCAATTGAAATAACAACATTGAGCTGTTCTGTATATTAATAGCTCGATGTTGTTATTTCAATTCCCAAGCGAGGAAGTGACACGGTGGGATATATTCCAGCCACAGCTTCAAGCGACTTTTATTTTCAAGGCTCAACCATGTCAGGATGTGCTGGCATGAACAAGACGAAGTAGCATCCATTTTTCAGAGGGGGCGTGGTTTCACGCATTCCGCGGATAAGTTCACAACGTTTGAGAGTGGCTTGATTTTTCACAATTTGTAACACTCATTTTACAGTAGAAGACATAATTAATTTATTTTCATTTTACAGAGACGAACTAGATTCCAAAAATGTACAACCATAGCATCTCATTATTAGTATTATAGTTCTTAATACACACTGGGCATGAGCATTCAAGCGCAAGGGAGGCCAAGCACACTCGTGCGTTGTATTGCAATACTCACGTGTAAACTTTTAGCACAAAGTCCTTCTCCTCTTTGAGGTCAGTGATGGTGTGGAAAACATCGCTCATAGCAAGAACAGCGCAGCCATACGGTCGTCGGTACATCACGTGAGGTGGCCCTTTCTTTGAGTCGTTCAGCAGCATGCGCCCTGGCCAAGAAAAAAAAAAGGAGACAACCTCACTAAGAGGAAACTCTGACAAATGTCTTTGCGCACTCATGCAGTTAGTGCTGTACCAGTTCTCATGACATGTGCAACAATGTACAGGTCTCTCTTCAAGTCTTTACTGCTTAGCTCCTGCAGAGAAACATGGAAAAAAATAAAATAGACCATTGTGGCTTCTTCACAAATTATTTAACTTAATTCAGTTGAAGAGGGCCTTACTGTGAAGAGAGCACAAAGACGATCAACCTTCTCCGGATTCTTTGGTCCTCCATTTTTGTTGAGTTTCACCATGAACTTTTCACTGCAAAGCAATCGCGTTTGCTGATCAATGTGGACATTGCGCAACCGGCCTAAGCTGGTAACGTGCAAGTTGTTTACATCTACCTGATCTGTTTAGCCTCTCGAGTGTCGTAGAGAGAGAAGAAGACGTCGGCGTCCTCGCTGATGCTGTTGTAAGTGAAGCTCTTCAGATTGATGAAGAGGTGGTGTGACACCGGGACACGGCAACTGTCACCGTGGCGTGGTCTCACGTTGTCAGCCTAGCAACGAAGGAATAAACTGAGCCGCCGACTATCGTAAGTAAAGTCGAACTCAGTATTCAGCGCTACAGTCGATCAATACAGGAGGAACCTGTTAAATTTTGAAGCAGATGTGAGGACTGTTGTTGTTGTTGTTTGAACATTGCTAGAAGGTGGTTTTCGTATATTTTCCTGAATTTCCTAAATGAATTATTCATCAATCAGAATGAGCATATGCAGGAGAGGTATCTGTGAAGGTGTACAGTTTGGTGCTGATCTAAATTAGAGCTGTTGCGTCGAGTTGTTCAGCTTTGGTAGAGATCGGCATTCTGTTCTCCACTCAATTGCACACTCTATTGTAGTTTTACTGCTATTTTATTTTATTTATTTTGTGATTAGTTATTTGTAATGTCATGCCGTTTACACTACCAGCGAAAACGTATGTGACCGCCATCTATGTACTGAAGCAAGGGGGTCCAATCTTTGAAATTACTCTGATCAATCCATTAAACAATGATATATTTTTGTATATTGTGGTTATTTTGGAAAAAAAACAATGACAGTTTTCCGTGGTCAGGCAAACAGTTTGGGATTTGGGGGTGGCCCGCCGCCCTGTATAACACTAGCATAGATACGTATGCCCTTTCTGTGGAAACTGACAAGGTTTTACATAGAACAGAAAGTGGAACAAACCATTTTTGCTTCAGAAACTGAATTATCTTTATTCAACTTTAAGAAAAGAAATGCTGTTACTATTTCAGCTGTAAATAGTTTCTTTGCGTCTTTGCAGTTTATTCCATTTTTGTCTTTGGGCAGGAAATGTTTGTTTGCAGGAGCAGAGGTTGAAGAAGTGGCCAATTGTGCCCCAATTAAACACAGACAATTTCATGGAAATAAAAGTGGAGGAAGAGCCATACTTTTTCAATCTTATCCAGGCGCCGAACCTCCTGTAAACTCAAATCTCCAGACTATTAACCGGTACTTTTGAAATGTTGCCTTAAATTCGCTAGATTTTTGTGGTTGTTATGTTAGTTAATAAATCAAGGAATCTGATCAAGTGTCTAAGTCATTGCGGGACTACATGGACGCATGTCAGCCCCTTTGATTTAGAGAAATTATTGCCCTTATTTTTAGCTGACAACATCCCAACCCCCAACCTTTTCTTTTTTTTAATGTTGCGGGCTGCATCAAACAAATAGTATTTATAGTATATGCCACAGCAAATGCCACTAAACAGGGGACAGCAGGCCGCAAATGACTCCCATGCCGTAGTTTGAACACCCCGACATAAAGACTAACAACAAATCAAAACAACAACAATTATAAATATGAAATAACCAGTGAGCTGTTCAGTACGTATACTGTATTTTAATCTTCTATTGCAGTGGTTCTCAACTGTTGTCACCTGCATTTTCCTACTGTCGCAAAGTCACGACTCAAAGAAGTTAAGAACAATAAAGAACATTTTTTTTTTGTTTTGCTAAAATATCCTCTTAAAATATATGTAGGGTATATTATATTTTTAAATGTCGTTTCAAATGAGTTTGCTGTAACGCCAAAGGAATATTGATTGTCATGACATCCGCCAGCCAAAGGGTGAGCTGCTCTGTATTTGTTTACAGCGTACACTAGTAGCTTGCAGAACAAGGAAGTAACATTTCTTGTTACTTTTCTACTGTGTTCCGTGTGGGAACTTAGTACATCTCTGTACTGTAACAAAAAAATAAAAAATAGGAATACATGTATTTTTTATTTTTTTTTGTAATATATTTTTTTCACGAGCTGTCTGCAACCCGCCTAAAATGTCATCAGTTGAGAACCACTGTTCTACTGGCGACAAATTACAAAAAAATACTGAGTTGAATGTACCTGGTTTGTGCTTTGCTGACCACAGTGTCTGCTGGATACATGCTAAAAGAAAAAAATGGAGAGGAAAAAAAGAGAGTGCAGGTCACTAGAGAGATTAGTCAAGCCTTTGTTTTCTCCTCCCACAAAAGCTTTGAACTTATTTACCTCACCGTAGTTTCAGACACGCACTACTAGCTCGTACCTCTGCCTATACTTGAAATGGGACAGCGTTTCACCTACGTATGGCGCCGAGCGCTAAAAGAAGCGCCGTGTGGGAAGGAAAAGGACAAAGCCGGAATCGCCCACACGCATGACAGCAGCCCAAAAGAGCTTCTCTCGTTCCCTACCTGAAAAGTTGCCAGGGCCTTCAGCCCTGCCAGAAACGCGCTTGTGCTCATTAAGCACCTTTTTTACAAGGACGAACTACAAACTTTCTGGATGGAGCACTCGCTTCATAAATAATTTGCCAGAGAAAACTAAGAAATGTGAAGTTATTTGCTAGTTTTTTTTGGTCCGTTGTTTAATCTGACAATAGACATCAAATACAGTGCCGTTTTTGAGAACACATGCAAGATATTTAAAGTATTTTCCCATCACCTATGCCATCACCTGTCAGTTTACATTATGTCTGCATTGCTGGCTTGTGAGAGTCACGTGCCTGCAAGTGAAAGGACACGCTCAATATGGCGCTGGAACACATAAAGAACAGGTCACATGAGGCTGCTCGAACAGCTGAATGTGCTCGCTCTCGTGAGTCACCTTCTTATGGATGATTTCATAATTGGTACATTTACACATCCCAAAACACGTAAAGTATATGCTAATAAAAAAAATAATTTGGTTTTATACATACACAGACACACACACACACACAGCTCCAAGTATGCAGAAACCTTTCGGGGCTGCAGATGTATATGCAGAGCATACTTCATAATTTAGAGACCACTAATTCACATATTTAATTTATTGCATTTCATAATTCATGGAGTGGGTTTGTGTAAAATGCAAGGGTTCAAGAAGAATTCCGGGTAACATACCAGTTTGTAAAGCTCCGATATGCTGATCTGGTCTGGGTCCACCATTTCAAACTCTTTTCTGGGCACAAGGTCTATGCCAAGGTGCCTGGTGACAGAAAAATGATTCAGCTTCGGGATCAATTAGGACAATGTCACATTGAAACCGTCGTAGTTTGGCTTATTCTTCAGCCACACAATAAATTAAATGTACCATTTAAAAACAAAATTAAATACATATATCATATATTCAAAATGCAGAATGTTTTTAAAAAGAAGGTAGATGAGTATTTGATTAGATGTGTGTTAAGTAGGACTTCTATTAGCAATTAATGTCCTTGCATGCCCATCCCTTCTGTGAACTGCAATTTCAAAAGTGATCCAAGATATTCGTTTGTTATTGAAGGTAAATAAGTGCGAGTAAAAGCAGTGGCCTTGTTTCTTATGTGATGAAGATTGTATTCAATTGATCCAAAAACGCTGCCAGATGAAAGAGTCATTATTTGACACTAGTAGATGATAAATATGATCTATGAAAAAAAACAAGAATCATCCGTCCATGACTCCATCTTGTGCCCGACAAAAACAACCAATCAGAGACAGAGGACGTGACTACACTCTGACCTCTCACCTTGTTTACCCCAGAAAAGCACTTTATTTATAATGGAGTGTTAATATAAATATCAGTTTAAAGTTTTATTACTTTTTGCGACAACGCGGGGCTGTGCTCGCAATGAATTATCGATACCCAGTAAGTCATGCCTTCTTTTTCTGAGTGTTGTTGTTTTTTTTTTAAATTGCAAACTCTCCTATTAAGTACACTATAGTCACGTATGTACCTGTACCTAACCCTGAGCCTTGTTGAATAACACCCTTTTTTTTTTCTTTTTTTTTTTTGCATAATGTACAGCCTCAAAGTACTGCAGTGATATGTTGACCATGAAACGAGATCACGCCAGTTCTCAGGTTAAGTGTACCCTGCAGAGCACTGACCTCAACAACCGCAGTAAGCTCCTTTTATTACAGCATTTGTGTTTCAAAATCCAAAGATGCAGTTGAAAGCGTCTCTATTTTAAGACATGGCAAATCTTAACGTTGGCATTTCCGAATAAAGCTCCGCCTTAATCAAGATGCAACCCCCCTTGTCTGTATGCGGGTTACGGATGTCTGTCACTGCTCAATTTGATTTGAGAAGTGGCAGCAGAGAGAATATGGCCTTACAGTTCCTCCAGGGAGAAGTGCATTGACATGAATCTGCCTGACATGAACTACAAAAACCACTTGAAAATGTGTTTACACTGAAGGAAAATGCTAAATAACTCTAAATGTATTAGGACTCGTGCTTCATCAGAGAGTTTGAACATAACCGATGTAGTCGGTTTCAAGATAAATAATATAATTACAATAATTAACTCAATCGTGATGTAGACAATCTCAACTTTCTCACATTTAATAACCATAAACGTGAATCAGTAAACCCCAGTAATGTCAATATGTACACTATTAGGACAACAACAAACCATCAGTCTACAACTGACCGTTTAGATTTATGATCAGTTTTGGGTACTCAGGAGTAATGAATTACATGTAAGAACACTACATAATTTGAATCTACAACTTACATAACTGCACTTTGTAATACTACTGGTAGAAAATGTCACTAATGGAAATTTCCATGAATACAAACATCACTTGTCTGCAAAAGCTCAGATTTATTGAGCATCTTGCACATCTGATAAGCTGCCAGATCCCTTTGTAGCATTGATGAACATGAACAGGTCATTATTCATCATACAACACACAGTCATGGTTTTATGAAACAATAAGCCCCACATACCAACTCGCCCCAACATATCATTTAGACACGTATAACAATGCAAGCAGAAACAAAGGCAAGAAAAGAGCAACGTTTAGCTTCCAACACCAGCTATTCATAAATGGGAGCCACAAAAGCATGCTGGGAACATCTTCCTTTTAAAGCCAACGTTTGTGATTGGCTCTCTCTGGTCATGTGCCGGCTAAATGACGTCCTACGTGGCAGCCACATTGGTGGGGGCAACATTCCCAGTCCCCTTGTTGTGTTTGTACGCCATTGTATGAAATCCATCCATCCATCCATTTTCTGAGCCGCTTCTCCTCACTAGGGTCGCGGGCGTGCTGGAGCCTATCCCAGCTGTCATCAGGCAGGAGGCGGGGTACACCCTGAACTGGTTGCCAGCCAATCGCAGGGCACATACAAACAAACAACCATTCGCACTCACAGTCATGCCTACGGGCAATTTAGAGTCTCCAATTCATGCATGTTTTTGGGATGTGGGGGGAAACCGGAGTGCCCGGAGAAAACCCACACAGGCACGGGGAGAACATGCAAACTCCACACAGGCGGGGCCAGGGATTGAACCCGGGTCCTCAGAACTGTGAGGATGACACTCTAACCAGTCGTGCCGCCTGTATGAAATCGTATGCAATAAAATTTGCAGGCATCCTTGTTATTTGGATTTTCGATGTTGAAACAGTCGATGTAGAAAATGAGAACACATTTACAGGTAAGTAGCCTGTAACATTTGTTAATTTTATGTATCATTCTGAAGGCCAGTTTTATTTTTGAATGATAGAGAAAGTGCTTTAATTTAATATAAAGACCTGCTCCAAATTTATATTGACTGTTTACAGTCTTGACTGTGAACGTTTACAGATTTGTTAAGACAATGAGACAGGTTATAGTAAGTGTACTGTTTACATCTGTTCTAACAGTAAAAAAAAGAAGGAAAAAAAAGTTACCAAACTTCAATCTTGTGTAGTGTTTCATTATATTGTCTTTATGTAGTCTTAAGGACTGCTGAAAAGTTTTAACACTATCTGGTCTTAAAATGTGAAAATGGTTAACAGTTGAGCGTATTCATTTAAAATGAATGAAAAGTAATCAAAATGTAATCAAATGTAATTCATTATATTATTTTGAGAAACTGAAATAGTTACATGGCTATTACATTTTCAACAGGGTAACTTGTAATTTCCAAAGTAACCTTCCCAACACTGTGTACGATAATGATGTATTTAGTAGAGGAGAAACTCACTCATTGCCCCAATCAAGGCGCACGGTGATGTGCCGCTTGATCTCGCGGGTCTGGTCCTGGGCGAGGTGACCCTGGATGAGCTGCCGACGCAGATCGATGAGCTCATTCATCACATGACGCAGCTTATGGAACAGATCCACCTTATGTTTCTGTGAAATGAGCCACAAAGTCTCAGTGAGCAAACATTGCCAGAATCGTGTGGCTATTTTTAAATGTGCAACTACTATAAAGCCGATGCATATGTGGCGTTAGGAGTTAGAGTCAAGTCAGATATACGATTTGGAATGAGGATGCTGCGTGATGTGCCACGAGGGTGCAATGCAAGGTCTGTCGGCATTGCCATGCCCACCTGTGTTGCTCTATTGCGACATTGTACAGTGGATTAAAAAGGTCTACACACCCCTGATCAAATACCAGGTTTTTGTGACAACAAGACAAATAATTTCAACACTTTTTTCACCATTAATATGGTCTATAACCTGTAAAATACAAGTGGTTTTTATATTCATCTTTTGTGGTTGCACAATTGTGCACACCCTCTCATAACCAGGGATGTGGCTGTGTTCAGAATTACCCAATCACATTGAAACTTATGTTAAATGGGTGTCAGCACACACCTGCCACCATTTAAAATGCCTCTGATCTTCTAGTTGTCTGTTCTTTTTTATTTTATTTTGCTTCCTCGCAGAAGACTGAAGGTTTTGTGCTAACAATGTCCATCCATCCATTTTCTGAGCCGCTTATCCTTACAAGGGTCGCGGGAGTGCTGGAGCCTATCCCAGCTATCATCGGGCAGGAAGCGGGGTACACCCTGAACTGGTTGCCAGCCAATCGCAGGGTACACATAACAAACAACCATTCGCACTCACATTCACATTCACAATTTAGAGTCCTCAATCAACCTACCATGCATGTTTTTGGGATGTGGGAGGAAACCGGAGAAACCCCACACAGGCACGGGGAGAACATGCAAAATCCACACAGGCGGGGCTGGGGATTGAACCCCGGTCCTCAGAACTGTGAGGCAGACGCTCTAACCAGTCGAAGAAAAAGAGCCATAAAGCTTGCTTGACTGTAGGTATGGTGTTATTTTGTACTTTCGGTGATGAGCAGTGTGTTCAAGTCAAACATACTTTTAAAATAAAAAAAAAAAAATTTCAACCTTATCTTCATTGGCCCATAACTAAATCTTGATTGCTCAATTCTGAACACGGTCACATGCCCAGTTATGAGAGCGTGTGCGCACTTGTGCAATCACGTTATTCAAGTTTATTTTTATTTCATCTTTTGTGTAGATTAAGAAGGATCAATTGAGTTGTACAGGTTATAGGCCACATTAATGTTGGGGAAAGTTTTGAAGTGATTTATCTTGGTCTCACTTTTTTGTTTTATATCTCAAAAACCTGGCACTTGAACAGGGGTTTGTAGACTTTTTATATCCAGCATGTCAACACTGACAAACGCTGCATTGGGTACAGTTAGAATCTTGAGTATGTGGAACCATTGACGTTCGAGCCACTTTGGAAATGGACGTCTGGGGCTTGCTTTTGTTTTTGTTATATATTTTAAAACTTGGCGGCACGGTGGACGACTGGTTAGAGCGTCTGCCTCACAGTTCTGAGGACCGGGTTTCAATCCCCAGCCCCGCCTGTGTGGAGTTTGCATGTTCTCCCCATGCCTGAATGGGTTTTTTCCGGGCACTCCGGTTTCCTCCCACATCCCAAAAACATGCATTAATTGGAGACTCTAAATTGCCCGTAGGTGTGAATGTGAGTGTAAATGGTTGTTTGTTTGTATGTGCCCTGCGATTGGCTGGCAACCAGCTCAGGGTGTACCCCGCCTCCTGCCCAATGATAGCTGGGATAGACTCCAGCACGCCCGCGACCCAAGTGAGGAGAAGCGGCTCAGAAAATGGATGGATGGATTTTAAAACTTGTCCTTGGGCGTTTTTGATCGGTATTGTTGTTGTTTATAAGGATATCATGCATGTCACAAATCATACCCAGCTGATTAAAAATTATTCAGGAAACCATGTAGGCTAACTGGAGTAGGACAAAAACCAAGAAAAAAAATTTTTTCTCTCGATTTATCGGTAGAAACTGGACGGCTTAGAGAGTAAATAGTCATTATTATTATTATCAGCATAAAACCTCACAAATGAGGCACAGCAATGGATAAAATCATAAATTTGCCCAATTTCTTTTTCCTGTTTGCTTGGCCACTCGTTGCTCGACAAAATCCACAAGAAATTCACGACTTACTTAAAAACAGCAAAATAATGACTTGAAGACAAGTTTATCCATCCATCCATCCATTTTCTGAGCCGCTTCTCCTCACTAGGGTCGCGGGCGTGCTGGAGCCTATCCCAGCTGTCATCGGGCAGGAGGCGGGGTACACCCTGAACTGGTTGCCAGCCAATCGCAGGACAAGTTTATTAACAACATTATTTATACTCTATATTAAAAATGAAATATGTAATACAAGCAAAAAAAAAAAAATAAGTAAGTTGCTTTTTCACCACAGAACCATCTGCTACATCTGGTAGCCCCTAATCCATAATTGCCACTGCAATGAATCGAAATAATTTCTCTGGCATGTGGAGTTTCCCCTCCTTTTTAGCTATAACAGCCCCTGTGGCCGCTGGGTGGCCAGCTCACATTTTGACCATTTCTGGTTCGATACCTGGTCAGCCCTCGTGTAACAGGGAAGATATGGAAATTCCCAGTTCCTTGAATGATCTGATTATTTTCCATCCATGGCAGTGTACCTCATCATCATCCGTGAAGAGGTGACTGGTTTGAGAACCCGGGGGGTAGAAAGGCGCCATATGAACAGATCCGCCGTGTGTTCCCACTGAGATTTGAAAACAAATACTTCTTTCCTGCATTGACCTCCTGTTGGTCATTTCTTGTAGACCAAGGACAACACAATAAATACAGGCGGTCTCTGTTCTCCCTAATGACAGGATACAGCCGCAGTATTACTTCACTTTGTTTACATAAATGCACAGATTAAGCAGAGCCACAATAGCCATGTAAATTTAATGAGGATAAACACTGCTTGTTCTCCCAGTCTGCTGAGGAACGAAGATTTCGTTTGGGGTTGATGAGCCTTTTCAGACATTATTCTGCAGGGCTAATTACCCACATTCTCCAAAGTTATCTTTAGACCATTGCTCCTGAAGCTAATGTAACGAATTCAAACTGGCAACAATGAGATAAAGTCTATCAACATGTAGTACGTGATACATCCTATTATTATCTGGTCAAAGGTTGCAGCCTGGCCTGTTTCACACGGGGGGGGGGGGGGGTTAAATCAACGCTTCACTTTAGTCGAGCATCAGAAGAAAGTTACGTCACCGCTGTAATGTGGGCTCCTCGGTTGCTCAGAGCATGAGAGAGTGAGAGGTTATGTAAAAAAAAAAAAAAAAGAGTACAAAATCAGTGGCAGCCCAGCAATGTATCCACGCCAGCCTCCACCCATTCTGCCAGCCCTGGAGCTGGATTAAGCATGTTTTAGGTTTCCAGTAATCACTTTTGCCCAGCAAGTGAAGATGATACAGGAACTAAGTGAGGCAGACCAAAATCAATCAAGGGCTGAATGACAGCGCATGAAATTGGCTGTGACAGGTCTGTGGGCCATTATCTGTGACCAGCACCCATTTCTGTTCCCACATAGATAGAGCATGAAAAAGTAGGATGACAGTCATGACTGACCTAAATGAGGTGTACTGTACGTTCAGGCTATCTCTTCGCAGGAATCCGGGTAATATGTGTTGAATTAGGTGTGTGGGGAAAAAAACATGCTGGAAAATCCTATTCGGTTAATCCGTTTGGAGGATACAAATGAAACAACGAAAGCTGTCCGGTCTGGCATATTATTGTTTTGGGATTTGTTGTCGTATTCGCGATGACGTGCATGCTACTCACCACGTAGAGCTGCTTCCACAAGACACCCCACTCCTGCAGTGTTGAGGTGGTCTCTGTGATAATGGGGTCCTCCAGGGGGACCACCGTCTCACACAGCCTGACAGAAAACATTTGCATGAATATGAGAGTTCACAGGGACACATCACATTTGGTGAATGAGTGTGATTCAAGCTTAAACACAAAAGGGAAAAAAACATAGAATCCTTCCATCCAATATATATTCCACTCCTGAGATTTGAACTGATACTTTTTGACTGTGAGGCAACCACTGTGCTCCCCTCTCACAGTGCCAAAACCAAAATGTATGTAGCTTGCCAGTGTATCAATGTCGTCGTGACAACGGGGAAGCCACTTGGTCCATGAATCTAAGTGATTATCAGTGCAGGGAACACTTTGGGAAAATGCAATCGATGCATCACACCATTAACG
This sequence comes from Phyllopteryx taeniolatus, assembly GCF_024500385.1. Classification (NCBI taxonomy): domain Eukaryota; kingdom Metazoa; phylum Chordata; class Actinopteri; order Syngnathiformes; family Syngnathidae; genus Phyllopteryx; species Phyllopteryx taeniolatus. The sequence goes on from NC_084502.1 coordinate 4,846,396, forward strand.
CCACAAGAAAGCAAAACAGAGTTCCGAGATTGCAGCTCCCGGAGCGAGGAAGTAGAATCATGTTGATTTCAAAGTTGCTACTTTTTAATTGTTTGAGCGCCAACAGAGGTCGTCCCTCTAAGAGGTAACGCAGCTGGAGGGTGCTGACACAACAGTGAATTACTGGGAAGTTCCATGACTTCAGGCATTTCAAGAGCTCCACTGCAGGGGGGTGCGGGGGGTGGGGGGGCTTCCAAACGGGTTATGCCTGTATTATACTGCCCCCAGGTGGCCAAGGCATGTGCACCAGAGGGACCGGCACACTGTCCATTGAAGTGAAGTAATACAAAAGTGACAAAAACTGTTTAATTCTTTACATTTATGTATTTTATTGATGTATTATGTTTGTGCATGTCTTGAGTGTTTTATCTTGTTTTATTTTTAAAAATCCTTTGAATTTTTTTTTATAATAATAATAAAAATAACACAAAAAGTGTCAAACCTATCATAAGACAAGACATGATGAACGCTTTCGATCAATGTGCTTCATGTTTTGCATGAGAGAATTGCTGTCGTGCTATAACATATTTTGGGCATGGCATTCGCTTGCAGATTCCACTATTACCGAATACAAGCACAGTGCAGGTCAAGTCTGAGCTCATGAACCTAAACAGAACCCCAATTATTTCGGAACATGTACAATGTGTGTGTGTGTGTGTGTGTTTGTGTGTGTGTGTGTGTGTGGAATCATGCTGCACATGTTCAAATAAATATTGTCGTCATCCAGCTTACCCTCTGTTGGTCACTGTGGATTTCTTCAAGTGGACATAGCTGACTGGGAAAATACCCTGTGGACAGATAGAGGTACAGAGATGTTACAAACTGTGACAGGATTATGTTATTGATTGATGAGAATCCAGACTTGTGACTATGTTGTTAGTTTAAAAAAAAACAGAAGCTGCACAGTGATATATATAATGAAAATCACAGCGCATAGTCTAAGCCTTCAAATAACCTTCCCACATTCTTTAAACACATTTAAACCTATTAAAACACATAGCAAATTGCAAGCATAAAATATATAGAAATACCGTATAATAATGGAATAAGAAAATACAAACATGTTTGATATTTTGAGCCTTAAAGTACCTCTCTCATGCTTTAAAGACACACTTTTTAAATGTATTTCAAAATAAATTTAAAAACTATTTGTTTTACAGAAAAATTCACAATATAGCAGGATTGAAATATCGTGAAGATTAGCACGTTATAAAAGGTGTGTAATAATTCCGAAAGGGAGACTTAAAGACATGTCACCATTTAATAAATACGTAATAACACATATACAGTCGTGCCTTGAGATACAAGTGAACTGACTTTGTTTTTTTGAAACACGACCCATCATTCGGACGATTTTTCTCCTTTGACTTGCGAGAGCAAACTTGAGATACGCGCTCTTTTTGGTGGCAACAAACTCAAGTCACTTCAAAATAATTAAGCGATTTGTCAGCTAGTGAACAATTCTGATTCTGATAACCAGTTTGTAAATCATTTAGAAACCCTTCGTACAGGTACCCTCATTGTGAAGAAGAAACACGCCGAAGAATACTGCAACGAGGTCGGCTCCGAATGATAAGACTCAGCGCCAAATGTCACGTCTGCAGCTTGTCTTTCCAATCTGCCAGATGTGAACAATTAGCCACCACGAGTGAAATGAAGTCTGCGAGCACAGAGAGAGAGAGATAGAGTATGGGGGCGAACGAGTGTGGGCAGCCGAGCGCGCAACAAAATGGAGGGGTGTTAGTAAGAACTGTAAATAGCTGCCGGGAATGGAGAAGGACAGCATGCAGTCACAAACACCTACATTTACAGCTTTTGTGCTTTCTTTCAGATAATCCAGTTGCATCCCATAATACCGCGGACCCATATATATGCGTTAAAAGCAGTGTGGATGTGCTGGAAACGTACCTCTCTCTCTCCTAAGAATTAAATCATTTGAGTTTCCAGGCTACTCTGCAGCATGCCGTAACTTCCTAGTAGTGGAATATCAAATCTGTCGTATGTAATTGGCATTTTGTGCAGTGCAGTATATTGATGTCAGTCCGGAGTGATGGTGCTATATTGCTCTACTTCCTTGCTTCTTCCTGCTTCTCAGCTTTAATAAAGATGTTCAATAAAAAGGAGTTCCAATAGGGAAATATGACGTCTGAATTTAGTTCCCTGTGCAAAAAGGATGTCTCTTCAATTTGGTCTTGATTAAAGCTAGGATACCCTACAAAATTTACTTTTAAAAAAATGATACATTTTGGCTTTGTAGTTTTATAGTTAAAATGGCTTAGAAATAGTTTAGATATGGCGGCACGGTGGACGACTAGTTAGCACATCCGCCTCACAGTTCAGAGGCCGTGCATGGGTGTTATCTGGTTACTCCGGTTTCCCCTCACATTCCAGAAACACCCAGGAACATTAACCACCCTCCATCCATCCATCCATTTACTGAACCGCTTATACTCACGAGGGTCACGGGCATGATGGAGCCTAGGCCAGCTGACTCTGGGCGCGGGAGGTTAATTGAAGATTTGAATTGTCCCAAGGTGTGAATGTCAGTGTGATTGGTTGTTTTGTTCAGGGTTTACCACACCCAAAGTCAGCTGGGATCCAGCACACCCACAACGATAAGCGGTACAGCAAAAAAAATTTAGAACACTAACTGCAACATTGGCTGACTGAATTTAGAAAGAAACAAGTTACCTTGATTGAAGGCTTCTTAGTTGAAAAGCCTCTGTACCAACCTATAGGACAAGATCAAAATCAAAACTTATGAAACCTGTGAAAAAAATTTTAAATTGTGCACACTGTTGCTGAAAACATTTTACCTTCACTCTTTTCCAGAATCTGGACAGTCTCCCCGATCTCCAGGACCAGGGCTTGACATATTGGTGAGCGAAAGTTGCAGATAACTGCAAAAATAGAGAGAACAAAATAACACATGAGATGAAAGTGATGAAGGCAGTTTGGAAATAAGACATTAACAAGGTTACACGCTGTCTCCACACAGCATGCGTGAAGGGCAGTGTGTATTTTTGATCAACTGTTAAAGCTTCTTTTGAAGTGAAAATTAATGGGGGGTTTTATTTGACATAACCCAAAGAAGAGTGTTGTTAACAACCCCGCCAAATTTGAATGATTTAAAAAAAATAATAATAATCACCAAGTACAGGTATAAAAAAAAAAAATTAGGCTTCAAAATGCGGCTTCAAATGCTGTGGGCGAGCTAGCTTGTGTGCTAATAAGTTAGCGGGAATCCTCTAGGCCTCAGGTGTCAAACTCAGGGCCCGGGGGCTAGATATGGCCCGCCACATCATTTTATTTGGCCCGCAAAATCAAATCATGTGCGTCAACCTCCATGATTCTTGCTGAATTCTGTACCACAATTTTAAATTGTCATATTTAATAAATAATAACGAGATATTGCAAGCATTGTTTTGTTACCAAACACATTTTATAGTATAGCAGTTGAACAAATATTATCCTTGACCTCTGATTTCAAAACTAGTTATCCATCAATTTGTTGTGTACATGTAATAATATGATGAGGTGATCATCCATCCATCCATTTTCTGAGCCGCTTCTCCTCACTAGGGTCGCGGGCGTGCTGAAGCCTATCCCAGCTATCATCGGGCAGGAGGCGGGGTACACCCTAAACTGGTTGCCAGCCAATCGCAGGGCACATACAAACAAACAACCATTCGCACTCACATTCACACCTACGGGCAATTTAGAGTTTTCAATCAACATGCATGTTTTTGGGATGTGGGAGGACACCGGAGTGCCCGGAGAAAACCAACGCAGGCACGGGGAGAACATGCAAACTCCACACAGGCGGGGCCGGGGATTGAACCCCGCTCCTCAGAACTGTGAGGCTGACGCTCTAACCAGTCTTTTCTTTTTTTTTTTTTTGGTTTCACATTCATAACGACCCTTTGAGGGAAACCATAACTACGATGTGGCCCACGACAAAAATGAGTTTGACAGCCCTGCTCCAGGCTGGTAGAGAGGCGGTGGGCTCACCGGAGCATCACGTTATCGCTTGGGAATTTAAATAATGACGCGAGCTGTTCTGCTGTTGTGGCAACCAGGGATTTTCGGGGTGTAGGGATAGCTAGCTCCTTAACGGGCGATATACAACGGGCTTAACAACGGGGTTAACGGGCTACTTCCGCATTCAATTCATAGGGTCTTCAGATAAAATACTTAAAAGTTTAGTAAACATAAACAACAGCATAAAACACACACACACACATAACTCGCCACTGAAGTGGGTAGTCATTTTAATCACTAATTATTTTTAAGCAGCCTGATATGTGTGCAATATTTAGTTAATTGAGCTTGCAGATTGGGGCCCACACGGCGGGTGCATGCCAAATAGCTTTATAGAGTAAGTAAGTCGGCATTTGCATACATCTTCCTTGCCAACTGATCGGAATGTGCAGCATTACGTAGCCTTTGACCATACAGATAAATGACTCAAAGTTTTGTTTTTGTTTTTACTTAAGGGAATGAGTGCCACAGTAAAGTGGCCAAATGAGACATGCTTCATACAGTAGACAGTCTTCAGTGAAGACAAACTTGTTTAATAATGACAGCGCTCCGTTGACGACGTTAAAACCCACAAAGGGTGGCCCTTGAAGGTCCGCTCGCGGTGAATCATTATGCTAATGAACTAGCCATGGGACCCAGTGAGGGGGAGGAAGAAAAGGATGGGCCCTGCCTTGCCCGGCTCCTCTGCTTTTTTCAGAGTAACGAGCGCTCAGTTCCTCTGCGAGGGTTACTATGGCAACACACCAGCGACAAACTGCGGCGCTCTTTTCACTGTAACTGCTTGGACGATGACGGTACTGTATTTTTAAAATGGCAAGCTTATAGATGCTGCCTGCCACCAATATGGTTGAAGTCAACATACAGTACTGGAGGTCGTGTATTAAAAAGGTAGAGGGATGGGGAAAACATTTTAATATATGCACAAGCTCCTGGTCTGTTCGATTTAAAGGAAGAAGAAAACCAATTGAGATGTGAACGTCATGATGGAGAGAGATGAGAGACGACTCATGTTTTCATAGCCCTCCCTCAGAAAACTTTGAAGCCGTGCAAACACTCTTTCACTGTGTCTTAAGATGGAGCGTATTAGCATATCCTCGAAACATAACCAGCAGTCCGAGCATGCTGAGCGGAGGAAGCTGGGAGAAGAAAACAATGACAAACTCACAGAACTTTAACTCCACAAGAGAATATTGGTCTGGATTGCATGTCTATCGAGTTGCATGGTCACACATGCGTTGGGTTCAAGGATTAATCTGCACCATTTTACATGCATTCAATGAATAAATCAGTTTTTTGTCCAGTAACAGGAAATCAACTGTACTATAATTTACATGTTAATTATGAACTACAGACTCCCGAAGGAAGCATTTTGCCGCATTATGATGCCAACAAGTACAACATGTAAATCCATCTAATGATGATACGAAAACTAAATTGGCACTGAACACAACATTAGGTACACCAGCAGAATCAAATGAGATCCATTACAAGAGCTGTATCAAAATTCTGCTTTTGCAAAGGCTGATATGCTCACTTTTGATTAACTCTGTCAGTAAGTATTTCTTGGAAAATATGGTTAATAGTTTGGCTGTAGAGCAGACAGAAGTTTCTAATAGCAACATGATAACATTTTACTAAAAATGATAGTCTCTCAAAATGTTGAATCCGGTTGGAGTGGTCACTTGAACCTGAGTACAACACACCAAGAATTTTGAAAATCGGATGATTGATTTTTTTGCGTGAGGGAAACCAGTTCAGGGTTTGAACTGCCCGATGATAGCTGGGATAGGCTCCAACACGCCCACGACCCTAGTGAGGAGAAGCGGCTCAGAAAATGGATGGATGGATGGATGGATGGATGGAAAAAATAAACCGTTTTGGTGACTGTGTGTGATTTCACCTTTGGAAAATCTGGTCAAGATAGGCTTTCAAATTATAGTAAAACAGTATAACTTCATCATTTATAATTTATGATGAAAAACTGACTTGGCTGTTTGTGCTTTCAATTACTAACAGTTGAATGGGTGTAATTTGACCTCCAGGCTTTAAAACTGCGTTGACACATTGATGCAAAGTTAGAATCTAATGCTCGTTTCTCTTTTAGCAGTGACAAAATTGTGCATAATGAAATGCAGGCCTCTCAGCAGGCGGTGACATTCAGACACCTCCTAATTCCTATCAGGCCCCAAAAAAACTAAGCAAACAGAAGGTGGGTGAGTTTCACATCTTATTTACTGTGCAAAGACAAAATATATATATATACATATATCCATCCATTGTCAACACCTCTTATCCTGGTTAGGGTCGCGGGGTGCTGGAGCCTATCCCAGCTGACTTCAGGCAAAAGGCAGACTACACCCTGAACTGGTCGCCAGTCAGTCGCAGGGCACATATAGAGACGGACAACCATTCGCACTCACATTCACAGTGTCACTGAGTGGGAACTGATCCCACACTGCCCGCACCAAAGTCAGGCTAGTGCACCACTACACCATCAGTGACAGTGACTATAGATATATATATATATATATATTTTGGAAAGAGGTTACAATCCCAAAATGTGCCCGATAATGCTCGATGATCAGATTTAAGCAAAAAGTTGGCCTGTGCAAATGGTTACTAACGACATGGTGAGCAACAAGCATTAAAGTTCAAGTGTGCCTGGAGGAAAAAGACAACACTTTGTTTCAAACTTGCTTGGACACAAGAAAGCAGCTTAATTTAATTGAATCACAGTGTTCTGTGTGCGTGCATGCTTTGTGTGTGGTTTTGGGTATACAAATCCATTAGTGACGAGAACACCCCAGTGTTATTGGCCATTTTATGAGATGATGACTGGTAATTGAGGAGAATATTGCGCCTGATGTGTCATAGTTTGGAGGTCTGTTCAGTAACATGAGCGTGCAACTGCATCGCATTAGCAAACAACAACATTAGCAGGAGTTTGAAATCACTTCACGTCACGTTTACTGCACATTTGAACCCACAATACCTTGGACCCAGTACGCACATAAAGACAATCGGGCTGTGCCACCTCCCAAACGACAAACACCAAACTATCTTAAGAGTATCCTATAAAATTGTCCTTCGGTCTGAGGTGAATTTGTCCCGTTTATAGGGTCCGAAACAGGTCAGGACCGACAAACTTAAATATTAAACGTGTTCAATATTTACGACAAATAATCTTCAATTGAGTGCGAATGGTTGTTTATGTGTGCCCTGCAATTGGCTAACAACCAGTTCAGGGTGTACCCCGCATCCTGCCCGATGACAGCTGGGATAGGCTCCAGCACGCCTGCGACCCTAGTGAGGAGAAGCGGCTCAGAAAATGGATGGATGGATGGATGGATGAATCTTCAAGTGTGTGTGGGTAAAGCAGACGTTTCTTGAGTCATGACTCTACGAATTGTGACGTGGAACGGAATGTAGCCAATCAAGAAGCGACCTGACTGAAGAACACAGAAGCAGCCGTAAGTAAATGTCTTACCAGATGTATTTTGTTTTAGTGGATTCCAAAGGCGGCATGAAGGGTTTTTTTTGTTTTTTTTTGGAGGGGACGACATCACCATTCTACAACACTCCCGCCTGCGGTCGCATCCCCAAAAGTGTGCTCGTTTTTGTGAGATCACGCGTGATCATGTGAGATTTCTGCCTCTTGAGTACTTGTTTGTGGCGGAACAGAATCTTTGTGTGCATGGTATTATGTGTTGAGATTACGCACATTACCAACAAAACTGTTAATTACCTGATTTTTTATTTTTTTTTTATCTTCGTGTGTGTCGTTTAAGATTTGAAAAATCCTTATGTGTGTACCAGGCCTTAATGGGTGCAGGGTTTCCTTTGTTGTTTTTTTGCCCGATGACAATGCATTTCTGTGTCCTGTTCTGCAATATTGCCTACGGAAAGAATGTGTTGTATTGGATACATTAAATATTAATGTATGCCCCCTCATCCACCGGATTTCAGGATTAACAAGACAAATGCTTTGCTAGTGAAAATAGAACACGTGGCTGAACGACCTTGCTTGAGGACCAGCGAGGCGCATACCTACCTGACTGTACAATAACCCTCGAGGGAGGAATGTAAGAGGAAGGTGAGATATCATCAAAAAGCTGCCAGTACAACAATAAACACTATTACAGTTTATAAATGGGCTGCTTCTTTTTGAGGAACATTTTATTAAAGACGACATCACCTACTCTGCGCTCATCCAAACTGCTGTACTGAAATTAGCTGATTTCCTTTTTCTTCCCTTTTTCCTACTTTCCTCGTCTATTACATACATTAAAGCATGTTTGAACCATCTCACCAATACAATGCATTTACAGTGGACCCCCATTATTCGCGGGGGAGATTTGCTACACCGCAAATACCAAAAATCCGTGGACAATTGATTTCCATTAAAATTGCATTGAATGTTTTTTTTCAATTTTATTTTAAATCTACCTGCCACCAAAATGCAAGGGCTCGCCAAAAGACTCCAAACTCTATCGATTCGGTTCCATTCTGTCGTGATCGCATCTGATCCGAGAAGTGTCCGTTGCAAATGGTGGCGACCTGCAGCAGTTGACTTGATTATTTAACGCGCTGTGACAGTAGCGTGTGCACGTGAGCCACGTGCACAGAGCGGCAAACTGTACAGCATGCAGCCATCTGATTCATGGCCTTGTTCCACTGAAAAGTTCAATGGAAAGGTCGGATGCAAGCACCTTACAAGGCTGTTGAGAACCCGGACACCCTACGGAGGAAACTAATTTTGGCCGCTTGTATACGGGATCTTATTCTTTCGGTCACGACCCACAGCTCGTGACCATAGGTGAGGGTAGGAAAGTAGATCTACCGGTAAATTGAGACCTCTGAATAGACCTTACCAGGGAGGCTGAGGAGTGGGATCCCCCTGTAGTTGGAACACACCCACTTCTTAAAAAGGGGGACCACCACCCCAGTCTGCCAATCCAGAGGCACTGTTCCCGATGTCCACGCGATGTTGCAGAGGCGTGTCAACCAGGACAGCCCCACAACATCCAAAGCCTTTAGGAACTCCAGGTGAATCTCACCTTGCCACCGAGGAGCTTTTTAACCACCTCGGTGACCTCAACCCCAAAGATAGGAGAGCCCACCTCAGAGAACCCAGACTGTCGGTGGAATTGAGGAGGTCTCCGAGGTATTCTCCCCACCGACCATTCAAGCTGGTACAGGGTCATGTTTACCACTGTGTTACATCACCTTTTCTTTTAACAACATTCAATAAATGTTTGGGAACTGAGGACACTAATTGTTGAAGCTTTGTAGGTGGAATTCTTTCCCATTCTTGCTTGATGTACAGCTTCAGCTGTTCAACCGTCCGGGGTCTCCGTTGTTGTATTTTACGCTTCATAATGCGCCGCACATTTTCAATGGGAGACAGGTCTGGACTGCAGGCAGGCCAATCTAGTACCTGCACTCTTTTACTACGAAGCCACGCTGTTGTAACACGTGCAGAATGTGGTTTGGCATTGTCTTGCTGAAATAAGCAGGGGCGTCCATGAAAAAGACGTTGCTTGGATGGCAGCATATGTTTCTCCAAAACCTTGATGTACCTTTCAGCGTTAATGGTGCCTCCACAGATGTGTAAGTTACCCATGCAATTGGCACTGACACAGCCCCATACCATCACAGATGCTGGTTTTTGAACTTTGCATCCATAACAGTCCGGATGGTTCTTTTCCTCTTTGACACAACAACACAACATCCACAATTTCCAAAAACAATTTGAAATGTGGACTCGTCGGACCACAGAACACTTTTCCACTTTTCATCAGTCCATCTTAGATGAGCTCGGGCCCAGAGAAACCGGCGGCATTTCTGGGTGTTGTTGATAAATGGCTTTTGCTTTGCATAGTAGAGTTTCAAGTTGCACTTATGGATGTAGCGCCGAACTGTATTTACTGACATTGGTTTTCTGCAGTGTTCCTAAGCCCATGTGGTGATATCCTTTACACATTGATGTCGGTTTTTGATGCAGTGCCGCCTGAGGGATCGAAGGTCACGGGCATTCAATGTTGGTTTTCGGCCTTGCCGCTTACATGCAGTGATTTCTCCAGATTCTCTGAACCTTTTGATGATATTATGGACCGTAGATGATGAAATCCGTAAATTCCTTGCAATTGTACATTGAGGAACATTGGTCCTTAAACTGTTCGACTATTTTCTCACGCACTTGTTCACAAAGAGGTGAACCTCGCCCCATCTTTGCTTGTGAATGACTGAGCAATTCAGGGAAGCTCCTTTTATACCCAATCATGGCACCCACCTGTTCCCAATTAGCCTGTTCACCTGCGGGATGTTCCAAACAGTTGTTTGATGAGCATTCCTCAACTTTCTCAGTCTTTTTTGCCACCTGTCCCAGCTTTTTTGGAACTTGTTCCAGCCATAAAATTCTAAGTTAATGATTATTTGCTAAAAACAATAAAGTCTATCAGTTTGAACATTAAATATCTTGTCTTTGTAGTGTATTCAATTAAATATAAGTTGAACATGATTTGGAAATCATTGTATTCTGTTTTTATTTATGTTTAACACAACGTCCCAACTTCATTGGAATTGGGGTTGTACATGTAAGGTATTTATAACAACCACATAACTTTGCCTTGTACACCGCTAGCACTATGCTAACAAATAACATGGGAAATGCCACAGACTGGCTAATGAATAGCAGCTGTGTGGCGGTGTTATAACGCTTTCAGAAACGGATATTTTAACACATCAACACTGGTAGAGAAACAACACAATATACTGATCACAGGCATTTATTCTTAAGTCTCTGTGAAAAACGACAACTATAACTGCAGATTACTGAGTTACTTACAGCAGTTGTGAAGCTCTTCTTCGTTTGTGTCTGCATGAGTGTATCCGACTGCCCCTTGGTGACCAAATCACACACTCTAGAAGGAGCCACCATTGTTTCATCTGTTTAATTCTTTGCATTCTATTTACATATATTAATTAATTTTTTAATCGTAAAATACTAAAAAGTGTGGGGTTTTTTTCTGACTAAAAGGCACATTACAAAAATTTGGGTTGGATTTTTTTAGGGGAAGCTTTGACAGATTAATGGCATTTGGAAAGATGATTTATTTGGTTCTTTAAAAATCCGTTCACTCCATGGTAGGTTTTGGTCACAAGGTATGGCATAATAAACAATTTAACTACAAATGTAAAAAAGGAAAACACCAAGTCCCATAATGCACCAAGTTTATCCCTTCATTCAGATATTTGTTACCATCCTCTAACAAATATTGCAAAAGTATGCAGGAACGAAAAAACACAAACATCAGCAGCCATTCGAAATCAGAGATAAATCGTTTACAAGGTGGTCTCCACTACTTTCCTTTTTAGATGGCGCCCAGTAAAGCACGACAGCAGGAAGGACAGGCCTGGTCGGTGACTCAAAGCCCTCAGTTTGGTTTTATTTGCTGCTACTGGCAGCAGCAATCAAATCATTCATGAAATAGGTTGGGAAATATGCAAAATGCTGCTATTAATTTCACGCAGGAGGCAGGTGACCAGATGAAAACGGGCTTTGCGGGACTGCATGGCGAGCTAACTTGGAAGCATGGGCTGCTTCTGCTGAGATATAGTGGTGGCAAGTAAAAGAGAAACCTGAAGAAATAAGTGGCAAAATGTACAAAAGATGCAGAGAAGGGAGGTCTGAATGTGAGATTATCATCATGTGGCCTTGAGATCCTTTGTACACTACTCGAGATGTCTTGGTACATACACCACCACCGTCATGGAAATATCAAATTATGTAATTCTGTATCTTTATGGAAGATTATTTCTTAGGGCTGAAGGGCAAATGGAGAAAAGGCTGGCATCACTGGAGACACAACATAAACACAACGCTGCTGCTTCTCTGCATTTCAGCACCACGGACAGCGTCAGGTCACTCTTCCTGCACCAACCACCTCCTTCCATTTCTACAGCTCTTACCCTGTTCAGAAACACCAAAAAAGGATCCAATCCCATCTGATTAGGACAATCGCCTGGATTGTTCACACTCAATCAATCCACAGGGGTCATTGTGAAGAGTGCACTGTGGGGGGATTGAACTCAGTCATGTGAATCTTTTCTTTTACTGTTGGTGTGATTGTAAAAAAGAAAAGAAAAAAGAAAGAAAAGAAAATATGTATATAAAACCGAAGGGCTGCAGTCCTTTTGCGATGATCGGTGGTTCACAAACTTTTTACACCAAGTGCCAAATAAAAAATACTTGGCTCTCAAAATACCACCATCAGTACAAGCATTAAAATACAGTAGCGTAATAGTGAGTGTTTATCAAAAACAAGACCGGTTTTATTCCTTAAATGTATATTTATCCAGACGCTCTAACCAGTCGGCCACTGTGCCGCATGTATATTTAATATAATATAATTTTAATTTTAAAGATTTTTCACAGTTTGAACACTACAACTGACCGTGCTTAAAAATACGAAAATAAAAAACTGTACTTAAAAGATTCAAATGAAATGTATTGTACATATAAGTAAAATAACAACTGTACCTAAATGTCTCACCGAAATGTAAATATTTAAAAACAAACTTCAAGATCACATGCAAATGTTTTGAACTTCAAAGTTAAATACAACTGAACCGAGGCAGTGATTCTTTCGTGCACCACGAGAGGGAGCCCACACTTATGACACTGAGAATCACTGCTGATTGGGTGCAATAAGATACAGCCAGGAGTGATGACATCAAACTATATGTCGACCTATCGTGTGTATGTGTTTGTGTGTGTGTGTGCGGGCTTGTGTGCGTGTAATTTGGAGACTGAGAGAGAGAGAGAGAGAGAGAGAAGCATGAAGCATGTTTTACAGTGATTTATGACCATAAAATAGCGCTAATGCTAACTTACCACTAGGTGTTTTCTCAAGTTAGAAGTGGGCTGAAGTGTGTCATAAAGGTTTTGTGTCTGTAAAGTAAACACTCACGCGGCTGTATTTCCCCCGCCTAAAATGAGTCATATTGATTGGCCCACGAAAGCTTTGTGTGCTGTCATGTGACTACTTCGTGCCGTCTGATTGGTGAATTGGAGTCAAATGACATGACTGATCACGTTGGATTGGCGCAAAGGCCCCCTATGCGTAAGTAGAAGATGAAGTCAAAAATAGATCCTGCGCACAATAATGGATAAATAAAAGTAGCAAGGGGCACCCATGCAGAGACAATTCCACAGGTAGACCCCAGTTCATGACACCTGTTGGGGTCGGGGTGCCACCTGGTGGCTGCAACACCAATCGCATCCTTCTCCCACCCGCACTTCCCCTTCAGATTACCTGCAGAAAATAACGCTGCAAAAATTGAAGCATTTTCCATCAAACCAAGCAGCCAAGTATGAGAATGATTCGTTTCATCAACACCTGAGCACACTGTGATCGCATCTCGAAGGTGGTGGCTGCATGGGACTGGAGGCTGCATCATCCCACGCAATTCCACACACCCCCACACCCTCTCTCTATGCAGCCATTAGAAGTGCATGTTGTTTTTCATTGGGTGCAAATGTGCTTGACAAGAAGGGAAGCAAAAAATTTTATCTTGTGTGCCTTGTGTCGACGAGCGTGCCATTCATTTGCAACGCCGATAAATAGAGAACAACAAACGTAGCGAATTAACAAATCAAAGGTGCAGTTGACTCACCAACTCCGATCTTCTCCTCTTCGGTGGGGATCCACATGTTTGGTTATTTGTGCCACATTGTGTCGATGACTGGAGATGATGTCGGCTTCCAAAAAAATAAAAAATAATAATAATGTGATGAAGAGGACGAGGAGGAGTATTGTTCGTACTACATGTCCTGACGTCTGTGTGCGCAGTGATGGTGCGGGGGAGGAAGGAGCGTCAAAGATCACTGTTGTTGTTGGTGTTGTTGTTGATGATGGTTTTTTTTTGTATTTATTATTATTATGATGATTATTTCCCGGCGTGTGTCTCCAGTCTAATGCGGTATCCGTGACCAGCTCGTGTACGCGCAGCCGCGCACGCGCCTCGCGGTCTCCACAAAGGTGTTATTACAGCAGCATTTCCAGTCAAGCGCAGGTAGATTTAAAAAAATAATAATAATCATAATAAAAAATCTCATCATCCGGTGTCCGCTTTAGAAAGAAAGGCAAAATCAAAACCTTGTGGAGTCTGCCGATGATCCGCGCAATGGTTTGGATGAGAATGAGACGCGAATTGGCGTCTAGGTCCGAGTTGGCGCAAGAGGAATCGAGAAGAGGCTGCAATGTAGCGTAAGATGCGCCATCTTCGTGCGGGTCACGTGACTCGTTTTGTCAACACGGATGTGTCAAGCGGATGCGAATATGCCCTCTCGCTCTCTCTCTCTCGCTCTCTCTCTCTCTCTCTCTCTCTCACACAAACTGCAATTTCTCCTCCCGCTTGCATTGCCCTCCCTCGTCCCTCCTTCCGGTGTGCGCAGGCCACGATGCACCGCCCCCCCCTCCAAGGCCCCTTAGGGTGTTACATGCCAGGCCCATGTGTGTTTGGGGATACCTCCCTGTTGAGTCATTCCAACTTGCCATCAGAACAATACTTTGTTATGCTGCATGCAGCTGCAATGTGATTTGGATATTGGTGCAAATCCCCAACCCAACCGCGTGAGTGTTTACTTTACAGACACAAAACCTTTATGACACACTTCAGCCCACTTCTAACTTGAGAAAACACCTAGTGGTAAGTTAGCATTAGCGCTATTTTATGGTCATAAATCACTGTAAAACATGCTTCATGCTTCTCTCTCTCTCTCTCTCTCTCTCTCTCAGTCTCTCTCTCGCTATGTCTCTCACACACACACAAACACTATAATAAGTCTGTTCAGCAAACAGCTTCTTCATTCAGTCATTTAAGCGAATAAAGCAAATAATGTTTCTATAGGGCCCAATGCATTTGTTGTTGGGTCATTGAAAATTGAAATGATGGCAGGTGTGTGTGGACTCCTTTATATTCCATCCATCCATTTTCTGAGCCGCTTCTCCTCATGTGTCCCATACAAACAACCATTCGCACTCACATTCACACCTACGGGCAATTTAGTGTTTTTGGGATGTGGGAGGAAATCGGAGTGCCCGGAGAAAAGCCACACAGGCACGGGGAGAACATGCAAACTCCACACAGGCGGGCCGGGGATTGAACCCAGGTCCTCAGAACTGTGAGGCTGACGCTCTAACCAGTCGCCCACCGTGCCGCCCTCCTTTATATTATTATTTGTTTTATTTTATCTGACATTCATGCTCTGATTTTTTTTTTAAATCGTAAGTTACTCACCTGTTACTCTTTACTTGCATAGTTTTTTCACTGAGTACTCTCTTACTCAAGTAAATATTTGGTGGACTACATTTTACTTTTGCTTGAGTCATATTATTCTAAAGAAACCATACTCTTACTTGAGTACAATATTTAGGTACTCTACCCACCTCTGATGATCATTCTTATGCTGTTTCACTATTTCACTGTTTTGAAACGTCCAACATGGACAGGTGCATGTTTCTATGGAACCCTGCGCAAACGTGGTGGAAACAAAGAAAGTTCTCGGGACTGTTTCGAGCTCCCTCTTGAACACTACTAACAATGTCCCATAAAAATACACACAGTCATGTAAAGTTTTACAGTCTAAAAATTCCCCCAATTACCACCATTTTCCTTTATTTAACCCACAGTGGTAAATGAAAAATCAATTTTAGTAGACATGGGTCAAATTTTACGGAAGCTTATTGCATTCACTTGGATTAAAAAAAAAAACTTTTTCTGAGTAATTTTTTTAGGGCTTTGTTTTTCTATTTTTTCTGTTTTTCTGACTAATTCTTTTTCCACCTGTTTTTCTGACTATTTTTTTCTGAATAATTTTTTTCTACCGGTTTTTCTGACTAATTTTTTTCGGAGTTACCGGGACACATCGAACTCGCGAGAACCTGCGAACTGCAAGTGACTTTTTGCGGAATCCGTAGTAAGCAACATGACCAGCTTATTCAGTTTGATCAAGTTTTATTTTGATATGGGTTTAAGACACTGGGAGATACTCCTGTCTTTGAGTCACATAGATGGTATTGTTATTAGTTTGTCGACATTACGCAGGCACCTTAATTGAACCGGTAAGTTAAACGTGTATGGGCAGGTTGAAGGTGTGCGAGCAGTAATCCGCCATTAGTGAGTCCGCAAAGAGTCACTTGTAGTTCGCAGGTTCTCGCGTGAGTTTGATGTGTCCCGATAACTCAGAAAAAAATTTGTCAGAAAAACAGGTGGAAAAAAATTTGTCCGAAAAACAGAAAAAAATAGTCAGAAAAACAGGTGGAAAAAAAATAGTCAGAAAAACTGAAAAAAATAGTCAGAAAAACAGGTGGAAAAAAAATTTGTCCGAAAACCAGAAAAAAAATAGTCAGAAAAACAGGTGGAAAAAAATTAGTCAGAAAAACAGAAAAAAATAGTCAGAAAAACAAAGCCCTCAAAAAAATTACTCAGAAATACAGGAGTTTTTTTTTTATCCAAGTGAATGCAATACGCTTCCGTAAAATTTGACTTGGAACTGCCTCAGTGCACAAAATCTTTGTGGCACCTGTACAATATAATGACATTTTAAAATGTTTTACATCTTTGTATAATTTGGGTCCAAAAACAAATGACATTTAGGGTCTTTTATTGCGGTCAAATGTCAAAATGCATTAAATTTAATCCAAACTGCTTTTAAGGGTTAACACCACCGATATCACGTCACAATTATTGAAACCATCAATATTATGCAAAAACGTGCGCTACAGTGGTGTGAAAAAGTGGTTCCCCGATTCCTGATTTCTTATTTTTTTGCATGTTTGTCACACTTAAATGTTTCCCATCATCAAACAAAAACAACACAAGTAAACACAAAATGCAGTTTTTAATGAAGGTTGTTATTATTAAGAGAGGAAAAGAAATCCAAACCTACATGGGCCTGTGTGAAAAAGTGATTACCCCCTAAACCTAATAACTGGTTGGGCCACACTTAGCAGCAACAGCTGCAATCAACGTTTGCGATAACTTGCAATGAGTGTCTTACAGCGCTGTAGAGACATTTTGGCCCACTCATATTTGCAGAATTGTTGTAATTCAGCCACATTGGAGGGTTTTCGAGCATGAGCCACCTTTTTAAGGTCATGCCACAGCATCTCAACAGGATTCAGGTCAGGACTTTAACTAGGCCACTCCAAAATCTTCATTTTGTTTTTCTTCAGAAATTCGGAGGTGGACTTGCTGGTATGTTTTGGATCATTGTCCTGCTGCAGAACACAAATTCCCTTCAGCTTGAGGTCACGAACAGATGGCCGGATATTCTCCTTCTGGATTTTTTGGTAGACAGCAGAATTCATGATTCCATTTATCGCAGCCACTCTTCCAGGTATTGAAGTAGCAAAACAGCCCCAGACCATCACACTATCACCACCATATTTTACTGTTGGTATGATATTCTTTTTCTGAAATGTGGTGTTACTTTTATGCCAGATGTTATGGGACATAAATCTTCCAAAAAGTTCAACTTTTGTCTCATCAGACCAGAGTATTTTCCCAAAAGTCTTGGGATCATCAAGATGTCTTCTGGCAAAATTGAGACAAGCCTGAATGTTCTTTTTGGTCAGCAGTGGTTTTTGTCTTGGAACTCTGCCATACAGGCCATTTTTGCCCAGTCTCTTTCTTATGGTGCAGTTATGAACACTGACCTTAACTGAGGCGAGTGAGCCCTGCAGTTCTTTGGATTTTGTTGTGGCGTCTTTTGTGACCTCTTGGATGAGTCATGCTGCATTTGGAGTAATTTTGGTCAGCCAGCCATTCCTGGGAAGGTTCACCACTGTTCTATGTCTTCACCATTTGTGGATAATGGCTCTCACTGTGGTTCGCTAGAGTCCCAAAGCTTTAAACCCTTTTCCACACTGATAGATCTCAATACTTTCACTCTCATTTGTTCCTGAATTGCTTTAGATCTCAGCATGCTGTCTAGCTTTTGAGGATCTTTTGGTCTACTTCACTCTGTAGGGCAGGTCACATTAAAGTGATGTCTTGAGTGAGAACAGGTGTGGCGGTATCAGAACTGGGTGTGGCTACAGAAATTGAACTCAGGTATATTAAACTACACTTAAGTTAACTTCTTTACACAGGGCAGGTAGTTTTGTTTTTTGTTTTTTGTCTCCCTTAATAATAAAATCCATCATTTAAAACTGGATTTTGTGTTTAGGTGTGTTGTCTTTCATTAATATTTAAATTCGTTTAATGATGGGAAACATTTAGGTGTGACAAACATGCAAAAAAAAGTAATAAGGAATGGGGGTAACACTTTTTCACATCACTGTATATTTTAAATAGGCGGTGTTTAGTTCAGTCCTACAGCTTTTTGTGTGTGACTGTAAGGCCACCCACAGTGTTCAACTCACAGTAGTTGACAGATGGGAGTCGGTCACAGCCACAAATTAGCCTGCTGAACGCTCCCCTTGCTCCCACATTGAGCCAACTCTCCGGGCACTCGATGCTCGCGCTTATTTTTCAAGTCACGATGTGTGCTCAATGCATAGAGATGCTGAATAGACAAAGTGGTGTTCATCTTTGCGGCAACAGAACGACAACTTCACATTGTTTGGTCCTGCACAGAACAGCGCATGGGTTGTTCGCACAGTTGCCTCAAAGGAAAAAGGTTAGGATTTGAATGTTTTAACCTTGGGCCTTTCAGTGTGGGCTTGCATGTTCTCTCTCTGTACTTGTGCTGGTTATGTCCAACTTATTAGCACATTCCAAAAAATGTATGTTAGGTTCACCAAGACTAAATGGGGGGCATCAAATTAATTTTTGTTGCGCGCCACATCGTAGTTCTGTTTCCCTCGAGGGCCGTTATGACAGTGAAAATCATATACAATCCCAATTCCAATGAAGTTGTGTTAAATATAAATAAAAACTGAATACAATGATTTGCAAATCATGTTCAACCTATATTTCATTGAATAAACTACAAAGACCAGATATTTAATGTTCAAACTGATAAACTTTCTTGTTTTTAGCAAATAATCATTACTTGGAATTTTATGGCTGTAACACGTTCCAAAAAAGCTGGGACAGGTGACAAAAAAGACTGAGAAAGTTGAGGAATGCTCATCAAACACCTGTTTTCAGCATCCCGCTAGTGAACAGGCTAATTGGGAACAGGTGGGTGCCATGATGGGTATAAAAGGCGCTTCCCTGAATTCATTCACAAGCAAAGATGGGGCGAGGTTCACCTCTTTGTGAACAAGTGCGTGAGAAAATAGTCGAACAGTTTAAGGACAATGTTCCTCAACGTACAATTGCAAGGAATTTAGGGATTTCATCATCTACGGTCCATAATATCATCAAAAGGTTCAGAGAATCTGGAGAAATCACTGCATGTAAGCGGCAAGGCCGAAAACCAACATTGAATGCCCGCGACCTTTGATCCCTCACGTGGCACTGCATCAAAAATCGACATCAATGTGTAAAGGATATAACCACATGGGCTCAGGAACACTTCAGAAAACCAATGTCAGTAAATACAGTTTGGCGCTACATCCGTAAGTGTAACTTGAAAATCTATTATGCAAAGCAAAAGCCATTTATCAACAACACCCAGAAACGCCGCCGGCTTCTCTGGGCCCGAGCTCATTTAAGATGGACTGATGCAAAGTGTCCTGTGGTCCGACAAATCCACATTTCAAATTGTTTTGGAAATTGTGGACGTCGTGTTCTCCGGACCAAAGAGGAAAAGAACCATCCGGACTGTTATGGCCGCAAAGTTCAAAAGCCAGCATCTGTGATGGGATGGGGCTGTGTTAGTGCCAATGGCATGGGTAACTTACACATCTGTGAAGGCACCAATAATGCTGAAAGGTACATACAGGTTTTGGAGAAAGATATGCTGCCATCCAAGCAACGTCTTTTTCATGTACGCCCCTGCTTATTTCAGCAAGACAATGCCAAAGCACATTCTCCACATGTTACAACAGTGTGGCTTCGTAGTAACAGAGTGTGGGTACTAGACTGGCCTGCCTGCAGTCCAGACCTGTCTCCCATTGAAAATGCGTGGCGCATTATGAAGCGTAAAATACGCCAACGGAGGCCCAGGACTGTTGAACAGCTGAAGCTGTACAACAAGCAAGAATGGGAAATAATTCCACCTGCAAAGCTTCAACAATTAGTGTCCTCAGTTCCCGAACGTTTATTGAATGTTGTTAAAAGAAAAGGTGATGTAACACAATGGTAAAAATGACCCTGTCGCAGCTTTTTTGAAAAACGTGTTGCAGCCATAAAATTCTACATAAATGATTATTTGCTAAAAACAAAGTTTATCAGTTTGAAAATTAAATATATTGTCTTTGTAGTGTATTCAATTAAATATAGGTTGAACATGATTTGCAAATCATTGTAATCTGTTTTATTTATGTTTAACACAACGTCCCAACTTCGTTGGTATTGGGGTTGTACAATAAATGTCATATTACATGTACGCAGTTCCCCCTGCATTTGAGTTGGATTTTATCCACTGTAAACAATAAAATTAATTTTAAATTAAAACTCTGTAAAATTGTGGTAAGCAAATATTTACGTATACAACTATCCACCATTGTCTTCCGCTTATCCGAGGTCGGGTCGCGAGGGCAGCAGCCTTGGCAGGGAAGCCCTGACTTCCCTCTCCCCAGCCACCTCCTCTAGCTCTTCCGAGGGGATCCCGAGGCGTTCCCAGGCAAGCCGAGAGACGTAGTCTCTCCAGCGTATACTTGGTCGTCCCCGGGGTCTCCTCCCGGTGGGACATGCCCAGAACACCTCACCAGGGAGGTGTCCAGGAGGCATCCTAAACAGATGCCCGAGCCGCCTAATCTGGCTCCTCTCAATGTGTAAGAGCAGCGGCTATACTCTGAGATCCTCCCGGCTAACCGAGCTTCTCACCCTATTTTTAAGAGAGAGCCCAGACACCCTGCGGAGGAAACTCATTTCGGCCGCTTGTATCCAGGATCTTGGTCTTTCTTTCGACCCACAGCTCGTGGGTTTAAGACACTGGGAGATACTCCTGTCTTTGAGTCACATAGATGTTATTAAAGGGCAGCATTGGCGGAGTCCAACCATCACTGGAAACGAGTCCGACTTACTGCCGGCAATGCGTACCAAAGTGACACCGGTCGTACAGAGACCGAACAGCCCGTATCATGTGGTTCGGTACCCCATACTCCCCCCACAGGACTCCACGAATGACACAGTCGAACACCTTCTCCAAGTCCACAAAACACATGTAGACTGGTTGGGCGAACTCCCATGCACCCTCGAGGACCCTGCCGAGGGTGAAGAGCTGGTCCACTGTTCCATGGCCAGGACGAAAAGCACACTGCTCCTCCTGAATCTGAGATTCGACTTCCCGCCGGCCTTTTTCTCCAACACCACGAATAGACCTTACCAGGGAGGAGTGTGATCCCCCTGTAGTTGGAACACACCCTCCAGTCCTTCTTTTTAAAAAGGGGGACCACCACCACTGTCTGCCAGTCCAGAGGCACTGTCCCCGTTGTCCACGCGATGTTGCAGAGGCGTGTCAACCAGGACAGCCCCACAACATCCAGAGCCTTGAGGAACTCCGGGCGAATCTCATCCATCCCCGGGGCCTTGCCACCGAGGAGCTTTTTAACCACCTCGGTGACCTCAACCCCAGAGATAGGAGAGCCTGCCTCAGAGAACCCACACTCTGCTTCCCCATGGGAAGGCGTGTCGGTGGAATTGAGGAGGTCTTCGAAGTATTCTCCCCACCGACTCACAAAGTCCCGAGTCGAGGTCAGCAGCGTCCCATCCCCACTATACACAGTGTTGATGGTGCACTGCTTCCCCCCCCACCACCCTGAGACGCCGGATGGTGGACCAGAATTTCACTCCTCCCACGCCCGAGTTTTTGCCTCAGCGACCACCAAAGCTGCATTCCGCTTGGCCAGCCGGTACCCACAGCTGCCTCAGGAGTCCCACAGTCCAAAAAGGCCTGACAGGACTCCTTCTTCAGCTTGAGGGCATCCCTCACCGCTGGTGTCCAACAACGGGTTCGGGGATTGCCGCCACAACAGCCACCGACTAACTCGGCAATAGAGGTGCGGAACATGGTCCACTCTGACTCAATGTCCCCCGCCTTCCCCAGGACGTGGGTGAAGTTCTGCCAGAGGTGGGAGTTGAAACTCTGCAAGACGTTCCCAGCAGACCCTCACAATACGTTTGGGCCTGCCACGTCGGACCGGCATCTTCCCCCACCATCGGAGCCAACTCACCACCAGGTGGTGCAGTTGACAGCTCCGCCCCTCTCTTCACCTGAGTGTCCAAGACATGCGGCCGCAAGTCTTATGACACAACCACAAAGTCGATCATCGAACGGCGACCTAGGGTGTCCTGGTGCCAAGTGCACGTGTGGACACCCTTATGCTTGAACAACATGGTGTTCTTTATGGACAAACCATGGTGAGCACAGAAGTCTAATAACAGAACACCACTCGGGTTCTGATTGGGGGGGGGGTGGCGTTCCTCCCAATGACCCCCTTCCAGGTCTCACTGTCATTGCCCATGTGAGCATTGAAGTCCCCCAGCACCCCCTCTAAAGACTCCAAAAAGGGTGGGTACTCTGAACTGCTGTTTGGTGCATAGGCACAAATAACAGTCAGGACCCGTCCCCCCACCCGAAGGCGGAGGGAGGCTACCCTCTCGTCCACCGGGGTGAACCCCAACGTACAGGCGCCGAGCCGGGGGCAATAAGTATACCCACACCTGCTTGGCGCCTCTCATTGTGGGCAACTCCAGAGTGGAAAAGAGTCCAACCCCTCTCCAGAGGACTGGTACCAGAGCCCAAGCCCTGTGTGGAGGTGAGCCCAACTATATCTCGTCTGAACTCCTCAACCTCACACACCAGCTCGGGCTCCTTCCCTGCCAGAGAGGTGACATTCCACGTCCCTAGAGCCAGTTTCTGTAGCCGGGGATCGGATTGCCAAGGTCCCCGCCTTCGGCCACCGCCCTGCTCGCACTGCACCTGACACCTATGGCCCCTCTCACAGGTGGTGAGCCAATGGGAAGGGGAACCCACGTGACCCTTTCGGGCTTTGCAGGCCCGTCCACCAGGCGCTCGCCTTCGAGCCCCACCTCCAGGCCTGTCTCCAGAGGGGGACCCCGGTGACCCGTGTCCGGGCAAGGGAAACGTATATCCATTTATTTTGTTCGTCATCGGGGTTTTTGGAGCCGTGCTTTGTCTGGTCCCTCACCTTGGACCTGTTTGCCATGGGTGATTATAATGTAGCTTGTACTATCTGCTTAGTGCTGGACTGAGGAAGACAAGATGTATTTCTGTAAAAGACTGCAAATAAAAGCTTCAGTTTGTTTAAAATCTCTGTTACAAATTTAAAAAGACAACAATAGTTCTATTCCTCTTATTTGAATATTTTTTGTTTTTTTATGAAGATCTTTGCTTCCGACTTGATTTAACACTGATTTAAGTTTAGCAAGAGTTCTTTGGAACACTGAGAAGTCTGACTGTATGTTTTGAAGCATTAGATCAACTGAGGCGGAAAATGACTAGATGAATTCAACTGTTTTTTATACTAACATTGAAATCATTACCACATAATGGAAACAACAGTGGTCCTAAATCAGACCCCTGTGGAACCCCTTTACAGACATTCAGATAATTTGATCAATAACCATCAGCCACCACAGCTTGTGTTCTGCCAGATAAATAATAGTCAATGAATTTACACGATAAAAAACAACAAAAAAAACATCATAAACCAATGTTGTGCAGACCTATCGTCAACTGTGTCAAAGGCTTTAGAAAGCGCAATAAAACGGCCAAGAGAATGAAGTTTGTTGTCCAAAGCATGTGCAATATCCTTCATGACCTTCATGGTTGCTGGCACAATCCTAAACCAGACTGGAAAATATTTAGAGTGTCATCAATTTACCTACCATGCATGTTTTTGGGATGTGGGAGGAAACCGGAGTGACTGGAGAAAACCCACGCAGGCACGGTGAGAACATGCAAACTCCACACAGGCGGGGCCGGGGATTGAACCCCCAGTCCTCAGAACTGTGAGGCAGACGATCTAACCAGTCGTCCACCGTGCCGCCTATTTAGAATGTGATTCTCTGATATCGTATCCATTTATCAGACCATCTCTAACAGTTTTGCCAAACAAGGTAGCTATGAAATTGGCCGATAATTGTTCTGTTCATTATGGGACCACCTTTATGAAGAGTTACACAAGCTGTTTTTCATATGTTAGGTATACACTTGGTTGAAAGAGTCCAGTTAAAAATGTGCAGCAGGACATCAATAATGACATGTGTAGCAAGTGCTAGAAGTCTGGTTTAAAATTGCCAGCCTTCCTAGGATCTCAATTACAGAGCATTCAACGCGTCAGCTGTATTAAAGGGCCTAAAGGAAAAACTATGGCGTCCCCTGTTTATCGACAATGTTAAATTGTTGATGAGTAAATTCTGGTCTGGGTTCTGAAAGATACAAGTTGCGGTAACAAAGTGTTTGTTAAGAATGTCTCATAGTTCATTTTTATTAGGAACTGAGAAAGTCTTGGGAGATCTGCACAGGCTATTTGAGAGATTTTTGATTCTCCTCCAGAAGTTTGATGGATTACCACAGCAGTCTGATAAAGACATAACATAGCAAGATGATTTAGCTTTACGGAGTTCAACGAGGCACTTACGGTATTTCAGAGATGATGAAAATATTGCCAATCACCACTCTGTCTGACATCTTTGTTCCAGGCAATGTCCCTATTATGCAACATTGCGTCAGATTCAGATGAGAAAGGGGTTATTTCTGTTCTTTATTTTTAATTACTTAAAGGGTCCATGTTTATCTGTAACATTTTATCAAAATAATTTCGAGCTTTATTATGATTTGGGGCGGCACGGTGGCCGACTGGTTAGAGCGTCAGCCTCACAGTTCTGAGGACCCGGGTTCAATCCCCGGCCCCGCCTGTGTGGAGTTTGCATGTTCTCCCCGTGCCTGCGTGGGTTTTCTCCGGGCACTCCGGTTTCCTCCCACATCCCAAAAACATGCATTAATTGGAGACTCTAAATTGCCCGTAGGCATGACTGTGAGTGTGAATGGTTGTTTGTTTCGATGTGCCCTGCGATTGGCTGGCAACCAGTTCAGGGTGTACCCCGCCTCCTGCCCGATGACAGCTGGGATAGGCTCCAGCACGCCCGCAACCCTAGTGAGGAGAAGCGGCTCAGAAAATGGATGGATGGATTCTGATTTGGGATAGCTGTTATAGAATGGATACCACTCAGGGACAGGTTATAGAAAAAGTCATGATCCACAAATTTCTTTGTCTTTTATTGTAATAAAACAAGGTTTCAATTTTTCTTTCTTAAAATTTCTGATACAAGCGAGTGGCGAGTGGTCACTAAAATGTGTTGCCAAGTCAGCCTAATCTGCCCAGGGCCTTCAGAATCGGTAGTGCTGACCAATGTAACTTAAGCTATATTAGAAATGGGACTAGCCCTCGAGGACATCAGCAATTTTCTGTCCTCTGGTTGGTTGGACAGGGCAAAACTTGTTACAGCCAACTTGAACAAGCAAAGCACATCCACAGCATTGTGCACACATTAATATATATAATAATTAGCAAAAAAATCCAAATATACATGGCCCTGTGTGAAAAAGTGATTCCCCCCTAAACCTAATAGCTTGTTGGGCCACCCTTAGCAGCAACAACTGCAATCGAGCATTTGCGATAACTTGCAATGAGTCAGGACTTTGACTTAGGCCACACCAAAGTCTTCATTTTGTTTTTCTTCAGCCATTCAGAGATGGACTTGCTGGTGTGTTTTGGACTATTGTCCTGCTGTAGAACACAAGTTCGTTTCAGTTTGAGGTCACAAACAGATGGCTGGAAATTTATTTATTTTTGGGGTAAACAGAAGAATTTGTGGTTCCATTTATCACAGCAAGCCTTGCAGGTATTGAACCAGCTAAATAGCCCCAGACCATCACACTACCACCACCAAATTTTACTATTGGCATGATGTTCTTTTTCTGAAATGCGGTGTAATGTGACACCTTGAAAAAAGTTCAACTTTTGTCTCGTCAAACCACAGAGTATTTTCTCAAAAGTCTTTGGGATCGTCAAGAAGTCTTCAAGCAAAACTGAGACAAGCCTTAATGTTCTTTTTGCTCAGCAGTAGTTTTTGTCTTGGAACTCTGCCATGCAGGCCATTTTTGCCCAGTCTCTTTCTTATGGTGGAGTCATGAACACTGACCTTAACTGAGGCAAGTGAGGCCTGCAGTTCTTTGGATGTCTTTTGTGTGTGTGTGTGTGTGTGGGGGGGGGGGGCGGTCTTTTGAGACCTCTTGGATCAGTCATCGCTCCACTCTTGGAGTAATGTTGGTCGGCCGGCCACTCCTGGGCAGTTTCACCACTGTTTTATGTTTTCGCCGTTTGTGGACAATGGCTCTCACTGTGGTTCGCTGTAGTACCAAAGCTTTAGAAATTGCTTTATAACCTTTTCCACAATGGTAGACATCAATTACTTTCTCATTTGTTCTTGAATTTCTTTAGATCTCTGCATGATGTCTTTTGCACTTAGAAATATTTTTTGCAGGGTATGGAATAATGAAGCTTGTTTCCTAGTGGAATTTTTTCCCCCTTTTTTTGGAGGGGGGAAGTTACCAAATAACGTTTCTCAGAATTGTGTGTACAGAGCTGTGACGCTGGCCTGGGTGCAGTAGCACTGACAATGAGGTGCTCTGCAAACAGCCTGTTGCAGTGAGTTCTGCTCTGTTTTGACACCCTCAGTGAAAACAGAGGAGCTAATAAGAGGAGCTCATCTATCACCTGGCCGCAAACTGTCTTTAAGCTCAGCAGCGCAATACTACTGCAGAATCTCGCTTTCTTGTTAAAAAAAATACAAATTAAAAATACACAACTATATACAGTGGATGTGAGAAAGTCTATACACCACTGTTCAAATACCAGGTTTTTGTGATGTAAAAAATTAACACCAAAACAAATAATTTAAAAACTTGTTTCCACTACTGATCTGACCTTTAACCTGGACAACCAAATTGAAAAAAAGAATCCTTGACATTCAAACTAATTTTAAATATAAGCACACATGCCACCATTTAAAATGCCTCTAATTAACCACAAATAAAGTTCAGTAGTTCTAGTAGAAGTTTCCTTTTAAATGTATTATTTTTTCCTTTCTAACAAAAGCAGGTTTTGTGCTAACACTAGACTGCTATTTCGAATTGTTCCTATTTCCCTCCACCTTGACTAAGGTGCCAGTTCCAGCTGAAGAAAAACAGCCCAAAAGCTGCCAAAGAAATGCTTTACCGTAGGTACAGTATTCTTTTAGTTGATAAGCAGTGTTGCGTTAGCCCCAAACATACCTTCGGGAATTATGGCCAAAGATTCAACCTTAGTTTCAAAATCTTGCAAAACACGTGTTGTTTATGATTATGAACAGTTCCAAATATCAGGGTAAGCACAAAGGCTTCTGCTAGAAAGAAACGCCAGGAAAAGCCTAATTAATCGGAGGTACTTTAAATGGTGGCAGGTATGTACTGCTGACTCCCATTTAACAAGTTTGAATGTGATTGGTTAATTAAGAACACAGCCATACCCCCAGTTGAGGGTGCGCACACTTGTGCAACCAAATCTCAGTTTTGTTTTTACTTCCCTGGTTTAATTATTATTATTTTTTTCAATTGAGTTGTACAGGGTCACATTAGGTCACATTAATTGTGGAAAACAGTTTTGAAATGATTTATTTTGGTTTGAGTTTTTAGTCACAAAACAACTGGCATTTGAACAGGGGTGTGCAGACTTTTTTAATTCACTGTATATGTCAAAATAAAAAATAAGATGTCACACGGGTATACATGTGCCTCTGTGGGCAATCCCACAATTTATATAAAGTATTTGATCTCTTCTAATGGTTCTGATGACTATTTTAATGTGTTCTATTAATAACTGTATGGAGTCCAAAGGAAATAAATCCCTTCACAATTTAGCAGTAAATAGAGCGGAGTTATGTCATATCATGGGAAATCGGAAGCACATACACTCAAAGGAGTGTGTACATAAGATGGTCATTTGGTGCAATATACGCGTAATACCACCACCAATATACACATCCTGATTTATGAGGTTATCAGAAGGGGCAAATTATTAGGAGCGTCAGTCAGTTTTACAGCAACACTAGCATCTCAAAGAGGCCCGATAAAATTGACATAGTAAGTAAAAAAACAAGGGTCAAGTTATACTATATTCATTGTGTCCATTTGTGCAGGGCCTCCTTGCTTGCTCAGATTCCTTTCATTATAGAGTGCACGCTTGTTTTCATGTCTGCGCATGTGATGGAGAACCTTGTTAATGCCCCCAGACACAGAGATGGAAAACATTCATCAATAAAGTGGCACGCAAATCTAATTCTGGAGTTTTATTTATAGGAAAAATACTTTAGGTACATACAAGCTGTACATTAAATGTCACAGAAACATCAACATAACTTCCTGTGAAAAAGAAAGCCAATAAAACGAAGATGCAAGGCGTAATCGTTTACAAAAAACAACAACCTCTTCACGGCTATATAAAATTGAGCCAGAGATTTTTACCCCTCAATGTTTGAATAGGCCGAGAAACGAACTGAATCAAAATAAATTTTTATATCAACTTATTTTCACCCCCAATTTTTATATACGTTTTTTTTTTTTGTCCAAGACTTGGCAAGGTCAATTTTTGTTATCAAAAGCACTAAAGGTTGGCATTCATTTACTGGAGGCAAAACCTTAGTGGGTGCAGCATGTAGGACAGCTGTCAAAGTTTGAGTGTGTGTGTGGGGATCGCGCAGGAGGCATTGGCAGTTTTGTCATGTTGAGCATTCTATTAGTTTGGGTCAACAAGTCAGGAGCACCGAGTCGATTCAATTGATCCAACCTAAAACAAGTGCAAGAATAGCATTGCTTCTGATGTCGTTGCATCAATTTTGCAGCCTAAATCCAAAACCTAATTACACCTTTGATGACTATTCCAGTCTATGGTTAAGTCTACGCTTATGGATGCGTTACATTCTTAGAAACAAGACTGCACCCCTAAAATGTAGCACCTTTTCCCTAATAATCTCTCACCAAATTGCTGCGTATGTGGGGCTTTATATCAAACGGAGATACTTATTAAAAGGTTTATGAATAAAATATGCAACTTTTCAAAGCACCCACACACCAGCCATGTCCTGCCACATCAAGCCTTCCTATAAAACTATTTATTTATCTATGAGATTCCTCCTTGGTCCAATCATGCCATCCATTTGTACACAGACGCTAACACGTTCAAATGGGCAGAGCTCTAATTAACTCCCACTGCATCTGCTGATCCCCCACTTTCTTGTTCTTGCCTCTTCCTCTGCAGCTCACGTCGACGATGCCAAGGTCCTGACTTGTGGTCCATTTACTCAGTCCCAGCTGCCAAACGTCCTTCACGCATTCAGGGACAGAATTATGTCATCCTCAAGGTCAGAGTTGTCAGAGCTGTCTGTTTGAGGGCGAAATGGGAAAAGAAACAGCTACTTACTAAGGCATCTGTCAGTGGGTGTGAGTAAAACTGCCAAAATGACAAAAACAAAAGCAGCATCAGCAGATTTCTCTGGGTTTCTGTGCCATTTTCTACAGTATGGATAAGACACCCAAAGTTTTTTTAAACTCCACTGAAATACATTTCCCTGTATTTACTACACCAGTGGTTCTCGAACTTTTTACACCAGGAACCACCTAAAAAGAAAACTCTCCATTTACCACCATAAGGACAAACATTAAAATAATGTAGTAGGCAAGGGGCAATAGACAATAAGCAAAAATAGTTGGGTTAAGTACATTTCAGTAAACCTGTTTTGTTAAAAATGGATCACTGTAATTCTTGGGTACACTGAACTGTGTCAGCCACAAAGGTAAGAAAGAGCACGCAGATTCATTTCCTTCTTAAACGGCTTAGTCAGCTCATCGTTTTATTTATTGCATCACTCACAGCTCTAAGACCTTTGCGAAAGAGTTTGGAAGGATAATGTAACCAGCTTTTGGCTTTTGGGAAGTATTAAAGGGAGATGCTCCTAGTTATAAAAGTTGGTCAAAAATCCTGCCATGGGTACACATTATGTGACAATTTGCAGTAGGGGGTAGCAACATTAAAGACTTAAGGTTAAAGTAGCACCTACCATTCTCCCCATCCAGTTCCGCGTCATCATTGTCTGAGTCATCATCGTTGTCGTCGTCATCTTCGTCGTCCCCTCCTTCTAGGTCCTCCTCGAGAAGGCGAGCCACCTCCTCATCAGAGGGAGAGAATTCGTCATTTCCATCATCGTCGTCATCTCCACCGTTCTCGTTCTCAAGTTCAGCAATAAGAGGATCTGTATCGACGTCGTCATCAGAGTCGTCGTCATCGTCCTCCTCCTCCTGATCGTCATCCTCCTGGGGCACAAATGACAACAAATATGATGTTAATATACTTATCACCATAAGCTCTGCGTATTTGCCTTAAATACCTGCTATTCAAAGGGGATAAGGACAAAGTCCTAACGAATAGTGAGAAAATATGTGACCAAAAATATATATATAAGTGCCTATATTAATAGTTTCACTAGTAATTATACCACAAACTATAATCCCAAAACACTATCATTTTAAATTTATACATTTTGTGTCAGTGGCTGCTCCATTAGTTTCCTGTTCAATAAATGGCTGAAAGTGCATTGGCGAGTTTTTTTCCCCCCCACTTCACTTGAACAGCGGCATATCTGAAGGATGGTCTTAGCTCAGATTCTGTATCACAACACAGTGCAAAAAATTAAATCAAAAACCATCTTGCAACTCCACAAACTCACGTTGGGGCACTCGTAAATCATGATACCACTGTACGGTCCTATTAACAAGGGCTTTGGCATCATCTTGCGGCATCTTAGGCCATTAATCAATTGATGGCATCATTATAAGAAATAATCAGGAATGAAAATATTAATACAATACATACCTGATCCTCCTCATCCTCCTCTTCTTCCTCCGCCAGTCTTTGTCGACCAACTTCATAAAGGCGGCAGACAGTGTCTGTGTTAATGGAGTCTTGGTTCTATGGAATAAAAGCATGAACTGTTTATCAAGAAATCCTAAACTATTAAACATGAAAACAAAAGTACACACACAACTTACCTCAATCACTGCAAGGTAGCAGTCTTTCGAGTCTGTGCACAGATCAAAAATATTCTTCTTGACATCAATGGTGACTGAAACGATCACAGAAACATGTCAGTTAAGTAAGCAAAGATCATGTACATTTAAATGTGACTGAACTATACTAATACAGCATATAGTATTCAAGGTTGAGGCATGAGGACAGTCAACTGCCATACCAATGGGTTTGTAGTCTGTGGCATTGAAAGTGCGGAACGATGAACCAAATGGACTTTTCATCTGCATCTCCATCATGTCGTCTTCATCATCAGCCTGCAAAATTGCTGCAGACACACAAGGGGGTCAGAGTGAGCTGGTTAAAAAGTAACTCCAGGCACCATCACAGCACATCCAGCAACAATAACCCAATCCAACTTTAAGCCTTCTGAAGTTATGGTATCTAAACCCGAGTACAAGCACATCTCATCTCGAAAGGCTGTTTTTCTCACAACTGATTGCAGAGAGAGACCAACCCCACATCCCAACACTAGGTGTTTATTCACCTCCGTAAATGACCGTGCCGTTGTTGTTGAAGACTGTCCTGCACTGGTCCAGAGCAGGAACCGTGTGAAGGAGGTGGAAGGTTCGCAGATCCCACTAAGAACTCAGTTTAAGGAAGAGTACATTGTGTTTGACCAGAAACTATCTTTAACTACGACCGGCCGATTATGGAGGGGAAAAAAATACAAAAAACTAAACTAAAATTACAATTATTTTGATTATTGAAATCAGGCTTAATTAACACGATTATTAATTGATTTTAAAACATAGTATTGATTCAACTACCAAAACTCAACTTTAACTTAAAAGAACCAGAAAATAAAATGGCAACAAGTAAAATAATATTAAAATAATATAAAAAAACAAATAAAAATAAATACTGATTGTTCTTGCAGTGTGGTGCATGCATGAAGATACACATTTAGATAAGAGCACAAGAAGAAAGTAACTAGTTTTTCACACATTGGGAAGAATATATTCCTGTGAGTAATGGTTATATTACCCGTCTTCATGTGTTCCTAAAGCACTTGTGTGTGAATATTTATTTGAAGGTCAATCACACCCATGATATCTTCTAACGATAATTATTGTTAGCCCTTCAATAGGCTTTTACATTGTGTGTCAGCATTAAACTGTCAATTTTCGGGAAGAAAGCTATGACAGAGTATGTGTTGTATTTAAATATACATTGAGTGTAATTGTTTTGTTGTATTGTTAGTTTTCCAGTAAACATTCATCTGGGAATAACATACGTTACACGCTTGCTACTGCAAGCAACAGGTGAATTTAGGGTGCTTTTACAACACAGGAACTTGCATACACCCTGGGCCGTGTGGCACATTAATCCTTTTTCTTCAAACATGTTTTTATGATCGTGAGAAACCAAAATCACGATTAAATGTCGATTCATCGCCCAGCCCTCACTATAACCACAGCCATCTATTTATCCAACAAATCCAAGTGCTTCATAAGATATGCTAAAATAATTTGTTAAATGAAGGCTCAGAGTACTTAAGTTTCAAGGATACAATTTCCGTGTTAATGATGACCTCCAGGCCGTTGGGGTGGAACACACCACTGATGTTCATGTTGAACTTGTCAAACTTGTGGATGGCCTGAGCTGAGCGCACATCCCACAGGACGCCATCGTTCAGTACCAGGTCATCCGTGGGGTTGAAAGTGGCACAGTTCCTCTTGTAGTTATTAGCCAGGTCTGGGTTATTTAGAGTCAGTGTCACCTGGCCCGTCTGAATGTCATAAATCTAAAAAGAGCAGAGCTTTACGGGAGCTGTCATTCGTGAAGGTCAGGATTTTCTCTGCATTAAATATTCCATGTTGTCAGGTTTAAAGACTAATATACATACATGTGCTAGTTGCTCCTTAGTCCCAATGACGCGATCTTGTGACAGTTTGCTGAACTCCACATAATGGTCACCCAGAAAAGAATGCCTGCAGACAAGAGGGGTGCAACATATTTCAAATATATCAGTGGGAGAATAAAGGAATATAAAGCTTGTCACAGCTTGTTGCTGAGCTCAGGATCAATCAGCAGAGAGTTGCCAAGGTTGCACTATATGGATGAGTGAAGTCAAATACTCGGTGTGCAGTGAAGTGAAGCCTGCAAGCCTCGGGCTGCTGGCGTGCATAATTAAACAGCACATCTTTTGAACGAGCCTTGTTTTGACAGCATGAAGCTGCTGTAACAATGGGCAGAAAATACCAACAAGGTGGAAGCAGAGAGATGAAAAAAGCGCAAATGTTTGGTTTGTACTGTAGGTAGCGTACATTTTAAGATCATTTCACTAAACTTATTTTTATTTTATTTTGTTATTTTAAAAGCACACTTTAAATCTTGTTTTAGAGCAAACGAGCAACAGATGACAGAGTAAATTATGTCAATACAATTGTTTATTTTGATTTGAAACAGGATATTCTACTAACATACTGACTTCAACTAGGGACGAAACGATTTACGGTTTACCGATAAACCGTGATCAAATTTCAAATGCTAAGCATTACCATTTCAAATATTTTTTATAGTTAATAGCATGTAGTGTGCTTTGCTTTGTGCATTTCACATGCCATACATTTCATGAGGGTGATGCATGTGTGAAAATTGGTTGTTGCCTTAGACAAGTTCAAATATGAAAATGTTTACAAGAATGCCGATTTTATATTTCTTGCATTCAAATTAAAATCCTCTGCAATGTTTCTGAGAGTGTCCGTTTTTTTTTTTTTGTTTGTTTACATATCTTTTAGTATTATTGTGACAATAACAAAACTTTTTCACTTCCAATCCGATATTGCAGCATTGAGTTATGGCCGATACCGATATGGGTTCAATCAGATTTCAGCAATAATCATACATACTTTATTTTATAATATGGAATGAAAAGGCTTAATCAATTTATATTACTCAGAGAACAATCATCAGCAACAGTAAGTATGAGAAAAAACTGACCCGTTTATTATTAACCAATTGGTTACATAAACTGCTGTGCACGTCTTGACCTCGGTGGGGTGTGGTGCATGCGAGATACACATCCAGTAACAAAGAAAGTAGAAGTCACGATCGAATATCGGCAATAAAACTCGTTTTCGGCGGCACGGTGGCCGACTGGTTAGAGCGTCAGCCTCACAGTTCTGAGGACCCGGGTTCAATCCCCGGCCCCGCCTGTGTGGAGTTTGCATGTTCTCCCCGTGCCTGCGTGGGTTTTCTCCGGGCACTCCGGTTTCCTCCCACATCCCAAAAACATGCATGAATTGGAGACTCTAAATTGACCGTAGGCATGACTGTGAGTGCGAATGGTTGTTTGTTCCTATGTGCCCTGCGATTGGCTGGCAACCAGTTCAGGGTGTACCCCGCCTCCTGCCCGATGACAGCTGGGATAGGCTCCAGCACGCCCGCGACCCTAGTGAGGAGAAGCGGCTCAGAAAATGGATGGATGGATGGAAAACTCGTTTTCATAGATTTTAAGAATATGCCTGAGAGTATTGTTATATTGCCTGTTTGTGTGTGTTTAGAAAGTGTTTGTGTACCAATATTCATTATTTATTTATATTTATTATTTATTTATAAGTGCCGCGTGGACGATGCTAATCTTCATTAGCTCGTCAATGATGTTTTTCATTCATGTTGTGTAAACTTTGAGCAAGCAATTTTTGTGAACAAAAATTAATAATCAAAGTCTGATGTATTTAAACATTTAATTGTATGTAATGTAATTCTTCTTGTTTAGTTTTACGGTGAACTTCAATTGGAGTGCCAATAAACGACAATAAACATTCACTCTTACTGCTTCCTACTATGGTAGCACCTTAGCAACCTGTCGTTGTGATCACGCGGGCGCTGCATGCCATCAGGACGCTGCTGGATGAAAATGCTGGAGCGAGCAGGGAATGGACTGCGTGAATACGAGTGTTAAAACCGGAGATTTTAGATCCAGTCCGATGTGATCAGATACTAATTTTGTTGCTGACATCCGGCCAATTTCCAATCTCAAAGATCAGCTTGGGATACCCCTAATAGCAATACCCCAGATACAGTGCTATGCAAATAAGTACCAATGGGGCTGTCAGCAACATTGGGCTGACATCAGAGCAGTGTAAGTAGGAATATTTATTATGAGGAAAAACAAAGACGAAAAATGGCCAAGAACAATTAAACTTCTCTGTGAGATTAAATCCAAACTAAGCTTTTTGAAATGAAAAGACAACAACCATTTCATCCAATGAGCTTTTGAGATAGATGACTTACTTCATGATAAACACAGACTTCATCCCCCACAGCGCAGACGTTGGGTAATTCCAGGAGGCTGATGTTAAAATCAGGGAGCCATCCTAAAAACACAAAATGAGATATTTAGGACAGCTAAACTTGAAGCAACAAATATGGTTGTACACAGTAAGAGTCTCATTTGCCAACCCGAGAGGGCTCCAGGTGAGTGATGGCTGAATTGTGACAGCTATAGCTGGCCTCCTCCTGGCCTGTGAACACATTGTAGAGTTTCAGTTGGCCAGTGCAGGTCCCAAGCATTAGGAACCGCTCGCGAGCTGAGAAGGCACAACACATGAATCCACTCTCATCTTCCTCAGCTTTCCTGAATACAGAGATTGGACGGAACCTGGCAAAAGCAAAGAACAGTGTAAAGAAATGATCCAAAACATGCATACCAAAATAAAGTGCACAGAGGGTTTGGATGCCAACCTGCTGAAGATGAGGTGTCTGTCAAAGCAACCTCCGTCGACTCCACCATATTTAGGATATATGACCCTCCGCGTGTGTCGGGACGTGAAGTTAATAGGTGCTTGGCGTCTCTGTTTGGATTCAGGGCACTGATGAGGGGTGAAGAGAGAGAAAGGTGGGCAGGTTGCCACTGGGTTTTTACAGCGTGCGTGCTGTTCCCGCAGATACTCTGTGATGATACTGTCTAATGCAGGAGGGGAGGGCATGTGCCTGTCAAACTGCT
Source organism: Phyllopteryx taeniolatus (assembly GCF_024500385.1). Taxonomy (NCBI): domain Eukaryota; kingdom Metazoa; phylum Chordata; class Actinopteri; order Syngnathiformes; family Syngnathidae; genus Phyllopteryx; species Phyllopteryx taeniolatus. The sequence goes on from NC_084502.1 coordinate 4,882,699, forward strand.
TCTTCATCGCTGGTGTCTGGCTAAAGGCGCCGTGGTCTGACTTCTGCCTCAGCACTCGAGGTTTCTTGCAGCTCATCGCACTGCACCACGTGTGCCGTTCACGGGAGAAAACGATTCGTCCGATCAGAGGCGAGCCGTTGTTGCAGTGAGGCACAGATGTCGGGGGGAAAGCAGTCGTCAAGGGCACAGCGGGTTGAGACATCGAGGGGCGCGCTTGTAAATGGCCGGGTGATGGAGTGGATGAATGTGAGGGGAGATTGCCAAGTCTTGACCCGACACCGTTGGCCAGCCGTGGGGTGCGAGGCAAGGTGGTGATCGTGGCGGTAGGGGGAGTGACAGCGACGAAAGGAGAAGCAGAGAGTGATGAATGAGATACACACACCATCGGGAGATCTGCCTCCTTGGTGAGGGCGGTGGCCGTGTCGTGAAGGCCTTTGGCTACAAGGTGGTTCCTAATAAGTAGCAGCAGCTCTTTCTCGGGAAAGGTGATCCTCGACTGAGCGACCACACTTGCTCTCTGCAGCCACGCCAGGGATACATCAGTACCGATCAGTAAGGGTTTGCCGGATATTCTTTCCATGAGCTCAGCCGCAAACTTGCAGAACTTGACATGCTCGCTGCGTTTGTCCTGGAGCACAGGCTCCTTCATGAGTTGCTGGATATGTCCGCTGCTGAACAAAGGCAACTTGCTGATAATCTGCCTGACAGAAGTGGACCGAGACAGACCAACCAGAGCCTTACAGGCCAGAGCTCGGATCTGATCTGCATCTGTAATGGGCATCTTCACTGTCAGCAGGGACAGCAGTACCTAGAGGATAGTTTAAAAAATATATATAATAATAATAATAATAATTTTTAAAAAGGGGGTACAAAAGCAGACTTTGGTGGTTGCATTGAGTTGGGTCTAATCAAAAGGGGTTTTGTTGTCAAAATTGGTTATAGAAATTTGGGGAAATGGCTGCCAATGCTTCTCTGTGCCTCCAGGAATGATGCATTAATACCCCTTAAACAATTGTCAGGCAAAACATGAATGTTTGCATTTGTAGTAGTTTGTGCAGCAAATCTTTTATGAGCTGAGCATTCAACAGTTTTGTGTGCTTAAAATTGCTTGATATCTCAAACTTGAGTAAGAAAATATAGACAAAACTTTGTAAAGGCAATTTATGGTAGAACCATTTTCTAGTTTAGACGGAAGTAGTTGTGGGTGAGGTCCATCCATTGCATTTAATACTGGTCTGCATCCATTTGTCCACTGGTGCAAATTGGTAGGGTTGCAACCAACAATTATTTTAATAATTGATTATCTCTTGTCGATTAATTGATTAATCAGATTTAAAAAAAAAAAAAAAAAAAAAAAGCTTTTTTGAATTTCCATGCATCAGTTACTGGTTGGGTCCATAACATGTCAGAAATTAGGTAAAATGTTGTGTTTTTCCAAAGTAAAAAATGTTTACAAAGTCTTATTTTGATAAAGCACAAAGGTAGTCTGCTTTATGATAATAAATATAAGTATCAATAGTTACTGTTTTATTGTTATAAATACAATTATTAATATTTACTGTTGAGAGGCTGAAATTCAGAGGATTTAAACAGAAAAGTTAAACAAGGCCTCAACGATTAATCAGCTAACAAAAGTCCTTATCAATTAATTTGATACTTGATTAGTTGTCAATCAAAAAATCGTTGCAACTTACCCTTTAGCTAAGGTTTGTGTCACATTTTGCCAGTTCACTTAAGTTAAAAAAATGAATAAATCTAATCTGGAACATACACTACCTTAATGCCATTGTTGGACTGCACCACATTCCACATCTTGGTGAGCACATTCTCGCTGGCTTTGGTCATCTGAGGAAGGCGACGACGGGGCGTGCCCGCAATGAACTTGCCAATGCTGGACATGCGTTTGTCGGGAGCGCAGACACAGTTAATGACAACCTGCAGGGCAGACTTCTGGATCTCAGCATCGTTCACAAACACTTCTCCCTCTGCCACTGCCAGGACAATGTTCATTCCTGCAAGGAAAAATAAATTCAGTCTCACAAAGGGATACAAACAATATGACAGGTTAGAACAACAGGAACTCCTAATATTGAGGCTGCAATGGGAATTATATTATTTGCTATACTGTATTATCATATTCATCACTTTATTTATTCCTTTTTTGTTGTTCCAACCTCAAGGTTCGCCATTTATTCAGACACATAACTGCCCTGTGTTCCTGATTGGAGACTCACAGGCCCACATACCCTGAAGGATTGCTTGGTCTTGCATGAACAGCACACATAGCACCCATAGACAACATCAATCCCTGTACATTTGTGTCCTAGGAAACTGGAACAAGGTCAAACTGGCTCAAAAAACTCAAGAAATTATTTCTCTATTCAAGAAATACCACTACACATAAATGCTGTGCAACAGAATAAATGGAGCCAGAGTTGTTAACAACTATTACAATATTCATTTGAAAACTGACCACAAATAATTTTGTTTTTGGTTATTAGCTAAAATATCATGACTCTGCATACATACCAGCACTAGAAATAGTAGACCCGCCCTCATCGACAACAGCAACAGTCTCAGATAACAGCATCTGAGTCTTTGGTACGACCGTGAGGATACTGAGGATGTCAAGGGCATAGCGCACAGTGTCACTCCTGCATGAAAATAAACAAACGTAGCTGACAAAACACACACAAACCACAATCATACCATAATAGACATTTAATACCACATCCTACACACCTGCCATAATAGGTCCTCCAGTCGCACGCGATAGAAATGAGTTGCAGTAGAAGTTGGATACAAGAGAGTTTGTGGAAGACCTCTGCTGGTTCCCAATATAAACGAAGAGGGCCATGCTCTATGAGAAACTCCATCATTTCAACTACCTGTTCGCGGCTGTAACTGACCGCCTGTGACCAAGGAAAGAAGCCAAATGAGCACTACAAAAAGTCTTCAATTAGGGCCGGGCGATTACGGAAAAACTAACAACCACGATTATTTTGATTGATATTGAAATCACGATTTTTATTGAACTATCAGAACTCACCTTTAAATATAACTTAAATGAACCAGAAACTAAATTAGCAATAAATAAAATAATATTAAAACGTTAGCAATAAATAAAAATAAAAGCTTTTGCTACTGTGTGCACCTTGGACTCTTAGGGGCAGTGTGGTGCATGCATGGAAATAGACATTTACATTAAGATAAAAAAGCAGAAGAAAGTCGCGATTGAACTTTATTAAGATAACTAGTTTTTCCCAGATTAGTAATATATGCCTGTGAGTATTTTGATATTGCCCGTCTATATGTTCCGACTACGTTTGTGTGTGAATATTCATTATTTGAATGGTAAATCTCTGTCAGAATGTCTAATGCTAATTTTTGCTAGCCAGTCAATAGGCTTTTTCGGCGATTGTCCAGAACAAACCTAAAACGATTTTCATAATTCAAATGCAAGCAAGCAAGCAACGGTGCATTCAGGGTGCTTTTAAAACAAAGGAACTTGCACAAACACACGTAGCCGTTCGGCAAACTAATAATTGTTCTTCAATTACATTTTTATGATTGTGAAAAGCCAAAATCGAAATCACGATTACATTTTAATTAATCACCCAGCCCTGTCTTTAATTCATCTAATCACACCTTTCATTCATCAACAAATACCTTGTAGTAGGGCTGTGAGTGAATAGGAGCCCCTCCCTCTGTGCGCTGCAGGGACTGCTTCACCTGCTCCACCTTGATGGCCAGATGAGCCTCAAAGTACCTGCGCAGCGCCATGCAAGTGTGCTTGGCTGTCTGCCTGCTGGAGAAAATCTCGTCGTCACTCAGCAGCGCTCCCTGGTCGTCAGGGTTCAAGATCTCCAATGTGCTAATCTGGAAGATGTAATATGATACATCAGTATGCAATCAACATGTGCTATGTAGCGTCACAGAAAAGTCAGCATTGCAGTCTGTAACGGAGATTTTCAGTCAGCAACACAGATGGTTACATTTACATGGCTAAAGTGGAGCTCCCGTGAGGCGAGCTGCTGGTGTGCCCTACCAGATTGACGAGGCGTCGCAGCCCGTCCTGCTTGTCAAAGAGCTCCAGCACAGCGCGGAAAGAGAAGGAAATGGAGAAGAACATGGTGGCGTGGCAGCAGCCGGATGCATGCGAGCATTCCAGCAGCCACAGTGTGTAGCCAACCACATCTGACAGGACAGAGTGGGGCAGCATACATACCTTGGAAGGAGAAGTCACACCAATGAATACCAATAGGATTCTACTGGTTTCAACAAAATACAGGTTTTCAAAGGATATTTCCAATAGCATGAGACTCTTGGATTCTAGATATAGATGTGACATAACAACTCATTTAAATAAGTGAGTCAAAATGGAAACAACAACATAGCTCAGAAATTATTCAATTAACAATCCTAAACAACAAATTGAATAGTTAATTTATAAATATTTGGTTTGTGAATTTCAAAAGCTGGGGGAAATCCTAAGTCTGGACATTTTTGGGACATGTTTGGACTTGACTCTTCTCAAAACAAATGGTTGAATGACTGTAAATTTTTTAAAATAGGTTCTTTACCAAATTTGAGGTTTGGTATAAAAAAAAATATATATATTAAATAAATAAAATAATCATAAAAACAATTTTAAAAAATCAGTTTTTTCTCTCCATAAAAATGCTGAGGTTGAAAACATGACGGCTTTTGCTGACAATTTGTTGCAGCGTGTTCTATGCGAGCCAATCTTCTAAATCAACTCATTTGATTTGTGCCTTACTTTAGTACAGATAAATGAATGGATGGTCACTGTTAAAATGGCGCCATTTCAAGACCAATAGTGAAATGACTGACAGTTGAGAGATTTGTACGCATGCATGTATGTATGTATTAGAGGCTGACACCATAGTGGAAGTTGACTCCCACTCCCACAGACGTTGATCCCACACCCTCCCAAAGCCTGAGTGACTGTTTAAAAAAGAAAATCCAACTCCCTCTCACTCCCACAAAGATCGCTCCGCTCCCTCCCAATCGCATATTTAAAAAAATTCCCACCAATCAACATTTAGCTCGATGCTCAGGGGAAACATCCAGATATCGATTTGATTGAAGTTAAAATATAACTGCATCATGTTTTTCCACTCTCATCAGTTTCCACTCCCGTCTCATGGTTCCCACTCCCATCAATTCCCGGTGACTGTTATCACAATTCATACTCCCTCCTGCATTGGATGACTTTTGCTCCCGCTCCTGCCCAATCACTACGAGGGAAGTCAAGTTTACTCCCATCCAGCAGGAATCCCACGGGACCCGGTAGGATTCCCAAAAAATGTCAGCCTCTAGTATGTACGTACGTATAGTAATTGTGTGTACATGCACGCATGATATAAAAATTCGACACACCCCTGTTCAAATGTCAGGTTTTCTGAACTAAAACAATGTGGTTGCACAAGGGTGCAAGTGTGTGTCATATCTAGAATTCAGCTGTCTTTGGAATTGACCAATCACATTCAAACTTGTGATAAATGGGAGTCACCACACACCTGCCACCATTTTAAGTGCCTCTGATTGCCCCAAGTGAGGTTCAGATGTTCTAGTAGGCTTTTCCTGACATTTCTTTTGCTTTCCAGCAGAAGTCTAGGTTTTGTGCAAACACTCCCTGCTACTTCAAACTTTTCAAAATTCTTTCCACGTTGTCTAAGGCCCCAGTTGCAACTCATGCTTCAATGTCAAGACAGTGTTCTTTTGGTGATGAGCAGTCTTCTTTTCGTGCCAAACATACCTTTTGGAATTATGGTCAAAAGGTTAAACCCTGGTATCATCATGATATTTTCCCATGGTAATTTTGTTAGGGGGAAAAAAAGTTTTGAAATGATTTCCCCTGGCATTCGAACAGGAGTGTGTACACTTTTTATAGTCACTGTACACACACGAATGTAAAATGTAATGCTAGACTGCAAAAATATCTACATTGTTTTTTTTTGTGTATGAACATAATCTTTTTTTTTTTTTACCCTTTCCATGGCATCCTGGTTATAGGCAAGATAATAGAGGCACAGGGACACTCCAGTAGCAGCCATAGAGGGCCTCGGGATTTCCAGCAACTTCTGAACTCCTCCGTGTGCCACAAACTCTGCAGCGAACTTCTTGTGAAGCAGCAGAGATGCTAAGTACTGTGAGAGACAAATAAAAGGAAAAAAAATAAAGTCTCCATGGTGTTTTTGGGGTGGATCACATTGACTGTAGGACTTCACCTTGAGAGCCTCAAATGTGAGCTGCACATCGTTGGTCTGTTTTAGATCCATATAATGCATGAGCAGCTCACGGGCTCCCATTTGCATGAACACTGCCAACAGCTGAAGATAGGACAAAAATTAAAAACGAAAAATTAAAAAAATTCCCACAATCTCATAATATTTAGCTGAGTCCTTAAAATAATATATTGCTTTCATTACATCAAAACATTCAAAAGGTGAGATTTCAAAAAATTTCAAAGTGTCATGTGACCTTAATTAAGGAATTGTCAGTGCTGAAAAAACAAACCAACCTCCTGATATTCTCCCAGAGGAGTGAGATACTGCAGAATGAGTCTCTGTTCAATCTCAGGGGTCAGAGGATATAAGCGGTAGTTGTTGCCAATCACCCATGGACTCATCTCAGACCAGCTACTGTTGGAAAGCTCGCTTAAACTCCTCTCCGGTTCTGGCAGGGAGAAATTCAACTTGTGCTTTGCGGACCTGCTACTCTCCTTCTCTACTTTTCTTTTTAGGTAACTACTACCATCAGAGGCACCTAGGTGCAGGAGTGACCCTGAGGCCGACATGGGCTTCATCATGGTTTTAACAGCCGAAGTGGCACAGTTGTTGGTCTTGTGAGGAGCGCTGGGATGAAACGGGAGCTCATTTGCAGGCTCCAAGGCGGAAAGGTTCATTTCACCATCCTCCTCTGGTTCCGATGTTTCCGTTTCAGCCCCATTTTGGCCGAGTGAGAAGGGTTTCTCAAAGCCTCCATCAACCGTCTCCTCATCCAAAGGTAGCAAAGGTCCACTCAGAGTTTTTCTGGGACTAGGACGTTTGATTTCTCTTTTTGTCTCTGCGTCTTTATCTTGAAGCTCACGTAAACGATGCAGCATCAATGGCACCTGTTAATGGAGAGAATTTCAAACATGCTGATTGACAGGGATGGGATATTTGATGACTTAAGAAGAATCCTCATTTTAATATGTACAGAACACATTGTCTATCACTGTGTACTGTAACTAATTCCTAAGGAGGTGCGGCAGGGCCAATAGCACCCCCTACTGACCAAAACAGAGTTCTCTTCTCTGTAGTTGGCTGCAATGTCCTGGTTCTCCATGGCGCCTGCCAACAGGCCTGTGGCATAGATTCTGAGGGGCTGCTCGGCCTCCTGAGCCCACTTGAACAACCTTTCAACTATTCCCTCCTGAAGAGAACCAAACAAGGAAATTAGAAAATGACAATAAAATCAGTGCATTTATGCACACACACCATCTCATGTGTCTCAGATCACGTCTATCTTAAGTCATCTTTTTATTATTTTAATGAGATCGGGCAGAGAATGAAACACTAAATGAAGAAAAACAGTCTGGAAGTGGAACCTGCTGGAAGGCTGGACTCTGACTCGACAAACAAATTTATTTGTGAGAAACCAGCTGATTGGTGCAGAGTATTGACCCTTTGATAGAGCTGTGCGATATGGACAACATTTTATATCCTGATGACATACATCCGATAACATTTTTCAGTAAAATTACAATAAATTAATGGCAATCTCCTATGATATTTTATTCATTAATTTATAAAATACATATTTTATATAGACCACAACATTTTATGAATAAAAGATTAATAAAATAAAACAAATATCCAGTGCCCAAATAAATACCATTCAAAAAAGTTTTAAGGAATGCAGTAAAAGGCAAAGAATTACAATAAATACAACACAGTGTTTCAAGTAACTTTCAAGTATGCCAAAGATTTATCCTGCAAAAATATTACTTGGTGGAGGAAAAGTAATTCAAGGATTCCCTCAGTAGCAGCAAGGTAAATCTAATGATATAAACAACAGAATATATATAGATAGATAGTTTTATATCATCTCTCGATATATATCGCTATATCACACAGACCTACGCCATGGTGTGACAAACTTCTTCAAGACCCCCCTCAAACTGTAAAATACAATTGTAGTATTCAAGTGCATCTCCCTGTACAGCACCAATTTTAGTTGTCTAATGACTGGCAGGAGTAATTGAATGAGAGTCAAAAGTTAAAATGGGACTATTGCTTCCCCTTATTGTTGTTATTCTTGGAAACGTACGAAACAATGTACATTATAATGTAAAGTAACGTAAATAGTTTGAATGTTGAATATTATGGTTGAATAAGACCAGAAATGAATCAAAATATTGTTATGACACAGTCAACGGCGGCAATAACGTACCTTCTCCTGAAAGACCACTGCTGTCTCCAGGCCAGGCATGATGTTCTGAAGCAAGCGACAAGCTTCTGCGTTGAGGGAAAATTCTCTGCTGGCCATCACATAACTATTCACCAACTATGTGGGAGATAAAACATTATGAAGCACTTCACGTTCACGTTTCTTGTATGTCAAATATACCTATTCTAACCAGCCTTACTGTGTTCATGAAGTCATCATTCTTAAACAGGATCTTGAGCAAATGCCCTAAGACACATTGTGGATCAGCTCTGCCTGGTGGCAAAAAAAAAAAGACAAGAACATGAGTAAATGTACTAAACCGCCCACAATATCTGCTTTTCTTTATCATACCAGGATGACGGTCATCAAAAGGGTCTGGGTCCGCTTTGTGGTACTCTCAGTCTCCTTCTCGACAAGCTCAGAGATTCTGAAAGTTTGGACATGATTACCCCCCAAAATCAGAGGGAAGGGAATGTCTAATGTGATAAATCAGAACCACTTACTTGGTGAGGATGTTAACTAGCTCCTGAGTGCTGCCTTGTTGTTCCCTTTCCCATTGTTCCAATAGAGCAGTCAGCTCTGCCTTAGAGTCCACAGTGGCAGATGCCGACGCCATAACTCCTATGAAGACCCAAAGTAAAATTCACATCCCATTCCAAACCACGCTCTGTAACCTCACCCACCGTGTCATATGAGCCATTAAGTTGTGACTTACAATCAAAGCACACGGAGCCAAACTTTTACATTACAGGGAAGCAGTACTTAAACTCAATCAACCGGAACATAGTAATGTTATATTTAGTAATACACGAGACAGATTGGCTGTTTTGCAGGTGCAGCAATCTCCAGGGACTAAAACTGTCAAAAAAATATAGGACCGTTCAAAAGCAAGACAACAGCAACCAAGCACACGAAAGCAGTTATTCTGATTGAAGCAAAACGTTTTGCATTTCCTCGCATTTAAATGATGTAAATAAGCTGCGTGCTTTGAGTGCGCTCTAGCTAAACAACGCTAACTGGAATCGGACTACTCGTGACGTTATAAACGTGCTCACTTTAAAACCCAGTGCGGAGTTTAATTTTGACGTGTACATCGTACCGTGTTATAATAAACCAACTTCCGAACCAAGGCGACCGGTCGGTACACGAAAGCCAGTTGCTTGCATTCGCCATGAGCTAGCGGCTTCGCAGGTTAACCTGCTTAGTTAGCTGGCTAACGTGCTAACTTTACCTCGCTGCTCTGCTCAGTTCTTCAGTTTTGCCAGATTTCTCCAAGACTTAAAAATATGGTGATCCGGATCCTGACCCGACTGCTCCAAAACAAATGACGGCGGTATCGGTCGAATTTCACAGCTCAATGTTTATATGTTTAATGTGGCTTTTTTGTTGATGGTTTACTGTCATTATGGCGAACACGTTCTCAACGTCATCGCAGCTGCGACAGTCCACTTATTATGACGAAAGCACACGAACCAAAACATTACGAAACACAATTTATTCGAATTTCTCGCTGAATTGAATACAGGTTGTACGAGTATTTTTTTATGCAATTGCATAAGCAGTATTGTTTATAAAAAAAAAACGATGATATCATGATATAAAATACATTCAATTGGAAACTTACTGATACAGAAATTATACAATGAAGTGATTTAGAAAAATACAAAAGTAATATAAAGTTCAATTTACTGGAAATTATTATGAAAAAATGATTATATTTTAACGTTTTCCTTGATATTATTTTGTGGGCAGTATGAAGTTTCTCTCCAGCTCCAGGAATAAGAAAGGATATTCATGACATTCAGAAAGACACGTATACCGGCATATATTTCATTCATAACTCATACAATCATTTGTAAATTCACTGTTGCTTAGAGAGGACAATATGGATCTATCAGCTTCTGCAGTTACATCACCGTGCAGCAACACTGGGCAGGGTAGTTGTCAGCATCGACTTTAAATTCATTTCCATAAACAAAGTAAATGTGCATTTTCCCTTTCCATGAGTAGGTCACCTTGGTGACAGGGATCAGCTCGATAGTTTGACGCTGGACACAATGAAGAATAGCAATGTTACCAAATACATCAGACATTCATTACTGCACTCATGGTGAAATTATGTTTTACTAAATTATATTCAGATACAAATGTAGCTGGTGAACAATTACCTGTTGAAGAATGCGAGAGGTCTGGGAGAACTTGCCCTGGTGTTCGTTGATTAAACGCTGTGCAGCGGTTACCACAGCAGGGTCCGGGAATCCCATCACTGGGTATAACTGAAAAAGGTCATAGGAAATGTAGCGCAATTAGGGACTTGAATACCGGATCAGTGTTAGTCTTCTGAAAGCACAAAAGCCATTATTATGGCACAAGGTTAGAGAGTAAAATGAGCATATTTACGGGGGAAATAATGGATTTTTCTTTATATTTAAAGAAGAAAAATACATATATACAGATAGAAAGATGTATAATGGTATATTTCTAGGGTTAGTCAGTTTGTAAGTGGGTCTCTAGCTGGTTCAAAATGCTGCTGCGCGCCTCACCACCGCACATAACTCCTATTGTTTTTTTAATTTGTTTTTAAATTGTTATGTTCAATTGTCTTGTGTTTTATATTCAATTTGTACAGTATTAATACAGCAAATTATTTTAGCTGAGTTTTTTTTTAATGCTCTTTAAATAAAATGGAGTATGCTTCGAGTATTTCAATATTAAAGGCTTGACAGGGTTTCCTTTACTCCAGATCATGCAAAACATAATAGACTATCTGAGATATACATCTTTGACAATTCCATGTAAGAACAGTTTGGATAAGCTCCTTTTCTGTCGGAGTCAAAAAGGCATGGGTGGATGAATCTGATGAGAAACATGAGCAACGACCTTAACCTGATCAAACACCTTTGGGATTAACGAGGAAAGTGACCTCGAAACCTCAAAAATGCTTCAGGCATGGGTGAAAAAAATTCCACACCTAACTTCTACATTTTGCAGAGTGGGAAGTTGTAAAAGGTGTAATTGGCTAACATTTCCTTCTTTTCACTTCCTGATGATATAATGGTCAGGTTTCACAATACCTTTGTCGATATAGCGTACATTATAGTAAACACCTGAATGAACATGGACAAAAACTGTTACCAAGTATTGAGAGTCCCTGAAAAGCTCCTTGCCAGACACTTTGCTGAGGTTATCCAGCTGAAGTCCACTGGACTGTTCCACAACGTAGTCGTCAGAGTTGTTGGTCCTGTAATATATAATTTAATTTTGCTTGATCCCTGTTACTTTAACATCTTATTACCAGCGCTGCCAGCCAGATTGTCTGAAAATGAAGGAAACGGCACCATTTTATAATGACGTTGATATAGACCAAAAGCTGCTGTTTTCCTTGACATGTGGGGCATTGCTTGGATCCTTGCCCCTGGCAGCTGTGGCAGCTGTAACACAATAGTGGAGGGATGATACTCTGTAAATTGAAGGGATTGTAATACATACTTTAGAAACAAATGTTTTATAAGGAAAGTTTGACTTACTTTTCCCTCCCTCTGCCAAAGCAATGACTGCATCGGTCATTTCCATGGCGAAAACCAGCTCCATTGCACACCCAACAAACTTTCTACCAAAAACCAAAGAAAGCCAACAGTTGGACAATATTACTGTAGGTCCCGTCTGCCAATGCGGTTTAGGATTATAACTTACATTGCCTGCGCCGGCACAGTCTTTGCAAGGGGCCCGCCCCATTCCCATGCAAACATGACAGCTCTGTTGATGAAATGATTCTCGTTAAGAAAATATGCACACGTTCGCTTGTCTGAACATGGTTAGAATGGCATTAGGTAATTTTGAACCTTCATAGATGAAGTGTAGGGAACTTTGATGATCTGTTTGCCGTCTGTAAAATAACTGGGGGCTGTCGCAGGAATATCCCAGGGCCCTGGAGGGTGTTGGGCATACGCGTCCACTGGCTGGCCTGATCCAAAGAAAGTAGCATTGCAATGGGGAGATAACCTTATTGATCCCAATGGAAATTCTACCTTAAATAGCTAATAGAGAGAAGAGCTCGACATATAAGCAACATTTGAAATAATCAATCAACTGTTAAGTTTGATAAGTGAATATTAACCACTTTTAAGCTCTAATTCTCCATTTAAATTAAATGTACTGTGTCTTAACACCAAGTGATTATGTCAGTCCTGTCTGACATTCTATCACATTAGCCAAATTCTATGCACAAGACAATAAAAACAGAAACCATTAAAATCATAACAGTTGACAGTTGCAAAGTAGTACATGCACAAGACAAGAGTGACATACCATTATATGGCTCATGACTCCACTCAGTCAATCTCGACTCAATGAATGTTTCCAGTCGGTACTAAATAAAAGTTGTCAAGATGAGATGAGACACTTTAATTGACACTTTAATTTTTGCTTATTTTGTCTTGCTTTTACCCTATAGGTATTGAAAGCCTCCATGTTGGTGATCACTCCATCTTTTGCTGGTGCTGAACTGTAACAACACTTGCTCTTGGCCCACAGGGCAAATGCCTCCCGCGCTGTAGTCTCACTTATTGAAGGAATACTGCAAGCAGCAGAGGCATGAGATGTATGCTTTGAGGTATGTCTTAATTGTCTTAGCTGCGCACACCCTGGGTTTGCATTAATCAGAGTAAAAAGAAGTTGGAGGATTACTTCCATTGCGGTTGTTCCGGTCCGGGTTTTGGCTGAGGAGACGGTTGCGTCGGCATCGGAGGGGGCAGAAATCCACCTAGAGCCGAGAAGGAAAGTTAGATCCTGCACTCAAGTTATTTTTCAGACGTGGCTGTATTGCGAGACAGAGTCAGCAAAACAGATTAATTACATGACCATTGACCATTCCCATTGCGAGGCATATACAGTGGGTAGGGAAAGTTTTCAGACCCCCTTAAATGTTTCACTCTTTTTTATATTGCAGCCATTTGTTGAAATAATTTAAGTTCATTTTTTTCCTCATTAATGTACACACAGTACCCCATATTGACAGAAAAAAACGGCATTGTTGAAATTGTTGCTGATTTATTAAAAAAGAAAACTGGATATTCTGTTTAACTGTTTTTGTGTTGCATCACAGAATACTGGTGTTGGTGAAACGACAAAAAAAAAAACTAATATAAACATACCTAAACCATTATGAATATTGCGCAATCTAATAGGGTCCTATATAAAAGCGATATAAAAAAATTCCTGCCTTCAAAAATCATATCCATTTTTAATCATAGAGGTATTGAATACTGTGTGTTTATTGTAGTTGCACTGCATCATACTGAGAGCAGGACTCAAAATCAGTGTCTCTGATCTTGACATATATTATTAACTTTGTGGATTTTCTGCATTGTCAATTTAAAAAAATGTCCTGTTTTTTAATAAAGGGATGGAAAGTTTAAAAATGTTTATTCAATTCACCAATTAATTAAAAAAAACTAATTGACAGACTAATAGATTATTAAATTATTTGTTAGTTGCAGCCTTAAATGATATAGCTCTCAAGATGCATGTACAACCCCGATTCCAATGAAGTTGGGATGTTGTGTTAAACATAAATAAAAATAGAATACAATGATTTGCAAATTATGTTCAACCTATATTTAATTGAATACACCACAAAGACAAGATATTTAATGTTCAAACTGATCAACTTTTTTGTTTTTAGCAAATAATCATTAACTTAGAATTTTATGGCTGCAACACGTTCCAAAAAAGCTGGGACAGGGTCAGGTTTACCACTGTTACATCACCTTTTCTTTTAACAACATTCAATAAACGTTTGGGAATTGAGGACACTAATTGTCGAAGCTTTGTAGGTGAAATTATTTCCCATTCTTGCTTGATGTACAGCTTCAGCTGTTCAACAGTCCGGGGTCTCCGTTGTCGTATTTTAAACTTCATAATGCGCCACAGGCGGCAGGGTGGCCGACTGGTTAGAGCGTCAGCCTCACAGTTCTGAGGACCCGGGTTCAATCCCTGGCCCCGCCTGTGTGGAGTTTGCATGTTCTCCCCGTGCCTGCGTGGGTTTTCTCCGGGCACTCCGGTTTCCTCCCACATCCCAAAAACATGCATTAATTGGAGACTCTAAATTGCCTGTAGGCACTACTGTGAGTGCGAAGGGTTGTTTGTTTCTATGTGCCCTGCAATTGGTTGGCAACCAGTTCAGGGTGTACCCCGCCTCCTGCCCGATGACAGCTGGGATAGGCTCCAGCACGCCCGCGACCCTAGTGAGGAGAAGCGGCTCAGAAAATGGATGGATGGATAATGCGCCACACATTTTCAATGGGAGACAGGTCTGGACTGCAGACAGGCCAGTCTAGTACCCGCACCCTTTTGCTACGAAGCCACGCTGTTGTAACACGTGCAGAATGTGGTTTGGCATTTCATCCATCCATTTTCAACACCGCTTATCCTGGTTAGGGTCGCGGGGTGCTGGAGCCTATCCCAGCTGACTTCGGGCGAAAGGCAGACTACACCCTGAACTGGTCGCCAGTCAGTCGCAGGGCACATATAGACACCGACAACCATTCACACTCACATTCATACCGTCACTGAGTGGGAACTGAACCCATGCTGCCTGCACCAAAGTCAGGCGAGTGTACCACTACACCATCAGTGACCTGGTTTGGCATTGCAATTCCTTGCAATTGTACATTGAGGAACATTGTCCTTAAACTGTTCAACTAGTTTCTCATGCACTTTTTCCCAAAGAGGTGACCCTCACCCCATCTTTGCTTGTGAATGACTGAGCAATTTAGGGAAGCTCCTTTTATACCCAATCATGGCACCCACCTGTTCCCAATTAGCCTGTTCACCTGTGGAATGTTTCAAACAGATATTTGATGAGCATTCCTCAACTTTCTCAGTCTTTTTTGCCACCTGTCCCAGCTTTTTTGGAATGTGTTGCAGCCATAAAATTAATGATTATTTGCTAAAAACAAAGTTTATCAATTTGAACATTAAATGTCTTTGTAGTGTATTCAATTAAATATAGGTTGAATGTGATTTGCAAATCATTGTATTCTGTTTTTATTTATGTTTAACACAACGTCCCAACTTCATTGGAATTGGGGTTGTATATAGACTTTACATGCATAATTCTATGAATGTTTTAAATGTTCATATTAAAAAAATATATAACTTTTTGTGACACTCAAACATCCAAATTGTTGAGACATTTGGAGCACATGTTGGTAATGGCAGGGTAAACCAAAGATTGTCCCATTGTGTCCAGCCTTGTCATACGTTATGTGTTAATGCCCGGCTGCATGGTACCCGGCTGGTTAGCACATCTGCCTCACAGTTCTGAGGGCCTGGGGTCAAATCCCTCGCCTGTGTGGGGTTTGCATGCTCTCCACGTGCCTGCGTGGGTTTTCTCCGGGTACTCCGGTTTCCTCCCACATCCCAAAAACTCTAAATTGCCCGTAGGTGTGAATGGTTGTTTGCGATTGGCTGGCGACCAGTTCAGGGTGTACCCCGCCTCTCGCCCAGAGATAGCTGGCATAGGCTCCAACACGCCTGTGGATGGATGGATGATGGATGGATGGATGGATGATGGATGGATGGATGATGGATGGATAATGCCTTTAGTCAGTAAATGTGGCCCCGGCTCCATACAATACCTCCTCCGCCCGCCACAGTGCCTTCATAGCCGGGCATGTTGTCGAACATGCTGGCTGGCGGAGCGCTCGGCCCACGCGAGTCAGGTGCGGGTGGGGCAAACATTGCTGAAACAAACCAGAGGAACCAGTTGAGGAAAACATATCATATCCCTATTCAAGTGTTCCACCGTCTACGAAGTTTCCATGTGAAACGCAAACGAAGAACCTACAAAACAGTTCCGTCTTGTTGCGTATCCCGGACTAATTTGAAGACGAGTTCAAGTTTTCATCTCCCACGACGATGTAGACGCGTGTGTGAATTGCGACTTACCTTGGCCTTCTGCACCATTGTAATCCATTAGAGATGTTTGTGAACACTAAATACTGAGTTGTTAGGGGGTAAGCCCTCAAAAGGCAACACTTGAAAAACACCCCGCTGTTTTGAAAGGACGCCGGAAAAAAAACAAAAAACTACGGTGTGAAGACATTGCGTGACGTCACTCGATGTGTTCCACGGAAGTGTGCGATTACAGAGCTTCTTAAACGGACACAGTGCCGGTTAGGCAACGCTTGAAGAAAACACTTCATCCTCACACATACCGGGAGGGCCGTCGGCCGCTCTGAGGTAACCCGGATTGGCCACGCCGTAACTTGATCTGCCGTCGCTGCTTGGAGCGGAAAACGAAAGTTAGCACGAAGATCGAGTTCATAACGGGACGATCGGTCACCAGATGTTCACTTTTACAAAACTTCCAAAGACTCACTTTATGATAGGCTTGTAGTCCATGTTGACGCGTTAGATGTGAGCTGGAAACAAACAATGCAAATACTGGAGTTTTACTGGCGCTGCATCGCCGACATAATCATGTGACCCAAAAAAAAATTTAAACTAATCATTTACCTTTTTATCACACGTCAGAAAACAAAATCTCAGCTAAAACTTCCCGTCCCGCCCAAACAGTCAGATTAATGTGCCAATTCCAGAGGTCGCTATCCACGATGTGTTGTCGAAATCCGATTTCCCAACAGCCCCCCCCACACACACACACACACAAAAAAAAGGGGGGGGGGGGTTGTTCCGGAAGTGAGAGCACATCTGCTTTATGAGCAGTTAGAAGGTAAAGTGCGTGCATATGTGATAACTTTGCTGGCCTGATCATGATTGTAACTTTTAATGGCGTCCAGTCTCTCCAAGCTAATGTTGCATCAAGTCACATGAAATCAAACTACACATAAAGTCACAAGAAAAGAATGAATACATTTAATAATAATAATAATAAATCGTTCATTCCAACTGACTCATTCGTAGTTATGTACACAGTGTGTCCATAGTACACAAACGGCTGCCAGAAGTGAAACAATAAAAAGGAGAGGGGGGAAAAAAAAGCTAAGAGTTGGTAGTCATTTGCTTACTTTGTTTTTCTTCTTTTTTAAATGAAAGATCAGCCCACGTTAAAAGACAGAAGTGAAACTTGGGTGCGAGGAGTGGACAAGTTAACATTAGTCCGCTGCTGTTTGCTGTTACTTCTCGTTTGCTCTCACAGTCCAATTCAATACGGGGATAGTATATAAGATAATAAGATTTAACAGAAAACGTTTTTATTTAATTTAATTTCTAATTAAAAATGAAATGTAAAAAGTGCTGTTGTTTTTTGTTTTGTTTGTTTTTTCACCGGGAACAATATTTTAACCATTATATTTGACGTCGACGTCCAAAGAAGTGGTGCAGAAGTGCCCGAGGTCACGGGAAAATTTTTATTAATTAAAAAAAAGTACTATTGTATTATGTTGTACAATATTTGGCAGGGATTGGGTTCAGATCGACGTTATAATCTAAAGTTCCAGGCGCAAGTAGACGCTGTCAAATGAAGGTGGTTGTTGTGGACTACAGTTCCCATGAGCCTTTGCAACACTGTCGGAAGTCCTTTTCTTTTCATCCGGTGTTGGTGAAATCCCTTTTGGATTTACATCGGCGGGTAAGTGGATGAAATCCGTGACAATCAACACAATGTGTGCCATTAATTCACCGTTTGGATGCTTTTAATTGATTATTTATGTTTGGTCTGCGTCTATCGGATGAAATTCACCTCTACGAAACGATATCACTTATGTTTTGTGTCGCGAGGCGCTTCTGCCAAAGCTAGTGACCGGCTGCTGGGCGCCTTTCCCGTCAATATTCAACAGAGGCCCGAAGTTTGAAAAGCTTCTGACAAGTACTAATAGCGCTAAAGCAGCTGTGTTTTGAAATTTCTCTTGAAACTAAATAAAATTGGCGTGAAAGGCCCCGCGACTAGTTAGCTCCACGTCGACCTGAGCGTTAAATTGCTAGCTTGGTAGGCCAGTCAACGTGCTTGGAAACGCAGTGTCATTAGAAGTACTTGTAGTATCCGCATTTCGGGTTTCTAACCAGGTTAGGTAATCGTAATTACATCCATCACTTTGGATTAGTCATTGACTGCAGTCGAATCCTCCAATGGCATTAAAATATTTAGCATTAAGGTTAAAACTCTTGTCTTTTTTTCCTCAAAGTCACAATGGCAGCCCTCCGACCCCTCACAAAGCCCAAAATTGTCAAGAAGAGAACCAAGAAGTTCATCCGCCATCAATCAGATAGATATGTGAAGATTAGGGTAAGTTATGATCTTGGTTGGCGTACAACCAAATATATTGTGTGTGTATGTGGTCAACCTACTCTTGAGGATGTACACAACTAAATGGTGTAAATATCCCATTTCATGCATCCTAACAGAAAAACTGGCGTAAACCCAGAGGTATCGACAACAGGGTCCGCAGGCGGTTCAAGGGGCAGATGTTGATGCCCAACATCGGTTATGGTAGCAACAAAAAGACAAAGTTCATGCTGCCAACTGGCTTCAAGAAGTTCCTGGTGCACAATGTTAGGGAGCTGGAAGTTCTGATGATGAGCAACAAGTAGGTTACTCATGCACATGCAACATTCATGTTGTTTCACTGCTGCTAATATTGTCCGTGAAGTCGTAGAAGATACTGTATTCACTATTCACTTTATGAAATGCTCTAGGAAGGCAAAAAAGCCAAGGCTAGTAAGAAAGTAGTAATTGATGTTAAGGAAGTATGTTGAATTGATGCTTGTCTCTGAGAGATGAGCTTTGTGTGTTGGGGAGCAGCCAAGTTTAGCCTGCGTTATTAATGGAAGTTAGGGGTGGTCTTTGCAGCAATGTACATGCCCACCTTTAAGTGCATTTTGTCTAAATCAAATGATCTGTAAACCATTTTGTTGTTAAAAAGGGACTTTGAAACTGTTGTTGGGTTATATAGTATAGTATATTTACAGGATAAATGTTAGGCAACTATAAATTTCACATTTGTTCGCTAATCATGGCACGGCTCAGTCTGTAGTTATCACCAGTGAATAGTGGGGCATTACTGTAAATGGAAGGCAAAGCTAAATATGATAGAACTCTTGTCTGATTTAAAAGCAATAATTGTGTGAAGAGGGTAAAGGAAATTTACAGGCAATGGAATTGAACAGGAAGGCACGGTGGTTGACTGGTTAGAGCGTCAGCCTCACAGTCCCCGGCCCCGCCTGTGTGGAGTTTGCATGTTCTACCCGTGCCTGTGTGAGTTTTCTCCGGGCACTCCGGTTTCTTCCCACATCCCAAAAACATGCACATTAATTGAAAACTCTAAATTGCCCGTAGGTGTGAATGTGAGTGTGAATGGTTGTTTGTTTGTATGTGCCCTGCGATTGGCTGGCAACCAGTTCAGGGTGTACCCCACCTCCTGCCCGATGATAGCTGAATCCCAGTAAACACTGTTTTTCACCTTGCATCCTTTGATATCCCTCTAGGACTCACTGTGCGGAGATCGCCCACAACGTCTCCTCAAAGAACAGGAAGGTGATCGTGGAGAGGGCAGCCCAGCTAGCCATCAAGATCACCAACCCCAATGCCAGGCTCAGGAGCGAAGAGAATGAATAAAATGTCAGTCCAGAATAAATACGTTAAAATAGAATCTTGTGCATGTGTTTCTTTATTTTTTGTGTTCATGTATTAACCTGAACCTGGACAAGTTGTTCTTCTTTGACATTTGAAATGGTCATAAGCCTGCATATGATTTAGCACCCAAATACATGTTTGCCTCTTGTGTCAAAAAAAGTGAGTAAAAAAGTGTCAGCAGTCAATGGAAACAGATTGTTGAAAATTGCAGACATTTTTGTAGATAAAAGGCTTCCAGGGATTCCATCACGTCAATGCATCCACAAATCCTCCGCTCCTAGTTTTATAGCTTATAGTGGTTTCCCTCCATAACTGTCCAGATTGTGTTTTTTGTGTGTGTTGGGGTGGCTTCCTGCTGAGAAAGTTTCCATTACGATATGGCAGCCATGCCGTGCCCCTCAGTGCTCACCCGTATGCCATCTGTCACCCCAAAGTGCCAGGGATGCAAACATATCATTTTGCCAGTCACCTTGTAGCTGCTAAGTGACTGGTGGAGAAAATAAGAAAAATATATATTTTTTGAAGTATTCAAGCTACACCTGTCTGTGGATGCAGCTTGAGAAAGCAAAAAAACTTATCCAGAGAGGGGATGAGGATGTCAAGTAAAGACTAGTTTTTGAAAGTGGCACGAGCCAGGGAAGAAGCCATTCATCTCGTCACAGGACAATACAATGAACATGGCGAGGTTAGTGTTTGGAACGGGCCACGTCGCACCCAAGCAAGTCTCACTTGGCTTCTCTCGGCCTGAACATGGGAGGCGAAGCGTCCACACTGCAGGAGGAAAGCGGAGGATGTTCTCCTTTTCTCTCAGATGTCGACTAGGTATCGTCCGAGGGAAGACAAAAGGTAAAAACCTGAACACAACAGACAGCATTAAGTACACTTGCACAATGGAATGGCACAATTATTACCACATATAACTTATGAAGGAGCGATTCAGGCACCAACATTCTTGGGGGGGAAAAACACTTTTCCATGTTTTCAGGAAAATTTGATTCGTCCAGCTTAACCATCAACAGCACGCCTTTTGGGACATTAAATAAGATGAAGGTTGCGTGCGGATAGAAGCTTAATTTTTGCGGATATTACAGATGTACAATTGTGTTGCGTGTGTTATTTTATTTGGCATCGTCATCTGCTGGGTGATGTCGCCTTTGTTTTAGTATTTTGTATTGCACTTGCACCTGACTACCATAAGATGGCAGTCTGGTCAGTTTGAATGACGCTTAGAGTGAGTTATGCCCGTTTGTCTTTCAAGGACGTTTTTGCGTGAAATACCGGTTTTTGTTAGTTTTGCCATTTGAAGTTTTATTCGGAATGTACATTAAAGTAAAAAACCAAAAGAGGTGATAAATTTACCTGTCGGGAAGAAGTGTTACTAATTCTGTGTCGCTTCTCAATCCTCATCTCGAAAAGGCAACTCCTGTGTTCACCACTCAAACCTATGTTGTTGCTAATCTTATGCCCAGTTGTAGGAGAAAAGGAGGGATGGGCTTTTTCATTTAAAAAAAAATATTTTTGGGAGATATTTCGCCTTTGTTTTAGCAAAGATCCTGAAGCCCAAGCCAACAGGTCAGCGCGAGGTTGTGGTGATACTTCAGGTGAGGCACACCTTCTGACTCTGTTTTTTTTTTTTTTGCAAATCAAAGGCACAAGATGGGGACAGGGCTTTTTTTTTTTTCCCCCACAGATCATTTTACTCATATACTAGTGTCAGGCCATACTGATATATGACAGAAGTGTTTTTTTGTTTTTGTTTTGTTTGTCTCCAAGTTGCACTTGCCAGCACTGCGATTGGCTGGCGACCAGTTAAGGGTGTACCCCGCCTCCCGCCTAAAGATAGCTGGGATAGGCTCCAGCAGCCTGCGACCCTAGTGAGGATAAGCGGTAAAGAAAATGGATGGATGGATGGACTTGCCAACACTAGTGATTGTGAAGGCCTTGGGCTGATTAGATTGACACGTCAGCACATCGACGCTAGCAGCAGATTGGACCCAAAAAAAAAATCTTAACATCCACAAGTAGTGAAAACAGTAAAGCGAAGAGCAATTTCAATGGAAAAAAATGGTGCCTTGAGGTACAAGTAACCCGACGTACGGCTTTGTCAAGATACAAGCAGTCATTCAGCTGATTTTTTGCGTTTAGTTGCGAGTGCAAATTTGAGATACGAGCGCTCTATGATAGCAGCACCCCAACTGATTCCAGAACAAGCAGTAGTTTGGCAGTCAGTGTACAATTCTTCTTCCAAAAAAGGCTTTAAGCTGTTTAATGCCACTCCGAGTTCAAGTTTACTGTCAAACAAAATAAACAGAGAATTAAATGTTGTGTATTTAAAACATTGATTTCCAACCTTGATGGAGCCAAGGTACATATTTTACAATTGAAAAATCTCACGGCACATCAACAAACAAAAATGTCACAAAAAGTGGACACATTAATTACTGTATGTACTTCCTGCCATCAAATAAAATATCATTTATTTGTTCTGTCTGTCACTATGCCTCACTGGCATAAATAGATGAACAAAGATACATCATTGATTTTTTGATCAATTTCGTAAAGTTTTCTAATTTCCCACGGCACACCCGAAGAACGCTCACGGCACACTAATGTGCCCCGGCACACTGGTTGAGAATCACTGATTTAAAACAACCAAACAACTTTGCCTTAAGACTGCCACCGCTATCTTATTGCTAACACAAAATAGAAAACGCTATAAAAGGGCTAACACTTTGCATGGATTGTCGCGGCGTTATAATGCAAACAGATATTTGAACACAAATGGTGGAGCAACACATGGACAGACAATATCACAATACTCACAGGAATATGTTCTTTATGCTCTGTGAAAAATGACTAATATTACAGCAGTTTATTGACTCACAGTAATTTTAAACTGTTCTTCTTTTGTGTATGCATAACTGTATTATACTGCCCCCAGTGGTGAAGGCGGGCACACCAGAAGGAGCACCACAATGAATAAGTCATGAGGGACAAACTGTTTAATACTTTACATTGTATTTATTTATGCTATTACTGTTTTCATAAAGTATAATATATTATACAGTACCATTTTCCTTGTTCAAAACACATTACAAATGATTTTTTTGTTTTGTTTTGCGGGGAAGCTGGAACGTATGAATGGAATTTGCATTCAGTTCAATGGGGGAAAGATGATTTGAAATAGTGTTTTGGCTTACAAGCATGGTCATTGAACAAATTAAACTCGTATCTCAAGGCACCACTGTATTAAAATTGAGATCTGTGCTTCTAACTGTCATTTTGGTGTGAAATGGAATTTATTCAATCTCTGTACAGTTCGTTTATTTTTATTTTTTGCATGAGTAATTTCTCCTCAAAAATGAAAAAAATATAGATTAGCGTTTGTGTTCATTACGTTTGTCATCTACTCCCAGAGGTTTGTTTTTAATCAGCACAGCGTCAATATTCCATCTCCTGATTCCCTTCATGCAGCTGGTGATTAATAGGCTATTAGAGAGGAATAAAAAAAAAAAAAGCTCCCAGAGGAAATTATCCTCGGCAAAGTATTTTGTAACAAGTGGAACAGCTGACTAATTAGGGCCGGTGCAGAAATGAGGAATTGTTTGTAACCTCTTGAAATTGGCCTGACCTCACTTGCGTTCTTGTTAGAAAAGCCGCCGCATGTGCGAGAGACTCGGCCCGATTCGACTCGGCTCGGCTCGACTCGGTTCGACTCGGCTCGGTTTGGCTGGGGAAGTGGCAGGCGTCGAGATGCGCGTGCGTGACAAATGGTTCGACAGGTGTGGCCACGGTTGCGCCAACAGATCTGTTACGTTCTCCGTTCAGTTGGCTTGGATGTCGGACCAAATGTCTTTCTCAACATTGAAACCCCCGTGATCACACATGATTACCCCTCTGGAATTGCGCATATGCTGTTGTCTGCTATTGTGCACGTGCTGGGAAATTGATATGAAAGTTCCTAGTGTGCGGGTGGATGTGCGCATATAATCAAGGGTGTTTGATTTGTTGTCAAATGGATGAAGACTGAGTGTGTGCGTGCGTGTGTGTGTGTGTGTGTGTAGGGGGAGGGAGTAGTGACAGTGGTGTGCTCCCGCCTCACTGAGCCCCTCTGGCAAAGAGAGAGCATGTGTGTGTATGTGTGTGTCGGAGAGTGAGAGTGAGAGAGAGAGAGAGAGAGAGAGAGGGTTATGTGTGAGTCTGTGTGAGCACATGAGAAAAGGAATGATTAATCCAGTGGAAAGAGACTAACATTTTGTAAGAGAATGGCAAGAAAGGGATGCAGTTATCTCCTTGTTTTGGATTTCATGGAAAAACAGAAATCTTTTTTGGGGGTCCATCGAAGTAATAACTAAGACCCTTGGAAGATCAAGTCTTAAAGAGCATGTGCTGTATGAAACCCAAAGGACCAAAGATGGGGTTCCTCTGGTATCTGAGCAGGTGAAACGTCCAAGTCAACCAACTTACTCCTCAGGTGGACTAAATATCAACAAGGTGACTTCCCAAAGGGAGCTGCAGCCATGCTGTGTGGTCTGAGGAGAGACTCCAAGAACAGCAATGGTAAGAGCGCCACTCTTTCATCTTCACCAGGTCACGGGTGTCATCTTGTGTGCCGTCGGAGAGGATTTGAGGCGAGAGCAACGCTGTGGTTGAACATGAATGTCGAGACTAAATATAATAACGTGAGTGTCAGCAAGCGTGTCGAGCCGGCGCATCTCGCCATCCTGCCATGTGTAACGTGGACCGATATAGACTTGAACCAGGCCTGGGTTTGAGAATCAAGTTTGACATCTGAAAATAGCAGCACGACTTCATCGCCACATTTCTGCCACACCACTAGTCGCATATTTAACCTACATCCTAATGTGATGGCAGGAAGTGCTCTGATTTTAAACCAGGATTTAATGTACTCATCTTATGTATATTCATAAAAGAATCCACAATTAGAATGGTAATGACAAGCAGCTCTCCCGGCAAACTCACAGAGTCACCATCGGGGCTGTTTATTAATCAGTTTCAGCGTAAAATCCTAAGGGTGAGTGATGCTTCTCTTAAGCCTTCAGGAGGAAGGCTCCAGTGGTGGCCCATCACGTGCAGCACGTTGGGTCCGCGTAACCCACAGCTAATGTTGCCTTTTGACTGCAGTGACAGCTGCTGGACTGGCAAGGCCCCCAGTAATCTGTGTGGTATTAAAAGACCTATAGCTTCCAGATGGCTTTATAGTTCACTAACAAGTTCTCGTTATGAAATTTTGCTCAAGAAAATGAAACTGCATGGCAGTCATTTCCAATAATATCAATCCGTTTTGGAGCAGTCGGTAAATTACTAATTGCCCTGGTTTGGAACGCCCCCTTTTCATTGTCAAAATCGATACACCGCCATGTCTTGTTGTGACATCAGCGACGGAACTGGAGAGCAAATTCGCCGCATAGCTCATGTGGACAAAGGAATGTACTATACTACAAAGTGGCAGTGTTTACTTATATTTTATATATCATCACTCTCGAGCGGACTCCCCCCATCTCCAAAATGACAACTTTTCAGGAAAAAAAAACAAAAAAAACATTTTGCTTGAGTTTTCAAATCCCGCTTTGTTCAAGTAGGTATTACACCTTGAACACCATTCCACACTCACAACAACACAATGGCACCCCAAAATTATGTTCAATCGCTAATTTAACATGCTAAAAATAATCACAAATTTATTACTGTGTCATTGATTAAAATGGTACAAACATGGCGCCAGCTAGCTGTGCCCATCAAAGTCCGCTGCAGTCACATGACGCCATCAACATACAAAAAGCCTTTAAAAGCAAACGCCTGTGTTGCGTCAACATCCCAAACTCTTTTTCAAAGGTCATAGAGCCACAAGTGATTCTATAAATAAAAACAAAAAACAGACAAAACCTGTGTATAGAGACGGACATGAATTTGCATGAATTTCCTTCTGCAAGGAAGCATTTCAGCAGTTGAGTTTAACAAAACAAGTCTACTCAAATGTATCTAACCTAATTATTTTCTCTTGTTTTTTCTGGAAAAAAACAACAGCCAGACTTTCAATACAGGCGACAATTATACCGCAGAACACGTACTAGTTTAATAAGGAAATGTGCTCTTCTTCCATCACTGATGTCAGCAGGCTCCCGCAGTTTTCGACCTAAATTTGGGTAAGCCAAAATCTGTCTGAAAATCAAATATGTCATCAGAAAGCAAGCCCGGGAAAAAAATTACAACTGCATCTATTTTTTTTTTAAGAGTCCAGAACTATGGAATAAGTGCCAATGTTCACAACATTAGAGAAATCCTTTGAGGCGTTTTCCCAAGATATCATGTTTGTAATGTATTACTTATGATGTGTATGTGTGCTCTTACCTTGGGGCTAGCACGCTGGTTATTTGTGCGAGCATGTGTGTGTGAGGTGTATAAAATACCATGTTATGCATCCATCCATCCATTTTCTGAGCCGCTTCTCCTCACTTGGGTCGCGGGCGTGCTGGAGCCTATCCCAGCTGTCATCGGGCAGGAGGCGGGGTACACCCTGAACTGGTTGCCAGCCAATCGCAGGGCACATAGGAACAAACAACCATTCGCACTCACAGTCATGCCTACGGGCAATTTAGAGTCTCCAATTCATGCATGTTTTTGGGATGTGGGAGGAAACCGGAGTACCCGGAGAAAACCCACGCAGGCACGGGGAGAACATGCAAACTCCACACAGGCGGGGCCGGGGATTGAACCCGGGTCCTCAGAACTGTGAGGCTGACGCTCTAACCAGTCGGCCACCGTGCCGCCCCATGTTATGCAAATGTATCTTTTTCTTTACATCACAGTAAAATAAACAAAATATATTTCTGCGAATTAGCTATGACTCATGCGGCTGTGTGAAAAACCAAAGAGTTTGCTTCTTGATTCTTTGTATCCATGTCAGAGGTTTCAGGTCACAAATGCTTTGACAGAGCCTCAGTGCCTCTCAGTCAACTCCACAGTGGATGGATGTGGACACTTGATGTGGCTGAGACTGAGAAAAGACTGTGAGTTTGATGGCCTCAGAGCAGTTCAGTCCTATTGGTCCCCTTGTGTGTATCGTGGGGAGCTCAGTTTTGGCTGTTAGGTCTTGGCTTGGTGACCAGAAGATGGCAGGTTCAAAACGTGCTGGAGAGTTGCCAGCTCACTTCCCGAGTGGAGCCGAGAAGCCCTTGAGCAAGGTGCACAAAGCCCCCAACTGCTGGGGCTGCCCCCCGTATTGTTTTTGCTCTTCCTCTTTCAGTTCCCAAACGTTTATTGAATGTTGTTAAAGAAGAAGTGTAAATATCTTGTCTTTGTAGTGTATTCAATTAAATATAGGTTTAACATGATTTGCAAATCATTGTATTCTGTTTTTATTTATGTTTAACACAACGTCCCAACTTCATTGGAATCGGGGTTGTAATATTAATATAATAGACAGTGGTAGTGCTGCCTTAAGATATTCATGAGATACAGAAACTTTTGAGTTTTTCAAGATACAAGCTGTCGTTGAGCCAATGTTTTTGCTTTGACTTGGAACAAAAATTTTAGATTTGACTAGGGCTGTCACCATCCAATATATGTAAAATCAATTATTCTATCGATTTTTCGATTTATTGTAATTGAAAAAAATCGGATACAAATTTTAAGTTTATTGAAAAATAATTTTTAGCCGATTACTCTTTATTAAGTGATTATTGTTTAATGATAAAACAAAATGGAATAAACAACATCCATCCATTTTCTGAGCCGCTTCTCCTCACTAGGGTGCTGGAGCCTATCCCAGCTATCATCGGGCAGAAGGCTGGGTACACCCTGAACTGGTTGCCAGCCAATCGCAGGGCACATATAAACAAACAACCACTCGCACTCACATTCCCATTCACATTCACATCTACGGGCAATATAGAGTCGTCAATTAACCTACCATGCATGTTTTTGGGATGTGGGAGGAAACCGGAGTGCCACGCAGGCACGGGGAGAACATGCAAACTCCACACAGGCGGGGCAGGGGATCGAACCCCGGACCTCAGAACTGTGAGGCAGACGCTCTAACCAGTTCTCTACCGTGCCGCCGGAATAAACAAACAACGGAATAAATTTTTCGGGTACTGACAAATGCAAAGGAAGGGCTACAAGTTTGACACTTCTGGTTCAACTTCATGTCAAAGACAGGTTATTCATACTACAGCTGAAAATAAAGATTATTACAATAAAATATTAAAGTGAGTTATTGTTTCCATAAATTGA
Source organism: Phyllopteryx taeniolatus (assembly GCF_024500385.1). Lineage (NCBI taxonomy): Eukaryota > Metazoa > Chordata > Actinopteri > Syngnathiformes > Syngnathidae > Phyllopteryx > Phyllopteryx taeniolatus. The sequence continues at coordinate 4,911,011 of NC_084502.1, forward strand.
TTAGGATTCAGTTACTGGTTTGGTCCGTAACATAGGCAAAAATGTTGATCACTGTTTTCCAAAGTAGAAGCAGATGTTTGCAAATGTAATATTTTGATGAAACAGAAAGAAAATCAGGAGGATTTGGACAATTTTAAATTAAACACTAGTTGTCGATTGATTTGATAATCGATTAGTTGTCCACTGATCGTTGTATTGTTGCCCCTCTAGATACGAGCGCTGAATGGTGGCCGTGAACTCAACTTACTTCACAACAAGCAACACTTTGGTAAATGAACAATTCTTCAAAAAAAAGATCCTTCAAGCTGTTTATTGATTTATTGTTGAAATAAACATAAAGCAAAGAGAATTATACATCACGTATTTTAAACAACCACATAACTTTGCCTTATGAAGTCTATTTGGCCTAATGATAAGAAACAACAGCTATTTGAACAAGCAACACCTATAGCCAGACAATATAGCAATACTCTCAGGTGTATATTCTTTATCCTCTGCGAAGAACAACTACTGTTACTGTGGCTTACTGAAGAGTGACCGTCTCCACGTATAGCCGTATGCTTGCCTCCAAGTGGCCAAGGCTTGCACACCAGAAGGAGCATCACAATGTCCATTAAAGCAAATATTGTGGGACATTATTTAATTTCGTTTACATTCTACTCAATTATGTCATACTGTCTGTTGGGCGGCACGGTGGTCTACTGGTTAGCACATCTTCCTCACAGTTCTGAGGACCCGGGTTCAAATCCGGTCTCGCCTGTGCGGCGTTTGCATGTTCTCTCCGTGCCTGCGTGGGTTTTCTCAGGATACTCCAGTTTTCTCCCACATCCCCAAAACATGCCTGGTAGGTTAATTGAAGACTCTAAATTGCCCAAAGGTGTAAATGTGACTGAAAATGATTGTTTGTTTATATGTGCCCTGCGATTGGCTGGCGACCAGTTCAGGGTGTACAACCCACTTGCCCAAAGACAGCTGGGATAGGTAAAGGAAGTAAAAATAGAAGCTAAGATAAATGAAGGGAAATAATAATGAAATATTTAGTGAAAGCAAAATTAAAAAGGTGGGTCTTGAGTCTGTTTTGGATACACATCTCATATTGGATGTCATTAGATTATATACAGTACTGTAGAGATCTTGGTTGAGCCTAACAGTGAGAGTTTTGATTTTGATGACTTTGTAAAGAATGTTTCGATCCAATGAGGACTTGACACATGCAGCTCTTCATCACTCTTGACACTGTGCTCCGTCACCGTCACTGTACCGGGCTGCCGAAAAGGTGATGCGCAGTGAACACAATGTGTCGAACGGACAATGTGTCCTGGTCGACGTGACTGCTGACATGCTTGTGTAGCTACGTTTGGCTTTAGACAGCCAACAGGGCCACTGCTAACATACATACAGTGTGTTTCCGAAATGCTTCCCGCTGTGGAAGCAGCAAAACACTTTCTTCTTGCAGAGAAAATTGAACACTCATTGTGAAAGTTCCACTAAATGACTTAAAAATAATGATTTTCTCCCCATGCACAAAACAGTCCATTAACCACGTTATTGCATCAGGAGTATCCTCAGGCTTAAGTAGTTGCATAGAACCCTCTTGCATATGCTGAAAATACATTTTCGTGATGAACTAATGCTTTTCAATGGACTTTTTTGCACATTGAAGACACGTCTAACCTTTTCATTGACTTGTGTAGTGGTCCCAGGTGAGGGCTGAGTTGGGTCTAGTACAGAAAGTACATAACGAATTAAGCAACTGACTTATTCAAGTTTAACCCCAATCCCAGCCCCCACATTACCCAAGGTGCAGTTCAGGATTATAAAAGCGCGAGCATCTGTCATGAGGTGCATAATGGTTTGTTCATTTGGCCATCTGCCGTAGAGATTCTCTGCGCATTGAGCCACAGTGCCTCCTAACATACCTACTTGCTGTCTCCTCAGATGAGGGACCATACGCAAAAGGAAACAAGCAATCCGGGGCATCTGACCAATCACATTTCTCCCAGAGGCGCAGCCTTTCAGGTACAATTTAGTCAAACATGACTGTCTGTGCATCACTTTTGTTTTCTGTCTGTGGCTTGATGCATGCATATGCACTCACCTGCATAATAAACCACTGATGAGATTTCGAAAAAAAAAATCCTCCAGCTTTGCTAACATTGTGAGCTAACAAAAAGTGCTAAATTAATTAATGATAACAACTGTATGTGTTTTCTTCAGAATGGATTAAAACACAATGTATACAGTGGGTACGGAAAGTTTTCAGACCATCTTAAAATTTGATCTCTTTGTTATATTGCAGCCATTTGTTAAAATCATTTAAGTTCATTTTTTCCTCATTAATATACACACAGCACCTCATATTGACAGGGTGAAAAAATTAATTGTTGAAACGTTTGGTGATTTATTAAAAAAGAAAAACTGAAATATCACACAGCCATAAGTACTCAGACCCTTTGCCGTGACACTCATATATTGAACTCGGGTGCTGTCCATTTCTTCTGATCATCCTTGAGATGGTTCTGCACTTTCATTGGAGTCCAGCTGTGTTTGATTATACTGATTGGACTTGATTAGGAAAGCCACACCCCTGTCTATATAAGACCTCACAGCTCAGAGTGCATGTCAGAGCAAATGTGAATAATGAGGTCAAAGGAACTGCCTGAAGAGCTCAGAGACAGAATTGTGGCAATGCACAGATCTGGCCAACGTTACAAAAATATTTCTGCTGCACTTAAGGTTCCTAAGAGCACAGTGGCCTCCATAATCATGAAATGGATGACATTTGGGACGATCAGAACCTTTCCTAGAGCTGGCTGTCCGGCCAAACTGAGCAATCGGGGAGAAGAGCCTTGGTGAGAGAGGTAAAGAAGAACCCAATGATCACTGTAGCTGAGCTCCAGAGATGCAGTCGGAAGATGGGAGAAAGTTCTAGAAAGTCAACCATAACTGCAGCCCTCCACCAGTCGGGGCTTTATGGCAGAGTGGCCCGACGGAAGCCTCTTCTCAGTGCAAGACACATGAAAGCCCACATGGAGTTTGCTAAAAAAAAAAAACGACTCCAAGATGGTGAGAAATAAGATTCTCTGGTCTGATGACACCAAGATAGAACTTTTTGGCCTTAATTTTAAGTGGCATGTGTGGAGAAAACCAGGCACTGCTCATCACCTGTCCAATACAGTCCCAACAGTGAAGCATGGTGGTGGCAGCATCATGCTGTGGGGGTGTTTTTCAGCTGCAGGGACAGGGAGACTGGTTGCAATCAAAGAAAAGATGAATGCGGCCAAGTACAGGGATATCCTGGATGAAAACCTTCTCCAGAGTGCTCAGAACGTCAGACTGGGCCAAAGGTTCACCTTCAAAAAAGACAATGACCCTAAGCACACAGCTAAAATACCGAAGGAGTGGCTTCAGAACAACTCCGTGACTGTTTTTGAATGGCCCAGCCAGAACCCTGACTTAAACCCAATTGAGCATCTCTGGAAAGACCTGAAAATGGCTGCCCACCAACATTCACCATCCAACCTGACCGAACTGGGGAGGATCTGCAAGGAGGAATGGCAGAGGATTCACAAATCCAGGTGTGAAAAACCTGTTGCATCATTCCCAAAAAGACTCATGGCTGTATTAGCTCAAACGGTGGTTCGACTAAATACTGAGCAAAGGATCTGAATAAATAAGGCTGTGTGATGTTTCAGTTTTTCTGTCAATATGGGGTGCTGTGGACTCTAAATTGCCCATAGGTGTGAATGTGAGTGTGAAAGGTTGTTTGTTTGTATGTGCCCTGCGATTGGCTGGCAACCAGTTCAGGGTGTATCCCGCCTCTTGCCCTATGATAGCTGGGATAGGATCCATCACGCCCGCGACCCTAGTGAGGAGAAGCGGCTCAGAAAATGGATGGATGGATGGGGTGCTGTGTGTACATTAATGTGGGGAAAAATGAACTTAAATGATTTCAGCAAATGGCTGCAATATAAAAAAGAAAAAAAATTAAGGGGGTCTGAATACTTTCCGTACCCACTGTATATTAATCTTTCTTGTAGCAGATGACAACAAACAATCCTCCTAAATTAGGCCCTGGATAAATATCTTGCTTCTCCGAAGGAGCCTTTCACGTCACCAATATCTCCATCTATCTGTCAATCACAAACCACGGTTGACGGATGTCTTTTTACATTTTTTTTTAACGTCATGTCGTCATCCATGGAAGTCGCAAAAAGGTACAAGCCTATTTTGACAAAGTTAGGAGTAGAAATTGCAATTTATTTTTTCAAATGGAGAGAGTCCAAGTAGAAAGTCGTCAGAAAAATAAATGCTCAAGTAAATACCTGAAAGATCTACTTAAGTACTGTAACACGATACTTCCTACTAAAGACTTGATGATGACAATAAATAGACACTTGCATGCTAGCATCATTAAAAAAAAAAAAGATTGATTCAAGTAATGGTTCACACTCCTTAATCTCCTTATGACAGAGAAAGTGAAAAATGAAGGTTTGATTGTGTGGAGCACGAGGCTAATGCTCCATCCGTATGTTGGGTCCACAGAGGAGTACCGAGGAGTGACCACAGTGGATCTGATGAAAAGGGAAGGGAGCAACCTCGGCCTCACCATCTCCGGGGGCTCAGATAAGGACGGCAAGCCCAGAGTGTCAAACCTACGGCCAGGTGGGCTGGCTGCCAGGTGAGATCTCCGTGCACTTTGTGATGCAGCTGAGAGCGTGTAGCCACGCCACGCTGTCCGCACCGCTTACATCTGCTTGCACAAACATGCTTGTGCCGCAAAAGTTACACGAGCTCACCGGGAGCATATTCGGTGTTGTGTTAAGTCAGCTGGATGCCAATAGAGATTTCATTCTGCGATTCCTTGTTTTTTTTTAATGACGCAGAGAACCTGAATGGGATTTATATTCATATCCATATTTCTGTCAGATAATCAGTGTTGGGAATATTACTTGGGAAATGTAGCTGCTTACAATTAGTTACCCTCTTGAAAATGTAATAGTAGTCTAATTAGTGTAATTTCAATTACTTTATCTAAGTAATGTAACTAATTACATTTGATTATGTTTTCATTACTTTTTAAAATTTTGAATGAATGCATCAATAGTTCCAGCCCACCCCCAAAACACCCAAATTATGTTTTTAAACATGTTTTAAAAAAAAAAATGTCATCAACAGAATTGTACTGTATGAAAGCACACAGTGATAGCATTTGCTCTCACGGCACCGAGTGATGTGAGTGCAAAACACGACTGTACCTAATGTATTCTTTTTCTTCTCTTCTGTGGGGTCACTTGACGATTGGCAAACCGGCTTAACCAACTGATATTGTAATTCCACTGCAAGGAAACCAATGTGAATTGATCGTGGCCACAGTTTTGCTGCTCCCATCTAGCAGCTGGGGTGTGTAATGAACGACCTGTATTGTTCACAGCCAGGTGTCAAACTGGAGGCCCTGAGTCCAAATCAGACTTGCCACTTCCTTTTACCGTGGCCTGTGAAAGCTTGAAAAAGATGTGCTTCAATAAAACTTCTCAATACTTCTAGTTAAATCATTACTCGTAAGCACTCACCTTAAATGAATGTTTAGGACTTTGATCCCACCCATTTTCCTGAAGCCAGCCACACGACAGCAAAAGGTCGTGGAAAAAGTAACGTTTCGTGATGATTAAGCAGCGTGTGACATGCTTGGTGAACGTGTGAGCTAATTTACTGAGTGGAGAGTCATGCGGGCAGACAGGAGAGAGACTGGCGGTGACACTGTGTGATGAGAGCCGACCGGATGACAGGCCAGTCGGCTCTGCTTGTTAGCATGTCTGTTCGCCCGCCTCCAGCGTCCATCGGCAGCAGCCTGGAGGTGAGAAAGGAAAAGAGGTCAGAAGCATTCAATTAATTAGCCCTGCAATGAGTAGCAAGATGACTCGAGCTGTCACATGAGAGGTGACATGTACGTGGACATTCTCAGGGTTTCCATTTGTATGATGACGAGCTTTCATCTGCAAAAGTTCTCTCTGCGATATGGCAATTTGCTTGAAACAAAAAAAGAAATGCAAAGTGAAGACATGAAGACGGGAGCTGACGTCTGGAAATGTGTTTCTGTGACTTAATGTACTCTTTCAAAAGAAATTCTTGCATAAATATACTATCACCTCCCACCAGGAGTGACCAGCTGAATGTAGGAGACCACATTAAGTCAGTGAATGGCATCAACCTGTCCAAGCTTCGTCACGATGAGATTATCAGCCTGCTGAAGAACATCGGGGAGCGAGTCGTGCTGGAGGTGGAGTACGAGCTGCCTCCGTTACGTACGTCAAGTCTGCCTGCACATGTACATGCAGTGCATATAACAAGTCTACACACCCCTGCTCAAATGCAAGGTTTTTGTGATAGAAAAAAATTCCACCAAGATAAATCATTTCTTATTTTTTTCCCACCATTAATGTAACCTATAACCTGAACTTTCTTTTCAAGAAGGGAAACCGCTGATGTAATGTGGTTGCACAAGTGAACACATCACAAAAACCTGGCATTTATTCAGAGTTGTGTGTAGATATTTATTCTTCATATTCTCTGTATGTACTGTATATTATGCCTTGTAAATGCCTGTTCTTATTCAGTCTCATTTGTTTTCCTCTCACAGTCCAGAATCCATCAGGAGTCATAAGTAAAACTACAGAGATGTGTTTGCTCAAAGAGGGCAACAGTTTTGGCTTTGTCATGAGAGGTACTTTCAATGTTGTTCAATCTTATTTTGTTATTCTTTATGATTATTAATCGTTTGTTGTTTCGGTCTTCTCAGGGGGGTTTCATGAGGACTGGCGCAGGTCTCGTCCTCTGGTGGTGACCCACGTCAGGCCGGGGGGTCCAGCTGACAGGTATGGACCACGGTAATAAAGCTGTGAACACATATGAATTGTTTTCAGTGCATCTTATGCTACAATCGGTCATGAAAAACGTTTTCAACATAGCTTTTACAAAATGTACAATGTACAAGATGTGTTTTGCCTCATTCTTATGAGGACAATCGACTATTGCAAATGAACGAGTAGATTTTTAAGAATGCAGCTTATAACTAACTAACTAACATTATGGAGACTATTTTGTCTTGAAATGGTGATTTCATGGAAGCCACTGGAAGTGTAGTTTCACATTTTTTAAATATCAAACCCCAACTCTGAGTAGTTATTTAGGTGATTTTTATATTAAAACAAAGAAATCCAAATGTTTTTTTTTTAACAATGCTTTAGGTATTGAAGTTGTTAATGCCATCTTATTGGAATCGGATAGCTTTGATGAGTAACTTATTTTTTTCCTCATGTTTTTTGAGCCAAGGCACATATTTTACATGAGCGGAATCTCATGACACACTTCCAAACAAAAAGGTCACAAAAAGTATAGCTGGTGAAATAACGATGATCTTGTCTTAATTTACCCACAAATTTTCTTACTCGGTACAAAATCTTGCCCAGTTTAATTGAACAGAAAGGCACAATTTATAATCTGTTTTATGAATGGCAACAGGTGGTTACACATCTTCATTTTACCTTTTGCCTGTCACTACTGTATGTCGCTGGCATTGAAAGCTGCATTATTTGTCATAATTAAAGAATTATTTTGTAACCAATTAGGTGGAATTGAAGAATTCCCCGCCTGACGATCTCTAAGAGCACAGTCATGTGCCCCCCGGCACACTGGTTGGGAATCACAGACATACAGTAAACAATTGCAGGATGTCCGGTGGGATATATTGTTTGTGGTGGTTGACAAGCAGGACTTTCGTGCTTCAGGTGCAGTTGTCTTTACTCAGCCCTGCATGAAAGTAGCATACACAACATGTGTGTCTTCTCCACAGCAGTAAGACCACTGCTCATCCTCTGGCGAACTCAAAATCACACTTCTTCCTCGTGAAAATAAGCTGTACAAAAACACATGGTCAAATTTATACTCATCTCACTTAGCCTTCATCTCACCTGGGATGGAACGCTCATGTGGAACCGTTGAATGATTTCGTGTAACTGGTGTCGGGACACTTGCGTGAGCATCTTCGCGCTAATGTTTTCCCTCTCTTCTCTTTCTCAAGGGAGGGCACGGTGAAGGCTGGCGACAGAGTATTGAGCGTAGACGGCATGCCTTTAAACAGAGAGAAGCATGCTGACGCGTTGACCATGCTGATGCAGAGCAGCCAGGAAGCTTTGTTCCTGATTGAGTATGACATCTCTGTCATGGGTGAGCACACACACACAGGGAATATGCGGAGGCATGGTAGGGCAGCGTTGCTCTGAGGGTAAATAATGTGGCCGTTTGGCTGCGTGGACGAGGGTGCGTCTCGGTGCTGGAGATGCCACCAGGGGAGTCACTCGGGCCCGCGAGCAACAGGGAAAGCGTGGATGGATTACCGTCATGTGTGGCTCTCTCTCTGGCTCCTCCTGTACAACCTCTGCGGGCCAGCCTTTGTTTTGTTAACAAGCACGTTTTCCATACGTGACCTATATAAAAATGCTGGATATGAACAGCTGACAAACATTATGTGCCTCCGAGTCCAGTGAAGCTACGGCGACAAGATGTCAAGCACCCAGCTGCTGACTGATTCATAAGAGATATATCAGAATGTACTGTATATATATATATATATATATATATATATATATATATATATATATACACACACACACACACACACACACATACAGTGGGTACGGAAAGTTTTCAGATCCCCTTAAATGTTTCACTTTGTTATATTGCAGCCATTTGTTAAAATAATTTAAGTCAATTTTTTTCCTCATTAATGTGCACACAGCACCCCATATTGACAGGGAAAAAAACTTAATTGTTGAAATTGTTGCTGATTTATTAAAAAAGAAAAACTAAAATATCAGACAGCCATAAGTATTCAGAACCTTTGCTGTGACACTCATACTGAACTCGGGTGCTGTCCATTTATTCTGATAATCCTTGAGATGGTTCTACACCTTCATTGGAGTCCAGCTGTGTTTGATTATACTGATTGGACTTGATTAGGAAAGCCACACACCTGTCTATATAAGACCTTACAGCTCACAGTGCATGTCAGAGCAAATGAGAATCATGAGGTCAAAGGAACTGCCTGAATAGCTCAGAGACAGAATTGTGGCAAAGCACAGATCTCGCCAAGGTTACAAAAAGATTTCCGCTGCACTTAAGGTTCCTAAGCACACAGTGGCCTCCATAATCCTGAAATGGAAGACATTTGGGACGATCAGAACCCTTCCGAGAGCTGGCCGTCTAGCCAAACTGAGCAATTGGGGGAGAAGAGCCTTGGTGAGAGAGGTAAAGAAGAACCCAAAGATCACTGTGGCTGAGCTCCAGAGATGCAGTCGGGAGATGGGAGAAAGTTCTAGAAAGTCAACCATCACTGCAGCCCTCCACCAGTCGGCTTTATGGCAGAGTGGCCCGACGGAAGCCTCTCCTCAGTGCAAGACACATGAAAGCCCGCATGGAGTTTGCTAAAAAAAAAAAAACACTTGAAGGACTCCAAGATGGTGAGAAATAAGATTCTCTGGTCTGATGAGACCAAGATAGAAATTGTTGGCCTTAAGTTTAAGTGGCATGTGTGGAGAAAACCGGACACTGCTCATCACCTGTCCAATACAGTCCCAACAGTGAAGCATGGTGGTGGCAGCATCATGCTGTGGGTGTGTTTTTCAGCTGCAGGGACAGGACGACTCATTGCAATTGAAGGAAAGATGAATCCGACCAAGTACAGGGATATCCTGGACGAAAACCTTCTCCAGAGTGCTCAGACTGGGCCGAATGTTCACCTTAAAAAAATCAATGACCCTAAGCACACAGCTAACATACCAGAGGAGTGGCTTCAGAACAACTCCGTGACTGTTTTTGAATGGCCCAGCCAGAGCCCTGACTTAAACCCAATTGAGCATCTCTGGAAAGACCTGAAAATGGCTGCCCACCAACGTTCACCATCCAACCTGACAGAACTGGAGAGAATCTTCAAGGAGGAATGGCAGATGATCCCCAAACACAAAAGTTCGCATCTAGACAGACAATACAACAATACTCACAGCCATATATTCTTTATCCTCTACGAAGAATGACTAATTTTGCTTTTTAAAAATAATTACTGTATGTACTCTACGGTTTTTTATGATTTTGTTTTTTTCTATAATATTATAGAGTGCTATTTTTCTTATTTAAAAACACATTACCAATATTTAGTTTTTTTGGGGGGGGGGGGGGGGCTGTAACGGATTTATGGCATTTCCACTCATTCCAATGGGGAACGATGATTTCAGATCGCAGTGCTATAAATTTGTAAATAATAATAATAAAAATGTTTTTACAAATGTATCTCAAGGTACCACTGTTTTGTCTAACTGGCCAGACGGCTCATTACATTTGTTGGTATCTGTGACTATTTCTATTGTCCAATGTTGAGAGTTCAAATGGATGATAAAGATTCTTTATTGTTGCCATTTCACTTAAAATTGATGTGTGTTCATTAACTTGTGTTTTCAACACCGTTAAAACTATTGTATGTATACAGGTACGTTTCAATCAATTAGAATCATGTCAAAAGCTTAATTTAGTTCGGTAGTTCAATTCAGAAAGGGAAACTTGTATTATAGAGATGCACTACACAAACTCAGAGTGAAATATTTCATGATTTCTTTTCATATAGATGTATAATTTTCATGGTTATAGCTTACAGCAAATGAAAACCCCAAATTCGCCATCTGTAGAAACTAGATTATTACATAACAAACAATCAAGAAACAATGGAAATCATTGTTAATGTAGAAATTAGGCAGGAATTTTCTCAAGTGTTTGATGAATCTATATAATAATGTACAACCCCAATTCCAATGAAGTTGGGACGTTGTGTTAAACGTAAATAAAAAATATAATGATTCGCAAATCATGTTCAACCTATATTTAATTGAATACATGACAAAGACAAGGTATTTAATCTTCAAACTGATAAACTTTATTGTTTTTAGCAAATAATCATTAAGTTGGAATTTTATGACTGTAACACGTTCCAAAAAAGCTGGGACAGGTGGTAAAAAAGACTGAGAAAGTTGAGGAATGCTCATCAAACACGTGTTTGGAACATCCCACAGGTGAACAGGCTAATTGGGAACAGGTGGGTGCCATGACTGGGTATAAAAGGAGCTTCCCTGAATTGCTCAGTCATTCACAAACAAAGATGAGGCGAGCTTCACCTCTTTGTGAACAAGTGGGTGAGAAAATAGTCGAACAGTTTAAGGACAATGTTCCACAACGTACAATTGCAAGGAATTTAGGGATTTCATCATCTACGGTCCATAATATCATCAAAAGGTTCAGAGAATCTGGAGAAATCACTACATGTAAACGGCAAGGCCGAAAAACCAACATGAATGCCCGTGAACTTCAATCCCTCAGGCGGCACTGCATCAAAAACCAACATCAATGTGTAAAGGATATCACCATAAGGGCTCAGGAACACTTCAGAAAACCGATGTCAGTAAATACAGTTCGGCACTACATCCGTAAGTGAACCTTGAAACTACTATGCAAAGCAAAAGCCATTTATCAACAACACATAGAGACGCGGCCGGCTTCTCTGGGCCCGAGCTAATCTAAGATGGACTGATGCAAAGTGGAAAAGTGTTCTGTAGTCCGACGAGTCCACATTTCAAATTGTTTTTGGAAATTGTGGACGTCGTGTCCTCCGGGTCAAAGAGGAAAAGAACCACCCGGACTGTTATGGACGCAAAGTTCAAAAGCCAGCATCTGTGATGGTATGGGGCTGTGTTAGTCCCAATTGCATGGGTAATTTACACATCTCTGACGGCACCATTAATGCGGAACGGTACATACAGGTTTTGGAAAAACATATATTGCCACCCAAGCAACGTCTTTTTCATGTATGCCCTAGCTTATTTCAGCAAGACAATGCCAAACCACATTCTGCACGTGTTACAACAGCGTGGCTTCGTAGTAAAAGTGTGGGTACTAGACTGGCCTGCCTGCAGTCCAGACCTGTCTCCCATTGAAAATGTGTGGCACATTATGAAGCGTAAAATATGACAACGGAGACCCCGGACTGTTGAACAGCTGAAGCTGTACATCAAGCAAGAATGGGAAAGAATTCCACCTACAAAGCTTCAAGAATTAGTCTCCTCACTTCCCAAACATTTATTGAATGTTGTTAAAAGAAAAAGTTATGTAACACAGTGGTAAACATGACCCTGTCCCAGCTTTTTTGGAACTTGTTGCAGCCATAAAATTCTAAGTTCATGACTATTTGCTAAAAACAAGCAAGTCTATCAGTTTGAACATTAAATATCTTGTCTTTGTCGTCTATTCAATTAAATATAGGTTGAACATGATTTGCAAGTCATTATAGTCTGTTTTTATTTATGCTTAACACAACTTCATTGGAATTGGGGTTGTATGAGTACTGAAATAAATATACTTTTTTACCATATTCTAATTTATTGAGCTGTACCTATAGATTGCAACCTCATGTTAGGACACCAAGGACATTGCCGACATGACTGAACCAGCCAAAGCAATCCAGAATATTATTATATAGCATTTAAGCTCTTAATATGAACATGATCTTTCAGTACGACTAGATAATTTATTTTATTCTAACAGAGAAAATTGCATGTTTTGTCTTATAATCCTGGCTGTAGCTGCATGCAGTCAAGTCATTGTAATAAATCAAATGTGTGTTACTTGTTGCAGAGGCAGTGCAACACGCCTCAGGTCCTCTGCTGGTGGAGATAGTGAAAGGGGCCTCCTCCAGTCTGGGCATCAGCCTCACCACATCCGTATACAGGAACAAGCAAGTCATCATTATTGACAAGATCAAAGCGGCCAGCGTGGCCGAAAGGTGACGCAAGCTCATCTATTTTACTAAGCCCCTGACAAATTCTCAGCAAAAGAAAGAGACAAAAAAAACAATTCCCAGATTCATCATTGGCTATGTCATCCTGTCAGGTGCGGCGCGCTGCACGCAGGCGACGTCCTGCTGACTATTGATGGAACCAGCACAGAACATTGCTCGCTGATGGAGGCCTTACAGCTTCTGGGAAATACCAGTGATGTTGTCAAACTGGAAATTCTACCATCCAGTCAGAGCAGACTGCCTGTCCGGCCACAAGACACAGGTAAGACTTGGATGTGACATTCTCACTGCTGACACAACAGGAAACAAATTAGATGGATTTTGGAAAGAAACACATAAGAGCAAATGATTGTATGTGTTCTCATGTTACAGCCAAAGCTATTCATACAGATATACAATACTTATTATTATTATTATTATAATTGAAGAGTGCAGGGGCCACTTTATATTCTTCATATGATACTGATAGCCTTCGCCTTTTATCTATTAAACATACGCAAACCATTCAAATGTACAGTGGATATACAAGTACAAAGTCTACACACCCTTGACCAAGATAAATTATTTCAAAAATGTTCCACTATTATTGTGACCTGTAACCTGTACAACTTAATGTATTTTTAAAAAAAAAAGAAAAAAAGAGGGGAAATGAAAATAAATGACTGAATTAATGTGGTTGCCCAGGTGTGCACACCCTTTTATAAGTGGAGATGTGGGTGTGTTCAGAATGAACCAATCACATTAAAAGTCATGTTCAATGGGAATCGGCACACACCTGCCACAATTTAAAGTGACTGATGATGAAGAAAAGGACCCCCTGCTTATGATGCTGCCACCACCATACTTCACTGTTGGTGTTGCTGGTAGGAATTATGGCCAAAAAGTTCACCGTAACAAAATCTTCCAAACTGGTGGGAAAATGTGCTACGGTCCTGGTGTTTGAAGAGGGGTGTGTAGTCTTTTTATATCCACTGTATGTCAAGATCTGCTACATGGTTAAATATATCTGAACAAAACCCAAAAAAAAACAACTGCCTATTCTTAAGCTTTGTGTTCAATGACAAATTAAATGGCAAATGCTTGTGCATGTGGTGCCTTGTAACGTTTCAACTTTTTCTCATGACATTAAAATTGTTTTAGGCTCACCTTTTTTCTGTTATTTAATTTTCAGTGCTCCTTAATAAAGCTGGGATTTGGCAGCATTTTTTTTTTAGAATACGCCGTGGACCAATACATAAAGGGGAAAAAAAAAAAAGAGGGCCACAAATGACTGAACATCATCAAATGCAATCACATATACAAAATTACTTTCACATCACAACTTGTAGTTTGCAGCGTAACAATGTTTTGTTGAATACCTCCCTGACAGCGGCAACTTGGTGAACAAGTGGTTAGCACATCCGCCTCACAGTTCTGAGGTTGGGGGTTGGAATCCAGGCTCTGGCCTTCTCTTTTCCAGGTGCTTCAGCTTCCTTACACATTCCAAAAACATGCATGTTAGCTTCATTGAAGACTCTACATTGTTCTTATGTGTGAATGTGAGTGTGAACGATTCTTTGTCTATATGTGGTTTGCAATTGGCTGATGATCAGTCAAGGGTGTGTACCCTAGTGAGGAAAAATAGATGATGTATGGATAGACCTTCACAGTGACAGAACATTACAAGGGCAGAATTAATTGCCCCCTCCTTGAGCCGTCACCTTATCGTGGTGGAGGGGTTTGTGTGTCCCAATGATCCTAGGAGCTAAGTTGTCTGGGGCTTTATGCCCCTGGCAGGGTCACCCATGACAAACAGGTCCAAGGTGAGGGACCAGACAAAGCACAGCTCAAAGACCCCTTATGAAGAAGACAAATTATGGACTCACCGGGGCCCCCCTCTGGAGCCAGGCCTGGAGTTGGGGCTCGAAGGAGAGCGCCTGGTGGCCGGGCCCCAGGCCAGCCCGAAAGGGTAACATGGGTCCCCCTTCCCATGGACTCACCACCTGTGGGGGGGCCATAGGGGTCGGGTACAGTGCGAGCTGGGCGGTGGCCGAAGGCGGGGACCTTGGCGATCCGATCCCCGGCTACAGAAGCTTGCTCTAGGGACGTGGAATGTCACCTCTCTGGCAGGGAAGGAGCCCGAGCTGGTGTGTGAGGTCGAGAAGTTCCGACTAGATATAGTCGGACTCGCCTCCACGGACAGCTTGGGCTTGGTACCAGTCCTCTTGAGAGGGGTTGGACTCTGTTCCACTCTGGAGTTGCCCACGGTGAGAGGCGCCGAGCAGGTGTGGGTATACTTATTGCTGCCCGGCTCGGTGCCTGTACGTTGGGGTTCACCCCGGTGGACGAGAGGGTAGCCTCCCTCCGCCTTCGGGTAGGGGGGACAGGTCCTGACTGTTGTTTGTGCCTATGGAGCAAACACCAGTTCAGAGTACCCACCCTTTTTGGAGTCCTTGGAGGGGGTGCTGGAGAGCGCTCCCGCTGGGGACTCCATCGTTCTGCTGGGAGACTTCAATGCTCACGTGGGCAATGACAGTGAGACCTGGAAGGGCGCGATTGGGAGGAACGGCCCCCCCCCCCCCGATCAGAACCCGAGCGGTGTTCTGTTATTGGACTTCTGTGCTTGTCACGGATTGTCCATAACGAACACCATGTTCAAGCATAAGGGTATCCACACGTGCACTTGGCACCAGGACACCCTAGGTCCCAGTTCAATGATCGACTTTGTGGTTGTGTCATCGGACTTGCGGCCGCATGTCTGGGACACTCGGGTAAAGAGAGGGGCGGAGCTGTCAACTGATCACCACCTGGTGGTGAGTTGGCTCCGATGGTGGGGGAAGATGCCGAACCCGTTGGTGGACACCAATGGTGAGGGATGCCGTCAAGCTGAGGAAAGAGTCCAATCGGGCCTTTTTGGCCTGTGGGACTCCTGAGGCAGCTGATGGGTACCGGCTGGCCAAGTGGAATGCAGCTTTGGTGGTCGCTGAAGCAAAAACTCGGGCATGGGAGGAGTTCGGTGAGGCCATGGAGAAAGACTTCCGGACGACTTCGAGGAAATTCTGGTCCACCATCCGACGTCTCAGGAGGGGAAAGCAGTGCACCATCAACACTGTGTATAGTGGCAGGGTCCTCGAGGGTGCATGGGAGTTCCCCCAACCAGTCTACGTGTGTTTTGTGGACTTGGAGAAGGCGTTCGACCGTGTCCCTCGGCTGGTCCTGTGGGGGGTGCTTTGGGAGTATGGGGTACCGAACCCCCTGATACGGGCTGTTCGGTCACTGTACGACCGGAGTCAGAGTTTGGTCCGCATATCTGGCAGTAAGTCTGACTCGTTTCCGGTGAGGGTTGGACTCCGCCGAGGCTGGCCTTTATCACCGATTCTGTTCATAACTTTTATGGACAGAATTTCTAGGTGCAGCTGAGGCGTAGAGGGGGTCCAGTTTGGTGGCCTCAGTATTGCATCTCTGCTTTTTGGAGATGATGTGGTTCTGTTGGCTTCATCAAGCCGTGACCTCCAACTCTCATTGGAGCAGTTCGCAGCCGAGTGTGAAGCGGCTGGGATGAGAATCAGCACCTCCAAATCTGAGACCATGGTTCCTCAGTCGGAAAAGGGTGGCTTGCCCTCTCCAGGTCGGGGATGATATCCTGCCCCAAGTGGAGGAGTTCAAGTATCTTGGGGTCTTGTTCACGAGTGAGGGAAGAATGGAATGGGAGATCGACAGGCGAATCGGTGCAGTGTCTGCAGTGATGCGGACTTTGTATCGATCCGTTGTGGTAAAGAAGGAGCTAAGCCGAAAGGCAAAGCTCTCGATTTACCGGTCGATCTACGTTCCTACCCTCACCTATGGTCACGAGCTGTGGGTCGTGACCGAAAGAACGAGATCCCGGATACAAGCGGCCGAAATGAGTTTCCTCTGCAGGGTGTCCGGGCTCTCCCTTAGAGATAGGGTGAGAAGCTCGGTCATCCGGGAGGATCTCAGAGTAGAGCCGTTGGTCCTTCACATCGAGAGGAGCCAGATGAGGTGGCTGGGGCATCTGATTCGGATGCCTCCCGGACGCCTCCCTG
The DNA here is from genome assembly GCF_024500385.1 of Phyllopteryx taeniolatus. NCBI lineage: Eukaryota > Metazoa > Chordata > Actinopteri > Syngnathiformes > Syngnathidae > Phyllopteryx > Phyllopteryx taeniolatus. The sequence goes on from NC_084502.1 coordinate 4,927,949, forward strand.
GTGAGGTGTTCTGGGCACGTCCCACCGGGAGGAGACCCGGGGGACGACCCAGGACACGCTGGAGAGACTACATCCTTCGGCTGGCCTGGGAATGCCTCGGGATCCCCTCGGAAGAGCTGGATGAAGTGGCTGGGAAAAGGGAAGTCTGGGCGTCCTTGCTAAAGCTCCTGCCCCCGACCTCGGATAAGCGGTAGAAGATGGATGGATGGATGAATTCATTGCAGACAATGCGAGTGGTATCATTACATTGTAGAAAATTATCTAATGAGGTGTTCAAAAGACAAAGAAGAACATTGTCTTCACATCATGTACATGCTCTCGGCGTTATTTCTACGCGGAGCTGAAGTAACGAGCGTGGCTGCCTCCCAGCTGCTTCTTCTGTGAATCATGCGTGCATGTATGTATGTGTAGTACACACAGGACACAATCCGTGTGCCACACTGGGCTCCTGATGAATACAAACGGCAAACCACTCACACACATATACACAGACGGGCACACTTCCTGTGTTCACGCTCTGCAGAGTAAGACTCGTGTACTTGTGGGTCGGCAGCTGCGGGGGCTTATCATGGAAGAAAAGGGAAGTCATTTCTTACTGAATTCAGCCCTCGACAGTTTCTCCCCATCGCTTGGTCATGTCATCCACTCTGCAGCCATTCGCCGTCCTTCTGCTGTTTTTCAAGCCACGTGGAGCAACAAAGCAGCTCCTGTAGGCCATTTAACTGTCCTCGGGAAAGTAGTCGTTTGCATGTCATCTGAAGTCAAATCTCCAGTCTCTCGTCATTTCTATACTGCAAAAGTAAAACCACATTTTGACAGCTCATTTGCCCCCAAGAAACATGACTATAAGATGCAGACGTGCTTAATCTCCTGTGGCGGGTTTTGAGATTGATATGGCCACTATGAGATTAGGAGTATTTTTTTTTCTTTCTTAAAGCCAGTCCAGAATGAAGAGAGCATTTCTTAAAGAGCCTTCTCTAGGTGAGCTTAGCGTAAACCGGCAAGAGCTCCATCAGATACGAGGCGGTTCTCCATTCCGATTTCACGCGGCTGGTTCCCCCAATTGGGGCTATAACGTCTCAAGCGCTTGTGTCGTCATCCATGGTTGCAGCAAATCCGCCTTGCATGTCGTGTGAGCAAGTTGGCGCAGATTAGACTCCTGCTGAGGAAGCAGCAAGGATTACTGTCACTTTTAGCGTGCAGCGACACGTCTTAATGAATCTGTAAAGGAAGTTAATTATTGAGGTTCTTCCCACACACAAGGTCAGCTGATTTCATTAGAATGCCTCACAGCTATTTGAGTCCGTGTCTGCTCGTCACTGCTGTCACACGGTTATATAAACCTTTCAGCAATGGATATTTCATCACAAATGGTGGAGCAACACATGTAGACAGATAATAAAACAATGCTCACAGGGATATATTCTTTATCCTTTGTGAAAAATTACTTATATTGCTGTATCTTACTGAGTCCATTGTAGAACGCTACTTTGTGTCCCAATGTCAGTATTATACTGCCCCCAGCTGGCCAAGGTGCACGCACCAGAAGGAGCAGCGCAATGTGCATTGAACTGAAGCAAAACATGGCCAAAAAAGTGTTTAATTCTTTACATTCTATTCAATTATGACATTTCTGTGTGCTTTTATGAAGTACAATATTATGGAGAGCTATTTTTCTTATTTATTAAGCATTAAAGGCACCACTGGACAGACAAACAAACATCTAGAGCTAAGAACAATTTAGTCTTAATTTAACCTAAAAAACATGTTTTTGGAATGTGGGAGGAAGCTGGATTACCTGGAGAAAACCCACACAAGCATGCAGAGAACATGCAAAGTCCACACTAAATGCCAGAACCCAGATTCAAACCCTGAACCTTACAATTTGAGGCGATTGTGCCAACTCTTTCACACTGCCTAAATGAAACATAGACAGCTTAAATCTTTTCTTTTCAAAATCATCAAAAATGCAGACAAGTGCCACGGTAACAGTTTCAAGAGTCTGAATTATTATGCAAGACAATGCGTTAAAGCCACATGAAGTTTCATTTGTACCACACTGTTTTTTTGGGGTATAAATGCATGCCAGAAGCTGAGCTACACTGTTTACGGATGTGGCGTGTGGCCAGAGCACCAAGCAGTTACGCTTCTTATTCCTTACCCACTGAGTCGGAAACCCATCATTTCAATTCAATTCAATTTTGAGCAGAAGTCAAGAAGGCCACATAAAGTGATGTGGAGGGTTGGATCTGGCCCGCGGGCCTCGGGTTTGACACATGTGCACCTCATTAGACATCCAGCTTTCAGCTGTGTCCAATCAAGGTGCATGTTTCCTGCGCCATCATGGCCAGCGGCCAACTTGCTCACAACCCTTTGGCACCTTGGGGCTTTTTAGAAAATAACATCTTAAACATGATCTCCAATTTCAACGCAGTTATTCTGAAGTTTGCTAGTAAAAGTAAGGTTCCGTATTTTCAACTTCCACCACTTAACAATCAGTGTGTGCCAAACATTCTCAGGAGAACACATCAAACCCAAGGATTAGGTGCGCCGTGACGAAAAACAAATATCAATTACGCTGCTCTGAATAATCCTCCAGGCGATGTGTGTTTTGGTACAATTTTAGACAGGGGAATGAAAGTGTGATTTCATGGGTAGGATTTAGGAACATGCATGACACCAGAGCGGGCCTGCCTTACTCACAAGTGCCTCTTTACCACTGCAGTAAAAGTACAGAAGAGCAGCCATCATCACTGGGACCAAAGCAGCAACTTGTGCCTGCCCCCACATGGCAGCCACGGCAAGACATGGAGCAGCCCAAGCCACCCACACAACCAGCAGGACCACAGCAAACGTAAGTGGTCGTTCGTGACAGCTTTGCTGCTGGCAAGACGCCATCGCAGGAGCCTTTTGTGACTTCGACAGCCACATACCTTTTCATGTCACGTGCTGCACAAGCTGAGTGTGAACGCAAACAAGACTGTGTTTTGTTTTGAACTTTTTGCATGCTCTTATCCAGTGATTCCGTGCACTGATATTTTCCTGTACAAGCAAAAATAAATAAATCCATACATTGTTTCCACTATTAGTTAACCTGTATAACTCAATTGGAAACAAAAGGCACATTTTTCATCCAGGGCAAAAGGGCAGGTGCTTGGACACCACTTTGGGTCAATGTGTGCACGTGCCTGCCAATCACTAATGTACCATGAGAGAGAGCATCAGGAAATCATCCAGTTTCATTAATTGGTCTGAAAATTATTAATTTACTACAAATCATGTATCTTTGTTCATCTATCTATGCCGGCGACATGTAATGGTAGGCAGAACAAATCACAGAATTTATAATTAACCTGTAAACCTTTAATTGTTTGAAGTCCAATATATTTGCGTTTAATCTTTTTGAAGTGTTTTTCAAACATTTTGGTAAACAAAAAACTTATGTGCAATATATTTTCATTTAATAATTTTTTTAGCACATTGTTGATGTTAAAACCTAGTGTGATTGTTGTATTGAATACACTTTTTAGCAATAAATTCTCTGCTGCCTTGTTTTTGTTGAACACTTGGGCCTACTAAGCTACTGTATTTTGTTGGTCGTTATAGTGGTACTTGGAGACCCAATTATTTTCTTATGGTGGTATTCGGTGTAAAAGGTTCAAGACGCACCAGGAGCAGAACTATATCCCCCCTGTACTGCTGAGCAGAGCATTTTCAAATCTCCACAAGGAACAATTTGATATCAAAACATGGAGGCAGGCTTGCAGCCCTACCAGTGAGAGCTTGGTGGATGTCGCTGTGAAGAGTGAAGTGGAGCACTTTCTAGGGCTTCCTCAGAGCACAATCATTTGCATTTTTTCCCCCTTGGTAGTCGTACTGAGGGCTAATTTACAGATTTATTTTTTTCTTGATCAAAGAAACAGGCAGGAGTGTACTTGGTGCATCTTCTGGTAGGAAAGGGAGGAAGGAGACTTGGTGGGGGAACCTCAAAGTACAGGAAACCATACAAGGAAAGAGGTTTCCTAAGAAGTGGGACACTGAGAGGACTGAGGAGAGGAGAGAGGAATTGATGGAGATGTGATGTAGGGGAAAGGTAGAGTTGGCAAAGTCCAAACAAGAACCATATGATGACATGTATGCCAGGTTGGAGGCTAAAGGAGGAGAAAAATGATCTATCCAGGTTAGCCAGACAAGACTAGATAAATGGAAAGAATACTTTGAGTTGATGATGAAAATGAGAGAGGGAAGAGTAGAAGAAGCAAGTGTGGTGGACCAGGAAGTGGCAATGATTAGCAAGGGGGAAGTTAAAAAGGCACTAAAGAGGATGAAAAATGGAAAGGCAGTTGGTCCTGATGACATTCCTGTGGAGGTATGGAAGCATCTAGGAGAGGTGGCTGTGGAGTTTTTAATCAACTTGTTCAACAGAATTCTAGCGCGTGAGAAGATTCCTGAGGAATGGAGGAAAAGTGTGCTAGTGCGCATTTTTTAAGAACACGGGTTATGTGCAGAGCTGTGGGAACTATAGAGGAGTAAAGTTGATGAACCACACAATGAAGTAGTGGGAAAGCGTAATGGAGGCTGGACTCACAACAGAGGTATTTGCGAGCAACAATATGGTTTCATGAGGTTCGACTGGAGTCCCTGTGGACCATGATGTTCGCAGATGACATTGTGATCTGCAGTGAAAGCAGGGAGCAGGTGGAGGAACAGTTAGAAAGGTGGTGGCATGCACTGGAAAGCAGAGGAATGATGATTAGCTGAAGTAAGACAGAATATATGTGCATGAATGAGAGGGGTGGTGGGGGATGAGTGAGGCTATCGGGAGAAGAGATAGCATGGGTGCCTTGGTTCAGTAAACGTTGGGAAGCACTGCTCTGAGCTAATTGAGGCTGTCGATAAGTAGAATGCAATGTCTCATGTCTGCAGCTCTGGTGAGTCGTGGCTTCTCCCCTTCCTCCACAGCCACCTGCGGCGTCAGCAGCCAAGGGAGCAGCACGCTGCCCTGCCCCACAGTGCCCACTGCACCCACCAGCCCTCGGACCTCCACCGGCAAGAGGAGGAACAGGAAGAAGAACCACAAGAGCTCATGTATGATAAATTGCCCGCCTCTCACAGTAAAGGATTAGTCTAGTTTACTTATGCTTAATTTAAACTACATTCAAGACTGCGGGGAAGTATTACCTTTGTAACAACTAGTTAAAAATAAGAAAAACAATTACTGACATTTTGACCGTCACAATTTTCCTAATAGGTTAATGAAGAGATGATATAGCCACATCTACACTCCATTTTCCATGAACAGTTTGTTGTGATCGAGTATAACGGACAAGTCCAGATAAATCTAGTTAACTGTACTGTATATAAGTCCCTGTAAAGTCACAATGTGTCTTGTAAATTTGAGTTGTTAGCCACCCAGCCAAATTTGGATGATTAAAAACAATCACCAATTATATAAAATGAGACTTCCAAGTCATGAAAAATCAAGGCTTTCAGGAAAACTGAAATGGTGGAAAACCGTTTGTTGTATCTGAGTACGACAGTAAGTCTTTGGCACGTTATAATGTACATTTACAAATCCCAATTTCAATGAAGAAACTGATAAACCTTTTGTTGTTGTTGTTGCAAATAATTACTCATTTTGAATTTGACGCCTCCAACACATCCCCAAAAAAGCTGTTACAGGGGCATGTTTACCACTGTTGCATCACCTTTCCTACTAAAAACACTCAATAAGCGTTTGTGAACTGAGGACACTAATTGTTGTAGTGTTGATGGTGGAATTCTTTCCTATTCTTCCTTGATTTACATCTTTAGTTGCTCAACAGTCTGGGTCTATTTTGTGGTATTTTGCGCTTCATAATGCACCACATTGTCAATGGGAGACAGGTCTGGACTGATGGCAGGTCAATTTAGTACTTGCACTCTTTTACTACGAAGCCACACTGTTGTAACACGTGCAGGTTGTGCATTGGCATTTTCTTGCTGAAATGAGCACGGACGTCCCTGTAAAAGATGTTTCTTGGATGGCATCATATGTTTCTCCCAAAGCTGTATGTACTTTTCAGTGCCTTCACAGATGTGCAAGTTACCCATGCCATGGCCACTAACACAACCCCATACCATCACAGATGCTGACTTTTGAACCTTGCACTGATAACAATCTAAGCGGTCTTTTTCCTCTTTGGTCCAGAGGACACGACCACCATTTTTTCCACAAACAATTTGACACATGGACTCCTCAGACCACAGAACACTTCACTTTGCGTCAGTCTATCTCTGATGAGCTTGAGCCCAAAGAAGCCGGCAACGTTTCTGGGTGTTGTTTATAAATGGCTTTCACTTTGCATGGTAGAGTTTTAACTTGCATTTATAGATGTAGTGACAAACTGTGTTAACTGACAATGGTTTTCTGAAGTGTTCCTGAGCCCATGTGGCAATGTTTTTTTTTTTTTTAATGGAGTTTCACCTGCGGAATCGAAGGTCAAAGGCTTTTGTTGTTGGTTTTCGGCCTAGCCGCTTAAGTGCAGAGATTTCTCCCGATTCATTGAAAAATGATGTTCTTAAACTGTTGGACTATTTTCTCACACAGTTGTTCACAAAGTGGTGAGCTTTGTCCCATCCTTGCTTGTGAGCAACTGAGCCTTTTAGGGATGCTTCTTTTATTCCCTATCATGACACTCACCTGTTACCAATTAACCTGTCCGCCTGTGAAATGTTCCAAACGGGTGTTTTTCTTTTATCCTCCACTTTCCCAGTCTTTTGGTGCCCCTGTCCCAGTTTTTTTGTAACGTGTTGCAGGCATCAAATTCAAACGGAGAGAATATTTGACAAAAACAATTAACATTCATCAGTTTGAAATATAAATAGCCTGTCTTTGTAGTGTATTCAATTGAATATAGGTTGAAAAGGATTTGCAAAATCATTGTACTCTGTTTTGTACATTTTACACAACATCCTAACTTCATTGGAATTGGAGTTTGTGGAAACAAATCTGAATTCACTTTAGTGGGTCTTTAATGTGTCTCTTTGGTCCCGCCATTGATGCCATGTCACATCATCTCGGTGATGGAATTTTGTGTGCTAAACAGTCTTGAAGGGCATGTGAAGTACAATGAACTTATGGAAACATGAATCCTATTAGTAAATCTACTGTACAAAGGACGTGGCTGTAGGTAGATACTGCAGATAGAAAATGCTGAAAGGGATATAAAAAAAAGGTGTAGTTACGAACAGGTGTTTTTATTCCAATTCAGGTCGTTTGGCTGTATTTTTAATTTAAGGTTTGCATCCAAAGGCTTTCATTGTCGTTTCATCCTGCTCGTGTGTCCCATATTTAATATAAAAAGTGACTTGACAATTTTAAATGACTTATTTCTTTTCCGTCACCTTGTTGTATGTGGTAATACATATCTGTTATTTTGTCCTTCCTTGTAATTGCATTTATGTGCCATGTCTTCAACTAATGTCACCCTCCTGATGTCCCCTCCCTCACATAGTGTCGCTGGCATCCAGTTCTGTGGGCCCCGGGGGTCAGGTTTTTCACGTGGAGGTGAGCGAGATCATCCTGAGGGGAGATCCGCTCACAGGTTTTGGGATCCAGCTGCAGGGGGGTGTCTTTGCCACAGAAACACTTTCTGCTCCTCCCATCATCCGCTTCATTGAACCAGACAGCCCAGCTGAGAGGTAACATGCACAGACACCAAAAGAGGAAACAAATCATATAGGGAGTCACCTTGAACTTGGAGTGCTAATCATTCAGCCAGGCAGTGACACATCAGCAGGCTAATTTTAGCCATTTGAGTATTTAGTTTGCAGGCAGACAAATTAGAGATGCATCACGATGTTACAAATAAGACTTTTTTTCAACTTTGTTCCTCTTCCAAACTATTTTTCACATGCATCAAGGAGCAAAAATATTTAGTTTGGTCAGTGAGGAAAATGTAGACTATGCTTAGATTTTAAAGTGAACAGTCACATTGTTTTACACTGGTTATTTCTTTCTAACCAGAAGCTAAATTATGCAGTCGAAAGAATAATATTGCAGTGCCTTGAGATACAACTGACCCGATTTCAGTTTTTATTTTTTATTTTAATCGTTCGGGAGATTCTTTGCCTTTCACGTACGAGCAAAACTTTGAGATGCGAGCAATGTACAGTGGTAGTGAGCTCAATTCGGTTCACAACAAGCAGCAGTTTGACAGATCGTGAACAGTTAGAGCTAGCTTCCGTAGTGACGCAAAGTAATGATCCAAGAAGGGGTAAGTTGTAAGGGGTAATTAATAGGAAAATATATTTGATAACAGATATCAATATGCCAGCGCCAGCCACACTGCAGTGATTCTCGGTGACCAACGACAATTATTGTTTATATATTTGTAACATTAGACATTACATATTGGAATGAAAGTACGCTTTTTCACAACCCCTAGGTACTGGTATACTTCTATACATCCATCCATTTTCAACACCGCTTATCCTGGTTAGGGTCGCGGGAGCCTATCCCAGCTGACTTCAGGCGAAAGGCAGACTACACCCTGAACTTGTCGCCAGTCAGTCACAGGGCACATATAGACACAGACAACCATTCGCACTCACATTCATACCGTCACTGAGTGGGAACTGAACCCACGCTGCCTGCACCAAAGTCAGGCGAGTGCACCACTACACCATCAGTGACTTCTATACAATGTGACTTTTTTTTCCTCTACTTTTCATTTTCCTTGTAGCCATGTATTATATGCACCCTTAATTTTTAAGAAAATCTTTAGCAAAACAATGTATATTATAAATGAGATATTACGGCATTTACCAAAGAAAAAAATCCCACTAACTTTACCTTACGACAGTCCGCTTAGCTTAATGCTAACAAACAATGCAAAAAACCCTGGACAGGCTAATACATAGCAACGACGTTTCTGTTTTATCACCCATTAAGCAGTGGCTATTTTAACACCAACGGTGAAGCAACATACTTACATAGACAATATAACAATCACAGGCATATATTCTTAACGAAAAATGACCGGTTACTGTAGCTGACTGAGTCAGTTGTGAAACTTGTCTCCGTCTGTATTATACCGCCCCCAAGTGGCCAAGACACGCACGCCAGAAGAGCAGCACATTTAGTTAAAGTACATTCATTATACGGTACTGTTTTTCTTATTCAAAAACATTACCAAAAATGTTGGGTTGGCTGGCACATAATGATGTCTGTCATTTCAGTTCCTTTCAATTGGAAAAGATGATTTGAGGTTCAAGTGTTTTGAGTTAAGTGGTGGTGACTGAACAAATTAAACTCTTATATGAAGGCACCACTGTGCTGCGTTTGCTTATAGAAGTGGTCAAACAATTTCAAACAAAAGGTCAACACAAATGAGTTAATGTCAGGCCCAACTCCTGCTGAATGTACACGTCAGGCCTGGCCCAGTGTGTAGTGGCCTTGTTCTGTGAGGTCATGATGTTTGCCCAGGGTCACGACCCCTGGGTGACACCTTTTTAAATCAAGTAGCTGCGGGACCCGTTGTGCAGTCGGAGGGGGCGTCCTGCTGGGATGTTCGCACCTTAACATCCATGCACACGCCAGGGATTTCTGAGATACAACTGTATCAGTCTGCCTTTACAAATGTTTATTACTGTGGTGAACACAATTTTTAGAATTGCTGCCTTAATTTGCTCAGAGGTCTAACTGAATAATGAAACCAAAACATTAGAAACACCACTCAGTATGATGAACAGGGAGAAAGTCCAAATAAAAGTCAATTCCTATTAAACATTAGCCTTTGTTTTATTTGCAAGCTGCTGCCATGTTGCTGTTGTGCTTCTGCATGCAGGTGTGGCTTGATACAAGTTGGAGATAGACTCTTGTCCATCAATGGCATCCCCACTGAAGATGGCACTTTGGAGGAGGCCCATCAGCTGCTCAGAGACTCTGCTCTGGCCAATAAGATCACGGTGGAGATTGAGTTTGATGTCGCAGGTACAATTTACTGTACCTATCCATGCATGGACTGGAGGGCCGCATACATTTATCTTTTATTCTGTTCATTAGAGTCTGTGGTTCCAAGCAGTGGTACCTTCCATGTGAAACTACCCAAGCGAAGAGGAATGGAGATGGGTATCACCATCAGTGGTGAGTGTTGGCATAAAACTGTCCAGCAGGGTACAGTATTGTTCAAATGTTGATGCGATGGTAGCCAGCTAATGCAAACGTAATATCCACTCCCTTAAGTAAGCGTACACAATTTAATGACACACAACACAGGAACTGTATGGGGGCGGGGGGTGTTGTATGATTTTAAAAGTAATAACAAAATATGACATACAATGACATACAATACAAATGTATGTAACATAAATATAACTAATTTACTAATATAGCAAACTGTCATGAACGCCAAAGTAAAAAAAATACGCTATTTTGTTATTAATACCTCTCTGCCAATCAAATGCATGAAACGTTTAAGGTTGAATTTAGATTGAGATCTTGTGGCTAAGTCTATATATTATGTAGACATTCCTTTTGAGTATTTTCGCCCTATAAAACAAAGTAAAAACATTCACTTTTTCCTTCTCTATTTTTTGTAAACCAGCAAGTAAGAAGCCTGGCAAGCCGCTTATCATCTCTGACATCAGAAAAGGAAGCGTAGCTCACAGGTATGTTATTTCATCACACAGATGTAACCTGACTGCTTCATCAACATAATGTTATCTTTGTGTGCAGGATTATTCACCAGAAATATTTTAAAAAAACTCATCATAAATCTATTAAATCATAATTGGATTGGTCATAAAAGGTAGTTCTGTAGAGCAGTGGAAGTATATTTCCAAAGGGCTCAGTGATGATTAGAGCTGAGGGTGACGTTGCGGTCACCCCCATTGATCCCAATGTGATAGTAATAGGATTCACATTGTGAGTCAGGAGCAGCTCCCCAGTTCCAAATAATAGCTTTGCTCCTCTTTTGCACTTGTAGGACAGGCACTCTGGAGCCTGGAGACAGGCTGCTGGCCATCGACAGTGTGCGTCTTGACGACTGTACCATCAAGGACGCCATGCATGTCCTGGATCAGGCCGAGGACATGGTCAAGCTCCGGATACAGAAAGACGAGGACAATATTGGTGCGGATGGCACTTAAAACACAAAGCATCTTGAATAAAAGCCACAAATAGTTGACGCCGTTTTGAGCAACGTTTCCCAACCTTTATTGAGCCAAGGCACTTATTTTACATTAGAACAATCTCACTTTGCCTTACCAATGCCACCTCTAGCTCAATGCTAACATGCAATGGAAAATGTCGTTGTGCAGTTAACGAATAGCATCGATAGTCGCTGTGTTACAACTCTATAAGTGATGTATATTTGAACATAAATGTTGGAGCAACACGTGTAAACAAACAATATCACAATACTCAGGCAAATAGTCTTTATCATATGGGGAAAACGACAAATATTGCAGCTTACTGAAGAACTCAGAGTAGTGAAGACCATCCGTATCACTGTATTATACTGCCACCCTGGTGGCCAATGTGAGCATGTGAAAAGGAGTAGCACAACGAGTCCAACTAAGACATTAATGATGCACAAACTGTTTACATTCAAATTCATTATTACCCTGTTTTTATAAAGTACAATATGATAGAGTGCTGTATAGAGTAACACATTACACAAATATTATCTGGGGAGATGTAACAGATGGTATTTTGATTTCAATGGGGAAAGATGATTTGAGGTATGTGTTCTGAGTCATTAGCGTATCAATGGAACAAATCCAACCTTTATCTCAAGGCGCAACTTTATACTCAATGGAACAAATCCAACTTTTATCTCAAGGCGCAACTTTATACTCAACTAATGACCTTGTCTTTACTCAAAAATGTACTTAGTCGGTCTGAAATATGGGCCACTTTATCAGAACACAAATCCGATATACTCACAGGAAGCCACGTCTTATTCTTTGTATACTGTGGCGGGTTCAGGCATGTGCAATATGTGCGGCCGCATCGGCCATTCAATCTAGGACCGCCACTGGTACAGTGTACTGTATATGAATGGCAAAAGGTGGCATAGTTAGAGGAACAAAGATACATAATTATAATGGCATATTAGTGTGCTATGTGCACAGTGGTTGGAATCACTGGTATTACAGTATGTTACAGTCAACAGTGACAGACTCTTGAGTGCCACTGAGTGAATGTTTGTTCTCTAGATGAGCTGGAGATGTCTGGTTCTATCATCTACACCGTGGAGCTGAAGCGATATAACGGGCCACTAGGGATCACCATTTCGGGCACGGAGGAACCTTTTGACCCAATCGTCATTTCAGGTCTAACCAAGAAAGGCCTGGCAGAAAGGTGAGACGTGGGCAGTGGGACAGGCGAGAGTGAAGGTAGTTGTTTAAGCAGACGGTGACGCTAATGACCCCTGTGTAAATGTTTTCAGTTGAATAAGACAGCAAAAAATGGCTGTCTCATTTCTGTTTTCTATTACAAGAAGCGCCTTTGTCTGCGTCTCAGTCGGCAGGCTGGCAGCCGCGCAGTTTTCCGATCTGTCGTGGCTGTCAGCGCTGTCTGGTATCTCTGTCTCCTCCTCTCTCCGAACGCTGCAGGACCGGGGCCATTCACATAGGGGACCGCGTGCTGGCTATCAATGGGGTCAGTCTGAAAGGCAAAACGCTGAGTGAGGCTATCCACCTCCTGCAGACGGCTGGGGAGTCGGTCACCCTCAAGATCAAGAAACAAGCAGACCGCGTGTCGGCGTCGCCTCGTTCTCATGGCAAGAAAGCGCACTTGTTCTTAAAGGCCTTCGCTGTGACATCACGCGTCCTTCCGGGTAGCAAAAGACTGAAGGAACTACTAGGAAACAAATCCTTAATGAACACATTCACTGCCACTGACGGCTTTAGAAGTCAAATATCCATGTTAACTGGGAAGGCTGGTAGTGAATGAGTGAAATGTCATTTGACCATGGCAGAGTGGATTGATAAAACAGGCTAAATGGCTTAAATGAGAATTTTAGCCTTCTCTGGTGCCATTGTTTAAATGTGAATAAAAAATTTTAAAGGAAATCCCCCAAAAAAAAAACTCACACAAAGCTCTTGTCATTGTTTTCAGTTCAGGTCAGCAGTATACATGGACCACTATCAGATTCTGACGGTTTTATAACCTTTGGAAAAATTGTTTCACGCTATTGCATTTTTGCAGTTACAGCTCTAAAATGTATAGCTATTTTGAAATGCTTGGGTAATTGGCATCTTTTTCCACTGAACACAACCTATTTAATTTTTTATCAGAGTTTGATGGGAGGCGGGTCCTTGACAGAGAAGCTGGCTTTCTGAGTGACTTGGAGGATGAATTGATGGACTCGCAGAGAATCAGTAAACATTCAGAGATGTACTCTGCCACTGTGCCCAGCATTGACTCCGCAATGAGCTCCTGGGACGGCTCAGGCTGCGACGGCGGCTACAGTAGCCAAGGTGAGGTCGGGAGAGTGCGTCCTTTCCAAAAGTGACCCATTGTCGCTCCTAGTTCGTCTAAGACAAGTATTTTGTTTCTTAGGCGCATATTTTCACAAAGATATCTTACTCAATCCCAATGAATGGCGGAGAACAAAGTACAGGAGCCCAGTCGGATCCAGCTCTGTGGGACTGATGCACCACGCGGGGCTCTTGGATGGGAGGCTAACTGAGGATGACTGGGACAAGATGCCTGGGTAAGAACGCCCAGGCCGTCTCCGTCACTTTCCTTCCTGTCAGCTTCTTGTTTGTCAATGCAGCTTTAATTCTTTCATTGAAATCCATTTTTGTGAGCTTCTCTGTTTTGTATTTTTCCATGTTTGGTTTCTTTGACAGAGGCAAACTGCAGTGTGTGAGTCATACCGTAGATAGAAATAGATGGATGGATATTAAAGCACAACAGCAACATTTGCTTGACGATGCTTTCATGTTTTGTTTGCTTGTCCAAACTGTCGTTTTTTTTCCTTCTTCTTCTTTCTCAGGTATTCTCTCTCTGATCTGCTTTACTAATTGCCCACAAGCGCTTTGGTGTTTCACCTTTTTCATGTCCACACCAAAACACACCAGGACACGTCAGCCATGTCGTCTTGTACCTTTTTTTTTTTTTTTGTCACATGGTTTGACTGTTGTATTTTTTTTCCCCCTTTGGTGTGGGGGGGGGGTTGACATTTACTTTTGTATTTACAAAAAGAGAAACATTTGTGAAGAACTCTTCAGTGTTTGAGGTGTGAGAAAACCTACCCAACCCAGTGTGGTCTTGAGACTTTCAAAGGGACTCTTTTGCAAAGCCAAACAACCCCCACCCCCAGAAAAAAACTGCATTTCCCACGCTGCTTTTGAAGACAGCACCGGCCTCAAGACGGCAAGACTGCTCTCATGTTGTGGTTCCTGCGTTGTCGTAGATTCATCGGCACCCTGAATCAGGACGATAGCTTCTGGTCCCAGGCTCTGCAGGACCTGGAGACATGTGGCCAGTCTGAGATCCTCAGGGAGCTGGAGGTAGGCCCAGGCCCGATCTTGTCTTTTTTCTTTTCTTTTCCCTGCTCACTACTTCACGCTTTTACAGGCATCTATGACAGGTAGCGCTTTTAGTCTGTACCTCGACGAGACCAAGACGGAAGAAGACTCAATGTTTCTGTCAGAAATGAGTCCTATTAAACAAGAAGGAACCAATGCGGCACCAAAGAACAGGAGCAACCTCAACATGTTGACTGGATGCGGCAGAGGCTCAAACAGTCTGTCTTCTACGAGCCTGGCCCTGCACAAGGTAGCATGGGCTTCCTTTTCGCAAATTTGGAATGACTTTATTTTCAAATAGTACACACACGCAGGTCACATTAAGATGAAAAATCGGTCTACTTCACTCTCATCTTAAGAATGTATGTTTTATTAATATTTTCAAAGTGCATATCTTGTTGATGTAATCGGTGTCCTTCACAGACTGACCTTAGTGAGTCAGTGCAGTTTGGGTAATATCATATTTTGAGTTGAAACTATCCTATTGTTGTCATTGAAAGTCATCTTGGCAGAAAATCAAAGCTACTGTTGGGTCATAAAACAGCTTTATGTATAGATTTCCAACATTTGAAAGTGTCATTAGAGAGACATTAACATTCGAAAGAAAATCTTGATGTAAATGGCCGACACTTTGTCTGTGTTCCATGTGTATGCAGGTGACTATCAGGAAGGACCCTGAGAGCCGTGACTTCGGATTCAGTGTATCTGACGGGCTTGTGGAAAAAGGAATTTTTGTCAACATGATCCGCCCTAAAGGCCCAGCTGACCAGGCGGGCCTGAAGCCTTACGATCGTATACTTCAGGTGTGGTTTCTCTTGAAGTTTTGGAAATTCGGACAAACCCTTGTTTGTTATGACACCAATGCTTACGGACCGGGACTAGACAAAGATTTACTCAGAGGGAGGTATGATGTTTGATAGCTAATAAAAGGAACAGTTTTTGTCACAGTGCATCAATTGAATGGCCATTGTGCTGGTCCTTCTGGTGTGCCCACCTTGACCACCTGGAGGCAGTACAAGACAGATAGACAGATTGTGATGTCTCAACTCCTTCCACACCTCGACAGTAAAGCACTAATATTAGTTGTTCTGCACAGAGGATAAAAAAAAAAATGTGGCTGTGTGCGATTTTGTCTGTCTACATGTTGCTGCACCGTTTGTTCACTGAGTTGCTGGGTTTTAAAGCACCACAGCATAGACGCTGTTCAATGTTAGCTTTAGGCTAGCGGCCTGAAAGGCTAAGCCATGTGGTTTAAATACACAAGGTGTTTACTTTGATGTTAAACTTCAACTGGGAGTGTCAATAAATGGTTTGCCAAACTGCAGCTCGAGAAGTGTGTTGATTCACTGCCACGATACATGCATTGAGTCACTCGTATTTGAAGGCACCACTGTAAATGTGAGTGACTGTGTGTAACGTCGTCACGTTTATGAACATACAAAATGAAAACGTCTGACTGAGAGGGGAAAAAATGGGCTGTTGTCATTTGGCAAGATTTCAGTGTCTGATCATTTGATTTGATGGCATCCTCCAGGTGAACCGCGTGCGGACCAGAGACTTGGACTGCTGTCTCACTGTGCCCCTGATCACAGAAGCGGGAGCCAGCCTGGATCTGGTCATCAGCAGGAATCCAGTGGGAGCGGGCGACACTGGGGGCCTGCCCGGCGACCACGACGACGCTTCCGTCTCACTGCTCTGCTTTTCTGAGCACCGCACCAACAGCATTGCCCTGTGAGCGCAAAACAGACGGACTGGCACCACACACGCACTACGTCACATGCACGCCCCAGTCGGTCACATTGCACCTGCCGGGCATTCACAGCACGGCCGGTGTTAATCGCCATGTCCACACGATGCTTTTTAGGGAGGGGAGGGAGGGGGTTATATAACAGGCATCATTACTCTCACACTGTTTACAACTATTTGTTGAATTGACTTATCCCCACTAGAACATAGTTCAGTCTTTTATATATGATCACACTTGCACAGGGTGTTGGCACATTTAAGGTTCAAGGTACATTTAGAAGTTATTTTCTTGGTTCACTGCACGTTTCCACAGAGAAGGGCCCTCTCTCCCTCTCTGAATAGAATTCTCACTGCCACCGGCCAAGTATCATAAAAGGTGACATCGTCTATGTTAAGCTCGTGAACGCTTCCAAAGACGTGTCCCTTTTCTCGCGGATGTCCTTGGGAGGGATTACGGCTAGTATCGCACTGTTAGTAGCGGTTTCACTTCACATTCTCAGCACCACCACATGCACGTTTTCACTTGATGGGATTTGTTGGGCAGTAAAGTGATGTCTGCTTATTGTTTCTAAAGAAACTCCTTTTCTATTGTCTGACTTCATCTTCCGTTGTGGCTATTTTCTGATTTGTTTTTGGGACCACCACTTGACCCCATGTTTGTTGGCACGACCTCAGCAAGTGACTTATTAACTAACAGAAACCCCAGAGTCATGTCTTGTTTACCTCGATGGGGTTGTTGTGAGTGCCCCTCCAGTCCTAAATATCCCTGCAGTTTAAAAGACGCGTTGACATCCTGTATTGGCTGCTGTGTGCACAGCCTTAAAGACCCATACTGCATTAGCATTTTAACTCTTAAACAATCAAATGTCTACAGAGGCCTATTTTTAAAATCTTTATATATGAATCAAATGTTTTGACCTGATTCTATTTTGGTGTAAAGTTACTTTATTTCTCATGCATGTAGGAATTATTTGCGTGAGCTGTTATACTTAATGTGGGGTTTCGTTATTTAAATATTTTCTTTTTTTAATGTATTATAAGCTAAGATGTATTTCTTTTTTTTAATAAACATTTTAAAGCCTGTTTGCTTCTGATTACAGTTTTTATTCATTTTTTAAAATTGGCTTTTAATGTACAGGTCATCTCTGGCCAAAATGAAGGTCAAGAGGAGGGGGGGAAGCACCACCACCTCAAATATTTACCTCTTCAAGTACCACAATCAGTGGTTTTTAACAGTTTAACAGTTTTTAAACAATTGCAAATGTACTGTACTAAAAAAAGTTTAATACAACTGAACTCATGAAAAATGTACTTTACTGGATTTAAAAAGTTTGAAAAGGCTGCATGCATAAGCTTCATTCTAATACATATGTTTAACAAATTTCGTTTTAAATGTACATTTTGATTGCAGTTCTCAAACTTGTTTTACACAAAGTACCACAAAAAATAATTATATACTCCAAATACCTCTATGACGGCCAACAGTAAAATATAGTAACATAGCCTGAGTGTTCATAAAAAACTAGGCAGCGGTTTTATTCCTAAAAAGTGTTCCTGTATTTTTGTAAGCCACTTTAAAAAAAAATAATTCTATTAAAATGTATTGCACAAAAGTTTAAAATTGTACTTGTTTCCAAGCAAACCATCTTTTTAAAGATTAAATGTATTGTGCTAAAAAGTAAAATACAACTGAAATGTACTTTTAAGAAAACATTCTGTTCTGGGTGGAAAAAAACCCAAAAAAAAACCAAATGGGCTGTATGCATAGTTACAAGCTTCATTAAATGTATATTTTAGTCATTTAATTCTAGGATTCTTTTACATACAACTAGTGGCAATAGTACCACACTTTGAGGATCATTCCTCTAATGGCTACATTTCTGCTTTAACCTGAAATAGTCCCAGAAAGTAAATTTGTGAAGTTTCACTCTGACGGGACTGCTCTAATCAAACATTGAGTGTTTACATCGTGCTGTGCCTGATCAAAGATCGTGTGAGTGCGTGCATGTGGCTCATACCTTCCCTCGTTTGTCAGCAAGACAAGTTCCTGCCTGATGGAAGGGGTTAGATTTATAGTGGGTCATATACTTGACTTTTAGGTCAAGTGTCAATGAGCTACAACAGGGAGTGTGAAGGGCTGTGTGAGTGGCAATATGGGGGGGGGGGGATTCACATAATGATTACGTAGTGCTTAAAATAGGAGAGGAACATTCAGCAGAGACCTTTATCAGACAAGGAGTAATACTTGGTAACTTAATTAAGGCCAGAAATACTGTGCTGTGAAAAAGTATGGGCCAGAAATCCTTACATTTTTGCATAGTTTCCTTTAAGATCATCAGACAAATATAACCCAAGTGAACTTCAAATGCTGATTTTAAATGGTGACCGTTAAAGTAGGGAAACTATGCAAAAAATAAAGAATTTGAGAAGGGGCCAATATATTTTCACAGCACTGTATTAGAACGATGACAGGAGTGTTTATGATTTTGCGTTAATACACCATCACAAATTTAACATAAAAACATTTTAAGTGTATAGACTAAGATTTGTGTAAAGAACTTCAAATCAGCAATTTTTATGTATTCTTGTGCTCCGTTCTGTCAATATGTGAAAATCATACTCTATTGGGTTGAGATAGGGCAATTGACGAATATTCTTTTTTGCTTTCACAAAGTTCATTTGCACTCTGACCCTTCAGTCCTATCAGTTTTGAGGTTGAGCACACGTGCTTCCGTTCAATCAAAAAAAAAAAAAAATACTAAACTATTGACTGGATTTATTTTCATTTAAAATCTATTGTTGCATGTACTGTAGGGAGTAGAACTACAAGATTGCCTCTTTTTAAAACAATATTGAAAAACTAAATTAAAATATAATCATGTTACTAAATGTAACTAAATTTATAAAAGTAAAAACAATTCTCTTTCCATTGACTTTAGTATTGTATAAAAACATGTATTGCTATAGATTGTATATTGGCGGCACGGTGGACGACTGGTTTAGAGCGTCAGCCTCACAGTTCTGAGGACTGGGGTTCAATCCCCGGCCCCACCTGTGTGGAGTTTGCATGTTCTACCCGTGCCTGCGTGGGTTTTCTTCGGGCACTCCAGTTTCCTCCCACATCCCAAAAACATGCATTAATTGGAGTCTCTAAATTGCCTGTAGGTGTGACTGTTAGTGCGACTGGTTGTTTGTTTGTATGTGCCCTGCGATTGGCTGGCAACCAGTTCAGGGTGTACCCCGCCTCCTGCCCGATGTTAGTTGGGATAGGCTCCAGCACGCCCGCAACACTAGTGAGGAGAAGGGGCTCAGAAAATGGATGGATTGTATATTGCACTAAAAGTTACAAGTCATGAATGCAAGTTTAAAAAAAAAAACAAGCATTTTCAAGAAAGTGTTTATTTGTACTCTATGTGGAAATGAATGATGCAATGTGCATCTAAACGGAGACAAATGTGAGTCACAAACATACTTTGGTACATTTAGATTTTTAGTGGACAAAGCTGTTAAGAGTTGTTGCTTTTGTGAATACATTATTGCATTTGAGTCCAAATAATTCATAACATTGAACATTAGCAAGTTGCCATTACTACACTGACTATTGTAATTAAAACACATTTCTGAGTAGTCACTAAAAGAATCAGTCATGGTTTTTGTATGATGTACAAAATTGTTACAAAAGGCATATGTGATTTACAAACAATTGCAATTCTACTATACAACTGGTTCAAATCAATGTTAAAAACTAAAAATAACCACATCTGCTGTTGAAATGAACAATAGAGCTGTCAAGATGTTGAAAAAAAAAATAAGTTCTACTTGCATTATATACAGATTATGTATAAATCCAGCTGTATTATTTTCGATTCCTACACATTCTAAAACTTGTGGTAAAATATATCCCGCTGAAGCGTGTTCTACACACAGTTGCAACACATTACAACAATAAAATCAAACTCTACAACAAAGGTGAAACAGCAATAAAGTGCAAAGAGGGTTCCAAAACAATGCACTGGGACTGAATTTAGCAGTCACAACAAGCAGTGTACAGATACTCTAAAATGTCACTTATTTTTCATGGTTGTGATTTTGATCATATTAGGGTTTTTTTTTTATTATTATTTTTATGAACCTTAATATGACCGTGCTTATCACTGGATTTGGCCAAGGCCTTGAAATAAAAGCAAGGTCCTGCAGTGTAAATGCTGCATGTTTAACTGTGCCTAACAGATTTGTGCTCACAATCACCTATAGACGAGAGAGAGTTTGTTATTCAGATTCAGATAAACTGGAAAAATTAGCTCAGTAACAAAGCAGCTGCAGTCATCTCAGGTGTTCGCCTACCTTTTTAAACATGTTAAGTTTGCTGAATTTAAGAGAAGTGGGAATTTCATTGCTCATTCTTTGTCCGACCCAAAAAATTCCTTATCTCTCCGGAATCAACAAGAAGAAAGGTAGTAAACATTGAACATGATCTATGATAAAATACTGTACTGCCTACGATCAGTGCCAACTACTGCAACAACAGTTGAAACATTTACAATATCGATACGGTAAAAAATAGAGCAAATCACATTGATATACGTCTCCTCATAGATAAACTACAGAATCTCTAAAGGTGAATACGCGGGTCGTTGTAAACCTACCAACGTTAGCAAATACGATAAGTACACAGAAAGCACATCAATCTTATTCCTCTCACAGAGAGCGCTCACATGGTTGTTTCTACAATGGTGTGGGTGGGCTTGATCAAGCCGTTGTTCCCGTTGGGGTCCAGGGGCTGCGTCAGCTCGCTGCCCTTCGCCATGTACTCTTTGGGCCGGGAGCTCACGCCCGACTTCGCCGGCGCTGCCACCGCTTTGATCCGCTGCGTGAAAGAGGCGACGCAAGGTGATTATCGCCGACAAAACGCATAACATTTGCATCCATCCGTACATTCTCGATAGAAGAGAACTTCATTCAAACTCAGGAGAGGGTGGAGATTAGAATAAAGCCAATACCCCTAGTTTATAACTTCCTGGAAAACCTTATTTTCATTTAACTATTTTTCACACATTATTTGTAGCGTAAATAAAGTTTTTGTGAAAGCGAATAGGGGTTGAACTGATTAGTCCACTTGTCAACGAGTCATCTTTACTACTGCGCATCGATGTTTAAAGCTCGACGTCGACAAATCACTAATCATATATTTTTGGCATTTCGTCCAATTCATAAAAGGCCCTTCGACTCGGCTGTCTGCTCCTATCGCCGCAGCTCTGTGGAGCAGCAAAATGTCCGGCCAACGAGGCAACAGATTTTTTTAGACGTCCAGTGATTACGAAAATAAGACTGTTGTGAGTGAGAATAGCGGTTAGCCTTGCTAGCTTCAGCTATTCCGATCGCCGCTAGACTTGAAAACATTCAAACCAGCTGGACAACAGGACTGTCGTCGAGGAACGAGGGCAGCGTCGCCAAGTGAATGCGCAGGCAACAACTGTGCGATAATGAGAGATTTATTTATATCACAACACTTGTTTCATTTTACAACACTGTATCGTAACTCTTGTCGTACGACGGCATACGGACGTACTATGCTACAAGTGTGTGGAAATCCAAAAATATGCAAGTCCATCCTCAAATATGTTACAAGCACAAATTAAATAGAAACACAGAAACTGTTAATTATTTTGAGTCTGGCTACGATGTCCCGTCTTCTAAGACGCTATCCTGTGGAACACAGGATTAAGACCAGTCAGCTGCTTGAAGAGAAAAACATATGCAGGGCTACATTCAACGTAATAAGAGTTGTCGTTTTAATAATTTGTTCTAATTTGTTTCTGTACCGGCCCATCAAAATACGTCTTACGTGAAAATGGTCGGCTGCACAAAAAAAGTTGGGGACTGCTGTACTGTACTAAAAAAATAATGTCATCATCGATTAATCTACTGTCATCACATTATATAGTCAACTACAAAAAAATATTTAGTCATTCAACCCCAAATAATGACAAGAGTTTTTGAAAAAGGTTTTCAAATCAGAACAAATCTGAGGTTGACAAGTGTACAGGAACACATCGTGTACTTTTAATGCACTTTTTAACGATGTGTACAGTGGAATCTCGATTTAACAGATTTTTTTGGGGGGGGAACCTATCCCTTTTTTTGGGCGGTGTTTTCCTGGTATTCAAGCTTTTTTCAGAGAAAAAAAGTTTAAGGGAATTATAATGGGCGTTAATTATTTGCGGATTTTCGCTATTAGTGGTTGGGACTATACATATAGAGGAGGTCCACTGTGTTGTATTTTTCGTGGTAGTGGCAGATGTATCACTTTAAGAGATGCAAGCAATTTCTTTTTCCATCTTTCTCTAGCTTAATTTGCAAGGACGTAAATTTCCTGTTCCTCAAACCGTCCCTTTATATCCACTCACTTCAATGAGGGGTCCCTCAGACTGCAAGATCTTGATGACCATCACCATGGGGATGCAGATCATGGAGGCCAAGGCCAAGCACCAGCCCAGGCCGATGGCCCAGTCGGGGTATTCATACACTTTGTTGTAGGTCAAAGGCTTGTACTTGACCAGGGAGAAGACAAAACAGCCCTGAGGGACAAACACAGTCGAGTTTTAGTTCAAGTCGTAAAGTACGACATCAAGGTTGGCCACGTGGGTCCACCCTAACTCTTTGACAAGAAAGGTTAAGTCCAAAGCGGAGGTCTCACCATGCAGAGGACCGGTGTGATGATGGTCCAGCTCCATTTCATCCACGGGTTTGGTCTGTAGCCAATCATATCCTCAACTCCATCATAGAAATTATCAACTCCTGACAAACATTGATGAGAAAGAACATTGTTATTGAAGAAGGCCCTCCAAGATACACGTTAACGAGGAAATTTCTTTGTGACTTTACAAGCTCTTATCCATATATATCTGGAAATAAGGTCGTATCTTGTAACAATCTTAGCTTGACCGCCACCTAGTATGTCCCCGGCAGAACTAGTTCACGGGGACATTTCTCTTCAATAACAGCAGTGCACTGTATGCGTCAACTCGTGCACAAAACCTGTGGTACTCCCAAGAATAATGCAAACTCAAAAATATATAAAATATAATATGAAGGCAAGGCAGCTTTATTTATGTAGCACATTTCATATACAAGGTAACTCAATGTGCTTTACATTAAAAACATTTAAATACAAAGCGAAATCAGCATTTAAAAACAAAGCACAGAAAATAAAAGATAGCTTACTAAATTTACTAAAAGAATGTACAGTGCAAGATTTTTTTTTTTTTTTTTTTTTTTAAAGTGCTCAATCTGAAGCATGAGGAAAAATAACAGATTTTAACCTGAATTTAAAAACATTCACATACAGTATACGCTGCATATTTTGCTAATGTCAATCATCCTGTGTAATTGACTTTCATAATCTTTTAATAAAATATTTGCCAACCAATTTAAATAAACAAAAAGCTCATCAAATGTGAAGATAATTGCTTTTCAGACAGTGATGTCATATCTGGGTCAATAAGTTTGTTATCCTCAGCAGAATCACTGTCCTGAAAATGTAGCTGAATAATGAAACTCTCAGGTCTTATTATAAATTACACATACCAGTACAATGCTATCTTGAAATGTGTTTCCTTCACTATATATATATATTTTTTTTTTTTTGCCCCATTGATGTACTTTGATTTTGGCATGTCCCACACAGTGCTCTGCTAGGTTGTGTGAGAAATAGTAAAATGATAAATTTAAATATTCTTACATAGTTTTATTGTCCACATTTGATAAGCTCATCTTGCTAACTCAATCATGTTGCCAGCATAATGCGAAGATAGATGTGGCATTAACAGTTGTCGATTAATTTGATAATCGATTAATTTGACAGCTCTAATTATTCTGCTCACTGTCATGGAAACGAGAGTTCAGAACTTTCAGAGATTCTTCCATGCTGATAAACAAAAAAAAACAATAAATTAGTCGTGTGTAAAGCGAAAAATTATGAAAGAATATGGGTTTGGGCACCATATGGGCTGGAACAAATTGACTATATTACAGGCAGATGGTGGCACAGTGGGCGACTGGTTAGAGCGTCTGCCTCACAGGCTGAGGACCGGGGTTCAATCCCCAGCCCCGCCTGTGTGGAGTTTGCATGTTCTCCCCGTGCCTGCATGGGTTTTCTCCGGGCACTGCGGTTTCCTCACACATCCCAAAAAAAAAACATGCATGGTAGGTTAATTGACGACTCTAAATTGCCCCATAGGTGTGAATGTGAGTGCTAATGGTTGTTTGTTTGTATGTGCCCTGAGATTGGCTGGCAACCAGTTTAGGGTGTACCCCGCCTCCTGCCCGATGATAGCTGGAATAGGCACCAGCACTCCCGCAACCCTTGTGAGGATAAGCGGCTCAGAAAATGGATGGATGGATGGATGGATAATTGGCCCCGTAGCTGATCAAATGCGCAATAGATTTTACCATTCCGTGCTAGTTTCGTTACCATGGAAATATAAAGAGTTATTTTGGACTATGAAGCCTTTCTTTCGCTGTAACTTAATATTGTTGGATGGCCAGTTAAGATGTAGTTAAAAAAATAAATCCCCTCACCATCACCCTCACAAATGGTGTGAACAGATCCACAAGGGCCCTTGTGTTTACCACAGAGTTGATTTGTGTTTCTGCAACACTTCAGGATCATTACTTTGATAAACAGCTGACGGAAAAAACAATCCAAGTCACTTCCACTTACCATAAACCCAGGCTACAGCAATGCATTCAAAGAATGCAACCCACAAGAGGCACACACCGCTGGCTGCATAGAAGTCAAAGAGTTGAAAGACGTACATGCCACCCTGGGAAGAAGAAGAATACTGGCATCAAGCCCTCTGCTGATGTGCGTGTGTGCAGTGAAAGACTGTTGCCGAGATGGAAAGCGACATTAAAACAGATGGTCGGCCGGGATGTTGAATGTAAAGTACAAGAATGTTGGCGCCCGACCAGCTGGAGCAGAGCTGACCAGGTTCTGAAAGCTCACTGAAGCGCAGTTAACTACAGCTAATGCAAGATGACCAATTATTCCATTCAAGGATGCACAGGAACGCGAGAAGAGAAACAGTAGGAAGCCGTATTTGGTCGTAACATGAAGGCCAGCGGAAAGTCAGTGACGTTATCGCGAGTTTCTTTAGCTTCTCCAAACAGGATCATCTCAGGCTCCAAGTGATGGCTTACCTTGGTTACCATGGCGAGTCCCAGGAGATAGCTCATGAAACACATGATGGCGATGAAGATTTCTCGCCGGTAGCCCTTTCTGAGGAGGGACGGATACAGATCCACAATGGAAGTAACCTGTCCTTCCACTTCAACAAACTGCACAGACAAAAAAAAAAAACTGTTAGTAGATGTCAGTGACCATGATGCTATCAATATCATAATACGCTCTACACAGTAGGTGAACTACTCCGGCATTTTTATCCATTTATATTCTAGCCAGCAGGAGTAGTTTTGTGTACAGTGGATATAAAAAGTCACATAACACACCCTTGTTCAAATGCCAGGTGTTTGTAATATCAAAAAATTACTTTTTTAATTAGACCATAATAAATCAGTTCAAAACCTTTTCCACCATTAATGTAACTTATAACCTGCACAACAATTGATACTTTGTCTTTCAGAGTAAATAAAAGTAAAGAACTGAGCTCATGTGATTGCACAAGTGTGCACACCCTCTTCTCACTGGGAATTTGACTGTTCAGAATTAACCACTCATTCAAACCTATGTTCAACTCAGATTTGCCACAAACCTGCAACTTTTTAAAGTGCCTCTGATTAATCCCAAATAAAGTTCAGAGGTTCCAGGAAGCTTTCCCTTTTTTTTTTTTTTTTGCCTTTGTAACAGAAGCCTGAAGCTTTTGTGCTTACAATGACTGTTATTTGGAAGTGTTATTAATTTCCTTCACCTTGACTTATGCCCCGGTTTCAGCTGAGAAAAAAAACACCTTAGTTCCATCGCACCATAACACATTTTCCAATTTTTAAGTGTGTTTAGCTAAATTTTGAAACCAAAGTTGAACTTTTTGGTCCAGTTATAAAATGATGTGCACACTTATGAAACCACATTATCTCAGTTTGTTTTAATTTCCCCTCTCTCTCTCAAATAAAATAAATAAAAAATTAAACTCTGAGTTGTACATGTTAAAGGTCACATTAAAAAGTGGATAAAGTTTTGAAATTGTTTTAGTCTCTTTTATATATATATATATATATATATATATATATATATAAACCCAGCATTTGAACTGAGGTGTCGACTTATTATCCACTGTAGCTTATTACTACATGCATTTCATGACAGATCATCTTTTTTAGCACTGATTATTTGATTTGTTTTAATGTCGTGCCCATGATTCTAATAGAAATGTTGGTTACATTCATACCTTTAGGATGTGTGCATTTTTGTTTGATATGGTCTATTCTTAATGAGCTATCTTCAAAGTTACACATAATCAAACAAAATGCACAGTAATATGTCACAGCTAACCGATTGGTCAAGATGGATATACAGAATATTTGGACTTTATCTTGTCTATGCACTTTGGTAATGTGGACAGAGATTTTCTTTAAACAACAGTGGTGTGGAAAAAGACTTGTTTAACTCAGGAGTGGAGGAAAAAGGTTTACATATCGTATGTCAAGATGGAGTCTTCCATACTGCATTGTGCCTCTCAGGTATCGGGTATATTGAAGAAAATGTACAGCGCCGTGAAAAGGTAGTGGCCCCCTCCTCAAATTCTTATATTTTTGCATAGTTTACCCACTTTAATGTTTAAGATCTACTACCCTGAGAATGCCCGATCTCTTCCCATCTCAGAAGCTAAGCAGGGTCGGTCCTGGT
Source organism: Phyllopteryx taeniolatus (assembly GCF_024500385.1). Lineage (NCBI taxonomy): Eukaryota > Metazoa > Chordata > Actinopteri > Syngnathiformes > Syngnathidae > Phyllopteryx > Phyllopteryx taeniolatus. Next base: position 4,955,085 of record NC_084502.1, read on the forward strand.
TAGTACCTGTATGGGAGACCACCTTGGAATACCAGTGCTGGGATTGGGCAGTCGGCCAATCACCTGCTCCCGTAAAACACTACGGATTACACAAACCACAAGTGCGGCCTTGTGTGCCTAATGGCACTGAGAGCTCTACAAAAAAAAAAAAAAAAAAAAATGTTTTTAAATGGTGATTTCATTTATTAAGGGGAAAAAAACTAAACAAAATTACCCGTCCCTGAAAAAAGTAATTACCCCCCTTGTCAAATCATGACTTAATTGTGACTAATCACAACGTTCGGTTAGTTTTCACTGATCACACCCAAGCCTGATTCCTTCCAGACCTGTTCAATCAATAAATCACTTAAACAAAATCAAGTCAGACAAAATATCTAAAAAAGCTGCAACAAAATGTCACGATCCAAAGAAATTCCAGAACAGGTTACAAAAGTTACTTCTAAAGCTTTAGGATTCCAGCGAACGATAGGGAGTGCCATTATCCTCACATGGAGAAATTATGGAACAGTGGTGAAACTTCCTAGGAGTGGCTGGCCTACAAAGATAAATCCCCAAGAGAACAGCAATGACTCATTCAGGAGGCCACAAAGGAACTCAGGACAACTTCTAAAGGTGAGTGTTCATGACAAGAATAAGGAAGAGACTGGGCAAAGATTGCATCCATGGAAGGGTTCCAAGGCAAAAACCACTGCTGATCAAAAAGAACAAAGGCTTGTTTTACTTTTGCGGGTAAAAAAAAAACATCTGAATGGCTCGTCTTATTTTTGCAAAAAAGACTTTTGGGGGAGTAATATATGGACAGACCAGATCAAAGTTGAGCTTTTTGGAAGGTGTGCATCTCATCTGGCGTAAATGTAGCACAGCATTTCAGGAAAAAAAAAACATCATACCAACAGTCAAACATGGTGGTAGTAGTAGTGTGATGGTCTTGGCTGATTTTCTCCTTCAGGACCTGGACAACTTGCTGTGATTGATGGAACCATGAATTCTGCTCTTAAACAGAATTAAACAGGAGAATGTTCCGCCATCAGTTTGTGACCTCAAACTGAAGCGCACTTGGGTTCTGCAGCAGGATAACGATCCAAAACACACCAGCGAGTCAACTTCTGAATGGCTTAAAAAAACAAAATCAAGGATTTGGAGTAGTCTGGTCAAAGTCCAGACTTCAATCCGATTGAAATGCAGTGGCATTACCTTAAAAGGCCGTTCATGATCGAAAACCTTCCATTTTTGCTGAATTCAAACAATTTTGCAAGGAAGAGTGGACTGAAATTTTTCCACAGAGATATGAAAGACTCATTGCCAGTTATAGAAAACGCTTGCTTTCAGTTGTTGGTGCTGAGGATGGCCCAACCAGTTATTAGGTTTAGGGGGCCATTACTTTTTCCACACAGGGCCAGGTAACGTTGAATAGTTTTTCTTAATAAATGAAATCATTTAAAAACAGCATTTTAAATTCCTCTGGGTTATATTTGTCTGATATTTACATTTGTCTGATAATCCTAAACAAAGTAGGGGAAACTGTTTTGAGAAGGAAGAAAATACTTTTTCACAGCGCTGTATTTTATACCAATGTCATACACTGAGTGCATACCTGGCTGTCAAGACCAAGTAGCAGCAGCATGATAAAGAAGAGGATGGCCCAGAAAGTTGGCAACGGCATCATGGACACTGCTTTAGGGTAAGCGATGAAGGCCAAGCCGGGACCTGGAGGGAAAACAGATTGGGGAAGGGGAGGAGAGGGGGTAAAGGACAGCGTTAACAACTCTTGTCTAATTTAAGATTGGACGACATAAGCATCCATCCATCTATTTTCCGTACCGCTTTATCCTCACGAGCATATTGGAAGAAAAAAATAAATAAATTCATGAAAAAGCTGAGCTACTGAGGCTGAACAAGGTCTGGCATTCCCTGTAATCTACAGGAAATGTGACCTAATCTAGAGAACAGCTCATAGGTTAAAAAATTAAATAAAATAAAAATAGTGTGCATTGTGTGTGGAGTCGTCGAATTGCTACAGACGCTCTTGTGCCCAGGATGCGTTTACTTAAAGGACAGCAATAAAAGGTAATAAAATGAGTGACAATGCACGAAATCACAAACTTCGCCTCAATAGACAATGTTTACATTAACTTCAGTTTTAATTGGTCGTATAGTTCACCTAGTCACTCGTATATCTGCCATAAAATACGCCTTCAATTCATGGGAGTGAGTACTGTGAAGAAATGCATTGCAGGCATACAATATTTTATTTTCTCCTCATTAGAGCCAAAAAACAACAAAAATTACATCAAAATCCTGATGCTTAATCACCTCTGAAGCTTTTTTTATTTTACATTTACAATTAATATATAATACTTGTATTTTTTATTTCTGGCAACTTTCAAGCCACTTAAGGTACAAACAGTTAAAAAAATATATATTTTAAATTAAAAAAAACAAGCAATACAATAAAAATAACTCATTCGTGTTCATACGAATGAGAAAATGATTCAGGATTCCATGCGGACTTGCGAGTGCATCTGAATTGCCAGCCATTCGTTCATAGCGCAAGTAAAAATTATTCATTCATCCATCCATCCATCCATTTTCCGAACCGCTTTTTATTCGTATTTTATTCTAACTCGAGCTGCAATGCTTTGTTTACTTCCACCGCCCTTCTGATTTACTGTGCATGCGCAGTTGTAGCCACAATTGTACCCAATCACGCTGATCACGGAGCCACACTATCACCGAAACAATAATCTCCACAGAGCAAGGCATCAAGTCCATGAGGGGCTCCACGGACGTTCATGGCAGACTATGACCACGGCCGATGATTTGGATAAAGTTAAGAGTCATTCATCACATCCTGGCAGATGAATGAATGAAAAATGACAAACCAGCAGCTAAGCTAACTAGCTGGCTTAGTAGGAGCAGATGTTGCCAGCCAGCATGGCACAGAGGCTGGTGCACAACAGACCACCGTCACTATGCGGTGAGTGATCCTGGTTAAAGTAAGCCATTTTGAGGAAAAAATAAGTTTTGGCAATGTTTGGCTAAAACGCGCCAACCAAAAGTTTTCTATTGTGGTGTGACAAAATCGGCAACCCCCCAAAAAAACGCAACCAGGACTTAACCAGGAGGACTGTACATTGTTTTAAAATAGTCAAATTGGAGTTTTCATTCATTGGTGAATGACGTGTCTTTATTTCAGAATAGTACGCGGTGTAACGATTCGATTGTGATTTTCTAGTCATTTGTTATTGTCAATGCGAATAGCAATTGGGGATTTAGATGACGAGTCTGAGCTTTAATCATGTTCATGGAGCTGGGACATCATTCAGCGCTCTCTCATGTCAACTCATCAGCTACGCTCAATACTCTGCTTGCATTCTACGTTGGGAAAAAGAATGCGCTCTCTCTTTTGCAACAGTAAATCATTAACAGTTATCCTAACCGCATGGCACCGGGGAATAAGATAAACCACTACTGTTTCCCAAAACAGCAAGTCTGACAAAACAGCATACAGTTAAAACAGATAATACATATCTAAAAACCAATACAGTATAAAAAAATACTACAGGTATGACAAATATGCTGTTGAAGGCTATAAATGGGAATTTTGAATTTTGAAAAATACAGAACCTTCAAATTGTAAAGTGAAGTCAGGAATTTGTTTCTACAACCCCTTCCAATGAAGTTGGGACATTGTGTTAAACAAATATAAACAGAATACAATGATTTGAAAATCATGTTCGACCTATATTTAATTGAATACACTACAAAGACAAGATATTTAATGTTCAAACTGATAAACTTTATTGTTTTTAGCAAATAATCATTAACTTAGAATTTTATGGCTGCAACATGTTCCAAAAAAGCTGAGACAGGGTCATGTTAACAACTGTGTTACATCACCTTTTCTTTTAACAACATTCAATAAATGTTTGGGAACTGAGGACAACGGGAGATAGGTCTGGACTGCGGGCAGGCCAGTCTAGTTCTTTTACGACGAAGCCACGCTGTTGTAACACGTGCAGAATGTGGTTTAGCATTGTCTTGCTGCAATAAGCAGGGGCGTCCATGAGAAAGACGTGGCTTGGATGGCAGCATATGTTTCTCCAAAACCTGTATGTACCTTTCAGCATTAATGGGGCCTTCACAGATATTTAAGTTACCCATGCCATTGGCACTCACACAGCCACATACCATCACAGATGGTGTCTTTTGAACCTTGCGTCCATAACAGTCCGGATGGTTCTTTTCCTCTTTGGCCCGGAGGACACGACGTCCACAATTTCCAAAAACAATTTGAAATGTAAATTCGTCGGACCACAGAACACTTTTCCACTTTGCATCAGTCCATCTTAAATGAGCTCGGTCCCAGAGAAGCCGGCGGCGTTTCTGGGTGTTGTTGATAAATGGCTTTTGCTTTGCATAGTAGAGTTTCAAGTTGCACTTACGGATGTAGCTGTATTTACTGACATTGGTTTTCTGAAGTGTTCCTGAGCCCATGTGGTGATATCATTTACACATTGATGTCGGTTTTTGATGCAGGGCCGCCTGAGGGATCAAAGGTCACGGGCATTCAATGTTGGTTTTCGGCCTTGCCACTTACATGCAGTGATTTCTCCAGATTCTCTGAACCTTTTGATAATATTATGGATCGTAGATGATGAAATCCCTAAATTCCTTGCAATTATACGTAGAACATTGTCCTTAAACTGCTCGACTATTTTCTCACGCACTTGTTCACAAAGAGGTGAACCTCGCCCCATCTTTCCTTTTGAATGACTGAGCAATTCAGGGACCCTCGTTTTATACCCAATCATGGCACCCATCTGTTCCCAATTAGCCTGTTCACCTGTGGGATGTTCCAAACAGGTGTTTGATGAGCATTCCTCTTTTTTGCCACCAGTCCCATCTTTTTTGGAACGTATGCAGCCATAAAATTCCAAGTAATGATTATTTTCTAAAAACAATAAAGTTTATCAGTTTGAACATTAAATATCTTGTCTTTGTAGTGTATTCAATTAAATATAGGTTGAACATGATTTGGAAATCATTGTATTCTGTTTTTATTTATGTTTAACACAACTTCCTAACTTCATTGGAATTGGGGTTATACATGTTTGAAGATAATTGCTGAAAATGTGCAAAGAGAGAACTATGTTGTACTCACGTTGAGGAGATATAGCATTAAACTTTTTTTACCATTTCAGGTTTTCCTGATTTTTGGATGCGGTTGGACCAGTTTTAGCATGAGTCGCCCCTCCTCCACTATATAAAAACTTGAACACCTTCGTTCACATCAGTGGTTAACCGCGAAATTGCGAGTTACTGTACTTCTTTGTCCTGCCGCACAGTAAGCGACAAGGCCGTACATCGACAAGTACAGTAACCCCTTGCTATCTCATGGTTCATTTATTGCAGACTCAGTGCGTCACAGATTATTTTTTTTCCTCCAAAAGTCAGTTTAGTGCAGTTAGTCAGTTGCACATCTCTGATAAAGTCATCTTTATAGGCCAATTGATATAAATGTGGCCGTAATGACTCCAAGAAGGTCAATCAGGTTAATGTTCTCTGCAGCTAAAGAAACCCGAGTACCTTATCCGTTTCAAACACAAGCCACAGTCAGAGTTTTACAATATAAATTCACAAATACCAACCTTAGCCTAAGGAATAGCTAATGCACACATAATATCGAAGGGAACAAATGCAAGTACGGAGCAAAGTTTAGCTTGATTTTCTACAACTACAGTACTGTAGTTTAGAACATCACTGCCATGAATTCTGGTTAACTGTAATGCTTTTTGCTGGCTACATGGTTAAGACCGTGAGTGTGAGAGGTAGTGCAAATGGTTTGGTTAACAACACTCTCCTATGATGTTTAATTTTTACAAGACATTCACTTTAAAGGGACCGTGAGGTATTCATCTCATTGAACGTGTACCTTGTATAAATTTTATAGATCCAAAGCATACCACATCATGTGTCAAACATGGTGGCAGCTATGCAAGTGACGGTGAATTGCAAAAAAAAAATCAAATAGAGTGAGTGGTAGTGAAGTTGTCTGATGTCAGAAACAGGTTTGATTGTAGTCGTTTTTCTTTAGCATTAGCAAAACCGTACTCTTATGAAAGAGAAAACTGAAAATATTATATGTTCACATGAACTATCACAGTCATACAGCCATGATCATGTCATTTGTGGTCACAGGACTGCATTGGTGTTGAAGCCAACCAAGAGTTGATTAACTACAGCAGCGGACATGCTGAAAGAAGGCGCATCCCAGTCGAAGACCATACGGCAATGGAAAAAAAATAAATAAATCCAACAGAATGGATATGATCCACCTCTGGCAAATCAAAGATTGTTCATTGAACTGGGAGGAGGAGGAGCATCACTAGCAGTGTTGAGCTGATCGCCAGCAATCTTCTTAGCCGTGTCCCGACGCTACAACAGGACATGAGCGGCTTGGATGTGGGACACGAGGACACATGAGCAAAAAGGGAAGCTGCATTGGTGCGCATGTTCAAGTGATGTCAACACAATCCTCTGGCACCTGACCCACATCATGAAATCTGGACTTGGAGAAGTGAAGCAGGAATCGCAGGCGTGTAACAGTTCTTTGAGGCTTCCCCCCCCCCCCCCCCCCCCCTCAAGGAGTGTGCAATTGCCGATACCCCTACATTTCAGCATCGTTTCTTAATTTTTGTCTTTTAATTTTTGATGTCTCCAATTGTCTTTTCTGTTTGGCAGCAGTGCCCACCATCACTACTGCCAGCACCTTGGACCCTCGTACCTGACTCTGCCACATCGGCAATGTCCACCCCTTGTTCTTGTGCCATGAAGCCCAGGACGGAAAATATTGCGAAGCCAGACACAAAGCTGGTACCGCTGTTGAGGACTCCCAGCAGCAAACAGTCCCTATGTCACACATATGTCATGGGAGGTTGTTAATGAACACACACGGAACCGAAGTTCCCATTTTCTTTTTACGCAGCCGTCTCGGACAAGTCACTACTTCTGACCCGTCCCACACCCTTCTCCCAGGGGATGCGCCACTCACCTGTAGCAGTTGTATTTGTATTTGTTGTAGCTCCCCAGTGATGTCATGGCCCCCAAACAAATGGCGTAGGAGAAGAAAATCTGGGTACCCGCGTCAATCCACACCTTGAAGTTTAGACAAGAGGGGACACTTGGTAACCAACAAGTCCAGGTATTGAACTGAATTCCCTCACAACCGTCAAATTCAATTTACTCATACTGTATATCAAATAAATTTACCCAATTGAATTTAATTGAAAATCGATTAATTCGTTCCAGACCCAGAAAAAAAAACACCGCAACTTTGTTATATTTTTTTAATAAAGAAAAAATAAGAGAATGTAAAGAAATAAACTGGTTTTAACAAGTGTAGTTAGGCTGAAAATCACACGCACGCGCTGTAGTATTTGTGTGTGCCTATAAAGAGCATGAAATTTGGTCCATTTCATATTTTCAATCGATATTAGTGACCAGTCCCCACGTGGGTCTGTTAGTGTTCCAAACTATTGATCAATCTAAAGGGTTGAAAATGGCACAAATCTAAAGACTTGAAATTGGCTTGCTCTCTATCAGGATGCAATGTTAGTAGCTCAAGAAAAATGCAGTTTTGTTTTCATGGAAAGTGATGGTTTTGGAGATGCAGGGATTCTTCCCTTGTCCTAGTTATTTGTTTGTTTCACTGTTTGTCCCATTCAATAAATGATTTAGTAAAATATCTGAAGCTCGTTCGTAGTCAAAATTTGGGCTTGCAACACAATCAAAAAGAAAACTGATCAAACGGCAGTTGGTAACTGGGGAACATACATAGGTTGGGGCACTCATATAGTATGTCAAGGTACCACAGTTTATGCAACAAAATTGATCTGAATGTAGAATTCTGCTTCTGGATAACTCAAAAAGACTCAAACATTTGAGATAATGTCCAGTGTTACCTCTGGGTCCTGCAGGCGAGTCAGGTCAGGGTAAAGGTAGAATTTGATGCCCTCCGATGCCCCCGGCAGGGTCACGCCTCGTACGAGCAGCACAATCAGCATCACAAATGGGAAAGTTGCTGTTATGTACACGACCTACATAGGATAAAGGTGTCATTATGTTCCTGCCACACCTTATCATTTATTACTGCCAGGTACATTAGCCATTATTGCAGGACAAGATAAGCGTTACTTAAAGAATGGCTATCGAGCAAACTATTACAGGTAACAATACAACAGTAAACGCATAAATACTTCTTGGTCAAGTTCGTTTTCCTGCTGTCCCAGGGGGAGTTTTGAGGAAAAATGAAGTAAACAATAGTAATCACAGACCACCTCCCTCCACCTCCTTACTCACTTTCCCAGTGGACTTGACTCCCTTCCAGATGCAGAAGAAGCAGATAACCCACACTGCTAACAGACAAAGGGCCAGATCCCACTTGAGGGGCCCAACGTCTTCGATCCCAGAGGAGATGCTCAGGACGTTGCGTCTGCACGGGATGGACATTACATACTAATAGGCAGCTCTTTATTTATTTATTTATTTATTAACACTTAAAAAAGAGCCAAGGGACTATGACATGGTCAAGTTGAGATGGCGGGGCTTTCAATCAGCCAATGATTTTTGTTATAACATTCACAGCACCATTGTCATCTCAGATGGGCAGATAATTAAAAATGGTACACAAAGTCAAGTGTGTGGGTGTGTGTGACAGCCTGTAAGTAAATACTCACTCCCAGAATTCCGTCACAGGGGAGGTAAAGTTGGTAACGTTGGCTGCCAGCCAAAGGGACTTGTTCTTTCGAACCGTATCCTCCACACAGTGTTCTGTGTTCCACGGCTGCTTGCATTTGGCCCAGGGGAGCTCAGGCTGAAAGCACTGAAATAGGTAGTAGAGTCCCCAGGCCAAGATCACTATGTAGTAGATATTCAGCAGGGAGACTATCACAATTGAGGCATAGCCAATACCTGCAAACAAGAAAGAGCAAATTATATGCAACATTACATGTGAGTCACTGTGGAGCCAATTATCCAATTAGCAAGTCAATTCATTATGACATTCATTTAGACAGTCAAGATAATTTCTCTGAATATTTGATTCAAAACCAAGTGATGATTGAAAGGCTAGAACAGGTCATATAACTTCTCAATGGGAATGCAGAGGAAAGAGTGAACTACATTAACAGTGGATGCCCATCTATCAATCCATCCATCTTTTTCCGCTTAACCGGGGTCAGGTCGCAGGGGTAAGCAGGTTAAGCGGGGAAGCCCAGACTTCCCTCTCCCGAGACACTTGGTCCAGCCCTTCCCGGGGAATCTAGCCAGCGTGTCCTGAGGGACGTGCCTGGAACACCTCACCAGGAGGGTGATCCTGGTGATGATCCGTCCTCGATGCAGAGGAGCAGCGGCTGGACTCTGAGCCTCTCCCACATAACCAAACGTCTCACCCCATCTCTAAGGGAGACCCCGGACACCCTGTGGAGGAAACTCATTTCGGCCGCTTGTATTCGCTGTCTTGTTCTTTCGGTCACAACCCATAGCTCGTGATTATACGTGAGGGTAGGATCGTACGGTAGATCGACCAGTAAATCAAGAGCTTCGCCTTTTGGCTCAGCTCCCTCTTCACCACGTCAGACCGATACAGAGTCTAACTCCTCCACTTTGGGCAGGAGAGAGCACTCCACCCTTTTCCGACTGAGTACCATGGTCTAAGATTTGAACTCTCTGTTAAGATCAGGAAATTAAGGTTAGAATTAGAAGACTGATGAAGTCTGATGAGTCTTGATTTCTGCCATGACATTTAAATGGTGAGTCAGAATTCGGAATTAGAACACGGTGTCCCAAAAGTCACTATACACTTGCTTTTTTTCTATTTTATTACAGATATCATCTCGGCTGGATGTGACGCCATCGGCATTTTTCAGCTTAGGCTTTGTAGTTTTTAGAAGCATATCATTTTGTAAGCCTTGCCCATGGCTCGCCAATTGACACTGGAGCAATGTTGCAAAAGTGCTGCTTGGCAAGATGTTTGCCGCTGTCCAGATAGGCTTTGCTGGACTTTGCACAAACACCTGCCATAGAAGTTGGGTCTTTTCATCTGTGTTCAGTGGCAGTCCTTCCGCTGCATGGTTTGTAAAGGACAGATCTAATTTCGATAAATTTGCCATGAAAGGCGCAAATTCTTTGTTGGAGCAGTGTGACGACCATGAAGCTGAAAGTGGCGCAGAACTGCAGTTCGGGACAGAAAAACATTTTGCCAGGCGGCAATTTTGCAACTCTGCTCTGATGATATGCTTACAAAAACTGCATGAGCTATCAAATACTGATGGCCTCATGGCTTTTGGGACATCCTGTGTGTAGCCAATATATATTGCAAATGTACAGTCTTAATCTATCCTGCCACGTATCCACTGTTCAGGCTGCTGGAAGTATGACAGTGTAGGGGGATATTGTTTGCCTGAATTTGGCCCAGTTAGTGCCAACTGAGCATCGTGTACACAACAGCTAACTAACTATTGTTACTTAGACCATTGAACACTGAATTGAACTGGCACCAGTCACCAGATCCCAATCTAATAGAGCACCTTTGGGAAGTAGTGCATAGCAGCTCGACGTGACTGTGATGATGCCAAATACACAAGCAACTGCGTGATGCTATTACATAGACTCTGAGCAATGTTCCCACAACACATCAAGGCGTTATGCCACGAAGAATGAAGGACTGAAGGTGTACCAGATAAAATGTCCAACGTGACACGACTTCTAACATGACCATTTCTAGTCATGTTGTCTTGCCAGGTAATGACCTCCCATTTTTAGCCCTGTCGTCAACCTTCACCTCCTCCTGAAGGCAAATTTGGCTCTTATGCTGCGAAATGCTTCGACTGTGGCTAAATTTGTCAGCGGCAACCATGAAACCAAACAGCTGCGGAGTGATAACTTGCTGTGGATCTGTCACTATGCAGCTCAACACCTTTCACACACTTGTATTAATTTGAGCCATTGTAAAAGGGGTCCTTCCTTATTTGATTTCAAGTGCAGTGCGTTAAGATGTTTTTATTAAATGTGGCGCTTTAAATGATGAATGCAAAAGTGAAAATATTGTATTTAGTCTATTGCAATGTCTGCATGTGTAGAAAGGTCATCTCCAGGAACAGCATGTTCATGGAACACAAAGGCACCCATCTGTTTAGCGATTCTATTGCCACACTTTTTAACAGATCTGTTCAGGACAACTATTCTTGTTTTTAATGGCTTAATGTTTATATATAATTTCTCAAAATATTACAGTAGCATGAGGCTGAACTAAGGTGCTTAGTTCAACTTTTGTTTGAACATGATGACAGGAACACATTTCTGACTTTTCCCATAATGACGCAGAGAAAAAGTCCTGAACTACAGTCAACTTCAGAACTAAATATGTACCAGAAGGCTGTTCGACCATCAGTTTATAAACACAATCCATCCATCCATTTTCTGACCCGCTTATCCTCACAAGGGTCGTGGGAGTGCCGGAGCCCATCCCAGCTATTATCGGGCAGGAGGCGGGGTACACCCTGAACTGGTTGCCAGCCAATCTCAGGGCACATACAAACAAACAACCATTAGCACTCACATTCACACTTACGGGGTAATTTAGAGTAGTCAATACCATGCACGTTTTTTTTTTTTTGGGATGTGGGAGGAAACCGCAGTGCCCGGAGAAAACCCATGCAGGCACGGGGAGAACATGCAAACTCCACACAGGCGGGGCCGGGGATTGAACCCCGGTCCTCAGGACTGTGAGGCAGACACTCTAACCAGTCTTTCACCGTGCCGCCAGTTTATAAACAATAATACAAATTTGTAAACGAAAACCTATTGCTGAGTACAGCTTTTGGGAATAAGTTCCTTTTTCATTTCAATCATCGTCATGACTGTTTCCCTTATTCTCTCATCACCGATACCTGGGTCAAAGGGTACACCCGCATACAAAAAAAAAAAAAAAGAAGAAAAATTAGGACTGGGAGGTCGAGGCATTTTATCATCTCGTTTTTGTTAGGGTTTTAAATTCTTTTTCAATGTTTGTACCATATTTTCATTGTAATTTCAGGACAAATTGTCCATTGTTCTACCGCTGAGCCATTCAAGCTCCAAGGGTCCACAGTACAACTAGATACTGACAAAGACGTCTGTGTAAACAAAGCACTTGTTGTTGAACAACTCATTACTACTACCAATATCCATTCATATAAATGAGGTCGCCCACGACCCTAGTGAGGATAAGCGGTAAAGAAAATGGATGGATAAATGAGGTCAATGGGGCCAAGCGTCCGTAATTATTTAGTGCTATTTTTTGGATGACTTTGTTGCGAACCTCAACACAGTATTCCTTGCAAAGTATTTTTATGCAAATCGTCTTGGCCACCTCGTCATGCCAAATGCAAATTGATGACAGGTGTGATAAAAATCCATTAAGGTGTGAGTGATGATGTGCGATTGGCCAATTCATGGATGGATACAAGCAGAATTTTCTCTGTTGTACCAGATGAACACACAGCGACTTTGCTTCAGATAGCAGAGACCAGCTGCTAGAGCTCTGGTCTCACAGAATTTCTGCTCTTTTCTTGAGACGATGTCCCATGTGAACATAACTACAGAGTGTGGGGGGTACTTAGGGGGCCACAGCGCTACGGTCTACGTGCTCCGCATCATGGGCCAAGACAGAACCTGACCAAAACAGCATGCCGGAGTCTTTAGAAATATCCTCAATGTGAAAACAAACAGTGCAGCGACAACACATCATGCAGTGCTCATTGCTAGGCAGCTTGTCTTTTTTCTGTCTTGTCTGTTTCCATGGCAACCAAGAACCCATCAATGCATTATACACACACACGATCTGCAATGCATCATTTGTGCCTTGGTATGTGCTCAGCAATAATGCTTTTAAGCACAGTAAATTAATGTATTTCTATGCTGATTAATGATAGTATATTAAAGGTCATATAGTAACATTGAGTGGAAAAAGTTTTCACGTGTCACAGGTTAGCACAAAGTCAACTTTAGGTTCATGTCTGGTCCAGCGCGCCATTTCTTGAAGCCCGATTTCTAAATATTAGGTACACAAACAAAATATAATCCACCCCTGGCCAAAACATTATCAGCTCTTTGTTAGACACCGTAAACCTTTACATCACTGCAAACAACAACCGCGATAATAAAGCTGTTGTTAAAACTGAAAATTTGGGATACATCTCTTGTACGGCCTTCAGGTTGTGTATAGAATGAGAAGTGCCATTGACGTTGTTTCCCAATTTGTATTGAGCCAAGGCACATATGTTACATTAAAATCTAATGGCACACCGCCAAATACAAACGTCACAAAAATGGTGCGTAATGATTTTTTCAATTTCCTTTCAGGTATCATTCAGACGGGCTTGAGGACATCAGTGTTTGACAGCTTAGTTTTTGTATGTTTTGTAATCCTGGCTGTTTGGTCGTCAATTAACATTGGCGCAGCGTTGCAAATTTGCCACCTGCCAAGACGTTTTCTGTCCAAGACTCCAACGCGTAGTAAAATTTCTGCTATCTACCAACTCTGATGTAAACATCGAACTCAGGGATCGGTGCAAAACCAGGCAAAGTCTATTTTAGGGCTGCACTGGCACTCCACGTCAAGAAAATCTGGATTCACAGATGATTCGGAGATTAATAAAGCTTTACCCGATCAGACTTCCGGTGTTTTCATCAGTGGTGGTAGTAGCAGGCCTTCTACTTTGGGGTTTGCCAAGAAAATATCCTGTTTCAAGAAACTTGCCATGGATAGTATAATTTGTACTACACATTGGGGCAGGGTAACGACCATAAAACCTCTCAAACTGGCATTGAACTGCAGTCAGGTACAGAAACTCCAACTTAAAAGTCCTGTATTTTGTCTATTTAGATCTTCATAGTGACTCTCTAACATGGTTTTAGTATAAAAGTGTCAATTTCATTTTTAAAAGACACCTTGGTTTTGTCATACGAGTGTCCAGAAAAGGCCCCTCTGACAGCTACTTCTGTTTGACCCAGTTTTGTATCCGCTTTGTCCATATTTGGCCAAGACTCTCCCTTTCCTGTGATTGGTTGCCTCCGTGTAGAAGACCCACTTGTGAGAGCATACGTGTTTGTTATGTTGACAGCGCTGGTGTGGGAGTGGAAAGGGAAGGCAAAATCTTCGCTAGTGACATTGATAACCTCGAGAAATTCAAATGACCTGATTTCAGGCCTCTCAGCAGAAAAACGTGGACGATTTCAATTCATATACATAAAACATGGATGATTTCAATTCATATTATCACGTTATTTACCGGTGGCCGAATGGTTAGAGCGTCAGCCTCACAGTTCTGAGGACCCGGGTTCAATCCCCGGCCCCGCCTGTGTGGAGCTTGCATGTTCTCCCCGTGCCTGCGTGGGTTTTCTCCGGGCACTCCGGTTTCCTCCCACATCCCAAAAACATGCCTGAATTGGAGACTCTAAATTGCCTGTAGGCATGACTGTGAGTGCGAATGGTTGTTTGTTCCTATGTGCCCTGCGATTGGCTGGCAACCAGTTCTGGGTGTACCCCGCCTCCTGCGCGATGACAGCTGGGATAGGCTCCAGCACGCCCGCGACCCTAGTGAGGAGAAGCGGCTCAGAAAATGGATGGATGGATGGACGTTATTTACCATAGAGACAGTATTACATGCCAAATACCAGAAAATGTCCCTTTTAAAGAATTTCCCCATGGCACACCTGAAGATCTCTCACAGTTCACTAATGCGCCACAGAACACTGGTTGGGAATCACTGACAAGATATCCATCCAATCCAGTCCAAACATTACTCATTGGTATCAAACGCCTTGGCTAATTTGATGATGAGCACGAATGCAGATAGCGTTTGGACTGACCTGTGAATATGGGGCAGAGTTTGGCCCAGCAGGTGATCCCTCCTTCAGAGGTGTACTGGCCCAGCGCCACTTCCAGGAAGAAGACGGGCAGGCCTCCCCCAAAGAGGAAGATGAAGTAAGGGATGAGGAATGCACCTAGGTGATGGACACAGGAACCTGATCAGACAACATCTCACTACCATTTTCTGTCTTGTGCATCTCCTGCCTACCTCCACCATTCTTATAACAAAGGTAAGGGAAACGCCAGACATTTCCTAATCCGACGAAGCCTCCGGCTACGGACAAGACAAAGTCGAGCTTGCTGGCCCATTTCTCCCTCTGTGGCGCCTTGCCTTCGGCCTCGTCTTCGGGCCGCGTGCCTGGGCTCTTCCCCGGTGAGGGTTTTAGCGTGTCCTTGTGGAAGTCCTTCAGGCATTGAAGCTTCTCTTTTTGGGCCATGCTGCGGCGAAAGGAGAGGGAAGAGAGCGCACGTACGGAGGCAGAGGTGAGCGGGATGAGACGCCGAGCATTAGGGAGATAATACAGTCTCCTGATTGCGTTACAGAGTGCTGTGTAATCACTGGGTACATGATATTCAGTGGCATGGTGCTAATCTTGCTAATCTGAGCAGCTGATGCGTGGAGGTCATTCAAGACTCGGGAAATGTTTGGGTGGCCGATTTAAATCGAGACAAGCCACCTTGTCAAATTAAGCAAACTTTCTCAGTCACAATCTACCAATCAAAAGGTGAATTCATGCAGGAAATCTTCAATATTTATATTGCTGGTTGAATAGCAAGGAGACACAATATACACTTAAGAGCTGATAAAGCTGACATTTATCTTGTGTGACAACACTCATCGGTCCAAATTTAGAGAGGAAGATAACACCTAGCCCACTTACACACCAGCTTACACTACGGTCACTTCAGTGCTTATAATGTAACTTTCCAGGAAAGACAGGACTTATTAGCGACTACTGACAACATCCAATTTCCCAACCTAAGGTAGTTTATATTGGTCATAGGTCAGTAGGTATTGTGAAATGTAAGGTGAATGACTGTTGCCTAATGTCGCGCCAAATCAAATACAAGAATAAACAACAGCCGGCTTATACCTTACAACCCTCCATCAAAGTTCCAACGTTCATCGTGGGATCGACAAGTTCTCTCAACTCAACAACCCTCTGTCCAAGTGTGACCAGTGTGTCATCATTTCCTGGCATTTCTCTCTTGTTTTGCATGACAAGTCAAACTGAGTGGCTTTCCATTCTCCAACCTCATTACATAACTGGATATCACCCACACCGTTTCTCATCCTCTCGCTCCCTTTCCCCTCTATTGCTCCCATAAACACTTCTGCACCTGCCCGCCTGACTCCTGCTGACGGGACACTCGCTGTCCGCTAGATAAGAGTTCATTCAAGCTGTCCTTGTGATTTAAGCCTTTATTTATTTTGTAAACAAAGGGTTTTATTTTAGGTAGGAGTTGTACAGTTGTATAGAAGCCGCCAGTTCTATCTCCTAGATGATGTCTAAGAAAGCAATTTTAAAAAGACAAGATTATCCATCTAACCTTTCATGAAACTACTACGATTCAAATAATTTAGAAAAACAAATCAGTCCATTAAACATTATATTCTCTATTGAAGGCAATTCAGAAAACTTACATTTCCTTCATGGCTGCAACAATGTCAAGAGTTTGTCGTTGTCAGCTGTCACCATTCCTCTGTACCGAGTGCATTTATGCCAGCTCGGGTCACTACAAGTGGAGCTGACGGCAGGGCCCGCCCCTCGGCTAAAGACAATTAAATCCAAAACAGGGATTGGATGGAGCCTCGCTATGACAGGCAACTCAGGTACAAACATGGGAGACTGTAAATTTCCACTTCCCACTGCTACCTATTCCTGACACACACACACACACACACACACACTTCTTATTCAAGTTGGAGACGCAGAAGACAAATTAGGGTTGGAAAACAAAGGGAGGCTTAAACATATACTTTCGATCTGGTACACAAGGATTTTTGACAGACCCCACACAAAGATTAAAAAAAATATCAGGCATTTAACAGTTTTGGTTGTATTGTGTGTAGTGTGCTTCGATAACCCTTTACAGAGACCACCACACAAAGATTCTCTCCGATCTAGAAGACGTAAGAAATCTTGCATGATCACTGCTGATCTAATAAAAATGAGGGGGAAAAAACACTAGCTAATATGTTGTTGCACCCATGTTTCCCGAGTGTTTCCGAAGGGACGTGTTGTAGAATGGTGATGTCATCAAAAAAATACTTTTTGGAAAATACTTCTTTATTTTCCCGTTAGGGGGACCCACTTTTTTTATACAAAAAATAAATAAAATATTTAAACGCTTGTTTTTATTTACAGCCTCTTTATTGTTCTTCATGACTGGCTGCATTCCGTTTCACATCACATTTCACCGAGTCATGACTTGGGGAAATGTCGGCTTCCCACAATTTTGGGTCGTAAACATTGAACACGTTTATTATTTAAGATTGATGGCCCCGACTCATTTCGGACCCTGTTATCGGGACAAATCCACTCTTAACACACCTCAGACTACAGGACGATTTTATAGGATAATCTTATAAGAACTAAGATAGTCTGCCATTTGTCAGATTTGGTGAGGAAGGGGCAAAATTGGGAGAGAGGAAAAGAAAAAAAAAACAAAAAAACAAAAAAACAAAAAAAAACAGCCAGACTATCTTTAAATTTCCTCGGCACATTAGAGCCCAAGCACACGACATTTAAAGACAAGCCTTTGGAGTTTTTTGAAAGAAATAAACTTCTGGGACACAATATTGATTTGATGAGGGAAATAACTTAAAATCTGTAAGAATCTGCCTTGTTGATCTTAGTAAGGCTTATTGTTGCATGTGTAAACTTGTTGGACATGGTACAAGCTATTCTTCCTGGACTCTGAGTCCTAGCCACACTGAGTCCCTCTAATTTTCCGTTTCACACTGAGGCATCCCAAAAATAATCAACCATGCTTGCGCCCTCATAACACTTTGGCGTCCAAGCATCACTATTAATGAGCATGTTGCAGCAGTTCTGGTATGCAGGCCACTTTGAATCCCCATCCTCCGTTCTGCCATGACACGTGCTTTATTATCTGTGCACTGTAAACAAGTCCAGTATCAGCCTATAACATAACCTAATAAGGAAATATGGCTACATTTTCTCCCAGTGTCTTTTAGACACCACTCAGCGCTCCAAGAGTGAGTCCACAATGGCTGACGTGCGACAATCAATTAGAAACTGATAGGTTGCTCGACAGGTTTTGGACACTTTAACAAGGGGAGGAGGAATCAGTGGATGACAAGTACGATCCCACTCTCACGACCCCTCTAAGCTCTGCATGACAACATAATCCATCGCATTTTGGCCCATGTCATGCTCTATGGACTACATCCGTTATGTAACATTTAGCAGCCACTGTGTAAACTATTGTGCGGAGAGAACACAATCTTCACAATCATGTCCGATGTTTTGAGAGAGCAAAATTCCTACTGGAATGAAAATGTGAGTTTAAAAAGAACTGTAAATGGTGTTTTAGTGTAGTGTATAAACATTATTAAACTAAACTATATTAAAAATCTGATATTTTCCTTTAAATCTGTAAACAAGGCTGCAAATGAGATTGAATTTGAATTGCAAGCTAGATGAAGGCGTTAAAAAAAATTATAATAAACACTCCTGCGTCAACATTTTAGTGTTGATGTCCATAAATTTATGATTGGGAACGATGCTCAAGGTTTCCAATTTTGGATAAGTGAGCTCAGCTTTGATCATGTGAAGAAGGTTAGTGGGTGTATTAAAGGGCATTTCAATTAATTATAGGTATGGGTTAGGTATGATCTGTGGCAATTTACCTGATCAGTGATTGATTAATTGAATTATTATTCTTGAGGGAAAAAAGTAGCAACGAGAAGTGGTTATTATAACATTGCGTTATCAGCTTCACGTGGGGAAACTAACTGGGTTCATTGCCCAACATTTGCCCCCCTCAGGACCGCAGCACCAAAATAAAACAGGGCATCTTCAAAAACAAAGAGATGACAATGACACCAAAACCACAAATCATTCATCGTCACATGAAACGTCATCCATTCTCGCTCCGTCAATGCAAAAAAACAAAAAACGGTGTCATGCCATTTTCTGGCTTCACGTGAAAATAGACGAGAAGCTGATTTACCTGTCCGCTCGCTCCTCGTCGCGTTTGTCACGGTCAACGTTGATTGAAACAATTAAGACAATTGACGGTCGTTGGAGTCGCTTGCCTTAATGAGTTTGAGTGGAAAATCACCAGCTCCATGCAAGCAGCGACCTCTTAAAGCGACAGTCTCCACGAGCGCACCTGACTCACAGCCTCGGCGCCCGCACCCACCCCCACCCCCAAAAAAATTGCAGTTTTGCTTCTGATTCATTGGCACTTTGTGTTGACATGCGACGTGGACGCCCGCGTCACTCGTGCACAGCCAAACGTGCACGAGCATTGTAATGATTGGAACGGTAAGAGAAACCCTTTCACCCAAAAATGATAGCAGTCATTGGAAAATCTTAGTAAAATTACAATCGCTAAATGCTATACTTTTATTTACAAATTTTTTTAAAAGGATTGTCTATTCATGTATTTATTCTAATGATCATTGTTGTAGCAGTTTTGATCATTTTGTTTAAAAACCTTCTTTCCTTTACATGATTGATCAAATCCATGTCATAATCTAATAATAAGACCATCATCATCATCATCATGTCAGTAAAATAACTGTAAAATTACAGATGGAAAAATATTCTACTTCCAATTATTAATGTACTTCCTTTTCTAAAAAGAGTATTCTATTTATACATCTACATATTTTATTTTCATTGTTGTAGTAGTTATAATCATATTAAACTTTACTTTACTCCCTCACATGATTTATAATGTCCGTCTAATAATTATAAAAAAATAATTATAATTGGTAATGGCAGTTAGAATAAAAGAAGGAAAATAGCAGTTGTAGTAAAATAGTACTAAATTTACAATAGAAGTGTGCTCAACATTTAATGATGAAATAAAATTATCTTTAAAAAATATTTTATTATCATTGTTATGTTTTTATTATTTTATTTGAAACCTTACTTTCTCTCATGGAATTAATACATCAAAATCATCATCATACTATTCATATAAATACACACCTGCCTCACCGTTCTGAGGTTCTTGGTTCAAATCTCAGCTGTGAATGTTTGTCTATGTTTCCTGTGATTGACTGATGACCAGTCCAGTGTGTAACCCACCTCTCGCCCAAAGCAAGCAGGACCCACACATTTTATAGAAAAGCAACAAAGAAAATGAATAGAATTCTATTTAAAATAAAATACAAACAGCATTGGACAGTGTGTTCGTTCAGGTGACCTCGTCAGTTCACTCAGGGGGGGGTGGGAGACAGCGCTTCGCCCGCCGCCAACTTTTGTTGTTGCGGTGTTGAAATTGTCTCGTCGAATGTTAACTTTCCATCACTCTTGTCATACCGGGTCATCGTCAAACATGTTAAAATAAAAAGCAGAGTTAAATTGCCGAAGATAACGGGCAGACACCGCAATTTTGGCTATAACTTAATGCTGTCCCTTTATCTTTAAAAAGTAAAAACATTTGGGAAATTTCAACCTCTAAAAGTACCAGCACCAAACTATTGAAAATACTGATTACACAAGCCCACGTTATTCCACGCTTAAAGAATGAGGTTATTTTCCTGTCAGATGGCTTCCCAATAACGTGAAATAAACGGACAGCGGAAACTGTACGTGAAACAAACGGACAGCGGAAACTGTATGCAACCTAACCTTTCCAGTGGAAGTGCTTAACGTGTCGCCGTGCATATGGTCCATTTTCAAAGTGTAGTACGTGTGCCACTAGTAATGCAGCCCTATGGGGGGCACAAGTCAGTGCAAACTGTAGGCCGGTCCCAAGCCAGGATAAATGCAGAGGGTTGCGTCAGGAAGGGCATCCGGCTTAAAACTTTGCCAAACAAATATGAGCGTTCATCCAAAGAATTCCATACCGGATCGGTCGTGGCCCGGGTTAACAACGTCCGCCATCGGCGCCGTCAACCTGCAGGGCGCCGTTGGAAATTCAGCTACTGTGGGTCGAAGTCAAAGAAGAAGAAGAGGTGGAAAGCGGGTTCTTCGGCAGAAAGAGAAGAGGAAAGCACAGAGCCAAGAACTGAATGTGGGGACTAGGAATGTTGGGACTATGACAGGAAAATCTCGGGAGTTGGTTGACATGATGATTAGGAGAAAGGTTGATATATTGTGTGTCCAGGAGACCAGGTGGAAAGGCAGTAAGGCTAGAAGTTTAGGGGCAGGGTTTAAATTATTTTACCATGGTGTAGATGGTTAGAGAAATGGAGTCGGGGTTATTTTAAAAGATTTGGCTAAGAATGTCTTGGAGGTGAAAAGAGTATCAGATCGAGTGATGAGGTTGAAACTTGAAATTGAGGGTGTTATGTATAATGTGATTTGTGGCTATGCCCCACAGGTAGGATGTGGAAGGAAATTCTGGAAGGAGCTAGATGAAGTAGTTCTGAGCATCCCAGACAGAGAGAGAGTCGTAATTGGTGCAGATTGTAATGGACATATTGGTGAAGGTAATAGGGGTGATGAAGAAGTGATGGGTAAGTACGGCATCCAGGAAAGGAACTTGGAGGGACAGATGGTGGTAGACTTTGCAACAAGGATGCAAATGGCTGTAGTGAACACTTTTTTCCAGAAGAGGCACGAACATAGGGTGACCTACAAGAGTGGAGGTAGAAGCACGCAGGTGGATTACATCTTGTGCAGACGATGTAATCTGAAGGAGGTTACCGACTGTAAGGTAGTGGTAGGGGAGAGTGTGGCTAGACAGCATAGGATGGTGGTGTGTAAAATGACTCTGGTGGTGGGGAGGAAGATTAGGAAGACAAAGGCAGAGAAGAGAACCATGTGGTGGAAGCTGAGACAGGACAAGTGATGTGCAGCTTTTCGGGAAGGGGTGAGACAGGCTCTCGGTGGATGGGAGGAGCTTCCAGAAGACTGGACCACTGCAGCCAAGGTGATCAGAGAGGCAGGAAGGAGAGTATTTGGTGTATCTTCTGGCAGGAAAGGAGAGAAGGAGACTTGGTGGTGGAACCTCACAGTACAGGAAATCATACAAGGAAAAAGAAGCCAAGAAGAAGTGGGACACTGAGAGGACCGAGGAAAGGTGAAAGGAATACATTGAGATGTGACACAGGGCAAAGGTAGAGGTGGCAAAGGCCAAACAAGAGGCATATGATGACATGTATGGCAGGTTGGACACTAAAGAAGGAGAAAAGGATCTATACAGGCTAGCCAGACAGCGGGATAGATATGGGAAGGATGTGCAGCAGGTTAGGGTGATTAAGGATAGAGATGGAAATATGTTGACTGGTGCCAGCAGTGTGCTAGCTAGATGTAAAGAATACTTCGAGGAGTTGATGAATGAGGAAAATGAGAGAGAAGGGAGAGTAGAAGAGGCAAGTGTGGTGGACCAGGAAGTGGCAATGATTAGTAAGGGGGGAGTTAGAAAGGCGTTAAAGAGGATGAAAAATGGAAAGGCAGTTGGTCCTGATGACATTCCTGTGGCGGTATGGAAGCATCTAGGAGAGGTGGCTGTGGAGTTTTTGACCAGCTTGTTCAATAGAATTCTAGTGCTTGAGAAAATGCCTGAGGAATGGAGGAAAAGTGTACTGGTGCCCATTTTTAAGAACATAGGTGATGTGCAGAGCTGTGGGAACTATAGCGGAATAAAGTTGATGAGCCACACAATGAAGTTATTGGAAAGAGTAGTGGATGCTAGACTCAGGACAGAAATGAGTATTTGCGAGAAACAGTATTGTTTCATGCCTAGAAAGAGTACCACAGATGCATTATTTGCCTTGAGGATGTTGATGGAAAAGTACAGAGAAGGTCAGAAGGAGCTACATTGTGTCTTTGTAGATCTAGAGACAGCCTATGACAGAGTACCCAGAGAGGAACTGTGGTACTGCATGCAGAAGTCTGGAGTGGCAGAGAAGTATGTTAGAATAATACAGGACATGTACGAGGGCAGCAGAACAGCGGTGAGGTGTGCTGTAGGTGTGACAGACGAATTTAAGGTGGAGGTGGGACTGCATCAGGGATCAGCCCTGAGCCCCTTCCTTTTTGCAGTGGTGATGGATAGGATGACAGATGAGGTTAGACTGGAATCCCCGTGGACCATGATGTTTGCAGATGACATTGTGATCTGCAGTGAAAGCAGGGAGCAGCTGGAGGAACAGTTAGAAAGATGGAGGCATGCACTGGAAAGAAGAGGAATGAAGGTTAGCCGAAGTAAGACAGAATATATGTGCATGAATGAGAGGGGTGGTGGGGGAAGAGTGAGGCTACAGGGAGAAGAGCTAGCAAGGGTGGAGGACTTTAAATACTTGGGGTCAACCGTCCAGAGCAATGGTGAGTGTGGTGAGGAAGTGAAGAAACGGGTCCAAGCAGGTTGGAACGGGTGGAGGAAGGTGTCAGGTGTGTTATGTGACAGAAGAGTCTCTGCTAGGATGAAGGGCAAAGTTTATAAAACAGTGGTGAGGCCAGCCATGATGTACGGATTAGAGACAGTGGCACTGAAGAGACAACAGGAAGCAGAGTTGGAGGTGGCGGAAATGAAGATGTTGAGGTTCGCTCTCGGAGTGACCAGGTTGGATAAAAATTAGAAATGAGCTCATCAGAGGGACAGCCAAGGTTTGATGTTTTGGAGACAAAGTTAGAGAGAGCAGACTTCGATGGTTTGGACATGTCCAGAGGAGAAATAGTGAGTATATTGGTAGAAGGATGATGAGGATGGAGCTGCCAGGCAAGAGAGCTAGAGGAAGACCAAAGAGAAGGTTGATGGCTGTTGTGAGGGAAGACATGATGGCAGTTGGTGTTCGAGAGGAAGATGCAGGAGATAGGCTTACATTGAAAAGGATGACACGCTGTGGCGACCCCTAACGGGACAAGCCGAAAGGAAAAGAAGAAGTATGTGTGCCACTAGTTCTATGTGAGCTCCCTCTAGTGGTAAATAACAGAATCACTGAATTAAAAGTTCAAACTGCCTAATGTTAATAGTGTCTTAAAAAATAATAATTAATCCAGTACAGTACATTTATTATGTACATATCAGTTGTTTTTAACTTTTAGGTAGACAAATACATTTGCCATAAATTTTTTGGAACTTTTTGGTTTCACACATTTATGTTCATTTTTTCTTTTTTTTAACTTATGTGCAATACATTTTAATTGGCTCATTATTTAAGCACAGCTTTTTTTGTTTTCCTCTACGTATGTGCAGTGTTGATGTTTAAACTCTGCATAATGCGACTGTATTTTAATGTTGGTCCTTTTGGTGGTACTTGGAGAGCAAAGTATTCTTTTGAGGTGGTACGTGGTGTAAAAAAACATGACAACCACTGCTGGATAGAAGATGAATAGACGAATTGACAGATCATTGCAACATATAATGTGAATCGAATCAATTCAATAGAAAAATTTAAACTGAGCATTCTTAAATATTGCAATGGGCACCGTTGCTCTAACTTCATACTGAATAATGTATCAAAATCATTTCAATTTAAAGAACGCCAAGACTTGGTCATGCAGCCAAAAAAAAAAGGACATAAATGAGCAAGCAAATCACAGAGCAGAACACATTGTTCACTGTGTGTGCTAATCGGAGTATCGTCAATAAGAAATAGATGGCGAAACTTGTGTGCGTGTGGTTTTTTTCTACATTTTCCTAGAAACTTTAAAACAGGCGGCACGGTGGATGACTGGTTAGAGCCTCACAGTTCTGAGGAGTGGGGTTCAATCCCCGGTCCCGCCTGTGTGGAGTTTGCATGTTCTCCCCGTGCCTGTGTGGGTTTTCTCCGGGCACTCCGGTTTCCTCCCACATCCCAAAAACATGCATTAACTGGAGTCTCTGAATTTCCCGTAGGTGTGACTGTGAGTGCGACTGGTTGTTTGTTTGTATGTGCCCTGCGATTGGCTGGCAACCAGTTCAGGGTGTACCCCGCCTCCTGCCCGATGATAGCTGGGATAGGTTCCAGCACGCCCGTGACCCTAGTGAGGAGAACCGGCTCAGAAAATGGATGGATGGATGGACTTTAAAACAGGTTAAAAAAAATAATCATAACGGCTGGGTTGAATGGTGGTTCTGGTGTGCAGAGGTAATAGCAAATGCTTACCAATTGTGTTTACAGATCAATGTTATTACTGTTTAACCTCTAAGTGAAGAAACCGGAGGTTAGATGATCTATAAATGTATCATGTAGAAATGATTCAGCAAAAAACTGTTTTCAGTGCAGAAATCTTTGTTTACTATATTCACGTTCAAGGCAACATCTCCAATCAACTGTAGAAGGAAATAAAAGTAAAACAGCATTTCAAAGCCATTCAGCTCCCTTAAGTCATGGCGTCACCCTGCCAGAAAAAGGCAAGGAAACGGCCAAAAAATGCGAGTGTGGACTCTTGCTATTTAGTGACAAAAACAAACCTTGAATGTAAAGTAGCTGAAGTCACATGGAGGAGAGAAAAAAATCAAGTCAGTCTTCACAATAGTGATGCATGCTGCAATTTCTTTAAATTAAAAAAAAAATAATAATAAAAAAAAAAAGCTCTGATCATGATTTGTGTTTAACGGAGGGCCCATTCATCATCCCTGTAGAGCACTTAATGCATTTATTTTTAGACTCTTTCCTCTTCTATTTCCATGAAAGAGGTTGTTGGCCCGTCTTGTGTTAGAGTTCTGTCTAAGGTCAGAGCAGTCACATGGTGACAGTGTAATCCTTGCTCACATGCAGACGCTGTTTGTTTCTGCAGAGCGTCCATGTTCTCTGCTACTGGCAACGTTCACCTCAGGTGGAGCTTTAGTTCACTTGCTCCTCGCCACACACAAATGAAGAGGGACGTATGAAGACGCGTGTTGGTGGATGTTTCCTGAAAACAAGGCCCATGATCATCCACACAAACACACGTGGTCATAACTGTGGTCTCCTCCACTAAAAGAAAGACATTGACTGAAAATAACCTAATGAAAATCCAGTATTGCTTCTGATCTGGGGTGGGCGATTTTTTTTTTTCGAAGGGGCCATGTGAGAAACTAAAATGTTTGTCCAGGGCCACACCAACATGCTAAGCCCAATTGTGTTAAATATGAATTTAATGTATTTTTATGAAGCAATAAATTGTATTGTTTTAAAAAACTGCTAATTGTGTAGCAATGTTTTATATTACGATTAGGTAATACAAATTTAAAAAAGAAACCTTTTTACAAAAAATTATAATCAGTCACATTAAATGACATATCTTCACCTATTAACATGACATCACTATTTAATAACATTCACAAAAAACATGTACAGTGTCCACAATCCTTCTGAATCAAACATTCCGCCTTCTCTCTGTGATGTGCGCGCACAACGAGGCGCTCTAAAGCGGCTACGCCAGCGGACTAACCAAAGGTGAAACGTATTTTAGGGGTGTAGGCATAGCTAGTTAGCTAACTGAACATCGCAAATGCGACAGATAACGACTGATGCGAACAAAGGTGCTGAAGTTAGGGGTGACTCATGCTGGGGCCAAGATGCGTCACTGGACCCAATTTTAGCCACCACCCCGCAAAAAAAAAAAAAAACTGAAATGATGAAAAACAGCTTTAATCTCTGAAGATAGGTTAGATGATCTACAAATGAATCACGTGGAAATGATTCAGCAGAAAACAGCAACATTTTTAAGTGTGTAAATTGTTGTTTTCTCTGGACCTGCGTAGGTGATCATGTGTACGGCTTGCGTTATTCTAAATTCAACTTCAAGGCAACATCTTTGATGAACTACAGAATGGAATAAATGGAAAACAGAATTTCAAAGCCATTCAGACCCTTGATTGATTGATTAACTGAACTTGATCAGACCCTGCCAGGAAGAAAAAAGCTTTGTAACGCCTCACTCCCAGTGGCAAAATATGCAAGTGTGGACTCAAAATTCAAGACAAAAATGATGGTCCTGTTACCTTAATATTTTGTTGGCAACCACTGCACGCAAAGGATTTGTGTAAATCTCAATGAGATGTGTGCACCTGCCGTTTTGGCCGAGTTCAATGCGGTTTAAATCAGGGCTCTTCAAAATAGTGCTGTGATTTGTTCTTAGCCATTGTTTGGTATTTTTAGCCATGTGTTTTGAGTCTTTATCCTGTAGGAGGACCCATGCATGACCTGCGATTGAAACCAAGCCCTCTGACACTGGGCAGCACATTTGGCTCCAGGATGCCTTGATAGTCTTTGAAATGTCATTAAATTCTGACAACTTGTGCAGGATTTAGCAAAGCAGTGCCAGAATATAACTGAGCCACAAAGCTCCAGTTTTGTATCATCAACAGGCTAAGGGACATTCTCTCAGAAGCTTTGTGGCTTATCAATATGCATTTTTGACAAATTCCAGACAAATTCTTGTCAAGTTATTTTACTGAGCACTCTTTACCCTTACATACTGTTTGGTTCAAATTTGACCAGTTTTCACATTTGACAGCAATAAAAATAAAAACCCTAAATGTGATTCCATCAGCTTGAAATTTGACATCTTATCCTAAAATGACCCAAAATACACAAAAATACAAATATTGAACTATTTCTATCTTTTGTACAGGTGCTACAAAGTTTTTTGTAGACTGGGGCCTTTCTGGGTAAAATTTTATCCATGTCAAACTAAAATGGATTTTAGATTGACCAAAAATCAAGGACAATGGTGGTAATGACGTAAATTTTGAAACCGTACACAGTTTTCTGGGACGTTGGTAACAGTGTTCAAGAGGAGCTTGAAAATTTTCCTGAGAACTGTCTGTGTTCTCACCACATTTGCACAGGTCCCTGCAAAAACTTGCACCTGATGGTCTTTGAAGGCCCAAGGGGGGAATCTTGAAACAGTTACATAATAAAACAGCATAAGAATACACAAAAGTTATACAGAGTACCTTGACATTGACACTGCAAGAAACAAGTACCTGCAATGCAGTACATCCTAAAAGGAATCATGCAAAACATAAAATACACTTTAGATTTTCTCTGAAATCATTAATCATACATTTACTGATGTCAGGCAGGCTATCGATTCATTTTGCATAGATCTTTAGTTAATAATTTGGTATAGACAAATAGTCAGGATAATCTTGGCCTGGGTCAACATTGACTCGTAACATACGACGTGTGCACGGAAAATGAACAGTAGGCTATGTAAGGGTTAATCGGAAGGGTCCCTACAATGTTGCCTTCGTGTGTTAGACATGATTGTATTAACCAGAGGGCCTGCTGTCAAAGCAGACTAATATGACCACTGCTCACTTACTTGTCTGCGTCCTGGCAGCTAATACTTGGAGGGCGCATGTAAGACTTAATCCCATATTACTGCGGCTATGTTAAGTGTAAGGATCGGCCTGCCACACACTTCCAGGAGCGGCTTCTATGCAGAGAGGGAAGATAAAGAGAATTCTTGCTCGATAAGCTTCAACTTGACTATCAAGATGGCACGAGAACCACCTAGAAAAGGTCAAATTGCTGTTGACGTGTAAGATGTAACGCCAGCTGTGTTCATTTTAAAAGGAAAGGCTGCGCAATGCACATATACTGTACTGATACATCGGCTTTTAGGAGGGAAATTGCGTAGGCTGTGTTTATAAAGGTTTTAAAGGCATCTTGAGTGCGGGCATTACTTTGGGCGGCAACTGTCTGCCCAGCTCTTCTCCCCTGCAAGCCAATCCTATAAAGAGATCGTCTTGGCTACGTACAGCAGTACGTGTGTGGTCTGTACAGTGCCACTTCTTACGTAACAGCTGGCCTGGACAACACAACACAACACTGGCTAATGAAACATAAATAAAAGACATCCTGTGTTGCTTGTTGGCTGCATCCACAAAATAAAACATCCATCCATGCATTTAATGGGTGCACATTCCTCAAACTGTTATTTTACCTAATAAGGA
This sequence comes from Phyllopteryx taeniolatus, assembly GCF_024500385.1. Lineage (NCBI taxonomy): Eukaryota > Metazoa > Chordata > Actinopteri > Syngnathiformes > Syngnathidae > Phyllopteryx > Phyllopteryx taeniolatus. The sequence continues at coordinate 4,984,024 of NC_084502.1, forward strand.
AATGCAATTGTGAAATGTAAAAAAAAATGGAGTGGAAGGTAGCTTTTCAGGTCATGTCTGGCTAAGTACGGGTTTACCACTCCCTAGAGTACTAATCCCCTGACGAACTGACTATGATTCTAGCGGGGACACTAACAGTGCGTGACTTTGTGTACATCCTCTGTCCCCTGGAGAACATACTGTATCTTTATACAAGTTGTAAATGTGATGGTCTCACACACCATAATACAGAGCACACTTTACGAAGGAAGCTATTATTTAAATTCTTGTCCTTGTGTTTTAAATTACACTCAAAATAAATGCTAATATTTGTGTTTTATTAGCAAATAAGTAAGAAAAATCAGTCAACACATTTAAAGTGAAATGTGACCTAAGTACTCACACTGTACTTAAGGAGAGGTACCCTATAGAAAGAAAAAAAAAGTACTGATTGAAGTCTTTTATTTGGAGAGGCAGTTTGCAGTGTTAAAACTGCTAGCTAGATTTGAATGTAGCCTCACTTCAATAAGCCCGCCTCGTGTCTCTGACCAAAGCAGCGCCCCTCACTAAGGTGCACAAGTGTGATTAGTGCGTAGTTGTGATATGTAGTCACAGAGAACGATTACAGCAGCACTAGCAAAACTAAGCTAGCAGTACTTTAACCAAGTCAACGTTAGCCACCACCACTATTTTTGGAATGTAAAGTCACAAAGAGGTGATGAACGTACGTGTCGAACAGAAACGTTGCTAATTCAACATGACTTCTGAATCCTTTCAGCTGCCTTGAGGTGCCTTCACTCAACTTCTGTTTGCCAGTCTTATGCCCAGGGTTTGGCATACAAAAGATAGACATTCCCCCCGTGGGTGGATATTTCGCCATAGTTTCAACAAAGCTCCTAAAGCTCAAGCTAACAGGTCAGCGAGAGGTCGCGGGAGTGTGCCCGCTACAAGTGTGCCTGTGAGTGCACTGCAAATGATTGACACCTCGCCAGTCATGCTTTCTGTCTCTGATTGGTTTTTTGTCCGAGGGTTGCGGTGATTTTTTAGAAACCAGAGATAAAAGATGCAGCCATATTTAATTTTACTTATGCAGACAAATATGACAAAAGGTGTTTGCTTTTTTTTGATAGTAAATAAGTGTTTAAGTCAATGTAAAAAGTACTAAAAACTCATAAATGTACTTAAGTACATAATTTTAAAAAAAAATTCTGTCAACACCCATTTTGATAACTTAATTGGCACAATGTAAAAAATAAAATATATATATATTTTTAAAACTCTGCACACAAAATAGGCTCCCTTTTTTCCTGACTTGTTAAGTGCTCATACTGATAAAACAAAATAACCTGGACATGTGCTTTAAAAAAAACTAAAACTTTGTAACATTTTGAACAGACTAACATAAAATGATGAATTAGCAAATTAGCAAACTAAGAAATTTTGCCTTGATGTTTTTTTGGGGGTTTTTTTCTTACGTTGTGCCAATAATTATCAAGATGGGTGTTGACAGATTTATTTTTTCAACTTCTGTACTTAAGTACATTTATGAGTTTTTAGTACTTTTTACATTGATTTAAACACTATTGCTTAGTTACTATTAAAAAAAGCAAACACTTTTTGTCATATTTGTCTACATGAGTAAAATGAAATGTGGCTGCATCTTTTACCTCTGATTTATAAGAAATCGCTCGGACAAACAACCAATCAGCGACAGAAAGCATGACTGGCGAGGTGTCAGTCATTTGCAGTGCACTCACAGGCGCACTTGTAGCGGGCACACCCCCGCGACCTCACATTGAACTGTTAGCTTGAGCTTCAGGAGCTTTGTTGAAACTATGGCGAAATATCCACCCACGGGGGGGAATGTCTATCCTTTGTATGCCAAACCCTGGGCATAAGACTGGCAAACAGAAGTTGAGTGAAGGAACCGCAAGGCAGCTGAAATGATTCAGAAGTCATGGTTAATTAGCAACGTTTCTGTCCGACAGGTACGTTCATCACCTCTTTGTGACTTTACATTCCATCCATCCATCCATCCATCCATTTTCCAAGCCGCTTATCCTCACAAGGATCGCGGGCTTGCTGGAGCCTATACCAGCTATCTTCGGGCAGGGGGCGGGGTACACCCTGAACTGGTTGCCAGCCATGAGTGGACTATATCTTCTTCATCTCTGAAACATTTGCATCATTGTCATTAATGCTGCCTGGTTTGCGTTCCTCCATGTTGCTGCTGCCAGTTTTTGTCCGGAGTCCCCAAGATTTCAACGAATCAATCAATCGATGAAGGTCTCAACCATGGGTTGACTTTTCCACTTTCTATTCACGTCTTTTTTTGTCGTCGAAATCCATGGTGGTTGAAAAACAAGCCTATTTTGACAAAGCAGTCGAAAGTACAGGTATATGTTTTCAAATGTAGGGAGTAAAGGTCATCAGCAGATACAGGATACTTCCTACCACTGATAAAATCTATTTGATTTTGTCATTAATGACCAAAACTTATTCCTTGGCTTCTTATGTATTCCTATATGTTACTGGATGCAAATAAAAATGAGAGTGTAAATGCATTATCATTTGGGTATGAATCCTTTTACATTTTTTGTAAGTTCATAATAATAATAAAGGGAGATTTCATTTTTGGCAACCTTTAAAGGCAGCACCTCAATGGCAAGGCATTGTGCCCAGAAGGGACACTAAGTGTATTCGTCTCAGATTAATAAATAAATAAAAACAGAAGAAAATAGACAGTTGAGCTACATTAGTATATTGCCGAAATGAGCGCAACACAGAGCTGCTCTACATGAATTTGTGACCGCGCAGATTCATATATACGAGGAGACAGATGTCACTGTGAAGCTTCTGTGAGTCATGCAGAGGCATGAGTCAAGAGCCAAGAGATTTTAGCCCCCGCTGCCCTCTTCAAGTTAGGTTTTTTTTTCTTTCCAAGAGACACATGGAACTTGTCAGTGCTAAATATTTTTCAAGACCCTAGTGGACATGCAACAGAAGTATGAGTCATGTCTTGGCAAAGGGGCAAGAGAAATATAGAAGTTTAGATACACATTGTCTTCAAAGTAAAACATTTGACTTATATAATAGTCCTCTTGTGTCGTTATTTTGGTGTGATTAATGAATTGTGATGTCATTCCTGCATTGATATACGTGCATGGTGATAAACAACTCTATAAAGGAAATAGTATTTGACAAAGAAGGGGAAAAAAGCAGTGTAAGGGTAAGTTTGTAATACAGTAAATGAAATAGATCGCGTCCTAGATGTTCAATCAAACTATATGAAGACACTGATGTAAACAATGTGTTAAGTCTTTAGGTAAAAAACTACATGTTGAAGAGTCATTTTAGAACAGGAGGACTTTTCTTTGATACCTAAAATAAAATGTGACAAGGACAATGTTTGCCAACCTATGACCAAACCTATCTGAGTTGCATAGCAGCAATAAAACATTTGCGCAAGAAGCTTGTTGGGGTAATAACTAATTGTGCTTTTTATTCTGGTACCATGGGCCTTGTTAGCGTTTGAGAGACTGACTGAGTTGGAAGCCAAAGGTTTTGTTCACTGACATTTTCAGTGACAATGCATTTGTAGTGTTAGAGCAGCAGCTCTGCTCAGTCAATTGGCTACAAGTCTTTCCCGTCACCCTGATAATATTGAGCTACAATCTTATATTATTATTATATAAGAAAATCTCAGAAGCCTTGAAATGTGCCATTTGAATAAAAGACATACAAATGCCATTCTATGTTCTATATGTTCTACGCTACATGGCTGTAGGATATTTGTGCAACAAATGTATTACATAAGCAAGAGCACTTCACTTGTTTTGGGAAGCAGTCTTCTATCAAATGCTGAGAAATGGCACCATCTCTTTGTTGAAATGTGAACTACATCACTATTAGTGAGGACTGTGGAACAATTAAAATAGCCTCATTATTACGATATTAGGAACTAAACTAAGTGCATTAGGCTACAGTAACAAGATGACTCAAGACTAAGTGTGGTTTTAATAGGTCACTTTTTTTTCCAAACCAAGAACAGTTTTCGCCCATTTTTACACAAAACAAATGGTGGCTTTACCTTTAAGGTTCCACATTTTTTCTCTCTTGCACACACTGCCAAAGATGTTTCTTAACATACAAAGTGAATGGAGGATTAAATCATATTCTAATCAGAATTAGATACTTAAAACATTCAAATATTTTCAAAATGAATCAATTAGTAAATTTAGGCTTTAAAAGGTGGCAATGAAAGCCATTAAAAAGTCACCTTGTTGAACTATTTGGAGGCCAAATTAAAGTGAGGAATCAAAAACAGTTCTATGTATACACAGTGGATATAAAAAGTCTACACAACCCTCTTCAAATGTCAGGCTTTTATGAGATTAAAAAAAATTAGATCACGATAAATCATTTCAAAACTTTTTCTACCATTAATGTTACCTTTAACCTTTATAACTCAAATGAAATATTTTAAAGAGGGGAAGTAAACACAAACAACTGAGATTGTGGCTCCACAAGTGTGCACACCCAACTGAGGTTGTGGTTGTACAAGTATGAGCACCCTCTTATAACTGGGGATGTGGCCATGTTCAGAATGAACCAATCACATTCAAACTCATGTTAAAAGGGAGCCAGCACACCTTTGCCACCATTTCAAGTGCCTCTGATTAACCCCAAATAGAGTTCTGCTGTTTTAGTAGGTTTTTCCTGACAATTTTGTATTCCTGTCTGTCCACATAGCGCTTCCCCACGCTATTGCGAGAAGGCTACACAAGGATTTCCAATGCATTAAAAATACAATCGAACACAGAAACCACAGTCATCATCAAGTGGAGAAAATGTGGCAGAACAGTGATGTTACCAATAACCGGATGTCCCTCCAAAATAGATGAAAAGATGAGAAGTGGTCAAGAGGCCGACAGCAACATGAAAGAAGCTTCAGAAATTTCTGGCAAGTACTAGGCTGTTTAGTACATGTAACACCAATCCCCCATCTTTTTAATAGGTCTGGGCTGTAGGGCAAGGGCAAGGGCAACATAACAGCACACTTGAAATCTCCCAATCGTACGTGCAAAGTTGTGTCATGATCCAATGAAACCGAAGCCTATTGGGAAAAGCCTACTACAACATCAATCAATTTTCTGAGCCGCTTCTCCTCACTAGGTTCGCGGGCGTACTGGAGCCTATTCCAGCTAACATCGGGCAGGAGGCGGGGTAAACCCTGAACTGGTTGCCAGCCAAATGCAGGGCACATACAAATAAACAACCATTCACACTCACACCTACGGGCAATTTAGAGTCGTCAATTAACCTAGCATGCATGTTTTTAGATGTGGGAGGAAACCGGAGTGCCCGGAGAAAACCCACGCAGGCACGGGGAGAACATGCAAACTTCAAACAGGCGGGGCCGAGGATTGAACCCCAGTCCTCAGAACTGTGAGGCAGACGCTCTCACCAGTCATCCACCGTGCCGCCCTACTACAACAATTTTACTTTATTTGGGGTTAATGAGAGGCAATTTAAATGGTGGCAGTTGTCTTTTAACTAAACTCATTTAATACGAACTTGAATGTGTTTGGTTAATTCTCAAAACAGCCACATCCCCACTTATAGGAGGGTGTGCACACTTGTACAATTACATTATCTCAGTTATTTTACTTCTTTCCTATAATAGATGTTTTCTCCAATTTACTTGTATGTTATATGCCACATTAATGGTGGAAACTGTTTCGTAAGGATTGATCTTGTTTTGTTTTATATCTCAAAAAATAGCAAATTGAACAGGGGTGTGTAGACTTTTTACATCCACTGTACATGAAAATATGTATAATAATATATGCAATAACTAAAAATAGGTTCTATACAATGTTGCGATAATATGCTGTAGATAAAATAAGCTTACAAATAGAAAAGAGAAACAAGGGTTCTTTCTCATGCAAACTGCACCTCTATAGATGTTCAAGAAGTCATCAAGTTTTCAGCAGTCAATATCAATGCTAAACAGCAGCTCTTCCAAGGCCTCCAGCTTCTGATTGGCCTCCTCGATGGCACTGTACGTCTGCACGTTGCTGGTGATGTGGAAACGGATGTCGTCTATCAGGGGGACGGAGTCGGTTTCGTGTCGCTTCTCCAGCAGAGCGGCATCCTCCTTGACCACCTCGGCAAACTCCTCGTTCTCCACCAGCTGTGACAGACGTGCGCCAATACACAGGTCAAAGTTTACGATTAGGGAACGGGGCGTCATTCACGACACTCAAAAACAAAACATTAACATAACGGTGAGTATTTTTGTTGATGATTAGTTGCAAATGCTCTTTTCCACTAGACAATAATTGTATTGTTTGCACTTCGACAGAATGGCTGATTTACAGGCATGGAAAAAAATTATTAGACTACTTTGTTATTTCAATTTCTTTTTCATTTTAATGCCTGCTACCACTTAGGATATATTACCTGAAAAATACAATGAACACAACAAAGTATTACTGATTCCATAATACTTCATGTCCTATTTGACATGCTTAAGATGAATTGTATTCCCGGTTATTATCAAGAAAACCACGGAAAATGGCTTGATAGCAACTCTTAAATTAAACTCTTACGAGCTATTTTTGTTTTCATCGTTATATTTGTCCCCAAAAAAATTTACCTATGGTTGTACTAGGCATTTAAATGGAAAAAAAACACTGAAGAAACAAGATTGGTCTGTTTTTTTTTTTTCTGTGACTGTATCTCATGTGTATCACTTCAGTTCAATTGTACCAAAAGGTGATAACTTGTTTCGGCAACATTGTCATTGTTTCAGAGGAAAAAAAAGTCCACATGTTGGATGCCAATAAAAAGGGAAAAATGTATCTTACAACCGTGCTTGGATGAGTGGTCTCTCTACTAATACATGCCAAAATGGATGGCAGCACCACTAAAACTTTAAAAACTAATTAACATACCCTCTAACTAATTAACAAAACCTTGTTTTTCCCCCAGGGTTAATTTGTATATATAGTTTTGTTCTACGCTGAGATTCTACACGGTTGAAGAGATGATCTTTTTATCTCCCACTTTGTAACCTGCTTTACGAGGGGTACCTACCGTCTATTTTTTAGCAGCCTGCAGCATATACTCAAAATATTATTTGACACGGGCCACACAAAAGGGTAGGAAAACTACTACTACTATTGTTAAATAAAATTATTTTATGTAGAGCATTTCTATATTCAAAGATGCAAAGAAATCTTCATAACACCCTGGTGAATTAAGTTAATTCCATTTCAGAAGCAAAAACGGTTTGCTCCACTCTCTGCTCCATGTCAATGTCGGATTTGTGAACATATCACATTAATGAGCCTCAGGTAACTTATTTACAAATGGTCACCTTTCGATAGATTGCTCTTGTTTTGGTTCTGAATGTGTAGATTTGCTCAGAAAGGAGGTGGATCTATTTGAGAGCGAAACAGGGCAGCAGTCCACCCCAAAATCCTCAAAAATCCTAGATTTCGCCTTATTACCTTTAGTTTAGCAGTTTCTCATAAATAATTATGTCATTACTGTGTCTTTTTATAAAATATAATATTATAGAAAGCAATTTTTTTCATTAAAAAACAAATTACACATTTTTTGGGGTTGTTTTTTTGGGAAGCTTGAACGGATTCATGGCATTTCCATTCATTTAAAATGGGGAAAGATGATTTGGTCCCGGAATGATTTGAACTCATATCGCGAGGCACAACTGTAACATATAAGCATTATATAATTGCCTAATGGAATTGTTTTAGCATGTTTAGTAAATGAAAATTTAAGAATTTGAAAGTGGCCCTTGTGTTTTTGCACTTTTCTATGTGTTTGGACAGCACCGTTTTACACTTCTTAGGGGAAGGTTTGTCTGCAGTTCCCATTTAAAATAAACAAAAAATACCCACCCGCTCAATAATTTTGGCCATGAACTCTATGCATTGATCCTCCAGCCGGGAGAGCCGGAAGAGCTTGGCTGTCTTCCACAAGCACAGAACGTTGTCCTCGCATATGTTCTTGGCCAGGGTCTTCCCGCACAGACGTTTCAAGCCTGGCAGCAGGTACATGTCAGCCACACACAGGATGTCAAACACGTTCTCCCATGTCAGCTGGACATCAAGAAGAACCGGTTGGTTGTCAGTCAAAACGATGAACACTCAAGGTTGTTTACAAGAATTCATGACTTCAAAGAGAACCCATTAAGTGCAAGATGACAGCAACATAAAGTTAATATGCGTCTGACGCTGATGGTTTTTGTTTGAGTTTACCCTCGCTAATTACAGGAAAACTGATAAGCTTGCACCCAATGCATATTTTAATATTTTGGATATTGTAAGAGCACCACCATGTTGGATTTCTAGAAAACAAAAAATTCTCAAACCTGTGTGTCATCGCTGTAGATGTAATACATGATGTGGATGAAAATCTGATGAGAGATGTTGTGCAGAGTTATCGCCGGAGTGCTGGGCTGGGACTGAAGCTGCTCTCCCTCACTGAAGTGGTCCTCCAGTAAGGCTTTAAAGTAATCACTCCGTCCACAGAAAAAGGCCTGGGGAAACGCACACGAGCCATAAAACTCCCAGTTTGAGTGAAAGCACGGGGAACGAAGAACGAAGAACAAATCTTCGAACCTTATGACACAAGAAATCATAGCCATTGACTCGAAAGCAGACGTCAGGGTAGGTGGGCAAGTGGTCGACCCTGTTGAAGGGAAGAACCCCAAATCCAACCTGAGGATAATCAAGAGCAAAGCAATAAAAAATTGATGGAAAAAAAAAAAGTATCAATGATGAGAGCAGGCCATTTTCAACACAACACTTTATATTGCTCAATAATTTGTAAAAATAAATAAATAAATAAATAACTTACATACGTGTAGTTTCACCAATAGTATGGATTTGTGTAAAATTGTAATTTTCGACATCGGAGGTTTCGGCCCGATGGCAGCGACAGATTCAAATGTAAAGCCATGCCCAAGTAATATTATTACAGATGATAATACCCTACTAAATACGACACAGTCATGAAATAAAGCATCAGTTGGACTGCATCAAGTTATTTAGCACGGTTAACTGTGAAGTTGACAACTTGCCTCTTCATGGTATGCTAATCAGTACATTTAACTGTTATAGATTATTTGCTGAGTGAACATTTTCCGCCCTTGAGCAAAATGCATTTTCGTCAACGGGGGTGGTTGATGCCCACCCAAAGCTGTTTTTGGATGCACCCCAATTCTTACTCTGAGCTGAGGGGGCAGAGCACAGTCAGCCAACTGGGCCATGTCCTCCTGGAGTTGGCAGCTATGAGGCTCCAGACTCAGAACCTTCACACAGATGCCTGGCTTGTTGGACACTTCAAGGCCAAAAATTTAAAAAATGGAGAGTCAAGATTTGAAAGACGTACTAGTGCATTGACAGTCTAACCATCAAATGGCATCTTACCAAATTCATACACCTGTTTGCATTTAATCTGAAGCTCCTCGATGAGATCTGTCATTTTGCATTGCTTAGCAAGTCGTCTGCAGTCGTCTACAAGGCTCACGTCAATATCCATACGTCCTGAAACATCACACCGCAAATTACGGATGGGCATGATAGTTGCTTAATTGATCTGTGAGATTGAGTTCTATTGTGTGGAGAATGATTTATTGCATTTTGAAGCAATTGAGGCCAACTGGAGTGCACCGGCTATTTTGTAGTCTTAAAAAAAATAATAATAATAAATAAATAAAATAAAATAAAAAGACATCAGCCACTCTATGATAACTTCTCAAAGCAAAATTATTTGTATCAATCGGATCCCATCCCATTAAAATAGTATTTAAAAATAACAATTCATACATTTTTATACTGACACATTTTATTCAGACACACAATAACAAAAGGAATTATTTTTGTTGCGATTTTCTGTAATACACAAAGCCTCTTTGCATTACAAACAATAAGAAAAAAAAAAAAAACATTATTTGGGCACAAGCAAGCATTTTATGACCTGTTAATATTTCTCCTTTCACCTCTTATCGGGCAAGCATGAGGGAGGCATGGATCACTAGGAGGCAGTCAAACCTTGTAATTTCTCCCCGAGAAAATTTGCATCTTTAAAATATTCTCACCTGTATACAAATACTGCAGAATGGCTCGAAAAGCTGCAGGGTTGATCTGGAATCAGGAACAAAAGTTTGCGCATAACCACCACACATGATAATCATCTCATACCAAAGCAGGCGAGACGTAGCAATCAATCCAACAAGTGGACCTACCAGAGGATGTTTGAGGTGGATCAAGGTTTTGTTTCTCCATTTGGTGGCAAACATTTCTGTGAAGTACTCTGAGAGCGCACCGAGCACACATCGGTGCGCCGTGAACATTTGCCCGTGAACAAGGAACGTGATGTCACTGTGCAGTCCTTGCTCTAGCAACCTGAGGAGAGCAAATGTTACGATGACATGGCCGTTGCTCCTCTCCAGGTTCAAATACAGAGGATATAAAAAGTCTACACACCCCAGCTCAATTGCCAGTTTTTTGTGGTATGACAAAAAATGAGACCAAGATAAATCATTTCAATAATAATTCCACTATTAGGTCTCTAACCTGTTCAAGTAAATTTAACACATTCACTGCCATTGACGGCTTTAGAAGTCAAATATCCATGTTTGTGATATGACAAAAAATGAGACCAAGATAAATCATTTCAATAATAAATCCACTATTAGGTCTCTAACATGTACAAGTAAATTTAAGACATTTACTGCCATTGTCACGGCTTTAGAAGTCAAATATCCATGTTAACTGGGAAGGCTGGCAGTGAATGCCTTAAAAACAAAATCTTTTTGAGAGGGCATTTATTTGATCTCTTTGATGTCCATCTTAAGGTCCATGTACTAGTACGCTTTGTCCTTACTAGTACGACAGCTATGACATACTAGTGGGACAACTACATGTTACTACTGAGGCAAAACTATGCACTAGTGTGTGAAGGTACACTGCTATCTGAGCATGTTTAATGGAAAACAGCATAAACGTCGAATCTCACATGTGCAGGAAGTAGTTAAAATCATCCCGCTTCATGGCGCGGCCACCGACGCACTTGTACTCCTTGAGCAGGCGTCGGATTGAGTCGTTCAGTGAGCCGTACAGGCACCGCTCACCGTCAAATGTGTTGGCCTCGCACTTGGCACCTACACACCAAATAAGAGGGAGAAAATAGGACAAAACATGACAACGTATCAACATGACATAGCAGTACCATCCATCCATCCATTTTCTGAGCCACTTATCCTCACAAGGGTCGCGGGAGTGCTGGAGCCTATCCCAGCTATCATTGGGCAGGAGGCAGGGTACACCCTGAACTGGTTGCCAGCCAATCGCAGGGCACACACAAACAAAACAACCATTCGCACTCACATTCACACCTAAGGGCAATTTAGAGACTTCAATTAACCTACCATGCATGTTTTGGGGATGTGGGAGGAAGCCAGAGTGCACGGAGAAAACCCACGCAGGCACGGGGAGAACATGGAAACTCCACACAGGCGGGGATTGAACCCCGGTCCTCAGAACTGTGAGGCAGACGCTCTAACCAGTCGTCCACCGTGCCGCCTATAGCAGTACTACCTTTGGGTTATTTATTTTGCATGTTTTTGTTTTTTTCTGTTTTTTTTTTACAGATAACAGGAATTAAATCCCATGCTTACCACTTGCCAGCAGGTACTGGACAAGCTCCTCATGACCACAGAGACAAGCATAATACCTGGCATATGAAAGGTCACATAAGAAATTGTAAATGGTCTTTCTTCATTTAACCACAAAACAATTGCCTGAATGCTACTTACAAGGGGCTGCTATCCCATTTATCTCTTACATTGAGGTCCACCTCTCGCTGTTCAACGAGGTATCTAGGAGAACCAAAATGAGTGGAATTTCATAATGGTTTAATAATACATAATAACAACATAGTGAAGTAATATGGAAAAAGGAATGTTAGTGTTAACTGACACAACACAAGAACATACACCACTGCGAAAGGATGCCTTTCTCAGATTTTGCTATCTATAAATACAGTCACGGAAAAAAATACAAGACCACCCTGGTACAACTAAAGTTACATTTGTTTGGACAAATAGAATGATGACAACAACAAAAAATTCAAGGTTATGGAAACTTTTGATCAGGGCTGTTTGGGCGATTACAGTTACAATATCCATGAGACGATTTTTTTTCGATACGAGCGTTCTGACTTATGAGCGTGGTCACCGAACGAGTTACACTCGTATCTCGAGGCACCACTGCCCCCCACAGCCGTTCAATTCTTTGATCATTCTATTTGGACGCCCGAGCAATGTAGCATCTGCATATACTGTACGGCATCGTGTGAAATTATGATGACGTTTCAGTTTATTTGTATTCTGTTTTTTTTTTTTTTTAGCATAATCTCACACATCTGTAGAGTGTAGTGACGTCAAAGCACTGATCATGCTAAGGGTGCTCTACTAACGTTGTATACTGTTTGTGTTTGGCTTGCGATAGCAACCATCGTCCGCTAAGTAGTAGCTGTAGCTCATACAGTAATGTTTATTATTATTATTTAATTTAAAGAGCTCCAGGAAATCGGTGGCTGAGGAGGTTCGCTTCTAAACAGATAAAGGTTTACCTGACTCTACAAATGTCGCCCTTTCTGCAACTACTGAACAAATCGTGGACGTCCATGATCCCCTCGGTGTTTTGGGTCCTCTGAAAGGCATTGAGTCAGCCCGTCTGCTGGACAGCGAGGCGAGAAGTTTGCTGAGTTGCTGAGGTAAGTTGAAGTGGAGGCTGAAGATCGACGGACGCTCGGTTGTTGACAAGCGCTTGCTGCTTGCTGCTCAATAATGTTTAGCTGGAGACGGGGGTGAGTCACGTGACGTGCTGGCGTTGCGTTCACGGCATCAAGAATGGCGAATGAAAGAAAACTCTCCTATTAAATATGTTTGGACCAGGCGACTGCTCACAGAAATGTTTGTTCCGTGTTTTCGCATTCTGTCTAAATTATTCCACGTGTTTTAACTTTATTTATAATTCACTAGTGAAATATTTGTTTTGCAGAGTGGTAAGAAATAGATTTAAATACCTGATAAACGTGAATGCACCTCTTGTCCACCGTGTAGCCTGTTTTTCTGGAAATTTTGCAAAAGCTTCCACAAATATTATTGCGTTTAGTCGTTATTTTATGTTGTGATTTTTTTTTAAATTATTATTATTATTATTATTTCATTGTATCTTGACGCAAAAATCTACTTTTAAAAAAACAAAAATATGACCCAGTTTAAACATTTTAAATAAATGTGAAAATATTACATTATATTTTCCAAATGGTTTGTGGAGTTGATTTGTATTTTTTGCCTATTTTTGTTTTGATATAGCCTAGTGAAGGGGTGTCAAACAAATTTTTGTCATGGGCCACATTGTAGTTACTGTTATGACTATAAAATGTTATGACTATGAAACTATATAAATGTTTAATTGGCTCATCATATTACATATACACAACAAATTGATGGATAACTAGTTTTGAAATCCGCAGTCAAGGATAATAGTTTGTTCAGCTATTTTTGTTAAGTTGCTGTAAAAAAAATGCTTTTGCAATAGCTCAACATTTATTATGTATGACAATTTGAAAATTTTGGTACAGATTCAAGCAAGAATTATGGAAGTTGACACATGATTTGCTTTCGCAGGTCACATAAAATGATGTGGCACACCAGATTCGGCCCCCGGCCTTGAGTTTGACATTTATGGCCTAGTGTTTCCCAACCTTTACTGAGCCAATTAAGGCAAACATTTTACACTAGCAAAATCGCACAGCACACCACCAAAAACCCAATGACCACCAAACAAAAATATTAAAATGATGATGTCATCTCAAGTGTTATGTAACTAGTCATATGTATGTATTTATCATCCTGAAATATGTTGGCAATACATCAAACGAAGCTGTTGACTAGAAAAACAAACTTGCACGAGAGGAACCGTCAATGTTGCGACTGAGTGAGGCAAGACGATGTTTTAATAAGGAGATTTGAAGTTGGAGTTTTTCTCGTTCCAGATGGAGGTTTTCTTTCTGTATTCTCAACACATCATCGTACAAACGCTCTGGAAAGTAAAAGACACAAACAAACACTTTGTATGTTTACGGATGGCACAAACAAAGGTGCCTTTGTGTATTGATATTGTGGAATTGAAAGCTCAAATATAAGCATACGTTTCCATATGTCAATAGGCTGTAAAGTTGTTCAATATCATTGTTAACAAATTGCGTGAAAGTATATAAATCAATATGTTAGTTTATCACACACACACACAATAAAATGTGGTTAGGCTGATGCCATTTTATTGTTGTATAGTATTTGGCAAGCGTAGAAGATGACACTAAACGATTACTGTGGCCATGTTAGTCGTTTTAAAGGCGAACAACAAACTCTTGAATGTACAAAGGTAGAAAGATTTATGTTGTATGCAGTATAGGTGTCTAAAAAGTTAAATCTATCACAAATGTAATGAAAAGAAACACACCCAAATTCCACGCATTCTCTGTTCACTTGTGAACCCTACCTTGCCCAAGGCTGCTCATAAACGTGCAAGTGAGCGAGCCCTTGCTCTGCAACAATTATTGTGTGCAACAAGCTCAACTGCATTAAGGTTTTGCTCTTTACCTGCAGAAGCGTTCTTTACTGTGGCAGGCGGTGTGTATTCTGTGTCACCACTATGGATGTGATTTGTCATCCAGAAAAGAAGCGAGCTGCTCAATTTCACCTCAACAGGGTAGCGGTCACTCACTTGCAGCGCCTGTGGATGTGTGCATAATGCATTATGATCTTTTATTTTCATCATTCGTGTGATACATTGTCCCAGGCACTCACCATTTCTTCTGTCATTGAAAACTCTCTGTGAAAATTGAATGGTTTGGCTGACTGGGGCACAATGGCCGCCATCATGTCGTCTCCGTACACAACGATCCTTTTTCAAACAAGATAGAACTAACCTTTCAACTGTTTTCTCAAACAATAAAATAAACCTCTCCTTTAATTCAAGAAACATTTTGATGAAAACATGCCTGTCGTAGGTGTGTGCATTCGCTGTATTTGCAGTTGTGTCCATGTCGTCACCAATGAGCCAGTGAAAATTCTTGTCGCTGCGAATGCGAAGCTCTTTCATTCCTTTTTGAGTCACAAATTTGCCATCTGCATTGAAGTCACCGAGCATCATTACGTTCTGGGGAAGAAAGGTGACAAAAGCAGAAATCAGATTTAAATAGAAAAGAGGCCAACTCGTATTAGCAAATCTTATCATCTCTCCAGAATTATATAACACACATACACTGAGCACAGGTGGGCCTAAACCTGCGTGGAAAATGTTATTAATGTGGCCCATTCGTTCATTAGATTATACTTATTCCAGCGGAACCAGAACTACATAGGGTCGGTGCCACTGACATCCGTTTTCCATTTGTCCTTGACCGCCAGGAAGACATCATACAGTTCATCCAGCTCTTTCTCTGTTTCCCACTGTGTGGTGCGGACTGGGATCAGCACTATATCGCTCAGCACTGCAACATAAATACAGAATCATTCATTCATTCATTCAGCTTCCGTTCCGGTTATCCTCACTAGGGTCACGGGCGTGCTGGAGCGTATCCCAGCTATCTTCAGGAGAAACACCCTGAACTGGTCGCCAGCCAATCGCAGGGCTAAATAAAGAATCATAATAATAAATGTATCTTATATACTGTAGCTCCTGTCTCGAAACCCAATGACATTTTACATAAAGACAATTGCAACAAGTAGATGACAGGCACAATCCATTTACACAACAACAACAGAACAACATATAGGTGCCCAAGGCAAAGGTGAACAAGTGCAGTTTCAGTGCAGATTTGAAACTGTCCAAAGTTGGTGCCTGCCAAATCTCCTTTGGAAGAGAGTTCCACAGGGTAGGTGCTGCAACGCTGAAGGCCTCTCACGGTGTAAGGGACAGTGAGGAGACTTAAATCAGTTGACCGCAGGTTCCGTGAGGAAGTGTAGTGATGGATTAGCGCTGATGTGTATTGTGGGGCGAGGTTGTGTTGAGCTTTGTACGCGAGGAGGAGCATGTGGAATTTGACTGGAACCCAGTGTAGGTGTGGGGGTGACCTACTGCCAAGGTTTGGTCTGAGTGAGAACCCTGGCATCTGAGTTCTGCACATATTGCAGTCTGGTCCAGCATTTTGCTTGGGATCCAGAACAGGAGTCCATTACAATATTCCAATGATAAATGCGTCGGTGAGGGTCTCAGCAACAGGGCAGCAAATGAAGGCCGGAGTCAGGAGATGTTTTTTTAAATCGAAGAAGGCAGATCTGACCGTAGATTTTATGTGGGATTCATAAGACAGGGTGGAATCCAGGATGACCCCCAGGTTGCGAACCTCAAGATAGAGAATTAAATCCCACACCTTCTGACACAGGGCCTTGGGAGCCATGACCAGGAGTTCACTTTTTTTGCTGTTGAGTTTGAGTAGGTTGGCGGTCATCCAGGTGTTTATTGCGTGGAGGCAGCTGACAATGGCCTGAGGAGGGAGGAGGGTGGTTGGTGAAGTGCTGAGATTCAGTTGTGTATCGTCAGCATAGCAATGAAAATTCAGACCATGCTGGCGAATGATCTGACCCAGGGGAAGCATGTAAATAGTGAAGAGGAAAGGACCCGGTACAGACCCTTGAGACATACCACGGTTGCCCGATATAAGTGTGTGTGTGTGTGTGTGTGTATTTTGTGTGTGTGTGTGCGTGTGTGTGTGTGTGTGTGTGTGTGTGTGCGTGCACGCACGCAAGCATGTATATGGCATAATCATCTGCACGCTACACAAGCTATTGTACTCTGAAGACTGACTGAACTTGACAATCCTGCTGGTCCTTTGATTGATATGGATGTGAAAAAGCAAAGAGGTTTACCAGTGTTGCGTGGTTTGAAGTGCAGAATATAGGGCTCCCTGCAAAAAGCATCCATGTCACAGTCTTGGTTGTCTTCATACTGATAGCAGTCAATCAAGTCGACCACGTCATCCCTTCAACGTAGCAAAGCAAGACACTTGTGAAACTTCGCTATGCATTTCAGTACTGTACATGGCTCCCATGTACAGTAGAGGAAGAGGAAGAGGAACTGTTCCTTGTATCTGTTCCTACCCAGTCGGCTACTAAACTGCTGAGCATAGTGATGGCTTATGTTGACTCTGTGAAGCACATGACAGGTTGAGATTCTCGCACAAGGCAACCCGTCTTTGCTTCATCCAGAAATGAAAAAGCCCACCTATTGAGTTCCTTTACAAACAGTTTAACCGCTGCGCTACTGACATCCACCACCTCAAGAATCACAATGATGTCATAACGAGACACAATCTGAAACATTTAAAGTTTTCCGAAACATAGCGCATGATAAAGATGTGTAAATGCTTCTGGAATAAGTCACCTGGTCTTTAAATGTGTCCTTGTCAAAAACGTTAGGTTGTGTTCTACCTTAACCAGAGCTGAGAGCACATCTGGATTTGAGACTTTCGTTAGTCCAAACCTCTGAACATTGAATGCAGCAATTTTCATATCTGACAAAAGAAGGTAAATTTAATCAGAGGTTCAAAATCTTGTTAAAATGTGTTCCTTCATGTGGTTCTTACCTGCAATAAAGTTTCGAAATGTGCCTCACAGGTAGGTAGTGCACATCCTTAATGCACATACGCATACCACAACTTTGCACCAGTGACTGCACCCAAGGTTTGTGTTTGTTTAAGAGAGAGCAATAATTGGACAATCTGTTTCAAAAGGAAGACAAGAAAGCAGAGCGGGCATGACCAGTTTCTTGGCGGGAATGTCCAGCAGTTCTTTCCTTTCACAATAGAGATGAAACGTGCTCGGGGCTCCAATACGTCCAAAACTCAGTTGCTAGGGTCCTCACCCGTACCAAACCCTGGCAGCACATCACTCCTACAGTAATCCATCCTCACTCGCTCCTGGTCAAGTCCTGCATCACATACCAAAATCCAAATCCTCACCTACAAATCCCTCCATGCACTTGTCCCCCAGTACCTGTCAGACTTCGTCCCTGCATAAACCCCATACCAGTACCTGAGGTCCTCCAACTCTTGTCTCCTCTCTATCGCTCGGACACATTTGCGGACCTATCAAGCCAGATCCTTTAGCGTGGCCTTTAAAAGGTGAGCAGTTGACTGGCAGCATCAATGGAGACAATCAAGAGTCCAAGAAAGTAAACCCAAAACAATTATGAGGTGACAGTGGAGTGAAGTGATTGCAACACCCACTTCATAAACTGCAAAGCCTCAAGTGCATGTATTGCAGGAGAAAAAGTGCCCAAAACAATGAATAAATACATTAGAACAGCAACACTTGGTGTATCGGAATACAAGGTGTTCATTTGCGCTGAATCAAGCCATTATGGGCTGTATCGATTTGCCTTGACCTAATCATTGTGAAATGTTTATATATGTTTTCAAATCATTGTCATTTTAATTACTTAATGACACATTTAACTAAGTATTTGTGTTTTTGTTGATCTGATCTTGGTCCTTTTGGTCTTCCATATGTTTATACGCAACTCCACACCTCCTCGTTCAGCTGGGGTATACACTATGCCCTGTAAACATGAACAATAAACGGGTGACACCTGAGTTAGGTACATTCCTACATTTCCGCCCGCTTTGGCAATCTAACAATCATTTTCTTGAGTTCAGAGAAGTGTGCTGTGCTCATTTGATGGAGGCTTTGACGCGTTCTCAGAGTTGAAACTGTCAGTGATACATTTTGAACAGCAGGGGACTCTGTTTTTCTACAAAGGCCCGATGCTTTGAAAGCGAAGAAGTCGTGACACCGCCTTGAAGAAGGTCGGTACGTTGAAGCGAAACGTCCGCCATATTGGATGTGTCAGAACTGACCGTCAACAGATAGACACCAAAATCAAAGTATGTAATTTTTAATCTGAAGATTCTAAACGTTTACTCTCATCTATATTTCAATATTTCATCACAGTAACAGTGTAACATTCGTTGGTAGCTGTGAACACTCATACAAACGTACAAAAATACATAACCTTGGTTTGGTGTTTACCTACTGTATATTATGAACGTGGAAAAAAAGGAATAAACATTCATAACTAGAACCAGTGAATGTGCTATTTATCACGTTGAAGCCAATACTTTACTATTATGTAACTCTTTATGTGCATTAAAGTAAATGCAGAAAAAAGATCCTGCCCCGTGTGAGGCTCGAACTCACGACCTTCAGATTATGAGACTGACGCGCTGCCTACTGCGCCAACGAGGCCTGAAAAGTCATATCGGCGTTCTCATTTTAAACATTAGATTTTTATTTATAGCCCAAAAAATTTGCATTTTGTATTGTAACAGTTTGCATAGTTTGAAAATTGATACTTTGCTTGAATAAAGGAAAATGTACTTACTGATACTTATTTAATTAAAACCGATTAAACATAAAAGTTACATTAAAAATTGTAGCAAAATAAATGTTTCAAAACCGTTCTAAAAGAATAAATGCCAATTTACTGGACTAAAGTTAAAGTACTTAACAAATGTACTGTATTGGATTAAGAAAATGTTGAAGCCACAGTAACATTTTGCAGATTGAACCTTTAATTGAGTGATTCGTTCTCGTACCCTACATTGAAAATCAATGCTCTTGAGCAGACCTATCAATCACAAGGACTGGGGGCCAGATCCGGCCCGCCACGTCATTTTATGTGGCCCGTGAAAGCAAATCATCTGTCAACTTCCATGATCCTTGCTCTGTTCCAAATTTTCATATTAATACAATATTCATATGTAATAAATAATAATGAACTATTGTAAGCATGTTTTGCCTCCACACCCTTTTTAGTTACTTGAACATTACTTGAGCAAACTATTATCCTTGACTTCAGATTTCAAAACTAGTTATCGATCAATTTGTTGTGTATATGTAATAATATGATGAGGCAATTAAACATTTATATGGTTTTAGAATCTTAACGGCCCGAGGAAAACCGTATCTACAATGTGGCAGGAGTGTTTCACCCAAACTTAATTGAGCCAAGCCACCCATTTTACATTAGAGAACTCTCGCGGCACACCGCCAAACAACACCCTGAACTGGTTGCCAGTCAATCGCAGGGTCAATTTACTAATTGATTTACAAAATGTAAAATCTGGGTATGTATAATTGAACACAAAGACGATACACGCACAGCAACCCATGATTTATTCCAGTGTATAATTGGAACAGACAGACAATGGTATTATTTGTACCTTCATTTCATTGTTACGCCTATCACTTTTTGTCACTGGCATACATGACGCACTATTAGTCCTGTGAAGAAAAGATTAGTGATCCTGAGTGCTGTAAAATAAAGAACAAACTTCATATTTAATTGGCATATGTAATAATTTAATTTCCCCATGCATTGCAGACTATACAGAAAATAGTTTAAATCAACATCATGACAATGTAAAAAAAAAATAAAACATTTTCGCCGATGAAGGCTCTTGTTCGAGTTCAGCAGATAGCAGTGATGGTGGTTAGTACATGATGGAATCAAAAACAATATATATATACACCATATATTTTTAAATCACGCAACAAAACTGGATTTGTTAGAAAATGCTGTTACATTATGTTAAATCTCTACATTATAAGCCAGTCCAGCAGCCATGGATGCTTTTGTTTTTTCACAACCTACATTATTTTTTACTTCATGAAAAGATTCAAGTAAGATTTGATCATTGCCCCCCTCCCCCGACAGAAATGGGGTGGAACGCACTTATACTGTATGTGCTAGCTGACATAGCAGCACAAACAAAATGCATCTTGACTTCACCTCGACCTTTTTCAAATGGCACTAGTTTAAAAAAAGAAAAAGAACATTGCAAACAATCCTTCATCTTACAGTTAATAACGCTTTGTGACAATAGTTCCGCTCAGTTTTAGTGAGATACAATCAGGTTTTTTTTTTTGGAAACCGAGGGAGTACATGGTTGTACTGGTTGCGGTTGCCCA
This sequence comes from Phyllopteryx taeniolatus, assembly GCF_024500385.1. NCBI lineage: Eukaryota > Metazoa > Chordata > Actinopteri > Syngnathiformes > Syngnathidae > Phyllopteryx > Phyllopteryx taeniolatus. The sequence continues at coordinate 5,005,082 of NC_084502.1, forward strand.
GAAGCAGTAACATTTCCATTAATTTTGGCTCATTATGGCAAGCTCCCACTTCATTGGGACAAAGCTCCAACATGAAAAACAAGAACGGAAATACAGCATTTTCTTGACTGCTCCGACAGGATGTGGCTCAGTGTTAGCATTTTTTTTTTTAAATGCATTCCCTCTAAAATTTGTTTTTGCTGCTGGCAAGTACACTGACCAAAAAACAGGCAGTCATTTGGCACAAGTTGCCCTGCATTGGTAATTCTGACACCTCTCAGAACAACACATCCTCATAAGTAATGAGCATTTCCACCACCAGCCTCTGGTAGCGGATGTCATTGAGCGCCGTCATGGCATCCAGGTCAGGCGATCTCATCAACGTGGGCCCAAAGACGATGCCAAGGTTCTCACTGGACATGAGGTTCTCCTTCTCGTACTGGGTAACTCTGAGGGAAGAGACAGAAGGGCTCAAAAACGAAAACGAAGGCGTGCTCACTTAGCCATCAAAGCACAATGGTTCAGTTCAGATCAGTACCGTACATATTTTTGGCCTGTTTCCATTGCAAAGTGCTCCATAATATACAACCCAAACCGTCCCACATATCAATACCCACTTTCATCAAGGTACCGCCATCAGTCGCAGGTTTAGGTTTTTGTGTGATTTTTTTAAGAGCTTTTGCACACTGATGTACGTGTGATGTGACGTCTCTCCAGACATTTACTAAGTTGCCTGCTATTTTGCTATTCATAGGTTACTAACCAACGCAGAAATGTATATTAAACGAGTAGACCTTCACATTAACCAGTACCCAAGAAGTAGCTCTCAGTTTCAGTAAGTACATCAATCCCTCTCGTGGGATATTGCTTAACTGTTATAAATTTGGTTTTGTTTAATCTTTAAACAATACCAAATAAACAAAAATAATCGGTTAATAAACATTCGGTAAAAAAAAAAAAATATTCCATTAAACTATAATCAAAAATAGATTTTTAACCTATTAATCGATGGAATCATCGATGGAATAATGGATTCTAAAAATATTTGATAGTGACAGCCCCAATTTAATTCATTGCTCGGTTACACTGTCGCACTAATTTTGTAGCTGATGCAGCTGTAGCGGACATGCATGCCACAACTTTGAGGCATCACAGAGACTCGCGACCACCTGAGAACCCCCACTCCTCCACGCTGCCCTGCTGTGAGACAGCGACTAAGACAGGGCCTGGTGCACGTCAAGTGGACCTTAACCTAATTAGCAGCGTCCCGTCAAATCTTGATTCCTGTCTTCAAAAGACCACTTCCCAGACCAAATGGTTGGGGAAGACTATGTTGTTAATATCCACCGATGTGCGTGAGTCTCCACCCACTGGCGTTGAAAGGAACTGGAAACGCCAGAACTTGTGGACGTGCCTCTGATGTTTGTTAACAGAAGACAAAATGTCCGTTTTTATATCTTGCAAACTCTGTAGAGATATTCCAAATGTATGCCTTGGTGTCTGTGTCCCCATTCTCACTTTGACAGGTCCTCTGCATGATTTTGAAAGCTGTTCATGATTTGAAATCAAACAGTACGAAATGTTGTAACAATAAGCAACCGATCTGCCACGACCAAAGTTTAAACAATGATCCTATGCGTGAGAGTACAAAGTTGGGAGTGCTTTAGATTAATATTATTTTTAAATCCATCCATCCATTTTCTTAGCCGCTTCTCCTCACTAGGGTCGCGGGTGTGCTGGAGCCTATCCCAGCTGTCATCGGGCAGGAGGTGGGGTACACCCTGAACTGGTTGCCAGCCAATCGCAGGGCACATAGAAACAAACAACCATTCGCACTCACAGTCATGCCTACGGGCAATTTAGAGTCTCCAATTAATGCATGTTTTTGGGATGTGGGAGGAAACCGGAGTGCCCGGAGAAAACCCACGCAGGCACGGGGAGAACATGCAAACTCCACACAGGCGGGGACGGGGATTGAACCCCGCACCTCAGAAATGTGAGGCTGACGCGCTAACCAGTCGGCCACCGTGCCGCCTATTTTTAAATCCATTTACTCAAATTTGTAGACAAGATTCAGGCTGATGGGTGTGGTCTTCTCCAAGTCAGCACACCCTCTTCCTACGCCCCGCCCCTGGGGTATTTAACTCTAAACTCACACCTTTCTCAGGGAGTTGAGTTCAGGCTAGTCTTGTTTTTGCTCTCCTCGTACCTTGCGGGCAGCTCACCAGCCGGGCTGGCCATCGGCCACCCCTCCCCCGCTTCACCTTTTGTGCGGGCACACGGCTTGGTAAACGCGAGCCTGGATCGAACGGACATGCCTTCCCAGCCTAAACGTGAGCCTCCGCTAAGCGATCAGAGCCGCTACTATGAAGGTAGATCCCAGCCAAGCGGGATCGCACTGAAATTGCCTGCGAGCTACAAAAGAGGCAGGAAGAGAGATGTCCAGTTCTCCCAAGAAAGCGTGACGACCATTTTTCTTCTCCCGCCTCTCTTGTTCCCTTTGTTTTTATTTTTCTACATCTTTTTCGCCAGCAACCAAATCTGTCGCGTTGCTTCCGGAGCAGCTTCCAAAGAGAGACCACCCCCAAAGACCAGCTGATCTCCATTCGTGAGTCGACACTGCAATCCTTACTATGATGTACAACATCAACGCTTAATAATTGTGGGGAAATTACTAGCTTCATACAAAATCCCAACTTTGCCTTCTCTCGCTCTGACTCAACGCATTAAACGCTCACACGCTCATTTAGTTTTGCCCAGCGAACACACACATGATGTCCTTTTTCCATTTTCGTATGCCTCATTTTCTTTCTTTCGTTTACCCTTAGTGTTATTTTCTTTTTGTAGTTGTGGTTCATTAAATATATCATTAAATTCCACTCGTGGTCATATTTTGTGTGTGTTCTGAATTTAAGTAATCCTCTGTAATTTAGGACTCAAAATGTCGTAGAATGTAGCAACCTCTAGATTCTGAGACTGATTTAAAAAGGTTTGTCATCATTTCGCCTAAAGTTAAACTTGAAAAACTTGACGTGGTGCCCTTTGAGACATTAGTTTGATTTTAAAAATCAAATAAAATTTTACGATAAACCGGAAGTAACGCCAACGTCGCTCCCGGCTTATTACTTTATCCTAAATTAATTACAATTCTTATTTCATACATAATCGCTACACGGCAGTCACCATCCTGCTTCCTCACACCGCGGTGGAATCAAAAGCTAGATTTGGGTGTACTGTTCATAACACCACATTAAAAAAATAAATGCGGCAGGCGGGTACCTCTTGAGGTGCGCCATGAGGTACCGCAGCGACTCGCAGTGAGCCGGCGGCAGTAGCTTCAGGGCCTCGTGGAGGGATTCCAGACGCTTTTCTGGGTCAGTGATCTCTGCAATGAGCAAATGGAAGAACACCAATAAAGATTTTAAACATGTTGTCATGGAAAGCATTTGGGGGGCCTACTTGCAGACTCGATGAAGCGTGGGTAAGCATCGTATGTGATGAGGGGAATGGGCAGTTCTCTGAAGTAAAGCTTAAGCGCGCCAGTGATGATGTTGATGTCATCATATACGCTTGATGAGATATCCGCCTTCTCGCCATCTGTGGACACAACACAGTCAGAGGGAAGGGCCTCAGCACGGAGTTTATTTAAGAGTTTAGCAGTGATTCTCACCTCTATCAAACGCTAGCTTGACGTCTTCAACTAGCTCGCTGAAGCCGGATATTCTATACAAACCTTCCGACTGGAGACCTGAAGAACGGGGGGCGGCCACAGTTAAAAAAAAGACAGTCATCTGATTAAGGCTACGTTCACATTGCAGGGTATGATACCCAATTCAGATTTTTTTCTGGAATCTTTTTTTTTTTTTTTTTTTTTAATTCAACCTTTATTTAACGAGGTAGAAGACTAGTTTGAATCAGAACATCTCTTTTGCAATGGTAACCTGGCCAAAAACGCAGCAAGTTAAACATCAAGTACATATCAATATCAACATGTTCTTATATTTATCAGTTCTAAAGCATCTTCTTTTCGCCACTGACTGTTTTCTGCTCCTTCATTGTGACATTTCGCGCCTCTTGATAACTTGAAGGTCAGATGAGTGCCACCTGAGCCTCCAGACTGCACTCGCACTAGACACGTGATTTATATCCACACATGAAAGACGCCTTGGTCGGATTTGAAAAAAATCTGAATTGTACTGTTCACGTTGAACTGAAAAAAATGCACTACATGTCACATATAAGCAAAAAAATAATAATAATCTGAATGTAAGTGTTTACTTACGCTTAGTCAGCTCTCGGACGCCACTCACCTCTGGCTTCAATTTCCTGGATGCACATGTCGACCACCATGGGCCTTTTGGTGTTGTGCGCTTTGACCAGTGTGGTCAGGTCGCAGCTGTACACCTTCTTGACATGACGCAGGTCTGGCTGGCAGTCATTGGGCACGACCTTTGAGCACTGCTTGTGGACGTTCAACCCGCAGTCTGGCACATTTGAGAGGTTTATTTTAGTGTTTGCACGTGTGTGTGTGTTTGTGTGTGCACACCAGAGGTGGGGGACTTAAGTCACATGACTTGACTCCAGGCAGACTTAATTCGCCTATTTTAGGACAGTAATGACATACTGTAATTAAACAAAATGTTAAGAATTAAAATTGTTTTTGTCACCTTTTGCTTCAATTAAATCGACATTATGCTGCTCCTTCTGGTATGCCCACCTCATTGCTCATTAAGCCTCACTAATATTAGTCATCTTTCACAGAGGATAAAACATATATGCCTGTGAGTTTTGTTATATTTACTGTCTGTGTGTTGCTTCACCATTTGTGTTCAAATATCCATTGCTTAAAGGGTTTTAACACGCCACCTAGATGCGACTTGCCATTCGTAAGCCCGTCTATGGCGTTTACCACTATGTTTTGTATGTTGTGTGTATTTTAAATACACGACGTGTAGTTCTCTTTATGTTTAGTTTGAGAGTAAACTTCAACTCAGAGTGGAAATATACAGCTTGAAGTCTCTTTACCACTCCTCCATTGAGGGAGCACTAAAGATTATTACATTTGGATTCAAGGATTATGTTTGTTGATAAAATGGGGAAAAAGAAAACAGCAAAATGCAGACGCCAATTACAATGACTTCTAACTTTCTTGGTCACTATAAAACTCACAAAGACAGGTAAGCTACATTAACTTCACAGTTTGGCTAACTGTTTGATAAACTGTATGTCGGTTATGGGGTTAATTGAGAAGACAACAAAAAGACCAGTGATTCTCCAAGTGTGGATAAAAAAAAACACAGATGGTACACGGGCCCCCTCTAATGGTACGCAGAAGAATCACTGTCCAAGTGCAGTTCAGTTGTATTTAAGTATCAGTCCTTTTATTTTACTGTTTAAGCACAGTGCTAATGTTCAAACTGCACAATGTTAGAATGGTTTACAATAATCTTAAATTAGGAATAACTCGTTTTTGATTAACACTACTACGCTTCTGTACTTTAATGATGGGCATTATTGCGGTACTTGGAGAGCACATTTTCATTTATTTTTTTAGGTGGACCTTGGTGTAAAAAGTTTGAGAACCACTGAAACAGACAACACCGAGATTAGTTTGGGACCGTTAAAATAAAATGTGATTGTGAATTTGTTAATAGAGCTTATGCAAGTATAGATAATGAGTGCAAAGTGGCTAATGTGCTAATATGTTACCTGCACACTTGACTCCTTGAGCGATGAGCCCCCACATGAAGTTGGCGCAGTACTCACACCAGTGAGGGCCACGAAATGTATGAACCTGATGACGGAGGCAAAAGCTGAATAAGCAATCAACACACATGCCCGCACATGAGTCTCACCTTAAAGTTGTGAATCTTCTCATATTTGTGCACCATGTCACTCTCCCTCAGCGTGGCTCGACGCACCAGCGATGTGAGCTGTGAAAGGGCAAAAGATTTTATTGGCTGCCAGAAGGCGGAAGCAGGAGATGTTGGTTTAGATGGAACCGGGCCTCGGTCCACCGAGGTCCTTGTTTTTACAATGGGGTCCAAGGCGGTGCCAGCAACTGGCAGAGGAAGAATTGAGCCACCACTTCCACCTTTTACACCAAGAGCAGTAGCAAAAAAATAACTCTTTTGACGAGCGCGTTTCTCAGTTTGCCTGCCCGACTGCTTCTTCTTACCTCTCCTAACAACATGAGCCTCACCGGTCGGCATTATGGGATCTGTAGTTTAAAGCATGTTTAAGCCAAAAGAGCAATTTCAGTAAAGCACACAACAAACAGAAATAAGTTGTAGAATCCAAAGAAAAGCTGTAGTCAGCCAGCCAAATTTGTCTGCATCCTGATGAAGCTGGTCAACAAAAGTCACCCAGAGAATCACAAAATCTGCTTAAGGATGTGCAAATAAATCCAAAACATCCTTCAGGTGGACTGGTGTTCCGTCTCCCGCTCTGCGCGCGTCGGTCCACATGACTGAGTGCCCGCTAATGCGCCTCTACACTGAGCAAGTGAGAGAGGGAGGGCGAGATAGATAGAACTGGTCACATTCTGAGGAGAGTGAACCAATAAAAGCGCACTGATTCTTACAGTTACTAAATCCCCCAGAAAAATGGTCGCTGGAGAGAAAGCCAAAGAGCTGATTGCTTGTCTTGTTGCATGTTCAATCTGTACTGTGCTTCATCTGCGACACTCCACAATTAGAAAAGTGGAGATATATACGAAGTGCATTTCAGGTTACAACGTGTCTTGGGAGACTGATGTGGATAAACTTCAGCTACTTGAAATCAATGAATGTGTACATCCTCACCCTCTCCTCTGTGTTGCGATCGTCTTTGATGGGAGCTGGGCCATCAAGGGCCTCCATGCTGTGTGGCAAGTTTTTCTTCAGAGTGGGCTCCTGGTTTAGCGTTGTGTAGCCTACGTGCTCATAAATTGGGTTTATGGTCATTTTAGCGATGTACTCCGCAGCCTAAAAGTAATTCACAATTTGAAAACACTTGAAATGCTTTGGGATGATAGAGAAAGAGCAGTTAATGAATAGTGCCCACTGAGTGCTGACCTTGGTCTCAATGTAAAGTGTGATGAGGCCGTCTGTGACCAGGTCATGTATGGACTCAAACCTTTTCTCGCCGACAAAGTGCTTCCCATCATGGTAAAGACGAAAGTTTCTCGTCTGGCTCCCAAACCTGAATGAGGTGACAGGAAAAAGATCTTATGCAAAAACTGCTCTCTTCTTAATGACTTTTAATAAGGTCTGAGGGGGAAAAAAAAGAAAAAAAAAAAGAAACAGATGCCAAACTGGGCCAACACTTTTTCTAGGACTTAGTGGATCGACAGTATAAGATCATTAACCCGAAATCAAACGTTTCATTCACAGAGGAGTATTTATGGAATGTAATTATAAGCACGGGGGAACATGGAAGCGGATACGTGCAGGTGGAACACGGCTATGAATAGACCATCCCGACCCAAAACCAAGTGCTGCTCCACTTTCGCTCAAGCTCATTCAGATGTGGGATGATGATTCACATTCACCAATGGGATAGTTGACTGCAACACGTACTCTGAGTTACGTGGCATATGGCATCGACCTTTTATGAGGTCCGCGTACCTCAGCGCCAGCGTATATGTGCCCGGCTGCCTCTGACTCTCTCGAATGAGGTAGCTGCCTTCGGCCTGACTCAGAAGTTGGTCCGCTTCCTCTCTGGAAATCATCCCATGGTACCTGAACACATCACAAGTCTGATGTTCATATGGAAGAATTTTGGAATTCTCCTAAGACATGTCTATGAAATTAGCTACTTACTCTCTTCCATAATATTTGGGTCGATTGTCCACCTGCGGGAAAAATACACATTTTCAAGACCTGTAAAAAGATTTAGCAGAGCAATTCCACCCACCTGGAAAACTTATTATTATTCGTGACATAACATTTTACTCGCGACCTGCATGTGACCTGGCCTACGTATGGGAGCAGTGAAGAGTCGAACAGAGAGCAGAGCACAGTGTTCTGTTGTCATCAACAGAAAGGATGATGATGGCAAACCAATATATCAACACAATGGCAAATATTTGTGTGGTGCTATGTGAGGGCTAGGGGTTGTACAAACAAGTCTACTAGTCAATTTTCAACTATTTGGCCCATACCACTATCAAAGTGCAAGGACTCAGACCGTGGGGAATTTTTTCACCGCACACGAAGAGGTCCATGATTATTTGAAGTTGTGCAACCCTAAGTAAGGACCGGCATTTGAGCATCACACTGCAAACATAAGAATGATAAACAAGATTTGTTCAAATTCCTACTTGCCAACATTAGGTAAATGGAACCTCACCTCACAAGTGCAGGTTACTCGACGTGGGTGTGGCGCCTCCTGCTGGAGCTGATACACTGTGGCAGAAAACACAGGTTACACCTCAAGTTCTAAGTGAGTTACAACTAAAGTCAAGCAACATTACAAGTACTGTAAACCAGGAAATGGCATCACCAGACACAGACACATACACACAAATACTAATTATAAGCACTTACAATAGGACTTCCATACTGGTGGCCTGTATTCATCGTGATCTGAGAACACAAAAGGAAGTAGTTTCTCTCTTTTACTTTGTAACCAAAGACATCTTTTCTTAAGAACATTTGACAAAAACTGGGGGCAATATGTACACGTACACTGGAAACAAAAAGTATTTTCTCTCTACTTAAAATCTATTGTCAAAAAAAATACACAATCATCATTTTACATATCACTTTGGCTGGATTTACAATGCAAGATTAAAATTTTTTTGCACAGTTAGGATATGCGTCACAGCAGCGTAAAGAGAAAAAGTCAATTGAATTGAATACCCACTGATCGAAATCAGGCCTCTTTACAAGTGGATAAAAATCCAGAATGTATCAGATACCTACCAATGTGAGTGCAGATGGGTTACACCCCGTCAAGGAGAATTTAACATACCGGTAATCAAAATACAGCAAACGCCCACATATTCTATTTATATTTTTTTTGGAGCAACCTACTAGCCGTTATTCAATGGAAAAACTTGCCTATTTACTGTTTTGTGCTCAGGCCAAAGCTGTGTCTAATGTAAAAATATCGCTTCCCACGAATGCTGACGTGGACATTTGAGATTGTGTTGCTTTTAATTTAAATAGGACTTCTACTGCGACCATTGTATGAATTAAAATACAAGTAGAAAGTAGATGTATTGTGTAGCACACTCATCCTTTTCTTGACATACTTAAACTGTTTCCTGTCTTGGTGTATTCAGTGTTCACTACACAGGCCTCATCTCCTCAACACTTTGGTATCCTATCTTCAAAATAACCTACCATCTGGAAGAATTTCACACATCTCACTGAGATGGTTGCTTGGGGCCTTGTCAAAGAAATTAAGACATAACATGTCCTTGATGCATAAAAACTGTGTGTGCAACAACGTTCACACTGTCTTTCTCAGAAGTCAGTAATGGTTCTTTCTTTGCTGTTGCTGACAAAAAAAAATTAAAAAAAATAAAAAAACTGAAATAGCATCAAATCAAACTATCACCATGAGAAATAACTTTTGATTTAAACCATGCAGACAATCAAATTCAACTACCAGCTACAGCTCTAGCGTAAGAGTAATTACAATCACTTAATTAATTAACAGTCTGTTTTACTTACTGTACCACTATCACGTCGATTTAACTAGATTGTACCAAATACTGATACTGTTGCTTACCGAACACATTTAGGGCCATCGTGATGCTGTAATTAGATGACAATGATGGTGAACAATAGAAAAATCACATCCAAATTCCGGCCCTTAAGACCCTGCAAAAAACAAAATAATAATATTAGCATAAATAAAATGACCTTCAGTAAGAGAATTGTAAGACACCCGGTGGCCACCGGCTAAATAACAAATGATCCAGCAGCACCTCGGGTTGAGCAAAAAGCTAACATTAGCAGGTTTATTACTTCATTTGACAGCATAAATCGCAACTCGCGAACCAAAAAAAAAAAAAAAGCGAATTTGTTGTTGTGTTCAACCAGGAGAATGCGACTGCTAATTGTGAAATACAACGGGTCTCTCAATGTAGCGGTTAGCTAATTACACCAAGTACAGTAGAGCACTCACACTAGCATCAATCCCACAATGTGGTCGCCATCTTGCTGGGTCACGTGAACCGTCTTGCCCTCTCCCGCTGTCGGTGGTAACCATGGCAACGGGCCTTGACCGACGGCCAGGAGAAAAGCAAGGTATCCCATGATGCACTCCGCCGTCTCATGAGTTGTGGCGCGAAAATATCGCAACACGGATGGACGTAAAACGCTTAGATTGTATTATTTGTGTTCTTTTCAATTACAAAACAATATAAAATTACTATCATTTATTTATTTAAAAAACGGAGCTGGTACGTTATAACGATGCGACAATCATGCCGTCATAAAGGCGCACCCGAGTAGTGTTCAAAAACCATAGACTCGACAGACCCTTTTATACTGTGTGCCTACGGTAACGCTAAGCTAGAAGGGTAAAAGTTTAAGTGCATTCTATGTGTGTGAACGGCAAGAAAGCCTGAAGACCAAGGATGCCGGTACATTGTGCTTCATACGGTTACACACAACGCTGTACAATCACAACAAGGGAACTGGAAATAACCTTTCACAGGTAAAAATATTTTGGGGTCTTTCTTTCAAATTTTCTGAATTGATAGCACACGCTTTTACAATGACGAAAATGTAAACCTCATCAAATATGGTGGAGAAATAAGTTGTTTGTTTATGCATTGCCTTTGATCGAAGTAGTGCCCCTGCAGACATGGCCGCTACATTGGCATGCTCGTGAACCTAGTTGTACAGGATCAGAATTATTATTTGCCAAGTATGTCAACAAAAACCACACGCACACACACACGAGGAATTTGTCTCCGGTAGTTGGAGCTGCTCTAGTACGACAACAGAAATCCACTGTGGCAAAATATAATTTTAAGACAAAAACACACTACAGAGAGTCATTGAACAATGAAATGTTACCAGTCCTCAAGGAATTTACGCACTTTAAAGTGACTAGTAGTGCGATAATCTGGAGCAGTGACAATAGTGCAAATCGTGCAGAATCCTCAATAAATTTAAGCAGTTTAAAGTAACTAGTAGTGCGATAATCTGGAACAGTGATAGTTGTGCAAATGGTGCAGTTAGTTCTCAAGCACATGAGTGGCCAGTATTGGTCTATAACATATGCAAATACTGCAGAGTGACAAGACTACTACAGTGAGTGCACAAATAATGTAGTAGTGTCTCAAAAGAGGTGTGCAAAATTGGCAGCTTGTTACAATGGAACTTTAATTCATAAAATAGAAATTAGTATGGTGGACATGTGCTACAACGGGAGTTTGCAACTCATGGCTCCAGGGCCGCATGGCTCTTTCATCCTTCTGCTGTGTCTTTTTCTGACTGTGGAAGTTAAATAATGAGTATTCAAATTTAAATTAGTTATTTTATTTTTAGGTGGCACGGTGGACATCTGGTTAGAGTGTCTGCCTCACAGTTCTGAGGACCGGGATTCAAGCCTCGGCCCCGCCTGTGTGGAGTTTGCATGTTCTCCCCATGCATGCGTGGGTGGTAAGTTAATTGACAACTCTAAATTGCCTGTAGGTGTGAATGTGAGTGCAAATGTTTGTTTGTATGTGCCCTGCGATGATAGCTGGGATAGGCTCCAGCACGCCCGTGACCCTAGTGAGGAGAAGCGGCTCAGAAAATGGATGGATGGATTTCGTTTTTTAAATGTAATTCTAAATTTGAAGACTATGGTGCTCTTGTAATATTAGAATGAAAGATTTTGTACTTATTGATTTCTTTTTCATCACAAGCACTGATGTACACCTGGCTATCCCACCCCTGGGAGGAAAACCAAAGATAAATCCAAGAAAAGAACAAATTCTGAAGAAAACACATTTAATGCTACATGAACTACAGTATATTAAAAAACAAACATCACTTACGCTTCACAGATGACAGTTTACAATTGTTATTGAAATAAAGGTGATGTCTACAGCCCTGTATGGTGATGCTGTACGGTTAGGTTCAAGAGTAAAAACCACATTGACCAGGTAAAATAAAAATTTTAATTGGATATTATTTTGTAAATATATACAGGTATTTGACATTGTTTAGTGAAATTGAATACAACTATCACTGAACACAGAAACAATGATTTTTTTTGGTTTGCTGCAGGTGGATAATTTAAGTTTGGCTTTAATTTAATGAATATGAGGAGGACTCAAATAGACATTCACTATTTTATTTGAAAGTAAGCTTCAACTAAGCCTTTTTTCAGAGTTCAGAATGTTTTTATTACATGCAGAGATACAATGTTGCATTATCTGCAGCAGTTTATTGATTTAATAAATGCAACACACTATAGTTTTTTACACATACAGGGAAAAAAATATATATGCAGCATTATCCTCACTTCAGAAGTCAAAAGGGTTTTGTGGCTGCCGGTGTTTTTTTTTTTCTTCCGGGAGACGGTCAAAATGGCTTTCAGTATTTAAGATTGCCCACCGCTTTGCTAGAATGATAACTCAGTGCTACATGTGACTGTAAATAACATCTAGGGCGTGAGTTTTATACCCATACCACCCAAGTGTTTTTGTTGGAAAGTCAGACTCATGATTCTCTACATGTAGTAAAAGTACCACTAGTGCAAGGCTGTCAAACTAATTTTTTTTTTGCAGGCCATACCGTAGTTATGGTATCCCTTAGAGGGCCATTATGACTGTGAAAACCGTATAAATGTTAGAATACATTATACAACTTAAGATTTATGGATACCTAGTTATGAAATATGACGTCAAAACTGTTGTTAAATGTATTTTTTAAAATGGTTTGGTAACAAAAAATGCTTGCAAGCTCTCAAGTTTTAAAAAATTAAGTCAATTTGCAACTTTGGCACAAATTTTAGCAAGAAACATGAAATAGTTTTCGCAGTCCACATAGAATGATGTGGTGGGCCGCATCTGGCCCCTGGCCCTCGAGTTTGACACTTCTTCACTAGTGGTGTGCGGGCTCTGTCTTGTGGTACGCAAAAGAATCACTGAATTAAATACAGTTTAAAATTTACAAAGGAATACAATCAAACATATTAGAATGATACTTTTAGCTATGCAACATCTTAATTAAACTTGTATTTAATCCAGTGCAGTACATTTTGTTTTTTTCTTTTTGTGTACAGTACATTTTTTTCAGTACAGTTTGTTTTTTTCCCCATGCACTGCTATTGACGGCTATAGAAGTCAAATATCCATTTTAAGTCGAGGGCTTGCAGTAAATGTGCTTTTTAGGCGTAAAACCAATATTATTATTATTATTATTTTTTTTTTTAAACTGTTATGTTGGCTATTATGGTGGTAGTTACAAAGCTAAATATGTTTTGAGATGGTACTTTGTGAAATGTGATTAGCATTGATGAGAGTATAGTTGATGACCAGAAGATGGCGGTAGAGAGCTGCCCCATCGAAGCCGTGGTCTCGCCGGTTGGCTTCAGGAGGCGGTGCGCTCCTGTTTATTGTTCCCGAAGAAAGCTAGCAAAAGCTTCGCACGCGTTTTGCATTTGTCCTAATGGCTTCTGCCACGCAAAGCCAGCGTCCCACCTGAGAGAGGCAAAGCTATATACAGCAGGAAACTGTAACGACCGACGGATATACCGACAAACCCGACGGACTACTCGGGAAAGAGGAGCGTGGTGAGGAAATAATTCTATCCGGATTATGCGTACACTCTTCGTGCTGCACGCGTTCAGACTATTTTGTGGTTCAACGAATGAGCAACTGTTGTGTGATTTTTGGATGTTTTCGATGAGTCAGCAATTTGGAGTCGAATTTCGCTTAGATCGCATCAAGTCTGTGTGGTCATCATTATCTTGGGAAGGACGAGGACCAGACCTGCAGATCTTATTTTGCTCTATTGTACAGTAGTACTGTTCAATGTGACTAGTTCCAGTGACTTTGTCTTGACTTTGTCTTAAAATACACTGATTTAGTTTCAATTGTTGATGATCAATTGGTCGAAGCCATCCAAAGAGGTTTGTCATTGTCAAAACGTCAGCATCAATATTGACTAACCCGCAGCAATCTTTAGCCTACTGGCATCTTTACTGGGGCCTAAAGGATTACTCTGCTAACCTACATCTTGGCTTTCACTCTGCCAACAACAAGCATTATGTGTCCCTGTTCAGGGTACAGCATCAGGGCTGTCTAAACTTTCTTCCGAGTGCCCCGTATGGAAAAATGGAAGAATGCAAGGGCCGCTTTATTCCACAAAGCAATTATATGTCGTTTTTAAATATCCATTCATCTACTTGCTCGTACCAATCGCTGAAAACTATCACAGCTGAGCTAAAGTAAAAGACAAAATAAAGACGGACTGCCTTTCAAATTTGGACATTGGAGGTTTCCACCTGATGCTCGCAATATCTATAAAAGCTCAAAATAAAATGTACAGTGGTGCCTTGAGATATGAGTGACCCAACTTACAAGTTTTACAAAATACGAGCCATTATTGTGCATTTGTTTTTTAATTAAAACATTTTGTTTTGGTTTTTTAAAGGAAGGAGTGGAGCCTATCCCAGCTATCATTGGGCAGGAGGCGGGGTACACCCTGAACTGGTTGCCAGCCAATCGCAGGGCACATACGAACAAACAACCATTCGCACTCACATTCACACCTACGGGCAATTTAGAGTCTCCAATTCATGCATGTTTTTGGGATGTGGGAGGAAACCGGAGTGCCCGGAGAAAACCCACGCAGGCATAGGGAGAACATGCAAACTCCACACAGGCGGGGCCAGGGATTGAACCGCGGTCCTCAAAACTGTGAGGCTGACGCTCTAACCAGTCGTCCACCGTGCTGCAATATAATAATATAATAACAATACAATGTATACATAAAAGAACACAGTAAACATATATATATATATATATAACTATAGATAAAAGAAGAACAAAGTGAAGAATAGTAAAGATGTTTTTAATTTAGTTAGTTGTTAATTTTACTGTCAAACTAAACATACAACAAAGAGAATAAGCCGTATTTTTAATACAACCACATAACTGCCTTGGGGAAAATCTGCATAGTTTGTTGCTAACAATGCAAAACGCTATAAATGGTTAATGTATAGCGTTGTGGTGTTATATCCCTTGAAGGAACAGCTATTTGAACACAAACTGTGGCGAAATACATGTAGACAGACAATATTAACCATCCTCACTATCCTCTGCTAAAAACAACTAATATTGCAGCTTAGCGTTTTGTCTCCTTGTGTACAGTACCTATGTCTGTGTTATACTGCCCCTTGGTGGCCAAGGTAGACACACCAGAAGGAGCCTCACAATTATAATGAATAATCATGATGCACAAACTGTTTAATTCTTTAGATCCATCCATCCATTTTCTGAGCCGCTTCTCCTCACTTGGGTCGCGGGCATGCTGGAGCCTATCCCAGCTATCATCGTGCAGGAGGCGGGGTACACCCTGAACTGGTTGCCAGCCAATTGCAGGGCACATACAAACAAACAACCATCCGCACTCACATTCACACCTACGGGCAATTTAGAGTCTTCAATTAACCTACCATGCATGTTTTTGGGATCTGGGAGGAAACCGGAGTGCCCAGAGAAAATCCACGCAGGCACGGGGAGAACATACAAACTCCACACATGCGGGGCCGGGGATTGAAACCCGGTCCTCAGAACTGTGAGGCAGACGCTCTAACCAGTTGCCCACCGTCCCGCCTGGTCACAGAATTAACTAAGCTAAATGTGACTTTATTATTAATAGTAGTAGTAGTAGTAGTTGTCATGGGCCTCGCAAGCAACCCCACTTTTTCGACACCCACACCTTTCCGACACACCACTCCAGCAGCTCAAAAAAATGGACCACAGAGCTGCTTTGGACACCCCTGCTGGACAGACTTGTTTATATTATACAATTTATACAAAAACGTTTGGTCCCTTTTTGGGCAGCAAATCCACAAGGTTACATGACTAATAACCAACTCTTTCCTTTCCAGTGTACTGATCTCACGAAGGGCCCATGTAGTTGTTTGTTGTTTTGTTGTCCTCCTCCTCCTCCATGGTGAGGTCAGAGGGCGCATAACCTCTGATCTCACACCTCTTACCCTCAGTGGGCTTTTGATTTTTTCAGTCAAAATCCTCATTTCGGGCAGCTAAATGACCTTGACGAGTGCATAACTGCAAGTGGAAGCACGCGGTGTTCTATTCTTTATCTCACCGTTCACGTTAAGAGTTGTTACACGGTCCTGGATGTTGTACGTCTTTGTAGGTGTGTCATTTGTGTTTATTAACGGCCTCTTTCAACTTACGTGATGAAGAGCGTGTGTTGTTTTGATTGCCAATACATTCAGTGCAAGTACCAGCACTTTATCTTGTCAAATGCAACTTTCCCCTCCATGTTATGTATTTGTGGCTCCCAAGTAGACCCCCCCACAGTTGCATGCCAACCCCAGCATTTGGCTTTGACTCCCACAAACCCCTGGGAAATGTTCTCCTCAACACCAGCTCAAAGGCTGTGTGAGTGTCCCTCCTAGTGAAAGCGTCGCTGTTAGAAGCTCCCACAGTGGCTTCCTTTGTGCCCATGTCACTAGTTTGCTCAGTATTCCCCTCTCGCCTCTTACCGCCTTCCCCGTTTCCGCTCTTCACCCAACCCGCTGATCCAAGAAATGGGTCAAAGTAACAACGAGCGTGTGTCATCCTCAATATTGGTGAAGTTTTTTCATCATTGCCATCATAAAGGAGGTCCTGACTGAGACTGGAGCTGACTTTGTTTATCCTTGTGGTTTCACATGCAGCTTGCAGAACTCGATGCTTGGTGTTGTAGATGTGCTGTTTGACTTGTTGATGTTTGCCAGAGTAATTTGTCACCTGGTCAAGTGGGGCTATAAAGCGCCTGCGATTTGACGTTTCTTGTCCTTTGAATGATCACAGAAGAAGAAACGAGGACCAACACCTCTGCTTATGTTTTTCAAGTGTCTTTAAAAAGTAGATTACTCCTGATTTTATTTTTTTACTGCTGAGGTCATGCGCTTTTTAATCTAAATTATTAAAGAATCAAATCAAGAGGGAGAGGGCCTCAAGATATAATAAGTACCCCTCTGTTAATGGGGGGGGGGGGAATCCTCACTAAAATATCTTGAAACTGACGAGACTGGAATTTGATGAAATGCTTCTGGGATAGTGTTCTTTTTATGATTGTGGGTTTGTAATTTTTTAAAAAAGGGTATCAACAATTTTGGCTTTGCCGTGTGTACAAAGACTAGAGCAGTGTACCTACTGCGAAAGAAAGAGCACACTAACAAATGTCCTGGGACTGCATTGCAAAATCTGGCACAGGGTGTCTTGATTCTGTGTTGGGTGCAAAGGAATCTCAAGATTATCAAGGCAATCTGGTGTGAAATCTACTGGCCAAGGTCAGAAAACTTAAATCGCAGTTGTGGGTCATGTCTCTTCCACAGGATAAAGACACAAACACACAGCTAATAAAAAAAATAAAATAAATCAGACTAATCTGAAGAGTCCTGATATAATATTGGACATCTGTGAAGAAGCTGAAACATTTATTCTGGAGAAGGCCCTTTGTTCATGAATAGTGGGCAAAAATACCTGTTGAGACATGGCTAAAAGTCTCAAAAATTTTCATTATTTTTTTAAGCTAATTTTGTTGGACCACAAAAAGAAAACAATGCCTCATTTTCATTGCTTATGTTTTCAGTAATTTTGTATTCATTTCATTATTTCTCAGTGTCTTTATGTCCCAAAAGTGTTCTCTGTCAATTGACTGTCTGTTGTCGTACTAGAGCGGCTCCAACTACCGGAGACAAATTCCTTGTGTTTTTTCGACATACTTGGCAAATAAAGATGATTCTGATTATTACTTTAATCAGTTTTATGTTATTATAGTCATCATGGGTTTTTCTTTCATTACCCGAGGGGTACCAACAATTTTGTCAGTGTGTGTGAGACTTCAAAATCAGACCAGTACCTTAAATTCAATTTCCACTGTTTGCTGTCTTCACAACACAGACCTCCCATGTCAGGCATAAGCAAAGGGACATCCCCGAAAGTACCAACCATAAATATTTACAAGGGTCTGTTCATTCAGCTGCATGGGAACGGCTACATGTGTGTAACGTAAATACCGAAAGGCTTGCCTCTCATGACCTTTTAATCAGCATGATATATAAATGTACGCGCTTCCTATACCAATAAACATATTGATTTGTCAGGGCAGTATATTCAAGTGGGGTGGTTTTCTCCCGGTCTGCAGGCACGTCACCAAATGGAACCTTGGAGGAAGAAGAGAGAAAAGGAAGCTCTCTTCATTTTTTCCTTATTAAATTAGAGGCTAAAAACATGTATGTGTGTGTCTTGTCGGGATTTTCTTCTAAAACATTCCTCAGACGTGATGTCACAGACCGTCTGAGAGGATATTTATTGTCTCAGGCAGAGTTTTATCAAGTGTGGGATAGAGGTGGGGGCTGCTGAGGGTTAGTGTGCTGCTGTATGTCTGTTGGGGGTTGTCTTTGTGTATTCTCAGACCGTGTCTCATCTGCCCTATTTGTGAAGCTTTGACACAAGTTTGGACTGGTTGGTTTGTAGGAAAACGCCATAAATCCCCCCTGCGTGTGTCTCACCACTGTTTCATGCACATGCCTTTGGCCCAACTAATAAACAAAAAAATTACAAGTGAAAATGGTTTTATATTTCCCTCATCAGCAAGTAACAAGATTTTCAGGACAAATTTACTTTCCTTCTTCTAAGAGTTTTCTACATTGCAACCATAGTGTGCAGGATAACTATTAGGGGTCTTTTATTATACATTTCATTCCAACTTACAGCAGCTTTCATGCTGCTTATTGTAAAATGCATGTTTTTACACACCCGCAAAAGGCAATAATAAAGTGCAATTTAGAGTGAGGGCCCATCTAAAATCTTGGGTGTCTGCGGAAATGCCTGAGTGGAATGTGCCTGCTTTTTTAAAGAGCAGAATATAAAAATACCCGAATGGCTGACTGAAGAGGTCGCAGCCGGTTTAATTTGGAAAAACAGACACAATCTGCCAGCCATTTGGAGAAGAATCACAGCCCTTCTTTTGTTTCTCCAGCAGACGGGAACAGATCGAGAGCAGCAGCCACGATCCTCGCCATGGTCGAACCAGCTGACAGACCATCCACGGCCGGCCAGAGGCTCGGCGCTCCCGACAGCTTCGGGGTGTCCACCCTGGAGCCTGGCCTGCATCTGCCTGCACAGGCACCAGGAAGAAAAGTTTCTATCAGGGTGCAGATGTTGGATGACACACAGGAAGTCTTCCAGATATCAGTGAGTAAAGTGTGTGGGATATTGTGGGTTAGTTTAATCCTTCTTTAATAATTTGTGTGTGCAGACTTTACTTCTTTCTGCTTAACCCTGTTTGATATGTCCTGTTGCTAGTTACTTAGTTAGTTATGTCTTTTGGGTGGAGCAGTTTCTGCTTCTTCTCCTTTTTTGTGTCTTCTTTCTGGCAGTGTCTTTGACAAGCATGAGAATGGAATTTTGAGCCATGTCTCATACTCTTTCCTGGTTATGCTACATAAAAGTCTTTTTATGTTTACAGTAAGTTTATTTGTCAGGAACCATGTAAACAAAAAACCTCAAAAAGTACAGATGCCTATATATATGCCTATATATATGACTATTATACCTATCATTGGTGCCTTGCGATATGAGTGACCCGACTTGCGTGTTTTTCAAGATACAGGTCATCGTTTGGATGATTTATTTATTTATGTTTTGCTTTGACTTTTGAGAAAATATTTTAGATACAAGTGCTGTATGGTAGTGGGGAACTCTACTCAACTCACTTCACAAGCAGTTTGGCACATAGTTAACAAGTCTTGTAAAAAGAGGCTTCAGCCGTTTAATGCCACTGCCAGTTGAAATTTACGCTCAAGCTAAACTTAAAACAGAATTAAATTTATACAACCAGCTTTGGCAACCAGCTTTCGCTTAGGACAGTCTGCTTATCTTAATGCCAACAAACAACACAAAACACCATAGACGGGCTAATAACATCAATGTCACATTATAACTATTTAAGCAACGGATATTTAAAAACAAATGGTGGAGCAACACATGTAGTTTGCATTGATCGGTAGTGCCTACTTGAGGGAAGGAGCTGGAAGAGCTGGTGACCGGGATGTGGAGGGTCCGAGAGGATTTTGCACGCTCCTGTCTTAGTTCTGGCAGCGTGCAAGTCCTCAAGGGTGGGTAGGGGCATACCGACAATCCTTTCAGCAGTTTTGATTGTCCATTGCAGTCAGAGTTTGTCCTTTTTTGTAGCAGCACCAAACCAGACTGTGATGGAAGAACACAGGACTGATTCGATGACCGCTGTGTAGAACTGCCTCAACAGCTCATGTGGCAGGCCGTGCTTTCTCAGAAGCCGCAGGAAGTACATCCTCTGCTGGACCTTTTTGAGGACGGAGTTGATGTTGGTCACCCATTTCCTGTAATTCCCAGGAAATATATAAAATATATAAATATATAAAAATATCCCCACATAAATTGCTTTACTTAGACCTATAACTAACAAAGTGAAAGTCACATACAGGTAGTATTTTATACGTAAATATACCTACATGAATTATATTTCTATTTATACTGTAATACTACTGTATTGAAAAAAATCTAGTAAAAAGAAGTCAATGTTGACAGCCTTGGTTTGTTAAGATTAGTGTATCTGATGTAATGTTGTTTGGTTTGGTGAAAAGGCTCCTCAGAGAGGCTGCCAGGAGATGTAATAATGGCATTCACTTAGAGATGCAGCCTGACATTTATTTATATTAAGGAAATTCAGCCACTTAATTGTGTCATTCAAATATAGAAGTATAGTCATGAATTGGAGGAAGGAAGAATACGAGTTACTGTCTGCCGAGTAGCGCTTGGTCATATTTGTGGCAAAAAGTGTAGGAGAAAAAGCATCTCAATGACAGGATGCAAATGAAACACTTTCACTCCTTATCACTGATTCTGTGAAAACAAGGACAGCATTGTCTCACCTAATCATGTCCCTTGCCATGTTTGTGCAGTTGTCCCACCTAACGTGTGAATCCAAAGATAAGCAGCTCACACTGACGATGTTGGTATTGGTTTGAACAATTTTTGTGTTTTTCTTTCAGCGCAGTCCAGGTTTTTGGTTTATCTAAAATATATTTCTGTTTCTAATCAAATCAGCCAGGAATGTCTGCTCAGCCACACTCTCATGAGGGAACGTGGTATTCATTTTAAACGGCAGATAACTTGAAATCCTATTTTGCTGTTTTGCAATGACAGGACATTCCAGATAAATACTAATATTGAACGTGTATTCCCATTTGCTAATTTGCACTCACGAACAACCCTGCAGACATCTGCACCATCTTCATATACCCTGGGGAGCTTTGTCAAGCGCCCCCACCCCTCAGCCTCACAGAGTCCAATTGGATCAGTTGGCGCATGTGTAGTAAAAATGCTCTGATATAGCCACTACTCCTAATTGCTGATAGTATCCTTTCCCAACCACAGGTGTTTAACCAGTCAATAATTTCATCTCATCCGGCATCTTTACTTGACCTTAATCCGCAAAAGACTGTCCAATACATCCTCATCATGACGGATTTCTTTGGTGGACACCAGCGGCTTTAAAGATCAAGACGGTTGTGCGTGTTCAGGCGCAACAAGATTACTGTGTGGGGTTTTTGTTGCATGATTGGATTGTGGCTTTATGATCTGTGATTGGGAGAGACAGTGAGATCAAACCATGATAGGCTACAGGCTACAGGGGAGAGATTTAAGGGAGAGAAGTGATCAGCGAGGTCACGTCTTCAACTCACTCAAGACTGAAGATATAAGAGTCCCCAGCTACTGTACATCATTCACACACCCTCTTCAAAGTATTGGAAAAAGGGGGCCAGTCCTTGTATTTTTGCTGTAGACTGAAAACATTTGGGTTAGATATCAAGATTAATTACAGTGGTGCCTTGAGATAATAGTGACTTCTTTTTTTTTTTTTTTTTTTTCCTCTTTAGTTTTTCAAGATACGGTGCTTTATGGTGGCAGTAAACTCAATTCAACTCAGAATCATCTTTATTTGCCAAGTATGTCCAAAAAACACACAAGGAATGTGTTTCCGGTAGTTGGAGCAGCTCTAGTACGACAATAGACAGTCAATTGACAGAGAACACTTTTGAGACATAAAGACATTGGGAAAAACAGTCACTGAGCAATAAATGGTTGCTAGTTATCTGGTAATACCTGTACAAATTATTTTTAATGTTTTTTTGACAATTGTGCAAAAAGATGGAAGTCCTCTAGCAATTACAGCAGTTCGAATGACTAATCTCGCAATAGTCCGATGCAATGACCATTGTGCAAAGGCCGCCGAGACTTCAAGGAGTGTATGCATTTTGTACACTCCTGTCTTAGTTCTGGCAGCGTGCAAGTCTTCAAGGGTGGGTAGAGGGGTACCGACAATCCTTTCAGCAGTTTTGATTGTCCGTTGCAGTCAGAGTTTGTCCTTTTTTGTAGCAGCACCAAACCAGACTGTGATGGAAGAACACAGGACTGATTCGATGACCGCTGTGTAGAACTGCCTCAGCAGCTCCCGTGGCAGGCCGTGCTTCCTCAGAAGCCACAGGAAGTACATCCTCTGCTGGGCCTTTTTGAGGACGGAGTTGATGTTGATCGCCCACTTCAGGTCCTGAGAGACTGTAATTCCCAGGAACTTGAAGGTCTCGACAGTTGACACAAGGCAGCTGGACAGCGTGAGAGGCAGCTGTGGCGAAGGATGCCTCCTGAAGTCCACGATCATCTCTACAGTCTTGAGCGTGTTCAGCTCCAGGTTGTGTCGGCCGCACCACAGCTCCAGCCGCTCCACTTCCTGTCGATATGCACACTCGTCACCGTCCTTGATGAGGCCGATGACAGTGGTGTCATCTGTAAACTTCAGGAGTTTGACAGCCGGGTGCGTTGAGGTGCAGTCGTTCGTGTAGAGAGAGAAGAGCAGCGGAGAGAGGACACAACCTTGGGGTGCCCCAGTGCTGATGCTGCGTGTGGATGAGGTGCTCTCTCCCAGCCTCACCTGCTGTGTCCTGCCCGTCAGGAACCTGTAAATCCATTGGCAGATGGCAGGCGAGACGCTGAGCTGGAGAAGCTTGGAGGAAAGGAGTTCAGGGATGATGCTGTTGAACGCTGAGCTGAAGTCCACGAACAGGATCCTCGCGTAGGTCCCTGCACTGTCGAGGTTTTCTAGGATGAGTGCAGTCCCATGTTGACTGCATCATCCGCAGACCTGTTCGCTCGGTAGGCAAACTGCAGGGGGTCCAGCAGGGGACCTGTGACGCTCTTGAGGTGGTCCAGCACGAGACGTACAAAGGACTTCATGACCACAGATGTCAAGGCGACAGGCCTGCAGTCATTTAAACCCGAGATTGTAGGTTTCTTTGGGACTGGAATGATGGTGGAGCATTTGAAACAGGATGGTACTTCGCACAGTCTAATTTCACAATAGCAGCAGTTTGGCAAATAGTGAACATTTCATCATAAAAGAGGTTTCAAGCTGTTTATTGCCACTCCTAGTTGATGTTTGCGGTCAAACTGACCCTAAAACAAAGAGAATTACATCTTGTGTGTTTAAAACAACCAAAGTCCATTGTCATATGAATGCCCCTGTTAGCTTAATTCTAACAAATGGAAAATGCTATTAGGCGGCACGGTGGCCGACTGGTTAGAGCGTCAGCCTCACAGTTCTGAGGTGCGGGGTTCAATCCCCGTCCCCGCCTGTGTGGAGTTTGCATGTTCTCCCCGTGCCTGCGTGGGTTTTCTCCGGGCACTCCGGTTTCCTCCCATATCCCAAAAACATGCATTAATTGGAGACTCTAAATTGCCCGTAGGCATGACTGTGAGTGCGAATGGTTGTTTGTTTCTATGTGCCCTGCGATTGGCTGGCAACCAGTTCAGGGTGTACCCCGCCTCCTGCCCGATGACAGCTGGGATTGGCCCCAGCACGCCCGCGACCCTAGTGAGGAGAAGCGGCTCAGAAAATGGATGGATGGATGGAAAATGCTATTAGCATCTGTAGCTGTGATTTTATAACCCTATTAGCAATGGACATTTGCATGCATGTGGTGGAACAATACATGTAGACAGATAGTATAACAATACTCACAGGCATATATTCTTCATCTTCTAGAAAAAATTACAAATGTTACATCAATTTACTGAGTAGAACTAAAGTAGAAGAAGAAGTATATTCTTATTTGTTTTTCTGCATTGCTGTATTATACAGTACTGCCTCCCTGTGGCCAAGGTGGGTACACCAGAAGGCACGCCACACTGAATTGGATGCGGCATTAGATCATAATGCACAAACTGTTTATTGATTCACATTAGGGCTGCAAATGACATTTAAATTTTTTGTAACCCTGTGATATAGTTTGCAATGTGAAGAAATACAGGATAGGATACTGGTGACGTGAAAACCAGCATACTTTTTTCTTTTTCCCTCTTTTTTTTAACCACTTATAAAGCTTCAGTGCCGCCACGGTGGTCGACTGGTTAGCACATCTGCTTCACAGTTCTGGGGACCGGGGTTCAAATCCCGGCCCTGCCTGTGTGGAGTTTGCATGTTCTCCGCGTGCCTGGGTGGGTTTTCTCCGGGCACTCTGGTTTCCTCCCACATCCCAAAAACATGCATGGTAGGTTGATAGAAGTCTTTTAATTGCCCGTAGGTGTGAATGTGAGTGCGAATGGTTGTTTGTTTCTATGTGCCCTGCAATTGGCTGGCGACCGGTTCAGGGTGTACCCCGCCTCCCGCGCGAATATAGCTGGGAAAGGCTCCAGCAGCCCGCGACCCTAGTGAGGATAAGCGGTAAAGAAAATGGTTGGATGGATAAAGCTTCAGTAGAAAATAATCTGTGCTCAACAGAGCACAAAAGTATACTGAGTTATTTGTATGAAGTCTACCTCTATTTAAATGCACTGCAGTATTGAGCAGGTAAGTGTCCAGCCCAACATGAAGTTCCATCCATCCATCCATTTTTTACCGCTTATCCGAGGTCGGGTCGCGGGGGCAGTAGCTTTACCAGGGACACCCAGACGTCCCTCTCCCCAGCCACTTCATCCAGCTCTTCCGGGGGGATCCCGAGGCGTTCCCAGGCCAGCCGAAGGATGTAGTCTCTCCAGTGTGTCCTGGGTCGTCCCCGGGGTCTCCTCCCGGTGGGACGTGCCACCAGGGAGGCGTCCGGGAGGCATCCGAATCAGATGCCCCAGCCACCTCATCTGGCTCCTCTCGAGAGGACTGGTTCCAGAGCCCAAGCTGTGCGTGGAGGAGAGTCCGACTATATCTAGTCGGAACTTCTCGACCTCACACACCCGCTCGGGCTCCTTCCCTGCCAGAGAGGTGACATTCCACGTCCCTAGAGCCAGCTTCTGTAGCCGGGGATTGGATCGGCATGGTCCCCGCCTTCGGCCACCTCCCAGCTCGCACTGCACCCGACCCCTATGGCACCTCCGACAGGTGGTGAGCCCATGGGAAGCCAACATGAAGTTAAAATCATTTAGTTTCTTTCCCAGTTATACTGTAGTAGGTACAGTCATTTGAACATTCCTAACACTATTCATTTGTTTTTAATCAATATATAATTTTACACATAATTTTTCACATATGCAATATTAGAATAAAGTTGTAATTAAAACAAAGTTGTAATCTTTACATGAACAAAGAATATTTTGTCAGGATTAAAACAATCTTATCGTCGCATGTTTCCAAGATTAGGTTGTAATGTTATGATAATAAAAGTTTAACAAGGGAAGAAAGTCACATTTTAACAATGTTTTTTTATTTCAAAACTACAACATTATTCTGGTAATATTAAACCACAAAAACATGGCACAATTGTCAAAGAAGTGGCTTGCTGCAAAGAGAGGAAATGGGCGGAAATAAACACCAAGATGACGCCTACCAGTGTGGTCGCCTCGGTAACGCGCTCTCTAGTATTGTTTTTGTGTTTTTTGTTCGTCTTTGGCAACATTACACGACTCACTCACACAAGGGGAGACTTGCTAACCATCAAGGAGGCTACTCCGGACTTTCTTTCACCAACTTTCGCAAATCCGCTCAGTTTTTTCCCCGAGTTACTTACCGGGGCAGCGTCCCCGGTTTTCGGCTCATGGAGGCGGAAACGGCGCCACAGAGGGATTCAGGTGAAACTCTGCAAGAGAGGACACAGATTGGCGTTCCCGTCGAACCACCTCATGAATGTACGCTCCCTACCCAACAAAATGGACGAGCTTCATCTTCTGTTAAAGACCAGTAAAGACTTCGGACGTTCCGCCGCCATTGTGCTTTACAGAGACCTGGCTTTGCAACACTGTACCCGATGGCGCCGTCATGCTTCCCGGCTTCCATATTCATCGAGCAGACCGCGACATGGAATCATCAGGGAAAACAAAGGGCGGCGGGATATGCTTCTATATCAACGAAAAATGGTGTACGGACGTCACGGAGCTCAGCACACACTGCAGCCCGCATTTGGAGTCGCTGTTTTTGAACTGTAAGCCATTCTACTCGCCGC
The DNA here is from genome assembly GCF_024500385.1 of Phyllopteryx taeniolatus. NCBI lineage: Eukaryota > Metazoa > Chordata > Actinopteri > Syngnathiformes > Syngnathidae > Phyllopteryx > Phyllopteryx taeniolatus. The sequence continues at coordinate 5,031,710 of NC_084502.1, forward strand.
GTGAGTTCGCATCATTCAACCTGGCTGGCGTCTTACATTCCGCCTCAAGCTAACACGAACGCCGCACTGCTAACGCTCGCCGAACAAGTCAACGAAATTGGAAAAAAAACACCCGGACTCACCCCTCATTATTCTCAGGGACTTTAACAAAGCTAAATTCAACCACGAACTCCCTAAATACAAGCAGCACATCAACTGTCCTACCAGGGAAAATAACATTTTAGACCACTGCTACACTACGCTAAAAAACGCATACCGTTCTATACCTCGTGCAGCCCTGGGCTCGTCTGATCACTGCTTAATTCACTTAATATCGATGTACAGGCAAGAACTTAAATGCCCGAAGCCTACAGTGAAAACAGTGAAAAAGTGGACCAATGAAGCAAAGATGGAACTTCAAAGCTGCTTAGACTGCACAGACTGGAGTGCCTTTGAAAATTCAGCTGGCAGCCTGGATGAATATACGGACACTATTACATCCTATATCAGTTTCTGTGAAGATGTGTGTGTACCAACAAAATCATTTCGCACATTCAACAACAACAAGCCGTGGTTCACTGCTAAATTTAAGCAGCTTCGCCAAGCTCAGGAGGACGCATATCAGAGCGGGGACAGGGCCCTGTATAATCGAGCTAGAAACCAGCTGACTAAAGAAATTAACATTGCAAAGAGGAACTATGCAGCAAAGTTTGAAAAACAGTTTAGCGCTAACGACTCTAAATCAGTCTAACATGCATTCCAATCGCTGACTAATTACAAGCGACGATCCCCCCCCAAGCTGAGAACAATAGCACACTTTCACACCCCACACCCACCCGGCCGCACCCCCGACCACAATCACACCTCTGACTTATGCGTTAACCATCCATGAACAGGATGTGAGACGCATCTTCAAACAACAAAAGATTAACAAAGCGTCAGTCCCAGACCATGTGTCCCCATCCTGCCTCAAAGTCTGCGTGGACCAGCTCGCTCCAGTCTTCACACAGATCTTCAATAGATCTCTGGAACTCTGTGAAGTACCATTCTGTTTCAAACGCACCACCATCATTCCAGTCCCCAAGAAACCTGAAATCTCGGCTCTAAATGACTACAGGCCTGTCGCCTTGACATCTGTGGTCATGAAGTCCTTTGAACGTCTCGTGCTGGACCACATCAAGAGTGTCACAGGTCCCCTGCTGGACCCCCTACAGTTTGCATACCAAGCGAACAGGTCTGCGGATGATGCAGTCAACATGGGATTGCACTTCATCCTAAAACACCTCGACAGTGCAGGGACCTACACGAGGATCCTGTTCGTGGACTCCAGCTCAGCGTTCAACAGCATCATCCCTGAACTCCTTTCCTCCAAGCTTCTCCAGCTCAGCGTCTCGCCTACCATCTGCCAATGGATTTACAAGTTCCTGACGGGCAGGACACAGCAGGTCAGGCTGTGGGGGAGGCCACCTCATCCACACGCAGCATCAGCACTGGGGCGCCCCAAGGTTGTGTCCTCTCTCCGCTACTCTTCTCTCTCTACACGAACGACTGCACCTCAGCGCACCCGACTGTCAAACTCCTGAAGTTTGCAGATGACACCACTGTCATCGGCCTCATCAAGGACGGTGACGAGTCTGCATATCGACAGGAAGCGGAGCGGCTGGAGCTGTGGTGCGGCCAACACAACCTGGAGCTGAACACGCTCAAGACTGTAGAGATGATCGTGGACTTCAGGAGGCATCCTTCGCCACAGCTGCCCCTCACGTTGTCCAGCTGCCTTGTGTCAACCGTCGAGACCTTCAAGTTCCTGGGAATTACAGTCTCTCAGGACCTGAAGTGGGCGACCAACATCAACTCCGTCCTCAAAAAGTCTCTAAGTGCTAGTGGACTCTGCATCTTTTTGCACAATTGTTTTTTGTCAATGTCTTTGTCTCCAAAGTGTTCTGTAAATTGACTGTCTGTTGTACTAGAGCGGCTCCAACTACCGGAGACAAATTCCTTGTGTGTTTTGGACATACTTGGCAAATAAAGATGATTCTGATTCTGAAAAATGCCCAGCAGAGGATGTACTTCCTGCGGCTTCTGAGAAAGCACGGCCTGCCACCGGAGCTGCTGAGGGAGTTCTACACAGCGGTCATCGAATCAGTCCTGTGTTCTTCCATCACAGTCTGGTTTGGTGCTGCTACAAAAAAGGACATACTCCGACTGCAACGGAGAATCAAAACTGCTGAAAGGATTGTCGGTACCCCCCTACCCACCATTGAGGACTTGCACGCTGCCAGAACTAAGACAAGAGCGTGCAGGACCCTCCGCATCCCGGTCACCAGCTCTTCCATCTCCTCAATGAAAACTAGAACTAGCAGACATTCCAACAGCTTCTTCCCTCTTGCGATCAACTTCTTAAACACCTAACCTACAATTCCATTACAACATGCTGGCAATTTTTTGACTTGAGTTCGTTGTCACATTTCTGTGGGGCCAATTATACATTACTCGTGCACTCACTGTAGTTGTCTCGCCGCCACGCTGCACTATGTGCATATACTGGACACTGATGCCAGAGTAGCATCTGCTCCATTTGCACACTGATTGAGGAGTATCTGCAACATTTGCACAACCAACATTGTCCCAGATTATCGCACTACTCGTCACCTTAAACCGCATACACTCCTTGAAGTCTCGGCGCCCTTTGCACAATGGTCATTGCACCGGACTATTGCAATATTAGTCATTCGAACTGATCTAAGTGCGAGAGGATCTTTTTGCACAATTGTCAAAAAAATATATAATAATACTGTACCGGCATTACCAGATAACTAGCAACCCTTTACTGCTCAGTGACTGTTTTTTGTTTTTTTTTTGTCAATGTCTTTAGGTCTCAAAAGTGTTCTCTGTCAATTGACTGTCTGTTGTCGTACTAGAGCGGCTCCAACTACCGGAGACAAATTCCTTGTGTGTTTTTTGGACATACTTGGCAAATAAAGATTCTGATTCTGATTGTGGATTTTGTAGCAAGTACACCGTATAGGACTACCAATGAGAGCCTTCAGTTGCTATTTCCCATACCAACTGATCACATGGAAGGAGCATGCCAACATCCCACACACAAATCTCTTCTGTGTTACGCAATAGTCGGCATTGCCTGCCTCATTCCTGTGGTTAGAGACTTCCTTTAAAACAGACCAAGGAATAGCAATCCTGCCTGTGACAGCTTCCATTTATCCTGTGCATTTTGCATTTAGTGCCATGTGGAAGTACTGGCACTTGCTGGGTTTTAAAACAGGGCCACAGAATGAGCTGGCCCTTCATAAAGCATGGCTACGGCAAGTGCAATCAGGGAGCAAGAGATGGCTTCTGTGTGAAAAGGAGCAGGATGGGGCCCAACAGAGGGACCTTAGTGCTTTTCCACTCACTATCATGGAGAAATAAAGCAATTCCACTCTAAGAGCAAGGGCATTCACACACACATCCGTCCCCCATGGAGGTGTTTCCACATGTGCCCATCACACACTGTCCAAGTCTGCATGGCTGCAGATGGGGGGGCTTGTTGTTTTTGTGAATGCAGTCATTGATAACCCGCGTGAGGAGGCACTTGAGGCCACATTTGATTTTTGAAACTCCCAGATGGGCTAGCTCATTTGTAGACGTAAAAAAAATATATATGTAAAATAATTTATATTGATAATAAAACAATTATTGCTCACTTTGAAATTGTATTATGTATACTTAATTGAATTACATTATTGAATTCTGTAATAACATTAAAAAAACTACTACTATTATAATATTTTATGCAAAATAGTTGATTTTAATAACTTATTCATGCTAAGGTTTACATTTTATTCTATGTAATTATTTTCTTTATAACTAAGTAGCATGACAAAGTGTGTTGACTTGATACTTATGTAGCCAGACTGGAGTTGAGTAAAGGTAAATCTTATTCCCATTTGTGTGAATGGTGAAGGGATTCACACATATGTTATTCCTATTCTTTATTATTATTATTCCGCCGTGTTTCTCGCCGTGTATCTACTTCCTCATTTTTCAACAACTCACTGTAGTTGTCTCTCCACGCTGCACTATTTGCATATCTGTTGTTGACCAATACTGGCCACTCATGCCAGAGTAGCATCTGCTCCATTTGCACACTGATTGAGGAGTATCTGCAACATTTGCACAATCAACATTGTCCCAGATTATCGTACTACTCGTGACTTTAAACCGCATACACTCCTTGAAGTCTCAGCGCCCTTTGCACAATCGTCATTGCACCGGACTATTGCAATATTAGTCATTCGAACTGATCTAAGTGCGAGAGGATCTTTTTGCACAATTGTCAAAAAAAAAAATAATAATAATAATGTACCAGCATTACCAGATAACTAGCAACCCTTTACTGCTCAGTGACTGTTTTTTTTTCTCAATGTCTTTATGTCTCAAAAGTGTTCTCTGTCAATTGACTTGTCTGTTGTCGTACGAGAGCGGCTCCAACTACCGGAGACAAATTCCTTGTGTGTTTTTTGGACATACTTGGCAAATAAAGATGATTGTGATTCATCCGATTCACACCGTTTCAACTTCTACGTGTTCAGCTCATTAAAAAACCAACATGTGAACAACTCCCATTCCCCAAATTTCACAAAATTTCGAAATAGAAACCCGAAATTCAAAATTTCTACAAATTTAGCTATAATTTCGTTTCAACTTCTACGTGTTCAGCACCCATTCACGAAATGCAACAAAATTTCAAAATCAAAGCCCGAAATTCTTGATTGTTACAAATGTTGCTAGTTTCCTACATTTTTCAACCAATTTGCACTGTTTCAACTTCTACGTGTTCAACTCATTCAAACCAAACTGTGAACAACTCCCATTTCCCAAATTTCAGAAAATTTCAAAATAAAAGCCCGAAATTTAACATTTTTACCCACCAAAACTTTCACTTTTTCAACCAAACATTTCTTCCTATTTGACCCAAAATTCCCATATTATGACACATTCTGCATTATTCCCTGTTTGAAACCATTCTAATTTTCACTATTCAACTCATTCCACTTCATTCAATATCATTCATCATTATTCAACATCATTCTAAATCATTCAATAAGAATCAATAAAATTCCACATGATTTCAATCAACATTTCAGCATTCACACGCACGTCTAGTTTCCATTATTTTCCCCTCTGGACTGGCCAAGTAACAGTCATGTTTAAAATCAAAGTAAAAAGTAAGCTCTCTTGTGCCATATACTTGACAAGGAGCTTCAGTGAAAAGCTTCCCTTCTGAATTCACAGCAGGGGACCAAAGGAAGAGTAGCGTTTGAAATGTTTTGCTTTTTTTTTCATCCTCAGAGGGTTCTTATAATCAGTTTCACCCATCTGGTTTCCATCTGTACTAGTCCCTGCGAGTTTTACAGATCACGGGGTGGTGCATGCTTCCAAATCTCCTTTCACTGTATTTTGAAAGGCACAATACTAAAAGGCAAGCAAAGATGAAAGCTGCTGGAACATTTCATGATATATTCAAAACCTTCCCTTTTCATGTTTGTGATTGTCGCAGTGGACCAAATCCAGGCTAGCATCCATATTTAATGAAAACAAAAGGTATGAGCACAGATGGTGAGAATATTTTACTTGGCTGCAAGCTGAAAAGTGACATGAAATACTGGAGGGAAAAAACAGAATGATTCCTGGTTGGAAATATATTTATAAAGAGTTTCTCAAAACATAGGTCAGGTGTGTGCTGAGGCGCTTTTGGAAAGTTGAATGCTTCGAATCTCAAGTGTTAAGTTTTATACCAGCATTTCTAAAGGTAAAGCAGGGATGGGTCCCAGGTAGAGCTACGATTATCTTACCATTTATCCCATCGACTAATCAAATAATCAGATAAAAAAAATTAACACTATTAAATACATAATATGCATGTGAGGTGCATTTATTATTGTTGTCATCTTGGGGTCGCCATCCTCATGTTCCACACTATAAAAGCTGTGACTTTGAGTCTTTGTGGCTTTAAAAGGTGGGACTTGGCCTGGTGAGTGACGTGGGAGTCAGTGAATGAAAGTGTGGAGTTAGCTGTTGTGAACTCAGGTTAACGGTTAGCTGGAAACTGGCTAACCGTTAGACAGTCTGAGTCTTGAGTGAGTGCCTGAGCGTCAGTCGTGGCCGCATGTAGCCTAGGAATGTGCTTATGGCGTGCTTATTTTGTAACCATTTGTTCAATGAAGTGATTCAATAAAGCTGTGTCTATCGTTGGCCACTTGTGGGGGCATTACAATACGTTCTAACAATCGGTAGTAGTCTATATTAAATTAGAAATTGATACCTTGTGTTGATGATCGTAGACATGCTGTTGTGGTATATGCAGTATACACATTGCACTTTATCTTGTGAAATGGTCACACATTTTGGACCTTCTCTGTCTTTTACGCTCTCTTTCCTCCTGTCTCGCTGTCATAATTTACAAGGAGTGATGCGTCTTCATCGTAACATTAGTCCTTCGCAAATGATCACTGCGAAGCTTTCAGGCAGAGATTATTTTTTTCAAACTACAGTGATCCCTCGTTTTTCGCGGTTAATGGGGACCAAAACCCCCCGCGAAAGGTGAAAAACCGCCAAGTAGGAATTTTCGTATGTCTGTAAGTGGGTACCAGAATGTTTAAAATATGTAACCAGTATTTATACTTTACATATTTGAGACAAAGATTACAACAGTACATGTATTTACTTAAATCTTTAATTATAAAAACGTATACAGTAATTAACATGTATTATACAGTAATTAACATTCATCAACATTGCCTTCTGAGAGAGGCGAAGAGGCTTGTGTTGGTGGCGGAGGTTTGGCCTTTGTCCTGATCATATTAGTGTCCAAACTCACTGTCTTTTCCCTGCAATCAGCAATCCACAATGGCAATGCCGCTTCCATTTTCACAATTCTCTTATTATGCGGAGTTACCACACGTTTCGCTTCCTTATTGAAGGTTATTCAAGCAGTTTTGCGGATGTTTGCTTCCTCTTTCTTGATGTACCGCACTGTAGATTCATTCACGCCATAATGGCGTGCCACAGATGCATAACTTCTGCCCTCTTTGATCATATCTAAAAATTTCACTTTTTCGCTGATGGTCATAATCTTCTTCTTCCTTCTTCCGAAATGCTCCCCGGGCGCTTCAGCTGCCCCCTGCTCCAGTGTGTTCCACTAACATGTGTATGTGTTCACTGTGATGGGTTAAATGCAGAGAACAAATTTCGTGTGCATGCATGCATGTTCATGACAATAAAAGATGATTCTTCTTCTTCTTCTTTTGGGCGCCCCGGGGGAAGCTTTCGCAGGGGCATAGCGCAGGTGCCATTGTAAGGGCTTAACTAATCAAAAAAAGTTAGCGCTTAAACAAAAAAAGTTATCGCGAACACAACACTAAGATACAGTATGTGAGGCAGTCAACAGCAGGTTGATGTCGCGCCGGGAACCAATCACGCGCCTTGTATGAGTGCCCGTGGCATGTACAGTACAGTACAGGCACGTACAAAGCCTCTGAGTCAACTCATCTCTTTGTTTGGCATGCGGGGAAACCTCTCTCGCGCATCAACATGAAACAACGCGTCTTTCCGCAATATGGCTGCCGATATGGCTGTATTTTTTCATTTTTATTTTTTGATGAATTTATTTTTTTTTGGATTAATATTTTGGAAAAACCCCCGAAGCACCGAAGCCGCAAAACGTGAAGCGCGAAGTGGCGAGGGAACACTGTATTCAACAGTATTCAATGAATCGTTTCAGGCTAGAGGTGTCTCGATTAATCGACAACTACAAATTAATCGTGAATTATATTGCTCTTCGATTTATTGTTTAGAGACCTTGTTTAAATAAAAATTGTCCAACTCCTCGGCATTTCACCCTCTCAACAGTATTCCCAGGTTTCTGTAGTCTTTTATGAAAGCAGACCGCTTACAGTATATGTGTTTTAATCAAAATAACACACTTTCCCAGCCTTTTCTGCCACGCCTTAGTGCACCGCTGGAAGGATTCTTCTGGGGTCCTCCACTGCTCTGTCAACACAGCCACAAAACGCATGTAGCCAGGTTGTGTGAGTAGGTTGGGTACTCCAGCACGGCATTGAGCATTTCAGCCAGGAACTGTTGGATGCTCAGGGAGGGCATTGTGAGCAGCTGCGTTGTCATGGTGAAGCAGCCACGATTTATGCTGCGACAACTCTCACCTCTTCTTGCGCACTGAACTAAGCAAACACCGCAGGATCTCTTTGTAGACCTGCTGGTTGATTTTCTAGCCTGGAATTGTTCTGACACATTTCGCATGAAAGTGGTCAAGTTTATTATTGACAAGTTGGGGGGGGTGGTAAGTCAGGATAATTTGCTCTGTTGAAGCAATCTCAAGCTGTCAGGTCATTGTGACATAATTTATAGTACAGCTTCCTTGAATAGGGGAACAATATTACTATAATTTGTCTGCTACAAAACCCGCATGATTCACTTTATGAAAACTGCATGGAAATGGCAAGCCCCATCTATAAACAGCCACTGTTTACTGGCGACTTCTAGTGATGTAAAATGAGCTTTTGAGTTCTCTTTCCACTTTGCTTCTAATTGTACAATAGGACAAATGAGGAAAAAAATTAAAGTTTCAAAGAGATGGATTGTTTTATTCGAGTATGGAGGAGATTTTGAATGCTAAACCTGGATATTTGAGTCCCAGACGTTGATGATGTTTTCCAGGCATGCCGCCAGATTCCAACTTGAACTGCTGGTGGACAGTTCACTGTTGAGTCCCGGCCCAGTTCTCCAGCTCTCTAATTATTCTAAATGTGACGAGCCGTGGTGGTATGTGTCCCGATTCTGAACAGACAGCTTGTATGAAACCTCACCCCCTGCCTTGACCGCAGCTTGGCAGGTTCAGAGTCGGAATGGCGGAGATCCTACTTCCACTGGTTAATCGTTTGTTAATCCTGGTTAATCCTCAATACAACACAAGTGTGCAATTGCGGTTAAAATATTAATATATAAAAAAAAAAAAAGAGTGGTCTTGTGTATTGGAGAGAGACTGCGAAGAGGGAGTGTGAGAGTCTGGCTAAGAATGATAAATCATTAGCCCATCACACCAACTTTACAGCTAACTGGTGCATCAGGACCATAATGCTATACTGTATATTTATTTATGTGCAATGTACAGTGATTAAAATGTTTCAATCATGAAAAATTCAATTAGTTTCTGTAATAACGAGGATTTTGAACAAAACCACCGCAATAATAATGTTTTTTTTTCTTTTTCTAAAATACACAACAGTTTCAGTTTCAGTTTATTTTTGAAAGGGGACAATGCAATTTCATAAAACACATGAAGTACACATGGTTAAAAAAGCCAGAATTAGCCAGAAGGCACCAGTGCACCATGGTTTCTTAAATGGTTATCAAGAACTTTGATAAATAAAAGAGTAGAATAGAATAAATGTATAGCGATAATAAAAAATATTATTTCAACCCACAAGTTACGTGAAAATTGAAACCTCTCTTCAATATCACCCTAATGACTGTTTCATCCATTAAAATTGTAATTTCATGGGTACTTTTTGCCTGTATCTAACGTTGCTATTTGAAGGTATGGTGACGTCCACCCGCATACATCTTCTTTTTAAGGATGTTCTCAATGGGTTTGAGGTCAGGGGATGAGGGTTCCTCCCTTAATAGCCATAGCAGCTAAGGTTACAATGGCATTTTTTGCAAGATAGGGTATTACCATGTCTTGCCTCAGAATTATTTTTATAGTGGAAGGCACAGTTCTTTTTTGTACCATGGCAGGAAATGGTAATTTCGAAACTCCATGTTTTGCAGAAGTGATTTTAGGACACCTTTAGGGGGGCCTAGATGGGCCGACCAGCTTACTCCCCATTATTCCAGCCTAAAACATCACTCCCCCACAGTGATACAAACACACAAATCCATATTGCTCATTACCACATTGTGTTACAACTAGTAAAATATTTAATTTAATGTAAGTTTCATCTTTTCACTCACACTCATTACGTCTACTGAAAAAATATTTTTTTTTGCTAGTCACCAACACCTCTCCTTGAGCCGTCACCTTATTGTGGTGGAGGGGTTTGTGTGTCCCAATGATCCTAGGAGCTAAGTTGTCTGGGGCTTCACACCCCTGGTAGGGTCACCCATGACAAACAGGTCCTAGGTGAGGGACAAAACAAAGCACGGCTCCAAAAACCCCTATTAAGAACAAAATATATGGATCTAGGTTTCCCTTGCCCGGACACGGGTCACCGGGGCCCCCCTATGGAGCCAGGCCTGGAGGTGGGGCTCGAAGGCGAGCACATGGTGGCCTGCACCCATGGGTCCTGGCCGGGCACAGCCCGAAAGGGTAATGTGGGTTCTCCTTCCCATGGGTTCACCACCTGTGGGAGGGGCCATAGGGGTCGGGTGCAGTGTGAGCTGGGCGGTGGCCGAAGGCGGGGACCTTGGCGATCCGATCCCTGGCTACAGAATCTGGCTCTAGGGACGTGGAATGTCACCTCTCTGGCAGGGAAGGAGCCCGACCTGGTGTGTGAGGTTGAGAAGTTCCGACTAGATATAGTCGGGGTCGCCTCCACACACAGCATGGGCTCTGGTACCAGTCCTCTCGAGAGGGGTTGGACTCTTTTCCACTCTGGAGTTGTCCACAGTGAGAGGCGCCGAGCAGGTGTGGGTATACTTATTGCCCCCCGACTCGGCGCCTGTACGTTGGGGTTCACCCCGGTGGACGAGAGGGTAGCCTCCCTCCGCCTTCGGGTGGGGGGACGGGTCCTGACTGTTGTTTGTGGCTATGCACCAAGCAGCAGTTCAGAGTACCCACCCTTTTTGGAGTCCTTAGAGGGGGTGCTGGAGAACGCTCCCGCTGGGGACTCCATCGTTCTGCTGGGGGACTTCAATGCTCACGTGGGCAATGACAGTGAGACCTGGAAGGGTGTCATTGGGAGGAACGGCCCCACCGATCAGAACCAGAGTGGTGTTCTGTTATTGGACTTCTGTGCTCACCATGGATTGTCCATAACAAACACCATGTTCAAGCATAAGGGTGTCCACACGTGCACTTGGCACCCGGACACCCTAGGTCGGCGTTCGATGATCGACTTTGTGGTCGTGTCATCGGACTTGCGGCCGCATGTCTTGGACACTCTGGTGAAGAGAGGGGCGGAGCTGTCAACAGATCACCACCTTGTGGTGAGTTGGCTCCGATGGTGGGGGAAGATGCCAATCCAATGTGGCAGGCCCAAATGTATTCTGAGGGTCTGCTGGGAACGTCTGGCAGAATCCCCTGTCAGAAGGAGTTTAAACTCCCACCTCTGGCAGAACTTCACCCACGTCCTGAGGAAGGCGGGGGACATTGAGTCGGAGTGGACCATGTTCCGCGCCTCTATTGCCGAGGCGGCCGACCGGAGCTGCGGCCGTAAGGTAGTCTGTGCCTGTCGTGACGGCAATCCCCGAACCCGTTGGTGGACACCAGCGGTGAGGGATTCAGTCAAGCTGAAGAAGGAGTCCGATCACGCCTCTTTTGCCTGTGGGACTCCTGAGACAACTGATGGGTACCGGCTGGCCAAGCGGAATGCGGCTTTGGTGGTCGCTGAGGCAAAAACCCGGGCATGGGACGAGCTCGGTGAGGCCATGCAGAAAGACTTTGAGGCTTTGAGGAAATTCTGGTCCACCATCCAGCGAGGGGGAAGCAGTCCACCATCAACACTGTGTATAGTGGGGATGGGACGCTGCTGACCTCGACTCGGGACGTTGTGAGCCGGTGGGGAGAATACTTCGAAGACCTCCTCAATTCCACCGAAATGCCTTCCCTTGAGGAAGCAGAGTCTGGGTTCTTTGAGGCGGGCTCTCCTATCTCTGGGGTTGAGGTCACGAGGTGGTTAAAAAGCTCCTCGGTGGCAAGGCCCCGGGGGTGGATGATATTCGACCGAAGTTCCTAAAGGCTCTGGATGTTGTGGGGCTGTCCTGGTTGACACGCCTCTGCAACATCGCGTGGACATCGGGGACAGTGCCTCTGGATTGGCAGACTGGGGTGGTGGTCCCCCTTTATAAGAAGGGGGACCGGAGGGTGTGTTCCAACTATAGGGGATCAGACTCCTCAGCCTCCCTGGTAAGGTCTATTCAGGAGTGCTGGAGAGGAGGGTCCGTCAGGAAGTCGAATCTCAGATTCAGGAGGAGCAGTGTCGTTTTCGTCTTGGTCGTGGAACAGTGGACCAGCTCTACACCCTCGGCAGGGTCCTCGAGGTTGCATGGGAGTTCGCCTAACCAGTCTACATGTGTTTTGTGAACTTGGAAAGGCGTTCGACCGTGTCCCTCATGGAGTCCTGTGGGGGGTGCTTCAGGAGTATGATGTACCGAACCACCTAATACGGGCTGTTCGGTCCCTGACCGGAGTCAGAGTTTGGTCCGTATTGCCGGCAGTAAGTCTGACTTGTTTCCGGTAAGGGTTGGACTCCGCCATGGCTTCCCTTCGATTCAACAGAAGATTAGAAACCTGCTAGACACTGTGTCTTTCAAAATAAAAGACCTCGGACACTAGCGGTGTTCCGCCTCTGATACTACTTTAGAAAGTGTTAACTTCAACCCCTGACCCCACTATTTCGTGTGACCTTAAACACAGGACAGCAAGCCATGAAAAGGCCGGCTCATAATAAGTGGCCAGGCGATATTATTTGTATTTTATATTATTGATCCGCACTTTCTGCCTGCCTTTTCTCTCTTTCATTATTATCAATAATCAGATTTAGACCTTTATTTACCGAATCCTCTCAATACTAAGATCAACAACCTGTAAGTCTTCCCTTCGTATTAGGTGTGCTTATTTTTGTATAGTGTTTACATCGCTATATTTCCTTTCGGACCTCAGCTCAGAGACCTTTTCCCATATGAGCACTGTCCAAAATAAGAGTAAACTATTTTTGAAATGCCACTTGCACATATTTCAGGTACTTCTACGCCAGCTACTTTAGGGACACTGTTTTTAAAAGGAGTTCACTCACTGGTGAGTTGTTGTTTTTAACGGTAACGTTAATATTGGAGACATCGTTGCTTTCCATACTTTGACTCTCAAAAGGTTTCACAGTTAAAGTGAAGGGTCTAAAGTTTGTACAAATGTTTATGGTGACATGATATGTGTTGTGAAACCTTTGTTATTGATATTTAATCCCACCATGCCTGAAAAACACTGCCTTCCGTGCTCCAGTGTGACACATAATACCTCCCTGAAGCATGCCTGAAGGTTCTTAGAAATAACACAGCAGCTGAGACTAACGAGACTTTTGTTTTTCCTTTACATATAGGCAGTACTTATGTATATAGTTTTTAATTTTAAGCATCTATAAACATTCATTTCCATGATTAGACTGCAGCCTAAAATGGAAATAATTGTACAGTATAAGTTCACATACGATGATCTTGTAGCAAATGAGTATCTGTTTTTGTGGTCACATGATTTCTATCTTCAGACCCAACATTGTTTTGTACTCCTGGTCCCAGGTTTGAGTTTAACGCATACGTTTGCAGGAAATAAAGCACTTTTTAGTGCCTAAAAGATCTAACTGAGGAGAAGACAAGGGTGTAGAAGCTTCTCCAGTCTCTGCTTACTTGTCTCCTCTTAACCTTTACAAATTTACGGGTCAACTTTAGCCTAGTTGGGCATTTGACAACAATAACAATACCCTGAATGTCATTCTGTCACCCTGAAATGTTATGATTTTTCATAAAAAGATTGAATGTGATTCTTTTGTACAGGTTTGTGTACACTAAGGTTGTTCGGGGTCAAATTTGACATGTCTACTAAAATAGATTTTAGATATACCAGTGTGTGTTAAACCAAGGAAAATGGTGGGCATCTTGACACTGTACATGCCTTATATGTGTGTGTTTTTTAAATACATTTTGAAAAGATCTGTACTTCAGAGTTTGATATAGACAATTATTATAAGGATGTGCTTGGCCCAGGTCAAAATTGACGCGCAACACGTGTGTGTGTGTGTGTATTTTATTCCACTGGTTTTAAACTACAAAATAATCCTAGAATGGAAAAATGATGCCAAAAGGCAGTCCAGCCCCTCGGTGTTCGCGAAGGTGGTAGAAAAGGAGGGGGGGTTAACCCCCCAACCCCCCGCCCATTTTTTATTTATTTTATTTTTTTTTTTTACCCGCTCTGGCCATAAAAGGGGCCGGAGCTGGGAGAAGTTGAGAAGTTTTTGGAGTCTTTGTGCAGAAGTCTTTTTGTTCACCCCGACCAACTCGCCGAGGACCGCGCCAGGCAGGACGCCCACCTCACCCGAGGTGGGAAGGACACATCGGACGATCCCCGGCTGCAGCTTCCTGCAAGCGCTCCGAGCCACCCTGCTTGGGGGCCCGAACTCAGTCTGAGGGAACGGAGGCGGACGCAACGCGCCCGCTCCGAACATCACCCGAGAGACGTCCTGCCTGAGAACTCGTCGGCCTCCTGTTTTTCCTCCCTCAATTCCGTCGAATCTACCTGCTCACGGTGCGGACCGGGCCGGCCAAACACTCGGGAGCCTGACTCGCCTGCCTCAAACGTGTTCCAGACACGTAGTCCAACATTGCGGTCTACTAAAAGTACGGATTAGTGCATATTTGGGTTTATATTAACGAGACCCGGAGTCCTCAGCTATATGCATTCACTACACACCCATTCTGCTCATCTCATGTCACAAACCCCTTCCTTTGCCAATGTTCGTAGATATCTTGTTTCTTTTGTGTTTGTCCGTGTTTATTCTGTAGAAACCCCTTTTTTTAAATTAAATTTTCCATAAAATTCACCACTTGCATTAATTATTTGTGCTTGGGTTCGGAACAAAACCTCTAGAAAGTCTAGAACTCAAAGTTCCTCAAATGTAGCCACATTCCGATAAGAGACTGATTATAAAGGTTTGTCGTCATTTCGCCTCAAGTTAAACTTGTAAAAATATGACATGGTCACCCTCATATCTATCAAATATCTTGATTTATAATGCCATCCATCCATCCATCCATCCATCCATTCTCTACCGCTTATCCGGGTCGGGTCGCGGGGGCAGTAGCTTCAGCAGGGACGCCCAGACTACCCTCTCCCCAGCCACTTCATCCAGCTCTTCCGGGGGGATCCCGAGGCGTTCCCAGGCCAGCCGAAGGATGTAGTCTCTCCAGCGCGTCCTGGGTCGTCCCCGGGGTCTCCTCCCGGTGGGACATGCCCGGAACACCTCACCAGGGAGGCGTCCGGGAGGCATCCGAATCAGATGCCCCAGCCACCTCATCTGGCTCCTCTCAATGCGGAGGAGTAGCGGCTCTACTCTGAGATCCTCCTGGATGACCGAGCTTCTCACCCTATCTTTAAGGGAGAGCCCGGACACCCTGCGGAGGAAACTCATTTCGGCCGCTTGTATCCGGGATCTTGTTCTTTCGGTCACGACCCACAGCTCATGACCATAGGTGAGGGTAGGAACGAAGATCGACCGGTAAATTGAGAGCTTCGCCTTTCGGCTTAGCTCTTTCTTTACCACAACGGACCGATACAAAGTCCGCATCACTGCAGACGCTGCACCGATCCGCCTGTCGATCTCCCGTTCCATTCTTCCCTCACTCGTGAACAAGACCCCAAGATACTTGAATTCCTCCACTTGGGGCAGGATCTCATCCCCGACCTGGAGATGGCATGCCACCCTTTCCCGACTGAGGACCATGGTCTCAGATTTGGAGGTGCTGATTCTCATCCCAGCCGCTTCACACTCGGCTGCGAACTGCTCCAATGAGAGTTGGAGGTCACGGCTTGATGAAGCCAACAGAACCACATCATCTGCAAAAAGCAGAGATGCAATACTGAGGCCACCAAACCGGACCCCCGCTACGCCTCGGCTGCGCCTAGAAATTCTGTCCATAAAAGTTATGAACAGAATCTGCGACAAAGGGCAGCCTTGGCGGAGTCCAACCCTCACCGGGAACGAGTCCGACTTACTGCCGGATATGCGGACCAAACTCTGACTCCGGTCGTACAGGGACCGAACAGCCCGTATCAGGGGGTTCGGTACCCCATACTCCCGAAGCACTCTCCACAGGACTCCCCGAGGGACACGGTCGAACGCCTTCTCCAAGTCCACAAAACACATGTAGACTGGTTGGGCGAACTCCCATGCACCCTCGAGGACCCTGCCGAGGGTGTAGAGCTGGTCCACTGTTCCACGGCCAGGACGAAAACCACACTGCTCCTCCTGAATCTGAGATTCGACTTCCCGACGGACCCTCCTCTCCAGCACCCCTGAATAGACCTTACCAGGGAGGCTGAGCAGTGTGATCCCCCTGTAGTTGGAACACACCCTCCGGTCCCCCTTCTTAAAAAGGGGGACCACCACCCCAGTCTGCCAATCCAGAGGCACTGTCCCCGATGTCCACGCGATGTTGCAGAGGCGTGTCAACCAGGACAGCCCCACAACATCCAGAGCCTTTAGGAACTCCGGGCGAATCTCATCCACCCCCGGGGCCCTGCCACCGAGGAGCTTTTTAACTACCTCGGTGACCTCAAACCCAGAGATAGGAGAGCCCGCCACAGAGAACCCACACTCTGCTTCCCCATGGGAAGGCGTGTCGGTGGAATTGAGGAGGTCTTCGAAGTATTCTCCCACCGACTCACAACGTCCCGAGTTGAGGTCAGCAGCGCCCCATCCCCACTATACACAGTGTTGGTGGTGCACTGCTTTCCTCTCCTGAGACGTCGGATGGTGGACCAGAATTTCCTCGAAGCCGTCCGGAAGTCTTTCTCCATGGCCTCACCGAACTCCTCCCATGCCCGGGTTTTTGCTTCAGCGACCACCAGAGCTGCATTCCGCTTGGCCAGCCGGTACCCATCAGCTGCCTCAGGAGTCCCACAGGCCAAAAAGGCCTGATAGGACTCCTTCTTCAGCTTGACGGCATCCCTCACTGTTGGTGTCCACCAACGGGTTCGGGGATTGCCGCCACGACAGGCACCGACCACCTTACGGCCACAGCTCCGGTCGGCCGCCTCAGCAATGGAGGCGCGGAACATGGTCCACTCGGACTCGATGTCCCCCGCCTCCCCCGGAACATGAGCAAAGTTCTGTCGGAGGTGGGAGTTGAAACTCCTTCTGACAGGGGATTCTGCCAGACGTTCCCAGCAGACCCTCACAATACGTTTGGGCCTGCCACGTCGGACCGGCATCTTCCCCCACCATCGGAGCCAACTCACCACCAGGTGGTGATCAGTTGACAGCTCCGCCCCTCTCTTCACTCGAGTGTCCAAGACATGCGGCCGCAAGTCCGATGACACGACCACAAAGTCGATCATCGAACTGCGACCTAGGGTGTCCTGGTGCCAAGTGCACGTGTGGACACCCTTATGCTTGAACATGGTGTTCGTTATGGACAATCCGTGACGAGCACAGAAGTCCAATAACAGAACACCGCTTGGGTTCTGATCGGGGGGGCCGTTCCTCCCAATCGCGCCCTTCCAGGTCTCACTGTCATTGCCCACGTGAGCATTGAAGTCCCCCAACAGAACAATGGAGTCCCCAGCGGGAGCGCTCTCCAGCACCCCCTCCAAGGACTCCAAAAAGGGTGGGTACTCTGAACTGCTGTTTGGTGCATAGGCACAAACAACAGTCAGGACCCGTCCCCCCACCCGAAGGCGGAGGGAGGCTACCCTCTCGTCCACCGGGGTGAACCCCAACGTACAGGCGCCGAGCCGGGGGGCAATAAGTATACCCACACCTGCTCGGCGCCTCTCACCATGGGCAACTCCAGAGTGGAAGAGAGTCCAACCCCTCTCGAGAGGACTGGTACCAGAGCCCCAGGTGTGTGTGGAGGCGAGTCCGACTATATCGAGTCGGAACTTCTCGACCTCACACACCAGCTCGGGCTCCTTCCCTGCCAGAGAGGTGACATTCCACGTCCCTAGAGCCAGCTTCTGTAGCCGGGGATCGGATCGCCAAGGTTCCCGCCTTCGGCCACCGCCCAGCTCACACTGCACCCGACCCCTATGGCCCCTCCCACAGGTGGTGAGCCCATGGGAAGGGGGACCCACGTTACCCTTTCGGGCTGTGCCCGGCCGGGCCCCATGGGTGCAGGCCCGGCCACCAGGCGCTCGCCTTCGAGCCCCACCACCAGGCCTGGCTCCAGTGGGGGGCCCCGGTGGCCCGCGTCCGGGCAAGGGAAAACGAAGTCCATTGTTTGTCGTCATCATTAGGGGTCTTTGAGCCGTGCTTTGTCTGGTCCCTCACCTAGGACCTGTTTGTCATGGGTGACCCTGCCAGGGGCATAAAGCCCCAGACAACTTAGCTCCTAGGATCACTGGGACACACAAACCCCTCCACCACGACAAGGTGACGGCTCAAGGAGGGGATTTATAATGCTGTAATTTAAAATTACAATAACCCGGAAGTGACCCAGGCGCCGCTTCCAACTCATCATTTTCTTCTAAATTACGCACGATTTTTACAAATCCTATAAACGTGTATTTCTACATGTGTATGGAAACTGAACAGTATTGCGTACTCACACTTGGAGTGTCTTTTAATCCAAAATTACATCTCTCAATGGATCTCCAACATTCAGTAAGATATTCTCACAGGCTTTTTGTATGGCATCAGTCTGTGTGTCATCCCCATCACACACAGGTTGTGATTTCATCATATTTTTTTGTTTTTAAGAGAATTTTCAGAATCTGACTCAGTAAGATGGTGGTGCTTACTATTATTGTTGGCTGCTGTTGGACTCCCTGTCTGTCTGTCAGTGCGTGTGGGCATGTTTGTCCATTCAGGCTGTCCACACACAAGCAGATGGCTGTACGTACACGGTAGCCAGATGGTGACAGACTTACCTCACACCTTTGCCGCTCTGATTCTTCTTTTTGCTTCTCTTTTTTGCTTTCAATCTCAGGAGCTATTCAGTAACTGCAGCGCGCATGCAACTAAATCATATTAAATCGGACTATTATTACGACACGCTTAAGCACAGTGAAACGCTATCTGATCTGGGATGCTGGTCGAGCATCTTTATTCAACTCAGAATAATTTTTCCCCACAGTCACTCTCATTAAATTTTTAACTGTATAGGCAATGTTTTCAGGTACATTTTTAATACTGACATACGAGTGTAAAAAAAAAAAAAAAAGGTTAACTGCTGTTCATTGTAAAACTGTTTCACTCATGCAAAATTTTGACAACTGATACTGTATGCAGTGATGTGGAGAGGGAGATTACTGCATGTGGTTTACTTAGCACTGGTTTGATGGTATACCGCGGTTTTAAAAAGTCATGGTTTCAAAACCTCTAAAACTTTACATCACCGGTATAAGAGTGAGTTCGCCCCGCTGCAGTGACTGGCTGCTGCATCCAGTCATTCCTGGATGGCAGCCAATCATATTGCAGCGGGGCGTGTCCAAGAACCGACGTGTTGTTCATAAAAACAAGAGGAAGGATAGGTAGCACATGTACTGGAGCGGCACCCAAATAAAGGTTAATGTTAATATATTATTACAACACAATTGATGAAAAAAAAAAATAATAATACTATTGACTTGTTACTATGGCAGATAACATTGGTAACAAGCATAGCTAATGTAAGCTCCTGTCCACTCTGACGTCACGTAACAAAGCGGCGAAAAGCAGAGATTGACCTATTCATTTTCTCACAAATAAGGACTTTTACTGTTGTACTATATTGTGATTTTATCTGAAAAAATGTCTTCGGTAATTTTCTTTTTAAGTTTACTAGCTATGGGAAAAAAAAGTTATTTATGTAAACTTTGCAAAAGAATACAGATTAGAGGTGTAATTTCAATATAGTGTTTTTGCTCACTATCACACTGTCAGAATCTGACACAGCCCGTGCCGAGCTGACTATAGTTGTAACTAGTGGGAGTCCTGCGCTTGTTTCTCTTCAACGAGCCGGTCCCCTCTCGGGGTCTGCTATGTAATTGCAGAAAATCCCGCTTCACAAATATAGGTTGTTGGGAATGGAAGCAAGGAATTCTGTGGAGGAGGGGGTTTGGAAGGGGGGGCAATCCTGGGATGTTCTGCTTTGTTGTATTCCAGAACACAGCTCCATGTGTCCAAGTAGTTTTGAAGTCTTCATTGCCTTATTTGCAAGCCTGTTGCCACATACTGTATAACGAGGCTTTACACGATCAGGATTTTTGGGGCCGATCAGCGAGTTTAAAAAAACGATCACCGATCCGATCACATGATTAGAGGAATGTGTCTATTTAAATGACCTGTTCTTTTACGGTATGTACTTGTGCACCTAATTGTTCAAAAAAATAATATTTACAATTAATAATGTATCTTTGTTCCTCTATTTATGCAAGTGAGACATAGTGACAGACAGAACAAATTAATGGTCTTCTATTTGATGGCAGGAAGTAAATACAGTAATTAATGTATCCACTTTTTGTGACATTTTTGTTTGTTGGTGTGCCGTGAGATTTTTCAATTGTAACATATGTTCCTTGGCTCCATAAGTTTGAAAATCACTGCTCTAGTCATATCGTGTATTCTAATCAGTCAAGTCAAACCAACATTACAACATGACAGAAAATAATGGGCGCTAACTTACTGTAATTAAATTACTTTATTTTTAATTAAATTACTTCACCCAGACCGAAACCTTAGAGCATGAGTCGACAGAATGGCACCATGTTTATGTCCAACCGTTCGTGCTAGCAGTAGCTTGCTAGGCTACATAACGTTTTGTTGCTTGCTTGCGAGCTGTATCGTGTTAAAAGTACAGGAACATACCTCAAGCAAGCCTTAAACGAATGTCCTCTCCTGAGCACCGGTGGCCAACAATACACGTTTTCCCTCATTTTGTTTTTATAATACAGTCGGCGCGCTCCACTCTTGTTGTCGTCGCCACGGTAACGTGTGTATCCGGTCGCATTTGAGTTGCCAAGATAAAGCCCACTGATGGTAAAAAACGGTGGTATCGGAATACAATGTTTTATTGCAGTAGTCTGACATAGTGCAAGCGTCAAAGAGCACATTTTTCTTGCAGTCTGATCTGGGCATTACGTGTTGTCTGTCTCCGACCTGTTGTCCGTTACACACCATCAACATGTTTTTTTTGTTGTTTTTTTTTAATAACTTTATTGGCCGTCAGATATTTACAGGACTATACCAAAAGACACGCGACAAGGCTAAAATAAACTAGGTTTTGGATTCAAATATACTGTGCACGATGGCGAGCGATTTGACATGGGTGCAGGACACAGGTGGACGAACCTGATTTTCAAAATAACACTTCTTGTAGACACTGACTGATGATCAAGAAAATATTTTAATTGTGTCTTGGTGTGCGGCCCGTTACCACGGATTGCTACTGGTCTACGGCCCGGTGGTTTGGGACTGCTGCTCTATAGTATAACAGGAAAAAATATCCTGGTTAATTTAGGGTTTGGTTCCACAGTTCTGTGTGTTTTGGCGTCACTTATTTGCCAGAACACAGCTGAGACCACTAGACGAGCAGCTTTTCCCTTTGGCGCATTGGTCCTTTCTAAACACAGGGAGCTGTGCACCCTTTTGCTATTCATTAGACCCAAACCTAAAGCTTACACTTGTCACTCGGATGAAGATCAGCAGCTTGCCGTTAGGGGAAAATTGTTGGGGGGGGCATCCAGAGTTGCAGCCTCATTCCGCTGTGAACCATCTAATTATACCCACATAAAGATAGATCCTCCTCTCCAACATCAGCGCTCCCCACCCTCGTCCCCTCAGGCTGCAAGTTCAGTATAATCTAATTCCTGCATTTTATCGCTCTTCCAGCAACGCTCCCTCGGCAAAGTGTTGTTCGACCTTATTTGTGTCCATCTGAATCTGGTGGAGGGAGACTATTTTGGGCTGGAGTACCAGGACCAACGCAAGATGACTGTGAGACGCGCATGACGTTTGAAACCATTTTGAAAAAGTGTCTTTGTAACGGTGACATAAATTTTGTACTTGGACCTTCACACAGGTGTGGCTGGACCTGCTGAAACCAACGCTGAAGCAGATCCGACGTACGTTACATTCATGTTTTGTACTGACTTTTAAAGGAACCGTAATATTTGTGTACACCCACTATCACACATAAAAGCTTCATAACATTGTGTGTGTTGAGATACATCAAGCTACATTTAGTGTTGTTTTGACTTAGAGACCCCCTTCTGGTGGAGTACATACTATTTTAATGCATGCAACAGGTTTTAGAGGTTTTATATAGTGTTTGACACACAAAAATAAGATGACTAAAAATATATAACATTTTTTTTATTTTTTTTATTTATGACACTCCCCCTCTCTTCGTTCAAGGGCCAAAGAACACCATTCTTCGTTTCGTGGTCAAGTTCTTTCCTCCTGACCACACGCAGATCATGGAGGAGCTGACTCAGTAGGTTTTACAAACACATGGACGCACGCACACACACGCGCACACACACACACACACACACACACACACACACTTATCTGAGGAGATGTAATTTCTGTATTGTGTCTGCCCCTCATTTCGAGTTCAATGTCAACCCTATTTTCTGGTGGCACGCAAAGCCTGCTGACTTTGAGCTCTTTCAACACTCTGACTGTTGTGGAGAGGGCCAGCTGACTCCAGCAGCAGGCAGGAAGTGGTCTAATTTTTTTTGTGTCGTTCTCACTATTGTCAGCGTTTCAATTGATTAGGACAGTGTGTTCCAACCTTTATTGAGCCAAGGTCCATATTTTATTTTGGAGAAACCAAACAAAAATGTCCCATACAGTATATACGCATATATATATATATGGAAATAAGGATGATGTCATAATTTACTCACATTGTGTGTGAAATCTGGGTCTGTTTAGTTGAACACAAAGCTTATTCTGTTGTATAAACGGCAACAGGTTTATTGTACCTTCTCCTATCTAATGGAAGAGAATTTACTTGATTAACAAAGATAAACTATTTCAACTAAAAATTTTTTTTTTTTTCAGACCAATTATGAGAAATTGGACAGTTTCGCATTACACACATGATGATCTCTCATGGCACACTAATTCTAGGGAATCAGTGGATTAGGATACATGCAGACCAATTAGACCAAGACAGAGAAGGGAGATTCTCATCAAGATTTTACTAAACTGAACTGGCCAAGTATTGTTGCTCTCAAATTATTATTTTTTTATTAAATGTATTCTGTTGCACGTATGACTGCAGCGCAGTGAGCACAGCAAAGTATTTACACTAACTTTCAGCAGTCCTGGCCATTAACCTTGTGCATGTTTCCTTTCCCTTGCTTTGGCACTTTTCCGTCCCTCCCCTCCTTCTGCTCCTGCTTGCCTACAGGTATCTGTTTGCTCTGCAGATCAAGCGCGATCTGGCCTGCGGTCATCTCATCTGTAACGACTCGAGCGCCGCCCTGATGGTCTCCCATATCATTCAGTGTAAGAGCAAGTAGCGTCGCTTGGTTGATTGATGTCACGGTTGGTGGTGGCAATGGTGGAGACCAGGTGTATTACTGAGCATGGGGAAATGGCTACAAGTGCCGGCAGGAAACAACAAGATGCATTTTTCTGAAATTGTCAGGAGGCAGGAACAAGTGCAATAAACTACAATGACTTTGGCATATAGCAACAGAAAAGACTCAAATCAACCAGGAAATTATATAGTTTATCCATCCATCTTCTACTGCTTATCCGAGGTCGGGTCGCAGGGGCAGTAGCTTTAGCAGGGACGCCCAGCCATCCCTTTCCCCAGCCACTTCATCCATCTCTTCCGGGGGGAACCCGAGGCGTTCCCAGGCCAGCCGAAGGATGTAATCTCTCCAGGGTCTCCTGGGTCGTTCCCAGGGTCTCCTCCTGGTGGGACGTGCCCGGAACATCTCACCAGGGAGGCGTCCGGTAGGCATCCGAATCAGATGCCCCAGCCACCTCATCTGGCTCCTCTCGATGTGAAGGAGCAACAGCTCTACTCTGAGATCCTCCCGGATGACCGAGCTTCTCACCCTATCTCAAAGGGAGAGCCCGGACACCCTGCGGAGGAAACTCATTTCGGCCACCCTTTTCCAACTGAGGACCATGGTCTCAGATTTGGAGGTGCTGATTCTCATCCCAGCCACTTCACACTCTGCTGCGAACTGCTCCAATGAGAGTTGGAGGTCACTGTTTGATGAAGCCAACAGAACCACATCATCTGCAAAAAGCAGAGATTCAATACTGAGGCCACCAAACCGGAGCCCCTCTACGCCTCGGCTACGCCTAGAAATTCTGTCAATAAAAGTTATGAACAGAATCGGTGACAAAGGGCAGCCTTGGCGGAGTCCAACCCTCACCGGAAACGAGTCCGACTTACTGCCTTATATGCGGACCAAACTCTGACTCCGGTCGTACAGGGACCGAACAGCCCGTATCAGGGGGTTCGGTACCCCATACTCCCGAAGCACCCCCCACAGGACCACCCGAGGGACACGGTCGAACGCCTTCTCCAAGTCCACAAAACACATGTAGACTGGTTAGGCGAACTCCCATGCACCCTGCCAAGGGTGTAGAGCTGGTCCACTGTTCCACGGCCAGGACGAAAACCACACTGCTCCTCCTGAATCTGGGATTCAACTTCCCGACGGACCCTCCTCTCCAGCACCCCTGAATAGACCTTACCAGGGAGGCTGAGGAGTGTGATCCCCCTGTAGTTGGAACACACCCTCCGGTCCCCCTTCTTAAAAAGGGGGACTACCACCCCAGTCTGCCAATCCAGAGACACTGTCCCCGATGTCCACGCGATGATGCAGAGGCGTGTCAACCAGGACAGCCCGACAACATCCAGAGCCTTGAGGAACTCCGGGCGAATCTCATCCACCCCTGGGGCCTTGCCACCGAGGAGCTTTTTAACCACCTCAGTGACCTCAACCCCAGAGATAGGAGAGCCCGCCTCAGAGAACCCAGACTCTGCTCCCTCATGGGAAGGCGTGTCGGTGGAATTGAGGAGGTCTTCGAAGTATTCTCCCCACCGGCTCACAACGTCCCGAGTCGAGGTCAGCAGCGCCCCATCCCCACTATACACAGTGTTGATGGTGCACTGCTTTCCCCTCCTGAGACGTCAGATGGTGGACCAGAATTTCCTCGAAGCCATCCGGAAGTCTTTCTCCATGGCCTCACCGAACTCCTCCCATGCCCGAGTTTTTGCTTCAGCGACCACCAAAGCTGCATTCCGCTTGGCCAGCCGGTACCCATCAGCTGCCTCAGGAGTCCCACAGGCCAAAAAGGCCCGATAGGACTCCTTCTTCAGCTTGACGGCATCCCTCACCATTGGTGTCCAACAACGGGTTCGGGGATTGCCGCCACAACAGGCACCAACCAGCTTACAGCCACAGCTCCGGTCGGCCGCCTCAGCAATGGAGGCGCGGAACATGGTCCACTCGGACTCGATGTCCCCCGCCTCGCCCGGAACATGAGCAAAGTTCTGTCGGAGGTGGGAGTTGAAACTCCTTCTGACAGGGGATTCCACCAGACTTTCCCAGCAGACCCTCACAATACGTTTGGGCCTGCCACGTCGGACCGGCATCTTCCCCCACCATCGGAGCCAACTCACCACCAGGTGGTGATCAGTTGACAGCTCCACCCCTCTCTTTACCCGAGTGTCCAAGACATGTGGCCGCAAGTCCGATGACACGACCACAAAGTCGATCATCGAACTGCGACCTAGGATGTCCTGGTGCCAAGTGCACGTGTGGACACCCTTATGCTTGAACATGGTGTTCGTTATGGACAATCCGTGACGAGCACAGAAGTCCAATTACAGAACACCGCTCGGGTTCTGATCGGGGGGGCCGTTCCTCCCAATCACACCCTTCCAGGTCTCACTGTCATTGCCCACGTGAGCATTGAAGTCCCCCAGCAGAACGATGGCGTCCCCAGCGTGAGCGCTCTCCAGCATCCCCTCCAAGGACTCCAAAAAGGGTGGGTACTCTGAAATGGTGTTTGGTGCATAGGCACAAACAACAGTCAGGACCCGTCCCCCCACCCGAAGGCGGAGGGAGGCTACCCTCTCGTCCACCGGGGGAGTCCAACCCCTCTCGAGAGGACGGGTACCAGAGCCCAAGCCGTGCGTGGAGGCGAGTCCGACTATATCTAGTCGGAACTTCTCAACCTCACACACCAGCTCGGGCTCCTTCCCTGCCAGAGAGGTGACATTCCACGTCCCTAGAGCCAGCTTCTGTAGCCGGGGATCGGATCGCCAAGGTCCCTGCCTTCGGCCACTGCCCAGCTCGCACTGCACCCGACCTCTATGGCCCCTCCCACAGGTGGTGATCCCATGGGGCGGGGGATCCACGTTACCCTTTCGGGCTGTGTCCGGCCGGGCCCCATGGGTGCAGGCCCGGACACCAGGCGCTCTCCTTCGAGCCCCAACTCCAGGCCTGGCTCCATAGGGGGGCCCCAGTGATCCGCGTCCGGGCAAGGGAAACCTGAGTCCAGAATTTGTCTTCTTCATAAGGGGTCTTTGAGCCATGCTTTGTCTGGTCCCTCACCTAGGACCTGTTTGCCATGGGTGACCCTACCAGGGGTATAAAGCCCCAGACAACTTAGCTCCTAGGATCATTGGGACACACAAACCCCTGCACCACGATAAGGTGACTGCTCAAGGAGGGGTTATATAGTTTAGTCCAGCTATATTACACAATGATTGTGACTATAAAAGCAAAATCATGAACGCTGTTGTTGTCCAGATAGTTTGGACCTAGTACACTCATCACAAGACAGATGCTAAAGAGACCAGGAAAGCTAATGACAGAGACAGAGAGTGGACTGGCCCAACATGAGCGCTGGCAGGGGCTGATTGGCTGGGCACAAAGAGGACATGGCTGACAAGACCAGGAGAATCCAGTAATCACTCAAAACAGACACAGCAACTATTGATTACAGTATACTGTAGCAGTAAACTATGACAGGACTATGACAGTTGTATCTTGGATAGTGCTCGAAGTAAAACCAGCAAATTTACACCTAAAGTTTGGATGACAGCATTTGTATTCAAAACCTTTTTCACTGACCGCATGAATACATTCCTATTCTCTGCAGCAGCAAGAATGTGTATTGGTTGCCAGGGTAACATCAGTGCTGTGTCAGTGCAGCAGTACTGCATGGGGGGAGAAATAAATGTAGAGCTAGAATAGAAACCAGCTGAGCGCAGACCTCTGCCAAGGCTGAAGGATCGTAAGTGTGTCTTTCTGTCTTGTTTGATTGAAAAATCATGACATCCAACTGTTCCACTCCAGCCTAGTAGGTGCAGCTCCATCTGCTGGAATGCTTGATCACTGTTTATCGTTAGCCCACTTAACTGTACCAGTGACAAGTCCAAATAAATAATTGTATGTGTACTTTTGTTCCAATTGTCAGCAAAATTTGTGGGTTCTTGCACTGTACATTTTAATTTGTGGATGTGACAAAAAAAAAATTAATGTGAACTCCTCCTGTATCTCCATCTGTTTCCCTTCCCCCACATCGCTTCCCGTCTTTCTCCAAATTCAGCGGAGATAGGAGACTTTGATGAGACCCAGAGCTGGCAGCATCTCCTCCACAATAAATACCTGCCAGACCAAGACGCCATCCGGGACAAGATCACTGACTGCCACCGCAAGCATGTGTGAGTTCCAACACTCTAGTTATTACACTGGTTCTGGTGAAAATAATACATTTGTCTGCATTTCACAATGAGCCATTAAAGAGCTGGTCGAGGTTAGGCATGCTTGTTAAACATAAACAACTGCCCTAGTCTGACTGGGGATCAGTTCCAGAAGGGTGTCAGGGGTTTTAAACTTAGAAGTCCACAGCGTGTCTCGCACCAGATTTCTATCTCACACACTACACACCCATCTGGCTGTCACAACCCTCCAGCAGATTTGTTTATCTCCCTCTTTCTCATATCAACACACACACAAACACTGGACTGGACTGCTATGGCACCCATGAGGGATGAGTGTCTGAGCACCCCGACTTTTCCCGATTGAATGGTTCAACCCCCGCACTTTATAACGGTCGCTCACTCTGCTCCTATGTCAGCTTCTTTTCCCCCTCAGCCTCTCTTGTTCCTTGAAACATGACCCTGGCTTTTATTTTCATTGTACGACGAGTGCGGCACTACACCACTATCTATCTCCGTCAACCCCGCCCCCATACACACGCAACTTTTTACGAGCTGTGGGCAACTTCAAAATGTTGATGGACATCCCCTTCCCTCCCGCCCCAACTCCCCCACACTGTAGCACAGCTTACTTTGCATCTGCACACATCCATTTATTCCCACTCCCATACAGAGGGAAGTGATCCACAAACACTGTTTGGCACTCCTCATATGCACCTGGGAGAACGTATAAATTTTTTTTTTACACTGTTTACATGTAAATGTCATTTCCAAGCTAAAAGTGCTGCAGATAAACACTGAAACATGGAGCAGCCTGTCCCTCCCCCAATCCCTCGTCCCTCAGCCGATGCAGGAAGGAAGTGGCTAATTCAGCAGGGGAGGCAGGAAACAGGAAGAGATTTTCCAATTTTCAGGGAAACTAATCTTGTCACCGCCATCTGATCTCGCCATGTATTTAAAGCGTCCAGTTTTTTTAATCACCTTTTTCATAACTGTGAAAAAGTGGCCTAAATAAAGAGTTCTGCAAACACTTAAACAACAAGGGGCGTCTTCTAAATATTGACACATCATTCACCTTCAGACTATTTCAATGGGTAACTGTGACATATTATAAACAAGCCATCAGCTAGATGAGCATGAGATCAACTCCTGACTGATGGATCGGTCGGTCCCTCTCTCTTTTCAGCGGACAGACTCCTGCAGAGTCAGACTACCAGCTGCTGGAAATCGCCCGCCGTCTTGAAATGTATGGCGTTCGTCTGCACCCGGCAAAGGACCGCGAGGGCACCAAACTCAGCTTGGCTGTGGCACACACTGGTGTACTAGTGTTCCAGGTATGATCCAAACAGCATGTACAAAGCTCATCATAATATTTTACCGCAAAATATATCCAAAATTGTTTAACCGTAACCTCTAACAGGAGCTCCATACTGTTATTCATTTGTTTATTGTGATTTGTTAATTGTCTGACTATGTTGTCCTTTTATTGTTAGGTTCTTTGTCCATGTCAGTTTATAATTATACATTAGATGATGTTGATTATTATTTTTATTATGGAAGCAGAATAGATTAACACATCATGGAGAATGGGTGGGATTTCATAAGTCTGGACTTCTTCCCACCCTTTTTTTAGGTATTGCTGATTATGTTTTCATGTTCAAACCAAACTACTGGGTTTTTTTTGTTGTTTTTATTTTACATTCTACATTAAAGGAGGGTTTTTTTGTGTGTGTGTGGTTATTTTACATTACCCAAATTTTGTTCATGTTCTCCTTTCAGGGGTACACAAAAATAAATGCCTTCAACTGGTCCAAGATTCGCAAACTCAGCTTCAAACGCAAACGGTTTCTTATCAAGCTGAGAGCTGACCCCGCTGTAAGTTTCTCCTGGCGTTCCCCATGTGTCCCCTTCCATTATGGCTGCTTTAGCTCCGCCTCTCCTTATGCCCACCTTTGCTTCTTCCAGCAAAGCGGTCACCACGACACGCTGGAGTTTGCCATGGCCAGCAGGGACTGCTGCAAGATCTTCTGGAAGATTTGTGTCGAGTATCACGCCTTCTTCAGACTCTTCGAAGAGCCCAAGCCCAAACCCAAGCCCATCCTCTTCACCAGAGGATCCTCATTCCGTTTCAGGTAGCAACCTGTGGAAAGCCAAGAAGCACACCTTTGACCAATCTGTTAGCAGGCCATTTATACGGCAAAGTGTGTGGGTGTACTGTACAGTGTATGCAATCATTTTGACAGGGTTAAAAAACGAGAACAAAAAGCATCCCTGTTATTAACTAGATTGTTGCAGTGTAAATGTAGCAATAATTTGTTTGTCGTCCTTTTGTGCCCTGTTGTTGCAGCGGTCGGACGCAGAAGCAGATAATTGATTATGTGAAAGATTCTGAGCTAAAAACGGTTCCGTTTGAAAGGTGAGAGTTGTCCTTGTTTGAGGTTTTTGCCACATATTTGTATCTGGTTCAACTTCAACTGTCACCCCTTGTCAGGAAGCACAGTAAGATTCTGTCCAGTAGCAGCATGCACCATCAGTCCTCTTTCTTCAGATCGCAAGTGCCAATTGAGGTAACAGAATCATCTTACTGGAGATAGTAAAAAATCAGGGGGGATTAAAAATGCTGCTGCTCCACTGTCTTGCAGAATGTCAGATCTATACCATTAGAAGATCTACCGGACTCGGCTGGACAAATGGACTCTAACAGTGCACAGGAACCACCAGGGGCCACGTCTGCCACCAACGGTTTCCGTGATAACCCCGTCGCTCCCGGGTCAGATCTCAGACAGAACCACAAAGGCGTGGGCTCTCCGCCGGACCAGCGTCTCCTCAATCCAGGTCCATCCTGCAGGGCAAACAAAGGCAGCAGTTCTTCCATCCCTTATATAGACTGCAGCGACGTAGACAGTGAATGCGATGTCACAAAGAGCAGCACAGGGAATGGCAGCAATGACGAGCAGCCCAATAAGCACACAGGTTGTAACACTTCTAATGGAGGCCCAAATGGTAGTTTGTTCAGGCATGTTAATGGCTTCTACCACACTAATCGTCCTGGGCTCATGCAACAGCAGGATATAAAGGGTCAACAGCAAGGTATGCTGGGTAACAGAAATGGCAGCAACCAGTCGCAGTCCAGCAAGGTTAATGGTAGCCACGAGATCAACGACGATGACAGTTCGTCAAATAATCACAGCGGTTCTTACCATGGTCGCCTGCCGCTCCATAGCACGCTGCTGGACGAGATCTTTCAGGGTTGTGAGAAGCGAGCGGTGCCGCCGGGACGCCCGTTTGAAATGGGCACTCAAAGCCAGTGCTCAAGTCCGGTGATGAGCAGCTTCCACCAGCGCACAACCTCGCTCGGTCACGGCGAAGTAATAAACGGTCACCCTCGATGGGATGACGCCGGGCATTATTTCAGTAAGCGTCCCGGGGCTGTCCCTGTCGAGGCGACCGCTGTCCCGCCGCCCAACCACTACGGCAGCTACTCACCCATTAAAGTCCTCTCCAACCGTATGCCAGCACATTTGGCCAAACAGTGCAACAACAACATGCGTAATCGCTCCGATACAGATCCGTTCATTCTCAGCCAACTCACATCCACACCCATCTCCCAAACAAGCCCGCATCACACCTGGCTGCATGCCCAGACCCCTTGTTCAGCCCCACTGGAGCGAAGAATGATCATAACTAATGGTAATCATACCAGGAACCCTCTGGTTCCAGGTCAGACACGCTCCAGTACAGTGCAGCCCTTGTTTGGCCACCGTGGCAGACCTGCAGCTCAGGACAAGCATAACAATCTAAACCAGCCGGTTCAAATGATAGACGGGTCCACGAGTAGCGGCAGCGACACCAGTGACTCGGAGTCCGACACCGGCAGCAGCGCGTATGCCCACCCGCTAATGTTCGGCAATCCTGCCGCTGTCAGCTCCATGAATTCGGTCAACTCCAACGGCGGGAACTCGTCTCCACTTCCCCGCTGTAAATTCTCTTTCGGGAGTCTCCGGCTGGAGGACGCCAATGATGGAGAGGTGGAGCAAGGTTGTTACAATTTCAATGAAGATGATATAGGTGGTCACGTTTTCAGTTGCTAAGGGCAGGTCCATGGGCGTCTGTATTGTTGCATTGAGGCAGGATGTGGGGTGTCAGTCAATGACAGCGCCATTGCTCAGTTTCACAACTTCTTGTTTAAGGGTCATTGCACAATATCAGTAAAAAGTGGATGGAAAAAATATACGGTTGAATTAGTAAGTCACTTACAAAAAAAATAACAGTTTAAATTTTTTTCGCCAGAGTAATAATTGCATAAACAACATTCCAAGTGAAATAAGTATTTGATCCCCAATACCTAAGTTAGTACTTGGTGGATAAATGTTTTTGGTTAGCAATTGTTGGTCACTAGGGTTCCACTCAGCTCATGAGGGATTTTAGCCATTCCTTGGCTGCCGCTTGGAAACTTGAAGCTTCAGTTCCCTACACAGGTTTCCTGCGGGGGTGAGGTCTGGAGATAATGAGGCCACTCCATTCTCTTAATATTCTTTTTCTTGAGCCCTTTGTTGCCCTGCTATTATGTTTTGGGTCATTCTCAGGCTTGAAAACCCACAACCCATCTTTAGTGTATGTGATGAGGAAAGGAGGTTTCTGTCTTAAGATTTTATAGTAGTTGGTTTATTGTCCCCTCAATGCAGTGAAATTGCCCTGTACATTTGGCACAAAAACAGCCACAACTCCATGCTTGACTGTGGGGACAGTTTTCGGTTTTCTTTGGGCCATACAGCCACTTTGATTTATTTATTTATTTATTTATTTATTCCCCCCCCCCCCCCCCCAAGCACAATGGGTTGAGTTGATACCATATAGCCCAACTTTGGTCTCATCTAACCACTGCACTTTCTCCCAAGCCCACCCTCTGTCATTAAGTTGTTCACTGGCAAACCTACAGTAAGTCAGGCCTATAAATGTGGCTTCTTGAGGACGGGCAGCTTGCGGGCACTGCAAGCTTTCAGTCCATTACAGCGCAGTTTGTTACCAACTGTTTTTTTGTTTTGTTTTTGGGGGTGACAAATGTCCCAGTTGCCTCAGATCATTAAGAAGTTCATGTCATGTACTTTGAGGCTGGTCACTTAACTTTTTTATGATCATCCTCACTCCACAAGGCAAGTTCCTGCTTGGCGCGCCAGACCGAGTGCAACTGATGGTCAATTTGTGTCTTCCACTTGAAATAACGGCACCAATAGTTACCTTTTAATAGTTAAAAATCTTGTCCCTGTCCTGTCTTGACAGCTTTTTTGTCTTATTCATAGTGCTAGATTGGAATATAACAAATGGATTCCGAGAACAGATGTGCTTCATACGTATTGTATTTACAGTAGTATTGATGATTGGTTGTCATAGCTGTGTGCCGCACTGGCACCAGCCAGTCTGTGGGAGCCAGAATCCCACCTTGGGAATCAAATACTTGTTTGTTCGCTAAATAAAATGGACAACATTTTATAACTTTTGATAAATGTTCTCTCTAAACCATACCATTGTAAGTGAGCAAACATACAAGTTCAGCAGGGCATCAAATCATGATTCCCTCCATTGTATATATTACCCCCACAATGTCTGAATTGTTTGAATCTAGTGTATTCCAGACAAACAATGCGGTTGTTGTGATGAAGACATGACTACTATGGGGTGCAAGTATTTCTGTCGTTCCCTCCGTGTAAGAGCCCAACAGATTGGTTCCGCTGACTGTAATATAACCAGAAGAAAAAGAACACTAACATCATTTAGAAATAGGAATTATAATAGAAATAAAATGTTTGCTTTGAATAGAGGCTTAGAGTTTAAGAACTTGACAGTCTAAGCCGTTTTTGGCATGCAGACGGGCACAGTGAAGGTTTGCTGGCATCTTGTTAGAGGGCGATCCTGCCAGCAAGGTTGATGTTTAACAGGTTTAACAATGTGCCATAACCTCAACTGTATATTGCGCATTATTTTGTGCAGATTGCAACAGTTCTCAATCTAAAGGACTAATGTAGCGTACATAAAAATTCTGTTTTCTTCACCTGAATTAAGAGTCTGTCACTTTTTAGTCCCTTTTCCATTTGTTTTTTCTTGACATTAAGGAGTAGAGATGAGGTTTTTCGATGATACTGTAATGTTGTATTTGTTGTCTTGTGCAACACATTAGTTTCATAGTTGAATATCAAAGCAGAAGGTGATGTGAAGGCGTTTGTCTTTAGGGCGTCTGTGCTTGTTTGGATTGTGTCCTGACTGTTTCACCTGTGAGTGTTTTCAAGAGAGCAGCGTGCTTGAATAATCCTTCTTTGAAAAGGGTTTTTTCTTTAATCACCACACTTTTGTGGCCAGAGCAGCAGTGCTCACTGCCTTGGAGCTCACATCCTTTGGAGCACTTTCATACTCGCACTTTTTGTGGTGGATACTTTTGTAGTATTTTGTATTTAAAAATCCGGGACACTTCAATGTATTTGAATAGACAAGTGGGCGTTAGATTAACCTTTATATACATTTATGTATTTTTGATAAGCATAGCTCTGTCACATTGGTGGGTGACGGGCCTTTTCCAGTCTTTACACTTTTACACCTTTACACTCCCAGTAATCACCAATCAAATGTAAACCCCATCCACTTGTGACCATTCATGCTGTCTGCTTGGCTTGGCTCCTGGCATGCAACCACTCACATACACGCACACACACGCACACACTAAAGGCTTCTTTATTTTCGCGCGGACGGCCGCCACGCTGACATCACTGCGTGCTTTCCTTGGAGTTGGATTACCTGGCTTGCTCAAGTTTCTGTTGTGGTGTCGCCATATTACTGAATTCTGTACCAACCTGCTATTTTTTTTACACATTTCTAAAGGATGCTTCTGAATGAGGGCTGTATGTGACGAACCTGTCAGAAAATTGCTTGCAGAAAATCTGACTACTGATAGAATTTTTTTCCCCACCCCTTGGCTTGTTCTGATACAAATGTTAACACTTCATGCTTTGTAATGTTACTATTTTTGAGCATGTTTTCGGGGCACCTCCCCCCGAATGCATGTTAATCAGACATGCGCCTTTTCTGTCATTCTGCCCTGTTCTTGCTCACTTTGTCACTCACTGTTAAGGGCTTTTAAGTGGTTCCAGAATGTTTGAGAAGCTTAGTGGTGCTGAGACACAGCATCACCATGTATTGCGCTTGTCTATTAGTTCACAGCGATGATGGAATTCCAAACATTTTGGAACTATTTGCCTTATGTTTCCTCACTGTGCATACACAGGGGGAAAACAAAGCTACCTCAACTCCAGTGGGTAGGAGGGTGACAGACGGACACAAGTTAAGTTATATTTGCTGCATATTGTAAGTGCAAACATAGATTTGAACCTTACTGCAGGGTTTTGTTTCTGTTGTTCAAGTAGGATTTTTTTTGTTTTTGTCAGAGGAAGGATGCACAAACATACACATGCTGGAGTTGAGTTCCCTTGTCTTCCCTCTCACCAAAAATCACATACATTATGGTCATTTTAATATGCTGTACAACATCAGCTAGATCGTGACATGATGGATTGTGATTTTGTACTTTTAAGATAATGGGAGCTCACACAAATATTTTTAAGAGTAGCCTTTGCAGTATATGACCTGTTAGATAATGGGATTATAGTCTTTTATTATTTATTTGTTTTATCCTGCACTCTAATCTTAGAATTTGTAATAATTACTGAACGTGTAAAGGTCAAGCTGCTCCCAATAGAACTGTTAAACTGTGTACCTGAATATTTGCATTACACACACTAAATATGTGGGCAGAGGACACTCTGGGTTTCACGCTTATGTGATTCTGCACATCTGTCACCTTTTTTTATTTCCACCTCAAAATTCTAATCTGCTAGATTGTGTTTCTCTTCCTTCATCTTTGTCTTTAACACTGTAACCTATTTTTCTGTGCTAGCATCAATAAAAAAAAATAATAATAATTAAAAAAAAGTGCATGTTTTGGAGAAATACGGAATTCGCTGTCCCTCGGTCCAACACCCCTCCCCCCCATACTCCTTACACACCTTGACACACAAAATGAAAAGATGTCCACCCGCCACAACCACCAGCAATGTTTTGTGTTGGTTCTCCATTGTGTTCATGTACCCTCCTGGATTGCTCCTGGACTGTTTTTGTTCCTTGCTTGTGTTTGTGTATGTTTTCGTGCACACTGGTAAGTAGTTACGGACTCAGTGGTTTTCCACCGGCATGTGGACTCTGCGAACTTTGCACCTGGGCAAGTATGACATCACAGTTTTGTAGTTACCTTTTGTAGAGCATAGTGTCGTATAGTCAGACTGCAATCCTGCCACAGCAATTAAGCATGCACCACTTGGGATGTATTTTACTGTCGTAGGAAGGAGGCTTGACTTGCTACTAACACTGTTCTTACTACTAAACACATTTACTGTATCTTTATTTGTGAGGATCTCACCGTGAAATTCATTGCCAGGTTGCTTAAGTGTGCTAAAGGAATATGTTCATATCCACATGTAATCCTAGTAGAAGCTGTGATGACAGATGAACACAAATTGGCAGTGAGTTTCTTGACAGTAGTTGTCCTGTAGTTGGTGTTGCGTCACATTCGCTCAAACTCCATGTGTGTGTCATCCACCCGTCACAATCATCTACTGTGTCGTCTCACTCTTTTACCCTTACTGTAACTCCTTCATCTTCCTCTCCATTTACCCCTCCTCTTCCTCCCCCAGGAAGTCCTGCTTCAATTCCTGCCTCCCCACTGAAAAGTCACCACCCGGGGCTGAACGCTCACGGCATTCTGAACGGAGAGGTTGTCGGTGTCTGCTTGGTGGCCCCAAGTCAGCTGTCACCTCTCACAAGCCCTCTTCTCGCTGACGCTGGATACGTGCGAAATGATGATGAAGATGAGGCCAGGAGGAAGGTGGGTGTGTAAAACAACGAAGGGGAACTTTTGGAAGATTTTATCTTGATTGTTTTAAATAATACATAAAAGTTGCTCAGATGATTCCATGCCACCTTTTTGTTTGTGTCCAGAAGTTTCCCACAGACAAGGCCTACTTCATCGCAAAGGAACTGTTGACCACTGAGAGGACATACCTCAAAGAACTGCAGGTCATCACTGAGGTCAGCAGGCCAGCAGATAATCAAGTTGATCATGTGCTTTGATAGAACAGGAAAGTGTAAATAAAACAAAATGACACACAGTCACAAGCATAAATACCTAAGGGCTGACATACTCGTAGGTTTTTTTTTTTATTTGGGGGGGGAGACCACGTGAAACCCAGTCTGTAAAAGTGTTTTAAGAGATGTAAAGTGTATTTATAAGTGAAGTTATTAACACTGGTTCCATTTTTACATATTATAGGACATTTTCATGGAAGTGATTGTCTTTTGTTTTGCTTTTATTTTCACCCAGAAAAGTCTCAAGGAATCTTTTCCAGCTGTCTGAAAGTGTTAACTGGCCAATTGCTAAGATCAAGAACCTGTAAATTGTTTGCTCTTTATGACCAAACAGCCGGGATGCTGCTGATGTGCTGTTTAAGGAGTGTGGTTTTTGTATTTTTTGTTTTTTTATGGGATTGCACTTTTACCATCTGGTCTAGAGAATGAGGACCACCAATGGGTCAAACTCAGAGGGTTCAAGACACCAGAGCTGTAAAACCTAATTCCCGGAAATTACTGTACTTCTGGCGTTGGTTTTGGATGAAAATGAATCCTAATCTGATTTTTTTTCACCCGGTCAACTGTGTTGCTTCTCAAGGGCGGTTTCCAGTCGTTTTGATGTGGGAGAAAGGCGTGTGCTGAGCTATTTAAAACTATTTAGTATTTTCTTTGGCTGGCATTGCTGAGCTTTCAAAATGTCTTCCTCCCTCCCTCTGCTTTGCCTGTCTAAACCGTTTCTCACCCTCTTTTTTCCTCTCAGTGTTTCCACAGTATTGCAGAGAAAGATGAAGAAGCATTTCCAGTCACTGTTAGGAACCTGATATCAGCAAACTATGATCCCATCCACAAGTTTCACAAGGGCTTCCTGAAGGAGGTGGAGACGAGACTGGCACAATGGTCAGTACTGGCGTCAGACTCCATGCAAGGTGTTGAAAGATCACAATCCATCCGAGGATGCTACTGCTATTTTGACCAGATTTTTTTCTACTGCAGTCTTCCACGTGGAAAATAATGAAAATACAGTGATCTCCTGTTTATCGCGGGGATACGAAAATCGGTGATGTAGAGCGACCACATAACCAGTTTTTTGTAGTTTACCCCTGTCACACACTGATAAAACAGATTTTTTTTTCTTAAATTATTTGTTTCTAGATATCCTTTTACTGACAAGTATAAATGTTGTTAACCACTTTTAATATTTTAAGGATGTAAAAAAATAACATTCTGTCTTAATCTTAATGAATTTTTAAAAAAAACACTTCTTTTTACATTCTTCTCGCTACACCCCTTGTTGGGACTGGTCCTTAATTCAGAATAAGTTGCATTTAAAAAAAAAAAAAAATCACAAAATCCAAAAGCAAAGCAAAATGCCAACTGGAGAGTTCATCCTTTGATAGCCTAAACTGATATCTTGTGAAATCATCTACGATGACTTCTTGTATTATATCACACAAAATGGCAGTATGACTTTAGAGGCATCCATCCATCCATTCATCCATTTTCTGAGCCGCTTCTCCTCACTAGGGTCGCGGGCGTGCTGGAGCCTATCCCAGCTATCATCGCGCAGGAGGCGGAGTACACCCTGAACCGGTTTCCAGCCAATCATACAAACAAACCATACCATTCACACTCACATTCACACCTATGAGCAATTTAGAGTTGTCAATTAACCTACCATGCATGTTTTTGGGATGTGGGAGGAAACCGGAGTGCTCGGAGAAAACCCACGCAGGCACGGGGAGAACATGCAAACTCCACACAGGCGGGGCCGGGGATTGAACCCCGGTCCTCAGAACTGTGAGGCTGACTCTCTAACCAGTCGTCCACTGTGCCGATATTGCAAAATATTTTTATCAAATTCTGAATTATACGACTTGTGGGTGTTCAACGTCAAATGTTCCACTGTATCTAGTTGTGTTCAAGGTTTGGCATGTGCTCCTCTTTTCCTTTTTGAAATGTAAACATTTCAAAATGACAGTAGCCCCAAATGATGTTGTCATATTTACTTATGCAATTGTGGTAACACAGGGAAAGCCATTGTACAGGTTCTGCATGAATTGCACTGTTTTTATTTTTTTCCTGGTAAATATTTTCCAGTCATGTTTTTTTTTCAGAGTAATGTGACCTGCTTTACAATGTATCATTATTAAATTAGATTATTATTATTTTTTTTTTTATATTTAAAATATGGTTTATGATACATAAACCAGGGAAACGTCTGCACTCTCTTGATGTGCATTTTTAACGCAGTTGCCACTCGAAAGAATGCTTTCTTTTCTTCTTTCAGGGAGGGTCGATCCAATGCACACATTAAGGGAGACTATCAACGAATCGGTGATGTTCTGTTGAAGAACATTCAGAGTCTGAGGGTAATTGAACTACAGTATATCTACTGCTACCATGGTGCGGTCCCCTTGGTTTGTACATGAATTCAACCTTTTATTCTCCACTCCACTGTTGCATCTGCAGCAGCTGACGACTCATCTGCAGAAGCATTTGGAGTGTCTGGTGGAGCTGGAACGAGCTTGTCGGTAAGTTTACATATGGCACCATGTGCATCAGCTCCTTAGAAAGCTGTTTATTTTATTTTAACCCTTATACATATACTGTTCAGGTCAAATTTGACCAGTTTTGACATTTGACAACAATTAAAATGTCATTCTTTGACCCTGAAATTTGATGACTTTTCCTAAAGTGACCCAAAATACACAAAACTAAAATATTTTAAAATATATTTTTTTTTGTACAACTGCTTCAAAGCATGTGTACACTGAGGCATGTACTAAAATGGAGTTTAGATTTACCAGTGTCTTACCAGGGGAATCTCAAAACAGTGAAATAGTAAAACAGCACAAGAATGATCATACATATGAAACATAAAGAACAAAGTCAGAGGGTGTGTTGACACAGGCGTGAGATCTGTACGAGCAATGTAGCAAAATAAAGTATCAATTTGTTCGATTAAGAGATATAAAAGGGTGTCATAAATAAAGTAGTGACTGAGGTTAATACGCTTTCCTTACGCCACATTTTCCATGACAACATTCCCTAATAATGCAGACATCTTACATACAGTATTTAACTTCTTCCACATTTCTGGACCGATTCAAACCATTCCAACTTTAAAATGTTCAGCTCCTTCAGGACATAGTACTGTATATGCTATCATGACAATCCCAAAATTCCCACATTTACACAATTAAAATCCCCCCAAAATAGAGAGCTTTTACAAACTTACCTCGTCCTTCCACGTTTCTCAACCAAACCAAACTGTTACAATTTCAAACTGTTCAGTTTTAAAAATGAATAGCGTAAAAAAAAAAAAAAAAAAAATACACTTTCTCTTTTCCCTGAAACATTGATTGAGGTTTAATCATCCATTTATTAACATCAGACGGGCTATTCATACATTTTGAAATGATTTTTAATTCATAATTTGCTCTGGAAAAGTAAAACGTATGTAAGGGTTAACCCGCTTCTCCGTCTGCGTGCATCAGGTCCAGTCGCAAGGCGGAGGCTCTGTGTGGAGAACTGGAGCAGCAAAGGGTGTGCTACCTCCCCTTCAACATTTTCCTCCTACGGCCGCTCCACCGCCTGCTGCACTACAAACTGATCCTGGAGAGGCTCTGCAAGCACTACCCGCCCACCCATGACGACTTCAGGGACTCCAGAGGTAAGTCCTGCCGCTACTTCATTGTCTATTCATAATAACAAATGTGTGAATGCTAAAAAAATAAACAAATAAATGGATAAAAATATTTGTTATTATGTGCCCCACTTTTTTGACATTCTACTCCTTCCACATGTATCAACCTATTCAAACATCCAAACAGTCCGAAAATTCGGGACATTCAGGAACTTTTTTCCAAAAATTCCCAGTTATCACACAGTTCTACCTTTTCCGTGGGGGGAGAGAAAAAACATGAATGAGACGTGTAACGAAAAAGTTACTCATCATTCATATTCCAACTTCATACGGTTCAGCTCCTTTAGGACATAATGGAGCACTTGTAACATTCCCCAAATTCCCAAAACGTTACAACAACAAAAATTACAAAACTGAACCGTTTTAAACATTTACCTCATCCTTCCACATTTCTCGACCAATTTAAACCATTCAAACTTCAAATGTTCAGATTATTCACCACATATGCACAGAGCTATTGTATAACATTCCCAAAATTCACATATTTCAACAATAACATTCTCAAATTAGATTTCTTATATCATTTTCTCCATTTCAAACCATTCCAACTTCAAGTCATACCTTCTACATTTCACCAGTTCAATAAATTCCACAGCATTTCAATTCAGCATTCCCTCTTCAGGATTCACCCGAAATTTCTACAGAAATTGCGTTCTCTAGTTTCGTGTGGATTTGGGCCAAATGTTATCCCCGCTTGTTGACTGCCCCCTGCAGCGGCCCTGGCGGACATCACAGAGATGGTGCTGCAGCTGCAAGGCGCCATGATGAAGATGGAGAACTTTCAGAAGCTTCTTGAGCTGAAGAAAGATCTGACTGGCATCGACAATCTGGCCATCCCCGGCAGGGTAAGACGCTTTGGTTAATAGGAGATAAATGTCCTCTATAATCGCGCGTGCTTGTGTTGGACGAACAGGAGTTCATCAGACTTGGATGCCTCAGCAAACTCTCGGGCAAAGGCCTCCAGCAGAGAATGTTCTTCCTGGTAAAAAACAATAATAATAATCAAAGATGCTTTAAAGTTTTCTTTAGTATGTGGTGGAAAAAAATGAATAATTCTTTTTTATTGTTTTTTTCATTTTTCTCCTTAGTTTAGCGATTCCTTGGTGTACACTAGTCGGGGGATGACCCCATCCAACCAGTTCAAAGTCCATGGCCAGCTACCCCTCTTTGGCATGACGGTATTCCACTGTGTTGCTGAAAATACCGTCGAAATGGACTTTTATTTGACAATAAAGGCTTTTGTTTTAATTTTTGGCAACATTCTGGTATTGGATTTCTCACACGTGTATGTCCAGATTACCGAAAGTGAAGAGGAGTGGGGAGTCCCTCATTCTTTCACCCTGTTTGGACAACGACAGTCAGTGGTGGTGGCGGCCAGGTACTCTGCAATAATATTTTGGACTTTTCTGTTTAATTTTTTTGAATGTGGACAAACCATGGGGATTATTTTGAAAGGGAAAATGGAGTTTGGATTTGAATTAGTACAATGTCTTTCCTGACACCAGTCCTCTAATTTATCTGACACACCTCATATTTAAATTCACTGAATTAAAAAAGATCCCTGACTGGCTTAACTGTAATTGAGTTCAATTAAGACTCTTTGACGTCCTCATTCTTGCCAGTTGTGCAGCCGAGATGGAGCGGTGGGTAGAAGACATCAGGATGGCCATTGACCTCGCCGAGCAGAGCAACGGCCTTCACATGGATCTGCTCTCCACCAGCCCCTCCGATAAGAGTAACCC
The DNA here is from genome assembly GCF_024500385.1 of Phyllopteryx taeniolatus. NCBI lineage: Eukaryota > Metazoa > Chordata > Actinopteri > Syngnathiformes > Syngnathidae > Phyllopteryx > Phyllopteryx taeniolatus. Next base: position 5,073,941 of record NC_084502.1, read on the forward strand.
TGCCTGTTTTCTGTTTCTGTTGCCTGTTTTTTGGGGGGGGAAAGTTACAATATCATAGTAAAATAAAAATCTGCGACGTTGTGGGGCTGCGAAAGATGAACCACAATATAGCGGAGGTTCACTGTACAATGATGCTCTTAGATACGCACATTGAAACATATGGATATGCCATTAATCCGTTCTAGCTTCCCTTAAAAAAAAGAAAAAGATTGTAGTGCTTTGTAATAAGGAAAATAGCACTCTATAATATTGTACTTTATAAAAACATATAGTAATAACAAATAAGTAGAATGTAAAGAATTAAAACAGGTTGTGCATCATAATTATTTGCGAATCCTTTTGGTGTGTGCAACTTGGCCACCAGGGGCAGTATAATGCAGTCATGTAGACATAAAGAAGAGTTTCACAACTACTAAACTAATCGTATCTTGAAAAACCTGCGAGTTGCGTCACTCGTATTTCAAGGCAGTACTGAACACTAATTCGTATTCATTGTAATCCCAGTAATGTTTGCCCTCTCTGTTGCTCCCCAGAGCTGCTGGACGAAGGTGGAGCCGAGCACGAGTCCGAGGAGGAGCTTTGTGGCTCGCGCTCGTCTCTGGAGCGCCAAGCTCAGCGTGGTAACACCACAGTGCACGTGTGCTGGCATCGCAACACAAGCGTTTCCATGGTGGACTTCAGTATTGCTGTGGAGGTACTCACTTTTTCCTGCCGACTTCCTACGACACTACTGCTACACTATATCGCATGCATTTCATATCACACCAGTCGTTCTCAAATTGAGGGTCCCCTTGTCTTTTATGTGCATCTTTTCAAGAAATATTGTGCAAAAAGTACTGTAAATGCATGGACGTTTTTTTTCATTTTCTGATCCTTCTTAATCTTCATCTGTCATTACTGCTGGCCTTCTGCTTCCAGAATCAGCTCTCAGGGAACTTGCTGAGAAAGTTCAAGAACAGTAATGGCTGGCAGAAACTCTGGGTGGTCTTCACCAACTTCAGCCTCTTTTTCTACAAATCACACCAGGTATGAGAAATGAAAAGGACAAGTCACAATTAATTCTGTTGCTGAATAAAGTAGCTACCTGTGGGACATGTAATAGAGAGAGGGGACTCGAGTCACATAACTTGACTCATGTCTGACTTAAAATGCCAATTTTAAGAATTCTGACATTTTTGGCTCAAATTTATGAAGGACATCACTTTGACTTGTATTCATCAGACTTACTTAAACTAGATCACTTGACTAGTCTTGCCTGTTTACATTTTAAAATCTGCATTTTTAAGTTAGTGTGCCATTTGTTTTTTTCCCGAAAGGAAACTTAACTTTTTATTTCGTTTTGGCCAACTTGACAACCCACCAGTATGCCATGATGCGGCTTGGAGGCCACTTCATGAAGCAACTATCGTGGAGAAAGCGCCAAAGATTATTTTTCATTTCAATTGTTATGCTTTGGGTAAAGCTGGGGAAAACAGAATGGCAACATGTCAGGTTTGCAACTCAAAGATTCATTAAGACATACAACTACGACATCCGCCAGGATAAAACCCACTAAGAGGGGTGAGCTATGTTAACCTCAGTTTAGAACACCAATACCCAGTCAAACATTAACTAAGCTTCATGCCGGTTATGCGTTTAACTGATAAAACAATAAAGTAAAAGATAATATGGAGCTTGTTTCAGGACCATAAAAAAAACAAAAACAAAAAAAGTATGATTGTGAACCAAAGACGTGAACTAAAGACATGTAAACTAGTCAAACATTAAGTTTCATGTCAGTTATGTGTTTAATTGAGAAGCCAGAGAGTAGTTTTGTAAGCAGTAAAAACTATGTGATTGTACAGCAAACAAATTCAAGTACTGTATGCATACTGAGTGCAAAGTGGCGAATGTGTGACATTGTATGACTCGACTCAACTTGCTTCAAACTTGGAAGGTTAACGCTTTATTTTTTCTACAACAATAAGAAATACTTGAGACTTATAACTTGCACATAAGTGTAATAACACTTAATGTAAGTGACAACTGAGGTGTCCCCGACAGGACGACTACCCTCTGGCCAGCCTTCCTTTGCTAGGCTACTCCGTCACCATCCCATCCGAGTCGGAGAACATCCACAAGGACTATGTCTTCAAACTTCACTTCAAGTCCCACGTCTACTACTTCAGATCGGAGAGCGAGTACACGTTTGAACGGTAAACAGTTGCTTACTGATACATCTAAATACGCATACATGTATTCTACTCCCCAAAAAAAGTTTGTGATATTTTGCTTGGGGGGGGGGGAAATTTCTGAACCCAAAATACACTATAACCTTTGCAGGTGAACTTCATTTGACCTTTTAAGTTTTGAATGCACATGTCCAACTGTTTGTTTCAGTACTTTTCGCACAAGTGCTCTTTACTAACAAAGAGCTGAATGGGAAAATTCAGAACAGATGTTTGAGCCACGAATCAACCAATAAATATCCTGGTTCAATTAGAATGGACATATACATGTTTAGGTTCATCCTGAAATTTCACCTGAATGGCAAATATCCCAAACCTTTCGTGAGTAGTGTACTTACAACACACGGCAAAATCAAAACGCATGCCGTGTTGTGTGGCAGGTAAGCAATTATCTTAATGTGTTTTATCCAGGTGGATGGAGGTGATCCGCAGTGCCACCTGCTCCGTCAGCCGATCCCTGCCAAGCGCCAGGAAAGACCTTTATTGATGAGAAACTTCCCTGGGTAAAGATCTGGACTCTATGCTGCATTCAAGCCATAAAGACTTAAAATACACACCAAATCATGCCACTTTGCACTAATAAATATCTGCAATTAATTCTCTTCACTTCCACTTTCCAGACACACACATACCACTTGGGAATTTCTTCACCGCCACCATTCACTTTATTCACAGCTTTCTTGTATCCATGAAATTTTACAGTTTCTCTCTTTCTGGCAATGGTTTTGTTCACCCGCGCAGACTCCCATCACAAACCCAACTGAACCATTTGACATTTACCACAAGTGTTTGCTGTCCGAAATCATTTTATGCACACATTAAAGATTAAAATGTACAAAATGTGGGTGCATGAGGATTTTTCACCAGGAATGGTTTTATTTTGTGACAATCTAATATACAATAATGCAGTGCCATTTTCAAATGCAACACATCTTGCTCCCTAGTTTTGCAGCAACCTTTTGTACAGTACTTCGAAACACTGTGAAATGATCTGCTTTGCTTGAGTCTTCATTTATTTTCCACATTTTTGTCTCTCATTTATATGGATAACCTTCCAAAGGATTTTTCTTCTACAAACCCGACATTTTTCTATTCTTAATAAAGATGACAACAATCTGTTTGTATTCAAGAGACATGACACAAGTGTTTTGTGTTTAGAACCACACAGTACAGAAAATAAGCATTTAGAGCATACTACAATATCAATACTGTTAAGCCAGTGGGGTAGCATAAGGGTACAGTAATATTCAGTTGCACTAATGCATGAGTGTCAGTTGTTTTCCATGTGGGCCACAATGCAATTATGGTTACCCTCAGACGCCCATTTATGACTAAAACCATATAAATTTGTGTATATTATTACATACCCATAATTTCCTCCCTTTGAATAATTTAGAAAAACATAATGGCTAGCCTAGCTAACATCAGCTCTCTCGCCGAGCAACCGAAAAGTCACTTACTTAGCCACTTCCTCAATGATCATGTTCACTATGTTTATATTTGCCATCATGTCTACTTTTGAATCAATTGACCTGCTGAAATGTGTTTTGGGGATTATATTTTAAAGCTCTATGAAGCCACCCAACTCTTATTAATCTTTCCCACACTCCTCTACTATACGCTTATAAAAACACTCTATATACTCTTAAACACTTGAACATACAGTAATGCACAGTAGTCCTTTACACCATGTACAACCCCAACTCCAATAAAGTTGGGACGTTGTTAAACATAAATAAAAACAGAATACAATGATTTGCAAATCATGTTCAACCTATATTTAATTGAATACACTAAAAAGACAAGATATTTAATGTTCAAACTGATCAACTTTATTGTTTTTAGCAGATAATCATTAACTTAGAATTTTAAGGCTGCAACACGTTCCAAAAAAGCTGGGACAGGTGGCAAAAAAGACTGCGAAAGTTGAGGAATTCTCATCAAACACCCGTTTGGAACATCCCACAGGTGAACAGGTGAATTGGGAACCAGTGGGTGCCATGATTGGGTAGAAAAGGAGCTTCCCTGAATTGCTCAGTCATTCACAAGCAATGGGGCGAGGTTCACCTCTTTGTGAACAAGTGCGTGAGAAAATAGTCGAACAGTTTAAGGACAATGTTACTCAACGTAGAATTGCAAATAATTTAGGGATTTCATCATCTACGGTCCATCATATCATCAAAAGGTTCAGAGAATCTGGAGAAATCACTGCATGTAAGCGGCAATGCCGAAAACCAACATTGAATCCCCAGGCGGCTCTGCATCAAGAACCGACATCAGTGTAAAGGATATCACCACATGGGCTCAGGAACAATTCAGAAAAAACATCCATCCATCCATTTTCTGAGCCGCTTCTCCTCACTAGGGTCGCGGGCGTGCTGGAGCCTATCCCAGCTGTCATCGGGCAGGAGGCGGGGTACACCCTCAACTGGTTGCCAGCCAATCGCAGGGCACATAGGAACAAACAACCATTCCCACTCACAGTCATGCCTACGGGCAATTTAGAGTCTCCAATTCATGCATGTTTTTTGGGATGTGGGAGGAAACCGGAGTACCCAGAGAAAACCCACGCAGGCACGGGGAGAACATGCAAACTCCACACAGGCGGGGCCGGGGATTGAACCCGGGTCCTCAGAACTGTGAGGTTGACGCTCTAACCAGTCGGCCACCGTGCCTCAGAAAAAACAGTGTCAGTAAATACAGTTTGGCGCTACATCCGTAAGTGCAACTTGAAACTCTACGATGCAACACAAAAGCCATTTATCAACAACACCCAAAAACGCCGCCGGCTTCTTTGGGCCTGAGCTCATCTAAGATGGACTGATGTAAAGTGGAAAAGTGTTCTGTGGTCCGACAAGTCCACATTTCAAATTGTTTTGGGAAATTGTGGACGTCGTGTCCTCTGGGCCAAAGAGGAAAAGAACCCTCCGGACTGTTATGGGTGCAAAGTTAAATAAACGAGCATATGTGATGGTATGGGGCTGTGTTAGTGCCAATGGCATCAGTAACTTACACATCTGTGAAGGCACCATTAATGCTGAAAGGTACATACAGGTTTTGGAGAAACATATGCTGCCATCCAAGCAACACCTTTTTCATGGACCCCCCTGCTTATTTCAGCAAGACAATGCCAAACCACATTCTGCAGTGTTACAACAGCATGGCTCCGTAGTAAAAGAGTGCGGGTACTAAACTGGCCTGCCTGCAGTCCAGACCTTTCTCCCATTGAAAATGTGTGACGCATTATGAAGCGTAAAATACGACAACGGAGACCCCGGACTGTTGAACAGCTGAAGCTGTACATCAAACAAGAATGGGAAAGAATTCCACCTACAAAGCTTAAACAATTAGTGTCCTCAGTGCCCAAACGTTTATTGAATGTTGTTAAAAGAAAAGGTGATGGAACACAGTGGTAAACATGACCCTGTCCCAGCTTTTTTGGAACGTGTTGCAGCCATAAAATGTTAATGATTATTTCTTAAAAACAATAAAGTTTATCAGTTGGAACATTAAATGTCTTTATAGTGTATTCAATTAAATATAGGTTGAACATGATTTTCAAATCATTGTATTCTGTTTTTATTTATGTTTAACACAACGTCCCAACTTCATTGGAAGCATACTTTCAAAATCCTGTGATATGGCCAATTATGCAAGATATGAATTCAAAAATAAATCTCCAATGCACTGAATCCGCAATAGGTGAACGGCGATATAGCAATGGAACACTGTATAGACTTTATTTTTAAGTTTTATGTTGCGCTGAGAGATTTTTTTGTTATTTAAATATGAGCGGAAGATGCAGGAGATTGGCAGATGGAAAAGGATGACACGCTGTGGCGACCTCTAACTGGACAAGCCGAAAGGAGAAGATGATGTGTCTTTGCTCAATAAAACATTGGGAAACACTGCCGTAAGTCACTGAGTACTAACCACTGCGGCGGAAAATGATTCACTTTCACTTAATTGCTCCAAGAATTATGGAAGATTTCTGTCTTTTTTCAATTCCTGCAAGGATATCGTCTTTGTGCTTCAGGCCCAAATTTCACAACTATTAAATTTGTGAGTAAATAAAACAAAATCATATTTTTTATTTTTTTTATTATTTATTTTGGGGGAGGCGGCACGTTGGCCGACTGGGTAGAGCCTCACAGTTCTGAGGACCGGGGTTCAATCCCCGGCCCCGGCTGTGTGGAGTTTGCATGTTCTCCCCGTGCCTGCGTGGGTTTTCTCCGGGCACTCCGCTTTCCTCCCACATCCCAAAAACATGCATGGTAGGTTAATTGATGACTCTAAATTGCCTGTAGGTGTGAATCTGAGTGTGAATGGTTGTATATTTGTATGTGCCCTGCGATTGGCTGGCAACCAGTTCAGGGTGTACCCCGCCTACTGCCCGATGATAGCTGGGATAGGCTCCAGCACGCCCGCGACCCTAGTGAGGTGAAGTGGCTCGGAAAATGGATGGATGTTTTGGGGGAGGGGTGCCCTGAGATTTTTCTAATGCAAAATATGCACCTTGGGTCAATCAACTAAGATTGGGGAACACTGCAATAGAGCACTAGCTCGCAGCACAATGGGACAAAAGGCTTCCGTATCATTTCCGTATGTACTCGAGGCCGTGATGACCGCGGGAGTCGTAACTCTCGTAATGAGGCAGCGAGGGCCAGTCCAGCTGGTACGTGGTTGTGCTGTACACAAAGGCCTCAGTGACGCCGCCCGCCGCGGACCTCTCCTCGTGGTCGGCCTGCCCCAGCCACTCCTCCACCGTAAGCATTACCAGAGTCCGCTGATACGTGGCGGGGATGTCTTCGAGGACATCCAGGAAATTCAGCAAGCGCTCGTCCACTCTGTAGAGCTCGCCGTGAACCCTGTGACCCTGGCCTGGTAGGTTGAGGAGGAAAGGGATGTTGTACTCGCCAGCGATCACTAGGGGGAACTTCTCAGTGGTGACAGCGGTGGCAAGCAACTGCGCAGCTCCAATGCTCTTGTCCAACATGCAGTAGTGGTTCGGCTGCCCCCCCTTTAGAGTTCCGTAGACGAAGAGTCGAGCCATGATTCAGAGGGGTGACTTCTGAAATGACGGAACATTACACAGACACTAAAATTATTCATCGTTACTGAGGGTATTCATTGTATTTTCTATTGCGCTCTATGTTTTAGGCAACGGTAGCAAAGACTCACTGTACCAAATAGAAAAAAAAATGGTAAAGCAGAAGTACTGATTCAACTGTTGTACTTAATTTGTTTTTTTAAAAGTAGAGTGAAATATACAAAAGTAAAAATTATGTTTTACTATCAATTATATACAATGGCTGTTTTGATAACTTGGCACAGCAAAACAAAATAATTTTTAAAAAAGGTAGCTATTAAAACAATGTGTTCCCATAGCTTTGCAAACATTGTGAACTAACCAACAAAAAAATGCTAAATTAGCTAAAGTAATGACTGAAAAAATATACACTTCCTGTATGTTTATTCGGTTTTTTTAGATTAGCTCCAGATTATTGTGTTTTTAACAGCAGATGTGGGTGGTTTTTCGGATAGCATAAAACAACACTTTCACAACAAATCATTCTTGGAGCCGACAACATCAAACTATTCTCTTCCGAAAAGGCCATGCATAGGGAATATCTTGCTTCTCCAAATCTGTTGTGTGATTGTCCTTCACCCCTAAGTGAAAATGTGAAAATTAGGCTCAAAGTGGAAAACATTATTTTACAGAACTGCCAATGAACTCTTGGGCATGGAGTTCACCAGCTCTCCACAGGTTGCCAATGGAATCCTCTTCCACCGCTCCATGGACATTTTCACTTAGGGGTGTTCTCGCATTTGTTGTCAGCAGGCTGTGTTGAGGCTTTTTTCTTAGGATAAATTATCAGTATATTTAGACCATTTTCAAGCTGTACACTGACTACATGTTAGCAAATGATTTATTTATTTTTGTGCCATAAAAAATGCAGAAATATTAAAGTTGTACACACTTTTCTTGGAGGATACGATTTGTGAGTGTACTGGCTCGATTACTGATGTTATTTGTGTTTGTAATAACTTTATGAATATTTTGGGTTTTCCTTGCATTTACAAATATTTCTTTGACTATTTTAAAATAATGTTCTGTATTGATAGCACACGATACAGCACTGATATATTTATAAAAAAATAAGTAAACTTTGGAAAATCGATTGAGAATTGAGCAAGTTACGACTTAATTTCAATGTCCATGAATTGCGTTTGATGGGAATGTCGACCTCCCCAACATGTCACGTCGGCACAGCAAAAAAAAATTAATAAATAAATAAAAAGCTAGCTATGCACGTCGGTTAGCCAAGGTGCTATAGCACGCTGCCATATGTACTTTTCATATCTATGCTAAAACAGCATTTTCCTTATTGCAAGTGTGCAAGAACGCGAAACGTAGCTTTTTTTTCACACTTCGGACACGGAAAAGTACTTCACCTGAAATGAAGGGAAAATAAGTTCCTACCACCTGGGTCTTGCCGACGCAGACCAGAATTGAAAGAACTATGACCCAGTACCGAGTTGGAATCCTCAATTGGGCGCACGTGAAGGTCAATCCAGGTCACGTCGCGTCGAGGCTCTTATCATAGAAATATATTCATAAACAATGCATTGAGCACTAATACATACGTCAACTTCGCCGCCATATTGTATGTGTCAAAGTTGAGCCCTTAGAAGATGTCTCATTTAGCCAACTCCATCCATCCATCCATTCTCTACCGCTTATCCGGGTCGGGTCGCGGGGGCAGTAGCTTCAGCAGGGACGCCCAGACTACCCTCTCCCCAGCCACTTCATCCAGCTCTTCCGGGGGGATCCCGAGGCGTTCCCAGGCCAGCCGAAGGATGTAGTCTCTCCAGCGCGTCCTGGGTCGTCCCCGGGGTCTCCTCCCGGTGGGACATGCCCGGAACACCTCACCAGGGAGGCGTCCGGGAGGCATCCGAATCAGATGCCCCAGCCACCTCATCTGGCTCCTCTCAATGCGGAGGAGTAGCGGCTCTACTCTGAGATCCTCCCGGATGACCGAGCTTCTCACCCTATCTCTAAGGGAGAGCCCGGACACCCTGCGGAGGAAACTCATTTCGGCCGCTTGTATCCGGGATCTTGTTCTTTCGGTCACGACCCACAGCTCATGACCATAGGTGAGGGTAGGAACGAAGATCGACCGGTAAATTGAGAGCTTCGCCTTTCGGCTTAGCTCTTTCTTTACCACAACAGACCGATACAAAGTCCGCATCACTGCAGACGCTGCACCGATCCGCCTGTCGATCTCCCGTTCCATTCTTCCCTCACTCGTGAAGACCCCAAGATACTTGAATTCCTCCACTTGGGGCAGGATCTCATCCCCGACCTGGAGATGGCATGCCACCCTTTCCCGACTGAGGACCATGGTCTCAGATTTGGAGGTGCTGATTCTCATCCCAGCCGCTTCACACTCGGCTGCGAACTGCTCCAATGAGAGTTGGAGGTCACGGCTTGATGAAGCCAACAGAACCACATCATCTGCAAAAAGCAGAGATGCAATACTGAGGCCACCAAACCGGACCCCCTCTACGCCTCGGCTGCGCCTAGAAATTCTGTCCATAAAAGTTATGAACAGAATCGGCGACAAAGGGCAGCCTTGGCGGAGTCCAACCCTCACCGGGAACGAGTCCGACTTACTGCCGGATATGCGGACCAAACTCTGACTCCGGTCGTACAGGGACCGAACAGCCCGTATCAGGGGGTTCGGTACCCCATACTCCCGAAGCACTCTCCACAGGACTCCCCGAGGGACACGGTCGAACGCCTTCTCCAAGTCCACAAAACACATGTAGACTGGTTGGGCGAACTCCCATGCACCCTCGAGGACCCTGCCGAGGGTGTAGAGCTGGTCCACTGTTCCACGGCCAGGACGAAAACCACACTGCTCCTCCTGAATCTGAGATTCGACTTCCCGACGGACCCTCCTCTCCAGCACCCCTGAATAGACCTTACCAGGGAGGCTGAGCAGTGTGATCCCCCTGTAGTTGGAACACACCCTCCGGTCCCCCTTCTTAAAAAGGGGGACCACCACCCCAGTCTGCCAATCCAGAGGCACTGTCCCCGATGTCCACGCGATGTTGCAGAGGCGTGTCAACCAGGACAGCCCCACAACATCCAGAGCCTTTAGGAACTCCGGGCGAATCTCATCCACCCCCGGGGCCCTGCCACCGAGGAGCTTTTTAACTACCTCGGTGACCTCAAACCCAGAGATAGGAGAGCCCGCCTCAGAGAACCCACACTCTGCTTCCCCATGGGAATGCGTGTCGGTGGAATTGAGGAGGTCTTCGAAGTATTCTCCCCACCGACTCACAACGTCCCGAGTCGAGGTCAGCAGCGCCCCATCCCCACTATACACAGTGTTGGTGGTGCACTGCTTTCCTCTCCTGAGACGTCGGATGGTGGACCAGAATTTCCTCGAAGCCGTCCGGAAGTCTTTCTCCATGGCCTCACCGAACTCCTCCCATGCCCGGGTTTTTGCTTCAGTGACCACCAGAGCTGCATTCCGCTTGGCCAGCCGGTACCCATCAGCTGCCTCAGGAGTCCCACAGGCCAAAAAGGCCCGATAGGACTCCTTCTTCAGCTTGACGGCATCCCTCACCGTTGGTGTCCACCAACGGGTTCGGGGATTGCCGCCACGACAGGCACCGACCACCTTACGGCCACAGCTCCGGTCGGCCGCCTCAGCAATGGAGGCGCGGAACATGGTCCACTCGGACTCGATGTCCCCCGCCTCCCCCGGAACATGAGCAAAGTTCTGTCGGAGGTGGGAGTTGAAACTCCTTCTGACAGGGGATTCTGCCAGACGTTCCCAGCAGACCCTCACAATACGTTTGGGCCTGCCACGTCGGACCGGGATCTTCCCCCACCATCGGAGCCAACTCACCACCAGGTGGTGATCAGTTGACAGCTCCGCCCCTCTCTTCACCCGAGTGTCCAAGACATGCGGCCGCAAGTCCGATGACACGACCACAAAGTCGATCATCGAACTGCGACCTAGGGTGTCCTGGTGCCAAGTGCACGTGTGGACACCCTTATGCTTGAACATGGTGTTCGTTATGGACAATCCGTGACGAGCACAGAAGTCCAATAACAGAACACCGCTTGGGTTCTGATCGGGGGGGCCGTTCCTCCCAATCGCGCCCTTCCAGGTTTCACTGTCATTGCCCACGTGAGCATTGAAGTCCCCCAACAGAACAATGGAGTCCCCAGCGGGAGCGCTCTCCAGCACCCCCTCCAAGGACTCCAAAAAGGGTGGGTACTCTGAATTGCTGTTTGGTGCATAGGCACAAACAACAGTCAGGACCCGTCCCCCCACCCGAAGGCGGAGGGAGGCTACCCTCTCGTCCACCGGGGTGAACCCCAACGTACAGGCGCCGAGCCGGGGGCAATAAGTATACCCACACCTGCTCGGCGCCTCTCACCATGGGCAACTCCAGAGTGGAAGAGAGTCCAACCCCTCTCGAGAGGACTGGTACCAGAGCCCCAGGTGTGTGTGGAGGCGAGTCTGACTATATCGAGTCGGAACTTCTCGACCTCACACACCAGCTCGGGCTCCTTCCCTGCCAGAGAGGTGACATTCCACGTCCCTAGAGCCAGCTTCTGTAGCCGGGGATCGGATCGCCAAGGTCCCCGCCTTCGGCCACCGCCCAGCTCACACTGCACCCGACCCCTATGGCCCCTCCCAGAGGTGGTGAGCCCAGGGGAAGGGGGACCCACGTTACCCTTTCGGGCTGTGCCCGGCCGGACCCCATGGGTGCAGGCCCGGCCACCAGGCGCTCGCCTTCGAGCCCCACCACCAGGCCTGGCTCCAGTGGGGGGCCCCGGTTGCCCGCGTCCGGGCAAGGGAAAACGAAGTCCATTGTTTGTCATCATCATTAGGGGTCTTTGAGCCGTGCTTTGTCTGGTCCCTCACCTAGGACCTGTTTGTCATGGGTGACCCTGCCAGGGGCATAAAGCCCCAGACAACTTAGCTCCTAGGATCACTGGGACACACAAACCCCTCCACCACGACAAGGTGACGGCTCAAGGAGGGGATTTAGCCAACTCAAAAAGTATAAATTATGGTTAGATCTTGATGCAATATCTTTTTCCAATAGAAATTTGTTTTTAAAAGATGAATGCATTTATTGGAATTGAAAAAAAAATTATTAATATCAATCATACAGCTCAGATTTGATTTAATATAAATACACGTGTGGTTAACTGTGAAAGTCATACTGTATACTTGGTATATTTAACATATATTAGCAAGTAAACAAAAACCTTTACAAAATAAAGTATTTTATATGTACTTATAAACTTTCCCAAATCTTTTCCTGGTTTTAATTTAATTCATAATACAAAGTAAAGGCACAAAAACACTTAAAGGTAATTAGGATTCATTCAAATTTAATGATACATCAACCTTGATTAGTAAAAAAAAAAAAGTATCAGTATGTACATTGGCGCGGTATTAAGATTGTATCAGTACCTATACCAAATGTTGCCATATTGCTCACCATCCATCCATCCATTTTCTGGCTGCTTCTCCTCACAAGGGTCACGGGCATGCTGGAGCCTATCCCAGCTATCATCGAGCAGGAGGCGGGGTAGCCTGAACTGGTAGCCAGCCAATCGCAGGGCACATGCAAACAAACAACCATTTGCACGCACATTCACACCTACGGCCAAATTAGAGTTGTCAATTAACCTACCATGCATGTTTTTGGGATGTGGGAGGAAACCGGAGAAAACCCACGGGGAGAACATGCAAACTCCACACAGGTGGGGCCGGGGTTTGAACCCCGGTCCTCAGAACTGTGATGCAGACGCTCTAACCAGTCAGTCACCGTGCCGCCATATTGCACAATACTAATTTAAAATACTGACATTGACATATCAGAGTGTATCAGACTGGCGGACCCCGGTCCGGATCCAGACCCAAAAGAAGTCCCATATGGACCCACAGCCAAAAAAAGAAGGGCTATGATTCGAAACCTACGGGGCGCTTCTATTTTAAACGGCGCAGCTATTATAGGCTTTACGGTAGTGACGAAACATACAGACCAATTATATGCTAGATAAACTCAGCCAATCAAGTGCATTTCAGGCAGAAAACAAGAATGAGGAGCACAATAAGGCTTTTCATAATAGCACAATCATTAAACAAAACAAAACAATAAAGAAAATAATGAGATGGTCATTCAGTCATCAGTAATAAAAATATTTTGAAATTGCCAATATTTCACACGTTCTGCTAGGGTATGTAAAACTTATGAGCACAGCTGTACATGTCGGCAGTCATATGTTGAGTTAAATGTTACTTTTTAATTTTAGTTGAATGCCACTGCTGTAGCTGAGTTTTTTAGCAAATAACAGAGGCTGAGACTTGAAAATAATCCGCGAACGGCCGGGGGGGCACTGTACAAACATTATAGTACTAGTGTGTTAGCAAACAACTGTGCATTGTTTGGACACTGATTTAATGGTCACGTTGTTCAAACCGCACTACGTTATTGACGTGGGAACCTTATTATCCGCCCTGACGAGCTCACACCGGCACATGCCAGATGATTTACCAAGCACTAGAGTGCACATCACAGTAGCCAATGAGCGGCCGGCCTGCTTCCTCCTCTTCTCTCCGTTCCTTGGATCCCGCTGCGGTCGCCTCGTCCTCTTCCCGTGGGGGAGCCGGGCGGTCCCCTGCGGGCTGTGGGGCCTGCTGTGGGGTTCTTTCCCTGCTTGGTTTGGGGGGGGTGGCCCGGGGTTGGTGCTGTGGGTCTGGGTGGGATGGCCCTCTTCGTCGGTGGTTGTCCGGCCTAATGGGCCCGACCTGCAGGAGCCATGCCTCTTAATCACTTACTTAGCACACACTCACACCATTCACTGTATATATTTCTCACTAATCACATCTGGGCACATAGACATATCAAAGGGTTCCTGGGGGACTGGTATGGGATCGGGAGGGTGTGGGTGTCGGATTGGGTTTCAGTACATCTGGGGCCTGGCAATGGGTCCCTGCAGCCCCCGCTGGGTGGCCGGTTGCCGGGGCGCCTCGGTGGGGCCGGCGGACCGCCCTGGGTCCTTCGGTGTGGGACGTGTGCCGTCCGCCTGCTCTCGGGTGGACCCCTGGGCCTGATCCCCCCCCCTCAATTGATTGGGTGGGGTCCTCACCCGCCGGGGTGCAGCCACAGCAATTACAGGACACTTCGGTCAGTCTATGTACATGTAAAACGGTGTCAATTCACTTACATGTATCCGCAGGCACACACCCCTTACTGCAACAAATAACTCATGAATATGCAAATCGCTTGTGTATCCCCTCACTTATACTCTCGTCCTGTACACTTTTATAATTTACATAATTAATGCCACCACACTTCGGTTGTGCAGCCGGGTTCACGACCCTGGTCCTGCATGCTTCTTCTCCTGTCCTTATCCTGTTCTGTCTTGTCCTGTCCTTCCCTCACAGGGTGTAGCACTGCAGCCCCATCCAACACTCATATTTAACGTTTCATTGCTGTAAATAATGTAATGATTTAATTCACTCATCCTGTTTACAATTAGTGCTTTGTGGTTTGTCTTTGTTTCTTTCTCTCTTCTAGAAACTTTGTTCTGTTCGACTGACCAAGTCTGATTCGCAATAAACCTCAATTATAATACCACAGCGAAAAAACTCCTTAAAAACTCCACTGTGACACAGTAAAACTGTTTCGGCATAAAAGGGATACATAGTTTCCATTCTGCTTGACCTAACAGCTGAACAGGACAAAAAAAAAAAAAAAAATAAATAAAAAAAAAGCAAACAACCGTGCATTGTCGGTGGAAGACTGGTTAGAGCGTCAGCCTCACAGTTCTGAGGACCCGGGTTCAATCCCCGGCCCCGCCTGTGTGGAGTTTGCATGTTCTCCCCGTGCCTGCGTGGGTTTTCTCCGGGCACTCCGGTTTCCTCCCACATCCCAAAAACATGCATTAATTGGAGACTCTAAATTGCCCGTAGATGTGACTGTGAGTGCAAATGGTTGTTTGTTTGTATGTGCCCTGCGATTGGCTGGCAACCAGTTCAGGGTGTACCCCGCCTCCTGCCCGATGACAGCTGGGATAGGCTCTAGCACGCCCGCGACCCTAGTGAGGAGAAGCGGCTAAGAAAATGGATGGATGGATGGACTGTGCATTGTTTGGACACTCTGATTTAATGGTCACGTTGTTCAAACCGCACTACGTTACGCTTATTGACGTGCGAACCTTATTATCCGCCCTGACGAGATCACGCCGGCACACGCCAGATGATTTATCAAGCGCTAAGTGCACGTCGCATTAGCCAATGAGCGGCCGGCGATGTGTGTTGTGCGGCTGCTGTGCTGGGCTGCTACGAGCGAGTTTAAGCAGCTAGTATGGCGGAGGAGGGCACTTTGCTCGACTTGGAGGGTCTAGGCAAACAATTACAGTCACTCGTAAGCTCTTATTCAAGTGACGAGTTGCGGGGGGACAGCAAAACGTTCTGCTCGGACTATTGTAAGGTAGGCAACCGTAGCCCGCGTCGTTGACAAATTTGTTTTTGCGGAAGGTTTTGAGCGTTTATGTTAGCTTACTCCCCTCCCCCAGAAGAAACTGGATGACTAGCTTTAGCCGCTATGATGGGGAGCATTTGCTGGTAGGAAGGAGTCGGTGCCGTTTCAATCGTTTTGTAACCAGTGTTAACGTCACGACTACACAGACACACACACACACACACACACACACACACACACACACACACACACACACAGAGAGAGAGAGAGAGAGATGTCAATTCAAGTGTCATTCTTTTGTACGGCTAGTTAGCATGCTAATGCTAAGCTGAACTAGCTAGCAGGAAACTTGGGCGAATGTTTGCTGTGCTCAGTAATTGACTGTGTTATGCACTTAGCAACTGATTTACTGCACCATCAGCCCTTAGTTCAAAATGCTGATTGTCTATAGGTTATGTAATAGCTATCAATTAGCCAAACTTTGTAATCTGTCCAAATAATCACTATTTAGAGACTGGAGAGAATTTGTTGATTTGTTCCCATTCAATAAATTACATAAACTGTATTGAATTTACTGAATGGGACCTTAACTCAGTGTTTCAGTAACTTTACATAAAATGTATGGAATTTACTGAATGGGGACCTTAACTCAGTGTTTCAGTACCTTAATACACGTTTAGTCTCAATAAAACTTTTATGTAACCAGGTAAGACAATTGAGAACAAATTCTCTTGCAGTGCGAAACTGGATGCAGATAGCATAGTAAAACAAGGCAAAATAAAAGCAAGTACAAATAAATACATAGACAACAATGTGACGTACACAAATTGTTTACAAAAACAAAAGGTGTGCAAAACATAATACAATCACAAGTAACCAGATGAAATCTTCATTCACGCCAATAATAATAATGATGATGATGCATATATAGCTCTATAGTGCTTTTCAAGGCACTCAAAGACACTTGCACCTTAGCTCCCCTCACACTGGCAATTCGCCCACAGGAGTTGCACAATTGTATTCCGTTTGATGTGTGTTCTTTTATTATTATTTTTAAACCTGTTAGAAATGAGAGAGAGGAGCAAGGTAGGAATCTACTTAGACCAGTATGAGGGCACCGGCATCAAACATATCCTGATCACAACTTGCATGACCTGACTCACATTTGCTACAAGCTAAGTTTAAAAAGCAAACAAGTAGCTGCAGTTTTCAAACAGCCGAAAGTTCGTCCAATGATGAGTAACACACACGTAGGATCAATCAATCAATCAAACTTTATTTATAGAGCACTTTTCATTCAATAATATGCATCTCAAAGTACATTACATAGTTAAAATCAATCCCTCTGACTGCTCATCCACACAGATACATGCATGCGCACACCCACAGACACACAGTTAAAAATAAGAAAATAATAGTGATGACCTACGGCTGGGCACAGAAATAAACACATTTTCATGTCCCATCCAGTCGCGTCTGTGGCGTCAATGAACTTTCTAGCGCTCACTCTCATTCCTCTCCAAATCTCCTGCTGAACACAACCGGCAACAAAAACGGGACCGATTGCAAAAAATGCTGCCTGTCAAGGTGCAAACTACAGCTGTGCGATAAAATAATTAATGTCGTACATACAATATAAAACTTCTATTGTATGATGTCATCCTTTGTTTATATTATGTCGTTAGTTTTACCGAGGCGCTACTACCTACCACTACTGTGTAAATGGTAGGCATATGTGAATGTTACTTGAAGCGCAGTGTTGTGTCTTTGCACTTAACTGGATTTCTTGAAAAGTGGTTGTACAACCAGATATTTTGAAAGGTATTTATTTGGCGACTGGATATTTGTTTTATATCAAACTTTCTCTCAATGTTCGCTTGCGATTTAAATAAAGGTTTTGAATTGAAAATTACCTAGGGTTATTCGTAGATGAGGTTAAAAAAAAAGTTAAAATATATGTGAAATATAAAAAAAGAAAAGTTCATAAAGTAATGAAAAAAACAAAAGTATTAAAACAAATGAAAGTCATAGTAATTGCTTTTGTTAATAAGGAAGAAGAGAGGTGTAGGAGTAAATGTTTTACTTCTTCATATACCTTTTCAATTAAACTTTTTTAACTTTGTGTTCAAATTTTCTCTGTTTAGTTGTTTTTATTTTGTCACGTTCGAAAATAAAGAATTCGATTCCATAAATACTTTTTAACCAACCAATTTTATGGGGGGGAAAATGATCTAATGTAGCAAATATTACAGGACTCTTGATAAAGTCAAATTAGAAAAAATGTCACAAAAAGTATGAATACAGAAAAGATGTGGTCGTGTCAGTTTACTCACAAATTTAAATCTTGTGAAATCTGGGCATATTTGAACGGACGCAAAACTGACATGCTTGCAATAAGCTGTGACATATTTTGTTGTATGAATGGCAACAGGTTTTAATGCACAGGTTTATTGTACCTTCTCCCTTCGAGTGGAAAAGCGTTTAATTGTTGATAGATGACTAAAGATAAATTTGTAATCAATAATAATTTTCAGAAAAATCAATTAAAATTGGATAACTTCTTGCCCCCCCCACTGATCTCTCACAGCATCCTGTTTGGGAATCACTGGTCTGGAACACATCATTGTTTTTCTCTGTGTGCCCATGCAGCTGGTAGAAGAGTACACCTCTCGCTGGCAGACGCCACTCCCTCAACTCAGGATCCTTGAGACAGCGCTGTGCCTCTTCACTCGGGCCTCATCCTCCTTCCCATCAAGCTGCGATCACGTACTTCACACACTCAGTAGTTTGGCCTTGTAAGTACAGGGGTCTTCAAACGTGTGCCTTTCTTTACATATAAACTTAAGTTCCATTGCTTCCATCAGACTTTGCCTTCCCAACTGAAGGCATTGCACAGCCTTGTTGTCATCTGTGCGCCACAGAAATCTGGCAGAACCCCTGAGGTGGAATACCCAAACAAATGGAGGCTCGTAGCAACCTCCTGTTTTTTATTTTATTTTTTTTAATTTTTTTTGCAGGTTTGCAAGAGTTCCCACAACAGAAATATCAGTAATCTGTCGCAGTTTGCATTTAAAAAAAACTTTATTTTATCATTCTGAATTGTCACGTGAGTGTAAAAATAAGTAATATACTAACACTGTTAAAATTAAGATGTAAATTCGATAAAACGTCAGTCTTAAGATGAATGACGGAGGTATAATGTGACAGCGATCAGCATTGCAGACACACCTGATCTGAACTCTCTTTTTAATTCTGACTTAGATTTGAAAACAGTCGGCAATGGTCATTTTCCCAGTTTCACTACGTAAAGCCATCTCTTCTCATGTCACACTTTATCGAGAATTATTTTACAATAAGTGCCTTCCAAAAGCTAAATACAATGTAAAACGTGCAGAGCTAATCTTTTGATTCATGCATGAACTAAGATCTTGTGTGATATGGTGGCGGCTCTTTCTCATGCATGACTGCGGTCTTTGTTTTTTTAATAAATAATCCTGAGAAACTGACAAAAGCCAAAGAATACCCATACCCAGTATTAATCCATTAGTGCTCGCTGAGCTGAGGGCTCACAAAATTTACTGATGTATCACATGGCTTCAAGCATGACAGCAGTTTACATTCTGAAGTTTTGTCTGTTCTTCCTCATTCAGTTGAATTAGAATTGACTTGTGTGCGGTATTCAGCTTCAGATGTTGCACTACATCCTTATTTATCCATAATGAAGAAATTCTTCATTTGCTTTTTAAAATTTTTTTGGGTCTCAATTATTTTCTTTTATCTTCATACAGGAGTGTTTTTGAGTTGCTGCTTTTCTTTGACGAGCAGGACTTCCACAAAGACCCATTGAAACACTTCTCTGTTAAATTCCAGGTGAATATTTTTTACTGTATGTGGTTATTTTATGACAAAAATTTTAACATACACACCCTTCTAATAGCCAACTCCTTTTTCTGTCGACTGAATACACTTTGGTTTGACATCGAGAGATGAATATGAGACACGAGATGACCGTTTCAGCTTTTATTTCCAAGTATTTACATCTGGATCTGCAACACAACTTAAAGGTTAGCACTTTTTGTTTGAGCTAGTGATGCGTCAGTCTTTGAAGTAAACAACAGTAGTTGGCTCCTGATTTGGAGTCAATTTGTCTGTTTTCTCGTCTTGTTTCCATTAAAGTCGCACACGAATGCTCCAGATGTGTGGTGGCATCTGTTCATTCACACTAAGCAGAAAGGGCAAGGAGGAGGTTACAAAAACAGCACAGTGAGCAGACAAACTGGAGTGAGTGAGAGGCAAGAGAACGTTGCTATATAGTGAGACACTACACGCCGGTAAGTGCGACAGAAAACTAAGTAACATTTTTAACTTTTTTTTGTGTAATGGATAGTTTAAGCACTTGCAAAATTTCAAATCTGGAAAGCCAAAACAAGCAATTGTGAAGATGGAAAACAACAGCAGTTGATGACAGAAACATTTTGAGAGCTTTAAAGAGAGACCAAAAACAACTGTTAGTGACATCTGCAACAACCTCCATAGGTCAGGAATGAAGATTTCCCAAACTACTGTTTGCAGAAGGCATCATGAACAAAAGTACATATGCTACACCTGAGAATGAAAACCACTCATTAAAAAGAATAGGAAGGCCAGGCTGGACTTTCCTAAATACCACTGACAAATAAAAGTCTTGAGGTAAAGTTTAATGGATGTATGATACAGGTTGTTTTTCAAAATAATTCAGTTTAACCACAGCAATTAAGCAATGCCTGGTTCTCATTAGTTAATATGCAGTAATTTTATATTATTTATTTTGTCAGTTTCAAGTTATTTCAGTTACTATTGTGGGTTTTTCTTAAATGGAAGTAAACCCGAAAATACAACCTGAGATGTTGATCTCGTATCCTATCCATCTTTTTGTCAAACTCATCCATTCAGTCGACAGCAAAAAATAAAGGAATTGGTGTCTCTGTTGCAATACCTTTGGGGTTGAGGGGGCTGTACATATCTTATAGATTGAAATGTTTTAAATGTCAACTTCATTTCTTCTTTTTTCATAACACTGTACATTACTATAAACAACACATTATTACCCTGTCTTTTATTTAAAACCTTTGAAATTTAAAAAAACTTTTTTTTTTTTTTTTTTTTAGGAATGTCATTTTGCCCTTGAAAGGCATCAGAATGTTCACTTACTTCAGGTTGAGCCTTTGGTTCGTGCAGGAGGCGCTTGGGCCAGTACAACCTTGAAGGAAATACTCAGGGAATCCAGTTTACCTCAGAATGAAGGTAGGTGATGTCATTACCCCAGTTTGCTTTCGTCATGTTTATTTAAGTCTTGTTTTGCTGATTCAAAATCCATTCTGCAAATACTGTTGTCTTTTTGTCACAATGCATTGTGTGGCTT
The DNA here is from genome assembly GCF_024500385.1 of Phyllopteryx taeniolatus. NCBI lineage: Eukaryota > Metazoa > Chordata > Actinopteri > Syngnathiformes > Syngnathidae > Phyllopteryx > Phyllopteryx taeniolatus. The sequence goes on from NC_084502.1 coordinate 5,095,100, forward strand.
TGCATCTCACTTTCCTTAAGTACGTTTTTGCCAACTTTAAATATAGTCACTGGTGTACAAACAAAAAGAGTCTGTTACGAACTGTGTTTTGCTTTTTCTTAGTGGACAGGTTCCTCAGCTCCGAGCTGCCAGTATTCTTGGAGCTACGGGTGCGCTACCTTATATCTTGTGAGCGTGTCAGTGAGGCTTTAGCCCTGGCTAAGTGTTGTATTCGTCATCCGACGGCAGGGAAACACTTCTTCTTCCTCCAGGTTTACCTCACATGGCTTTACAAGACACAGCGTGATCAGCTGCTTAAAGAGGTCGGTGAAAAAAGTATAGCAGTAAGGACGTTTCTTCTCAGCTGCCATTCAGCTGTGCTGTTGATTATTTTGTCTTTTAACTCTAACCTGAAATGTTTCTCACAGGTGGTTGACCTTAGCGGTAAAGATGCAGTACACATCATTGTTAGTTTAGAGTATGAGGAAACAAACGATCTGCTTTTAGCCCTGTGCCAGGTGTTCCTTTCCCAACAACTTGGCAGGGGTGACATGTACTATTTATGGTGGGTAAATATAAATTTAATTACAAAAAATGATTTTTAATTTTTATGTTATTATAGTGTATAATCATGCCCTCCTGTACCCCTGTGCAGGGAGCTTGTTTTTGTGTGGAGCAAACTTCACAATCGGCTGAATACTTCCAAACAAGCTTTTCTTGAGGAAAGTCGTCGGCTAATGCTGTCTGCTACCAATGTCTATTCAATTTTCCCATTTGTCAGAGTTGTAATACAAGAGGTGAGAATAGTACAGATCAAAATGTCGTCGCTTGTTATCCAAATAAGTGTAGAGATATTTTCATGTCCCTGATTATTTTATGGCCCTTTGTGTTTCTGTCTTGGTAGCTGGGTGGAGATGGGGTCCAATTTTGTGTGGAGCTTTGTGCAGATGCCTTGAAATCTTGTCTCCCGTGTGATGTTATCACCAAGTCGCTGATTTGTAAAACTATTGCTGGCCTGCTTCCCAACGATCTGGAAGTGTGTCGGGCATGTGCGCTCATCGTCTTTTTCTTGGAACGTACTGTGGAAGCCTACAAGATGGTGTATTCGCTCTATATGCTTCCAGATCAGGACTACCACGTCGAGCATAGCCCCATCAGAAATCAAATCAGATTTGAAACACTGCAGGTATAATCACCGTTTCCATATATTTATATCTGTGTATTACAGTAGTGTCAATCTTTTTTTATTCTTCTTTTTCTTCTCCCCCCCCCCCCCCACAGGTCTTGAAGAAAGACCTTTACTTTGACCCAGAGTTTTGGAATCTCATTGCTTTGCAGACCAATTGTTTGAAACTGATGAGTGAGAAAGTGGTTGATGCTGCCCTTAAAGAAATCATGGAGGAAACATGGGTCCCAAACTACTGTGCGAAAGAGATTTCATTTGTGCAAAGCACGTCAACAGGAGAGGATGACAAAGGAACGGCAAAAAAGCCCCATCATAATTATGGCAGACATAAAGAAATTAGCACTGTGGAGGCGCCCAAAAAACTTAAGTTGGACCAAGGCAAAACGCGACTGAATGATGGCAACGCTGTGAAAAAAAAGGGCAACCACAGGTCAAAATTTACAAAGGAAGCATCTCAACCTTTAAGGCGCTCATTTTGGCAGCTTGACAGGATACATGACAGAGGGTCTGGGCAACTAAGACGAGTTACCCGACTGTCTGAAAAAGATCCTCCAAAACGGAGGATTCAAAAACCCAAATGGCTACTGGAAGATTCTGGTAATCTGCAAGAGTCAAATCTTAGGAAACATGGTTTGAAACATCGAAGGGTCCATCAGTCGTCTGCCTTGAAGAGGTCGGAAATTGTTCAGCTCCAGAACAGCACACAACCCAAGGTGGCTCAAAACTCTTGTACCAAGCATGAGAAAGAATTTCCTTTGGAATCTATAGAACCAGCTTCTGCTCCACAAGTAATTCTGGAGCTGTCGCTACCAGACAATGAGCTGATGGGAACGTTCATTGACGATTGCAACAGACAGAAAGTCTGTCCTCCAATGCTCTTTTATAAACCAACACTAAAGCTTCCTGACCCCTCCCATCCTGTAAAGGTGTTGCATGGAAAAGAGGTCATCCTAAGAGCAAGGGATGCAACTATGCTTGTGCAGCTCTTGCACTGTTATGCTCGCAGGCCCAAAGGAAAGGGTAATGGGTCAAATATTCATGGATCCGTATCAACAATCACACGCTCTTCTGCTCATGGGAGTCCCCCCAAAGAGCCACTGAGAGGGCTTTGTGAGAAACCTAATGCTGAGACAAGGGGTGGTGTAAACTCTGACGATGCAGTTGCGACTGAACGTCCAGAACCATCAGTCTCAGTTTTACAGTTGTCAGCAAAAGAGCTCCTAGAAAAGACAGATATTAAAAAAGCGGCTCCTTTGAACAAATTAGTTATATTAAAAGGAACAGAAACTCAAATTGTAGGTAAAAATCCTCATTCTCAAAGCACAGACAAAGTCCATACCACAGTTAAATCCCTAGAACTCTGTGAAGAACCTTCTGTTGAAATGGTGACTTTTGCTTCACAAAGCCCAGCAGTAGGGAAAGTCACGCAACAGCCAACCACAGCTTCCACTGAGTTTTCTCAGACCTTTAATACACAAAGCAGTCAAATAGAAGCTACTGAATACAACTTGCCAGTGTCCAGTACATTAACTAATGAAAACCCCGACTCTCCATGTCACATGCCTCTCCAAGTTAGACAAGCTCTTGTAGATACAGATGGGGAACAACAGCCAAAACCACTTATGTCTCATTCTGAAAATGACAAAAAATGTATTGACAAGGCCAAAGATGTTTTGAGGGGTACACAACACGAACATTCTAACCATATTAATGATATTTCAGCCTTGGTAACAGAGAGAGTCACTCAGTTTCCTCCTCTTGAACTTCAAGACATGGAGAATCACAAACAACCAGCAGACACTCGCTCCAAGGAATCAGTGCTTCACAATGAAAGCAATATTGCAAATTCCTCCAGTCATACAGTGCCAGAACCCGCAACCACTGCATATATGCAAAGAAATGAACAAAAAAGGCCAGCCGTTGACTGTGTTGGTAACTTTGAGGACAATGAAATGATAGACACACAGGAATCCTACTTGGAGTATTGCTGTACTACTGATCTTCCTCGAGCCATGGAGAATTACAAACAGCCTACAGACACTCGCTCCAAGGTATCAGGGCTTCAAAATAAAAGCAGTGTTGCAAATGCCTCGAGTCATGCAGTGCCACAACCAGCAACCACTGCATATATGCAAGAAGATGAACAAGAAAGGTCAGCTGTTGATGACGACTTTGAGGGCAACGAAACAATAGAAACAGAGGAATCAAAATTGGAGTATTACTGCACTGCTGAACTTCCTCGAGCCATGGAGTGTCACAAACAACCTATAGACGCTCACTCTAAGGAATTAGTGCTTCAAAATAAAAGCAATGTTGCAAATGCCTCCAGTCATTCTGTGCCAGAACCAGCAACCACCGAATATTTGCAAGGAAATGAACAAGAAAAGTCAGCCGTTGATGACGACGAAACGATAGAAAAAGAGGAATCCAAATTGGAGTATTGCTGTAATGCGGAACTTCCTCGAGACATAGAGAATCCCAAACAACCTACACACATTCACGCCAAGGAATCAGTGCTTCAAAATAAATGGGATGTTGCAAATCCCTCGAGTCATGAAGTGCCAGAACCAGCAATCACTGCATATATGCAAGGAAATGAACAAGCAAGGTCAGCCGCTGATGACTGTGATGATGATTTTGAGGATGATGAAACAGTAGAAACGGAGGAATCCAAATTGGAGTACTGCTGTACTTTTTGTCAGAAAGACTTTAAGGGCAGACGTGTGGTAATACATGCTATGTTCCATTTCCGTAAGGATGAGTGTATGTTTTGTGGGACTATGTTCAAAGATGACCTCCTGGCCATGATGCACCTCTCTGATCATATTGAGAAGCTCAAAAGAAGTAAGGAGTTAGCCAGTAACAAAGCACAACAAGAGTGTGTGTCAGAAACCAAAGATTTATCCCAATCCAAGACCTCTGCCAAAGATAATTCTCCCAACAGGCTGTCTGACCATCACATGAGTAGGAGGCTGAGGAAGTCCTCAATCTGCAATAAATCTGTTAGCCATCCAGAGGCACACTTACTATTAAAATCCAGAAATTTACGATCAAATGACAAGCCAGTTGATGGTTGCTTTGTACATAAAAACTTACAAAATGAGTGCAATGACAGCAAATTTTCTGAAAGCAAGGTAAATGGACATATTGGCAAAAACAATCAACTTGACCAAATAAAACAGGCCACTTCAAAAGCTGAAGACAAGCAGAGACATCCTCCACACATCACTATTAAAGACAAAGCATGCAACCCCAAGGTGAATCATGTGATGCCCAAATCTTGTGAGTCCTTTGCATCATCGGTACAGAAGAGGAAACGCATTGAATGTTCTCAGGATGGTGTAATTAAGGACAGGAAAAAGGTTAATCAGGAGAAAAGGGTAGAGCCTATAGAGAAAGTTGACTGTCCAGCAGATGGCTGTACTTGGTCTGCAGACCTTTGTAAAAACCGTGTTGCACTCCTCTACCATGCTCTGGAGCAACACTACGGTGACACGAAACCTTTAGAGCTGTCATTTAAAGTGGCAAACAACAAATGCAGTATTTGTATGAGGGTTTTATGGAGTTTTGAACATTTTCAGCATCATGTGGAAAGACATTGGCTCAGTCCTCGGCATCCCTGCCTTCATCTGGGTTGTACTGCCAGGTTCAAAACCGGAAATGAAATGAGACGTCATGCCAGAAAACACACTCCACTGCAGGCTGTGTGCTGCTTGCCTGGTTGTTCTGAACTTTTTATTTGTCTCTGGGCATTGAACCTACATGAAAGAGAGCACTATGCTTCCAAATCTACCAAGCCCAAGCCAGTAAAGACTGTGGACCTGCAGAAGGATGATAAACCAAACAGCATGCAGGTAAAAGCTAGAATCTCTGCTATGAAAGGGACTTTGAGCCAGCCGACTCGTAAATTCAGGGGGCATGCATCTCATGACTCAACAGCAAAATTCGTCAGTAAACCTCCTCCCAGTGTAAAAACATTTCTCAAAGAAGAGTTGAAAACAAGAAATGAGTCCAAGCATTCAAACCTTTTAAAGAATCTCTGCAGCAAGGACACTACCACACTATCAAGTAATTATAGTTTGAATCTAAGGTTAAGAAAAGGTCAAACAATGAAGACCAATCTGGTGGCTGCCAAAAGTCTGGAATTACCGTTCTTTAGACGCGGGGGCAAATTGAGGCATAAGTTCAAGAAAAAGCAGGTCAATGTGAACCAAAATGAAATGGTCCCAAAAAGAAGAGGCCGTCCACGAAAGTCAAAAAAAGCAACGCATGACAACAACACGACTAAGAGCCGAAAGATTCAAAGTTTAAAGAGTGAAACTCTACAGCCTGAGACAGCAGAGCCTCCAACGATTAGCAACAAGTTAGAAATTAAAGAAAAGCCCAAGCATGTCAATGATGCTGGCAAGATGACAGAAATACCACACCATAGTTTAAAGTCCAAAAGATCAGTGAGTAAGAACACAAGGAGCGATCGTGTTGAACAAAAGATGTCCTCTGACAGACGCTCCCCTCTAACTGTGGCTTCTCGGAGTTCAGTCGTTCCTGCGCATAAATTAAGTGCTGCTAATTTGACAAGGTGCAGTGCTTCAAAAGACAGTGACTCTTTAGGTCCCAATAGGACAAAGAAGAAAATGGTTACGCCAATAAAAAGTCCTCACAGAGAGTCTGGATTGCCAGCAGCTTCAAGGGACCCTGCAAAGTCAACATGTATTGATGTACCCCAGAGGTCTGACGATGACAAGGAAAAGGTTGAGAAAACACGTTCATCCCAAGGTAACCCTGCTGATTATGTTCCTTCTGCCACTGCAGTGAACATGAAGAAGAGTCTAATTAGAAATAAGAAAATAGAAAAGACACTTCATTGGCAGAATGGTAAAAAGAAAGTCATGAAGAAAAAGTTAACTGAAGAACCTTCAGATGGGACTAGTGATGGCTCTAGTTCCGCCACGTCCAATTTAAGGAGAACGTCAGAGGAAGAACCTTCTGACGTGACTATTGATGGCTCCAGTTCCACCATGTCCAATTTAAAGAGAAACTCAAAGCAAGAACCTTCAGATGTGACTAGTGATGGCTCCAGGCCCACCATGTCCAATTTAAAGAGAAACTCAAAGCAAGAACCTTCAGATGTGGCTAGGGATGGCTCCAGTTCCACTACGTCCAATTTAAGGAGAACGTCAGAGGAAGAACCTTCAGACGTGACTAGTGATGGCTCCAGTTCCACCATGTCCAATTTAAAGAGAAAGTCAAAGGAAGAACCTTCAGACATGACTCGTGATGGTTCCAGTTCCACCACATCCAATTTGAAGAGAGAGTCAAAGGAAGAACCTTCAGACATGACTCGTGATGCTTCCAGTTCCACCACGTCCAATTCGAAGAGAAAGTCAAAGGAAGAACCTTCAGACATGACTCGTGATGGTTCCAGTTCCACCACATCCAATTTGAAAAGAGAGTCAAAGGAAGAACCTTCAGACGTGACTCATGATGGTTCCAGTTCCACCACGTCAACCGTTCAGGCTGAACACCCAGGACATGAACCTACTTCAAAGTCAAAGGATGTGGAGGTTAGGAGGAACAAAGCTACCAAAGGAATTAAAAAAGGAGATATAAAGACGAGCAAGAAAAGACCACATCCAGATCAAAGGACTTCGACTAAAGTAGCAACTGAATCTAAACCTGAAGCTCCAAACAGCAGTGAAGTGAAGGCCAGACAAGTGGACAACTGTGTTGGAGAGAAGGTACACACAAACAAAACATCTGAATGTGCCAAAGGTAGACGCGGTCACAGTCTGAAGTCAAGGTTAGCAAAAAAGTATGACAGATCCACATTGTGCATGGACACACTGGCCGAGTACGGAAAGAAGCACATCCGTGCGCCTCCCACGGCCTACCTCGACGAGAAGTTCACCACCATGCCCAAAAGAAGGAAGGAGGCGGCGTTACCATACGACATGACCGCCTGGCCCGAGGAGGTGCTCGTCGTTGCCGCTCCACAGAGACAGCGGTGTGCAAATTGCTTCACCACTTTCAACAGTGCAGAGGAGCTACACAGTCACCGCCAACTCCAGCGCTGCTCCAGCCTCTTTGGCTTTGACTCTGATGACGAGGGTAAGTCTAGACCATTTATAAATGTTTGTAAATAACAGGGGCCGGGGTATTCCGGGTAGCAGAAAAGAGTGACTACTGCTGACCTGAAATTAAAGTATTCCAAAAACTTTTGTTTGGGATTAAGCTGCCAGAAATACCTCAAAAGGTTTAGGTTTTTTATTATTTTCTTCCCCCCCAAAAAAACTAATCTATCCAGTGGAACATGTAGGTGAAGAGGATAAATCTAGCGCATGTTGTAAATAGTTGTACAGAGAAGTAGGGGTTGACGTGTCGACTTTACCGTTACACATTGACGATTATAGTTTGAGGTCACTTATCGCCAGTCACGTTTTGGCAACAACCCAGACATCGCTGAAATCAACAAGTCATTGTCACAACATCTGAAGTCGTTCAACCACAACAGAGAAGTGGGCCTGAAAAGATCCTTTAAATAACTTAAATAATTTGATGACAAAAATAGGTTGATGCAAAGTTAAAACTTTGCAGGGATCATTATCGACACAGACTAAAGTTACTGCGGACGCACGCACCCATAGATATGAAGAGCAGATACCACAGCGCACTGTAGCCTTCTAACCGACGTGCCTTCATGGCAGCCATGTTGGAGAGGTCAACATTACCGTCAAAAGCAAAGCAGGGACATTGAAATTAAGTCAAAACTTCCTCAATTCTCAACCGATTTTCATTTACTTTTTTTTTTTTTGTCAATTCCAAAGCTTATACTATCAATAGATTTTTTTGTTGTTGCTCGGAATGGTTATTCCCATAAGCCGAATGGTTAGCACATCTGCCTCACAGTTCTGAGGACTGGGGTTCAAATCTGGCCCCGCCTGTGTGGAGTTTGCATGTTCTCCGCGTGCCTGCGTGGTTTTTCTCCGGGCACTCTGGTTTCCTCCCACATCCCAAGAGCATGCATGGTAGGTTGATTGAGGACTCTAAATTGCCCATAGGTGTGAATGTGTGCGCGAATGGTTGTTTGTTTATATGTGCCCTGCGATTGGCTGGCGACCAGTTCAGGGTGTACCCTGCCTCTCGCCCGAAGATAGCTGGGATAGGCTCCAGCATGCCCCTTGTGAGAATAAAGCAGTACAAAAGATGGATGGTTAATCCCAGTTCTCTTGATGTGAATGTACAGTGTTGTGTGTCTGTATGTATGTACATGTATGCAGCACAATATACCGGAATCCTTTTTGTTTTGGTTTTCTTGCCGTTCACCCACTTGGAATGCGCTGACAATTTTTACCCTCCTAGCTTAGCATCGTCGTAGGCACGCAGCTCAAAAGGAGCCGTATCCATGTAGAAGATGCTGCGACAGCACGAGCCAACTTTTAACTGTTGAAATGTTAATTATGGCTGACGTTCCATATATCTTTGAAGCAATTTCCCTCACATACATTCTTCCTTTCGACTGACTTCACACATTTAAACTACGACTGTGGAGAAGAAGCTAAAATCATCATTCAAGCCTTTATCCTATTTTCTCAATCACTGTCACAAAACCTTGGTCTAATGACATTGAAGGGTTTGTTTACTATTAGTTTCATCGGAGAAGGCTCAAGCTTTTGCCACCTGGCAGTACGTGTGACATCATGGTGAAATTTACAGAGCCTTCGCTATTGTGACTAAACTAAACCAGCGTCACTTGCATTCTTTGTGTTGCAGGTAAAAGTTGAATGACTTGACCTGAATCCAATTTGAGTGGACCTTGTGGAAGCAGAACTGACTGGCCTGTTGACCTAATTAGAACGGTGGTTGGATGATGGTTCACCGGAGCTCTTCAGGACTTAATAATGTATATAGACGTTGATGTACAGACCAAAAGCGTTACAATGGTGACATTTGTTAATAAAGCCGAGGAGGTAACCAGTGAGTGAAAGGCCTACAGCAGCCCAGTCATTTTTGATGAACAGTTCGTACTGAAGTGCCTGCTCTGGATCCACAGTTTCCAGCTGCTTCATCTGTGTCATTACGGACTCTTGACACATGGCCAGAACTGCCGCAAGGATACTCTTTCCCCATCAGTAAGCCATAAAAAGAGGATTTGTTTGCATTTGCACACTTATAATCTACAGGTTCATGCTATTTTAACATCTTAGAATGAAATGCAAGTTTAATTTTCAACTATTCTCGTGATCTGTTTTTGGAGCTGCCAGTAGAGGTCAGTGTGCAACTCAACCTTGCGTGGCTGCAGTCTTACCCCAACCTAAGTTCTTTTTTTGCAGGTTTGCTTCACAGCGCAGGTCGTTTCAGAAATACTACTTCATTGAACAGGCCTGTGTGTGCTATAAACATTACCCTGTTGTCTTTCAGCCTTCCTTCAACGAATAAGAAAGTTACCGCAGTTTTAACTGTTTGCAGGAAGCTGCAGCAGGTTCTATTTATTTTATATTGTAAATATTAGAGAGTTTCAATTGCTTACGTCAGGGTTGGTAGGAGCGCAGTTTATATTTGTTTTTTGAGAAAATAAAACTTATTTCACGTTACCGATTGTCTGTTCTGTTCTGCTGACTTACATTAGTCAGCAAATTTCTTGTCGCCCTTTTTATCATTCTCTTTCATAACTGAAAGGATATTTAAATGAGTCTGCACTGCCAAGTGTATCCTGAGGCTCACGCCAACTGCATGTCTCTGCAGGTCTCTTTGTGTTGTATAATTACACAAATATTAGCACTAAAAGATTCCGTTTTAATTATTATAAACAATGTCCAGACATTTGTCGGAAGATCATTTAATTAAAGAGTTAAAGAGAAAAAAGTACTTCAGAAAGTAAAAGGAAACACTTCAGGCTCACTTTTTTTTTTTTTTTTTTTTTTTTTTTCCCCTCCTCCTTTTTTGTCTCGAGTTCCATTGTCTAGAGTTGGATTTGAGCCCTAAACTATTATATGTTCTTGTAGCACTGTTGGCAGCATTACTAATCAAAACATTGACTTTGGGGGGAAATTGTTTGCCTTAAATACAGTATTTTACAACTACAGAAGAACAATACTTTAAATATGATGAAATTAAATATTTACATTTAATATTGCCAAGGATCATTTAAATTAAAAGCTCGAGATCAGCCCAGCAGCAGAAGCTGCATTACCTGTTTAAATGAGTATTTAAAAAAAAAAAAAAAAAAAAAATTGGTGTGCAGCAATTACAAGACGGACAGTCTGTACCCTCTGGTAGGAATGCAAACGTTTGGTTTGAAAAGATTGAACGTCGGTGTCATGTTCATACTCATGCTGCCGCGACACCTCAGCAAGGCCGAATGCTTCCACCTCACAGCCCCAAGCAAAGTTGCCTTGAGCTCGGTTCATCTTTAGTCTACACTGTCATTATCTGCTTCCACTTTCCATTTCAAGGAAAGTGTCGGCGTGCTTGCTCCAACATGTTGCAGCAGGTATCAAAGCTGGCCCAGAAGCAGATTGGTCTCGTCTGTCCTGACATCTCTCCAGGTGCGATTGGGCGAGAGCCCACAATTGGAAGTCTGTGAGTCACATATATTTTGTTTCCTCTTTTACTGCATTCTCCCATGTGACCAAAGCATTTTTAGCGCCTGAAATCATTATTAGGTATGTTGTAATCCAATAACTGTTCATTTGTTGTTCTGCTCCACCTCCTGGTCTCATTTGCAGTATCAGGCCACAAGTTTCCCAAGGTTTAAATGTCGCCCTCGACTGGCGTCTTTCTGCTCCTCTGCGATTGGCTAATTCCACTCGGGCTTCATATAGTTGGGGATGCACTGGCAGACTTGGTGGCTGTAGTAAAAGCCAGATAGGCACGCACGTCTGGGGGTCCTGCACGGTAATCTGTAGCAACTTGGGAAAGAAGGAAGAAGAGAAGAAAACATTTAATTAGTCCCAACAAGGGTTACAAAGGGGTGGACATTTTTCTGATACATTTCCATGGGAATTTAAACTGTGAAACATTCCCAATTGTAAACTTTACAAGGGAATTGCGGCTAATTTAATAGGTATATTCAAACATAAATTTTAGGGCCATTCCATTGAATTGGTGCAGTCTGCTTGTTGTTACTCTTTCAAAACAAACTTGAATTGACCTTTTTTCCCCAAAATCTAAATCTGATAATACCCATATTCAACTACTCAAATTGTGTATTGGCTCATCTGACCTAACTTTATTTCTTTGCGCCATTGTTTTATTGTACTACAACTCATTTGTGTAACAGGACTGAAAATGACTAGAGTTTTTAGCATAAAATTAGCAAATAGATGAAATATAGTCATACTTAAACCCCCCAGGTCAAAGATGAAGTATCATCAAATAAACAGAAAAATAAATCTGTCAAATCACTTTTGGTCTTCCCAAGGCCTGCGGAGGATCTGACTGATGCAACTTCCTGTGGGACATGTGACTTGTGGAATAGTCCACATTTTTCAGAGGGTGTAATGAGTTTGGGACATGACTAAAGTGTGAATTTAAACTAAATTGTTTCTTTGAGAAATAAAATTATTGTTGAGATAATGAGTAAAGGCTTAACATTATTATACATCATGGTTAAGCCTAATTTTAGGAAGGTGCGACACACAACAAATGCTAATTTTCCAGTATTCAAGGTGGGATATAATGTTGAAATTGTATTTATTATATATATAATCAGATACTGCTTAATTTTATTGTGCATTTCACAATACGGTGGCGTATCTGAACGTAACTCCTACCTTTTGGTCCGAGACACAAAGCAAAAAAATCGACAAAGCGACTGCTTTCAACTCTTAAAATTCACTGCCAGCTTTCCCAGTTAACATGGACATGACTTCTAAAGCCGTCAATGGCAGTTAATGTGTTTTAAGTCAAAGTCCCACTGTACTTGCATTAAATCCCCTTTTTGTTGTCAGGATTATGCTAAAATATATTTTCCCTAACTATATTTAAATTGCCTATTACATAAATTCCTTGCTTATTCATATGTACTCATTCCCGTCAATTCCAATTTAAAGTTTCCAACTTTGAAAATGTCATGATTTTGCAACCCTAGTCCCATGCATAATGAAAACTACAAGCTCATTTAAACCATTTACATCATAATCCTATCTTTTTGTGGTCACATCTTCCCTCACAAATCGCCTGAGAATGTCCACCGAGACACATCACTAGCACGTCTGAACTTTCCCTCATGGCTCAGCTCCCGTCCCCTTGTGTTTTTCTTTCGGTCCTGTCACTCCATCCATCTCTGCGGCTGCCCGGCGGCGGCCTGATGGCTGCTGTGCTCTGCTCACTGTCAGCGAGCTCAGGCCTCTCGGGTCAGAGGCCTCTCGCGTGCGAGCTGTGGGAACTGCACAGCACACTCGCAGCTAAGAACGGGGTTGGATGCTGGGGATGTCTCGTGTCCATATAAGGAAGCATCAGAACATAAATGGAGAAGGTTTCGAGAGAACCATGTTTGATGCCGATTTAGATTTGGGTGCCTCTTATTCATTAAAGAAGAAAGAAAAGTTCTGGCCTTTACGTGATTATGCAGCACAGCATAATTTGTGATGGGATGATTCAATGCAATTCAATGGTTTTTATATAGCGCCAATTGACAAAAGAAGTTGTCTCAGGGCGCTTCACATATGGAGCAGAAAGAGGGGGGAGTGGAGAGAGATAGAGGAGGGGATAGGAGAAGAGGATGTAAGAGAGAGGGATGAGGGGGAGAGAAGGGGACACAAGGAAGAGCGAAAAGACAAGTGAGAGGAGAGAGAATAGACATTGCCGCTGGGATAAAATCATCAGGACTTGCAAAGGTACTCCCTCTGTACTTAGAAGTACAGATACTTGTGTTAAAAAAAAAAAAAAAGGCCAAAGAAGTACCGATTTCTCAAGTAAAAGTAAGTACAGACTGAAATGTATTTAAGTGCAAAGGTAAACATGAATTTTTGCTGTCTATTATATTCAAGAACCGTTCGAACCTGCCACAATAAAATAAACTTTTGAAAATAGTTTCCCTCTATATATAGTACAGTGCTCGTACTGAGAAGAAGCAAAAAAATTGTTGCATGTTGTTTAAGAGTTAGCTAGTGTTGGCTCGACTTTCATGCTATCAAAACAACTTGTTCCCATCGCTTTTCTAGCATTGTGGACTGACTAATAAAAACAAGGCTAAATTAGCTGATTATAACAACTGAAAAAAATACACTTGGGTTTAGACGGAGAACTTCTGAAAGCTAGAAGCTGAGAGTTTTTACGGCCGGCACAAGACTCAACACATTCGCCACCAATTATTCTTTGACCCAACACCTTAAAAAAATTATCTTTAATAATTCAATGGGGAATACAGGATACCCCTCCTTGAGCTGTCACCTTGTCGTGGTGGAGGGGTTTGTGTGTCCCAATGATCCTAGGAGCTAAGTTTTCAGGGGCTTTATGCCTCTGGCAGGGTCACCATGGCAAACATGTCCTAGGTGAGGGACCAGACAAAGCACGGCTCCAAAAACTCCTATGAAGAGTACAATAAATGGATTCAGGTTTCCCTTGCCCGGACGCGGGTCACCGGGGCCCTCCTCTGGAGCCAGGCCCGGAGGTGGAGCTCGAAGGTGAGCGCCTGGTGGCCGGGCCTGCACCCATGGGGCCTGGCCGGGCACAGCCCGAAAGGGTAACATGGGTCCCCCTTTCCATGGGCTCACCACCTGTGGGAGGGGCCATAGAGGTCGGGTGCAGTGCGAGCTGGGCAGTGGCCGAAGGGGACCTTGGCGATCTGATCCCCGGCTACAGAAGCTGGCTCTAGGGACGTGGAATGTCACCTCTCTGGCAGGGAAGGAGCCCAAGCTCGTGTGTGAGGTCGAGAAGTTCCGACTAGATATAGTCGGACTCGCCTCCATGCACAGCTTGGGCTCTGGTACCAGTCTTCTCGAGAGGGGTTGGACTCTCTTCCACTCTGGTGAGAAGCGTCGAGCAGGTGTGGGTATACTTATTGCTCCCCGGCTTGGCACCTGTACATTGGGGTTCACCCCTGTGGACGAGAGGGTAGCCTGCCTCCGCCTTCGGGTGGGGGGACGGGTCCTGATTGTTGTTTGTGCCTATGCACTAAACAGCAGTTCAGAGTACCCACCCTTTTTGGAGTCCTTGGAGGGGGTGCTGGAGCGCGCTCCCGCTGGGGACTCCATCATTCTGCTGGGGGATTTCAATGCTCACGTGGACAATGACAGTAAGACCTGGAAGGCCGTGATTGGGAGGAACGGCCCCCCCAATCAGAACCCAAGCGGTGTTCTGTTATTGGACTTCTGTGCTCATCACGGATTGTCCATAACGAACACCATGTTCAAGCATAAGGGTGTCCACACGTGCACTTAGCACCAGGACACCCTAGGTCACAGTTCGATGATCGAATTTGTGGTCGTGTCCTGGACCTTCGGGTCAAGAGAGGGGCGGAGCTGTCAACTGATCACCACCTGGTGGTGAGTTGGCTCCGATGGTGGGGGAAGATGCCGGTGCGACGTGGCAGGCCCAAACGTATTGTGAGGGTCTGCTGGGAACGTCTGGCCGAATCCCCTGTCAGAAGGAGTTTCAACTCCCACCTCCGACAGAACTTTGCTCATGTTCCGGGTGAGGCGGGGGACATCGAGTCCGAGTGGACAATGTTCCGCGCATCAATTGCTGAGGCGGCCGACCGGAGCTGTGGCCGTAAGGTGGTTGGTGCCTGTCGTGGCGCCAATCCCCGAACCCGTTGGATGCCGTCAAGCTGAAGAAGGAGTCCTATCGGGCCTTTTTGGCATGTGGGACTACTGAGGCAGCTGATGGGTGCCGGCTGGCCAAGCAGAATGCAGCTTTGGTGGTCGCTGAAGCAAAAACTCGGGCATGGGAGGGGTTCGGTGAAGCCATGGAGAAAGACTTCCGGACGGCTTCGGAAGCCGGAAATTCTGGTCCACCATCCGACGTCTCAGGAGGGGGAAGCAGTGCACCATCAACACTGTATAGCGGGGATGGGGCGCTGCTGACCTCGACTCGGGACGTTGTGAGCTGGTGGGGAGAATACTTCGAAGACCTCCTCAATTCCACCGACACGGCTTCCCATGAGGGACCAGAGTCTGGGTTCTCTGAGGCGGGCTCTCCTATCTCTGGGGTTGAGGTCACTGAGGTGGTTAAAAAGCTCTTCGGTGTCAAGGCCCCAGGGGTGGATGAGATTCGCCCGGAGTTCCTGAAGGCTCTGGATGTTGTCGGGCTGTCCTGGTTGACATGCCTTTGCAACATCGCGTGGACATCGGGGACAGTGCCTCTAGATTGGCAGACTGGGGTGGTGGTCCCCCTTTTTTAGAAGGGGGACCAGAGGGTGTGTTCCAACTACAGGGGGATCACACTCCTCAGCCTCCCTGGTAAGGTCTATTCAGGGGTGCTGGAGAGGAGGGTCCGTCGGGAAGTTGAATCTCAGATTCAGGAGGAGCAGTGTGGTTTTCGTCCTGGCCGTGGAACAGTGGACCAGCTCTACACCCTTGGCAGGGTCCTCGAGGGTGCATGGGAGTTCGCCCAACCAGTCTACATGTGTTTTGTGGACTTGGAGAAGGCGTTCGACCGTGTCCCTCGGGGGGTCGTGTGGGGGGTGCTTCGGGAGTATGGGATACCGAACCCCCTGATATGGGCTGTTCGGTCCCTGTACGACCGGAGTCAGAGTTTGGTCCGCATATCCGGCAGTAAGTCGGACTCGTTTCCGGTGAGGTTTGGACTCCGCCAAGGCTGCCCTTTGTCACCGATTCTGTTCATAACTTTTATGGACAGAATTTCTAGGCGCAGCCGAGGCGTAGATGGGGTCCGGTTTGGTGGCCTCAGTATTGCATCTCTGCTTTTTGCTGATGTGGTTCTGTTGGCTTCATCAAGCCGTGACCTCCAACTCTCACCGGAGCAGTTCGCAGCCGAGTGAGAAGCGGCTGGGATGAGAATTAGCACCTCCAAATCTGAGACCATGGTCCTCAGTCGGAAAAGGATGGCGTGCCCTCTCCAGGTCGGGGATGAGATCCTGCCCCAAGTGGAGGAGTTCAAGTATCTTGGGGTCTTATTCACGAGTGAGGGAAGGATGGAACGCGAGATTGACAGGCGGATCGGTGCAGCGTCTGCAGTGTTGCGGACATTGTATCAATCCGTTGTGGTAAAGAAGGAGCTAAGCCGAAAGGAGAAGCTCTCGATTTACCAGTCGATCTACGTTCCTACCCTCACCTATGTGGGCCTGGAAACTCCTCGGGATCCCCCCGGAAGAGCTGGATGAAGTGGCTGGGTAGAGGGAAGACTGGGCGTCCCTGCTAAAGCTACTGCCCCCGCGACGCGACCTCGGATAAGCGGTAGAAAATGGATGGATGGATGGAATACAGGATATTGCAGAACTCGTACAGATAGATTTTAAAATTTAGGAAGTCAAATTAAAATCGCTAACTAAATACTCAAGTACAAATACCTGAAAACTCTACTTAAGTACGGTAACAAAGTATTTGTACCTTATTTGCTACCAATGGAAAGTAGAACTAAAAAAACAAGCACATGCAGAAACTCCAACCAAACCAGCAGAAAAAACAAACACTGATGACTAGGAAAGGAGCTACAGTGAGAGCAGTGACCTTTTTTTTTTTTTTTTTTTTTAATGGGCTCACCTGCAGGTGTTGGAGTTGAACCTCTTGCCTTGCCGCAGACACGACTGTGGACTCTCTCTGCACTGACACAGGCAGGTGTCGGGGTTGAGGGGTTGATTCCCGGGACATTGGGCGGCGCACACGCAGCCGCACAGCTCCTCGTCCCAGCGTTGGCCGACGGGGCACCACTTCCCCTCGCCCTGACCTTCGCACTGACATTCACCTGCAGGGAAACGGTCTGCTCAGGTACTGATGCGCTAGCCATTACTGTACATAGCTCACCATTACTTTAAGACTTACAGTGATCCAATACTTATTTGCAGTTTGCTCTTCACAAATTAAACTATTCGTCTTCGTTGTGGTAAAGAAGGAGCTAAGCCGAAAGGCAAAGCTCTCAATTTACCGGTCGAGCTACGTTCCTACCTTCACCTATGGTCACGAGCTGTGGGTCGTGACCGAAAGAACAAGCGGCCGAAATGAGTTTCCTCTGGAGGGTTTCCGGGCTCTCCCTTAGAGATAGGGCGAGAAGCTCGGTCATCCGGGAGCATCTCAGAGTAGAGCCGCTGCTCCTTCAGATTGAGAGGAGCCAGATGTGGCTGGGTCATCTGATTCAGCCTCCCAGGTGAGGTTTTCCGGGCATGTCCCACCGGGAGGAGACCCCGGGGACGACCCAGGACACACTGGAGAGACTATGTCTCTCGGCTGGCCTGGGAATGCCTCGGGATCCCCCCCGGAAGAGCTTGGTGAAGTGGCTGGGGACAGGGAAGTCTGGGCGTCCCTGCTAAGCTACTGCCCCCGCGACCCGACCTTGGATGAGCAGTAGAAAATGGATGGATGGCTGGATGGATGTTTCTTCAGTACAAACTCACCTATTAATGCAACAAGATGGCGCCTAAAACCCTGACTAATAGGATGGTAGAAATTGGGATCAAGGAAGTAAGTTGAAGTGATGCGTCCGCACTGAGTGATGAAAATATTTCTATGTTGGGGAGGAGTTAAGTTAAGCCTGGGTTGTTAGCAGAGGTTATGAAGAGTCTTTGCCGCAACCTTGATTTTGCTTTGCTACATCCGTACTTCGGCCTCATTTACTTAATCAGATTATCTGTGAGATTTATTTTTAATGGTAATGTAGTAAAATGAGTTTGAAATGGAATTTAAATGTTTTGGGATTGTAGTTTGTTATATTTACTGTTTTAACTATTACTAAAGGCCAGTGATTCACAAAGTGCAGTAGATTTAGTAGTAAATGGGCTCCCTCTACTGGTATGCGAAGGAACTACTGCCAAAGTACCATTCAGTTGTATTTAACTTAAGTTGAATACATTTACATTTAATCTTTAAGTGTTTGTTTTTAAACTTTTATTTAGGTACAATTTTTATTTACCTTTTTGTGTGAGTTATATTTGAATAGAATCATTATTTAAGTACAGTTTTTTTTTTTTTTTTGTTTTTTTGCTATATTTAAGCATCGTCTTAATGTTCAAACTGCATAATGTTCACACCCCTTTATTTGGTGGTGCTTGCTGTAAAATGTTTGAGAACCACTGCTAAAGGCAATTATAAATATTTAGCGAGAGAGCGTCCGTTATTCAACATTTTTTCCCTATTCATGCAGGGCTCAGTCCCCATTTCATTTATCTGCGTGTATTTCTGTCAACATAACTTAAAACAGCCGCTTACATGTGTTGTGATCCAGTTTCCAGCCCGGACCGCAGCTGGCCTCAGTGAGCCCGTTTCGACAGACGCACTCGCAGCTGGGCTCCTTCAGAACCCTGTTGGGGCCGCAGAGAGCCAGCAGCCCCGAGTCCAAAGCCTCTGGAAGCCACAGAGGTAAAGAGAAAGTTGTTGGAATAGCATCAGCGGTTAGTTGCAAAATACAGGCCTTGTTAAGTAAATACAACTGAGTTGCAGTAGGCCTGTGTTTTATTTCTCTTCGCAAGCACGAGAGACAAGTATTTTGTGGAGGATGCCATTTCAAATGACACACTACGCAACATATTTCTGAAAGACAGCAGCATGAACTTGTGCTGTTAATAGAACAGCATAATAACACATACAGTGCCGTGAAAAGGATTTTTCTGGTCATATTGGGTATATTAGAATTCATTATATCATTTTATATCACTGACAATAATGTAATTCCCACTTTGCACTCATACAAATATTACTGTAGCAAGACTTCATTTTTGTCTTGTTTGGATTATATTTAAATTTCTTCTGATTCCTTCTCAATGCTGCTCTTGGTCTTTGTACTTTTTGGTTGTTTCAAGTATAGAAATGTGTGAATATTGCTCCTGTGACCATTTAATTTCCCTGACGAAATGAGTAAACTATCTTATCTAGAATTCTTATGGCAATCCCAAATGAAGAGGTCCATAATCAGGAAAAAAAAGGGTCTCACCTGTCTCTTTCTCCGAGTAGTTAAGGGCGTCTATTGGGACACACATGCAGTTGATGGGATCCCACAAGAACGCTGAAGCGCACGGGACTGTGGGAGGGGAACACCTACACACACACACACACACACACACACACACACACACACACACACACACATACAGAGGTGTCAAACATGACAACCGACCAGCTAGGGGGTTTAATCCAATTATGTGTTGTTTAGAATTCTATAACTTCCAAGTGAATGGGTAAAGGCCTATTGTTCATGAGATACCTTAAAAAATTACACATGTAGATGAAGAACACAAGCAAATTGTACGTTTTTCTTTTTGGAGGTTCCTAATGTTTTGTAAAACAATAACTCATTAAATGCAATGTATTGAAAACCACTAATAAGTGGTTCTCAAACTTTTTACACCGATGGCCACCTTTCTTGGCTATCCGAGTAGCACCATAATGACCAGCATCAAAATACAATAGGTAGTAGGCCTATGTGTTCAACAAAAATGAGGCCAATGTATTCCTAAAAAGTATACAGTATTTAATATTGTAAGCCACTGAAACATTATGCACCCTTTGAATGTTAATAATGCGCTTAAATATGGGGGCAATGATTCAATTAAAACGTACACAAAGGTTACATTAAAAAATTTCGTTTGTTAAACATCCATCCATCCATTTTTATTTCCTGCTTCAGTATAACAATATTCAATGCAAATGTATGGTACTGGATTGTAAAAAAACAAAAAACAAAAACAAAAAAAAACTTAAATCACTGTAACATGCACTGTTTGAAGATTTAATTCTGTGATCCTTTCTTGCACCAGTAGAGGAAGCCTGCGTACCACTAGTGGTACTTGTACCAAACTTTGTGAACCAGTGCACTCACTTATTTATATAGTGTAGACACAGCACCATGACACACGCATGCTTCAATGTGACTCACAGGTGATCTGTTGCGGCTCGTCTGATGATGGAGTGAAGCGGCCGCTTGAGGAAGCACTCGCACCTCGTGTGATTGACGAACGTTACCATGACAACTGAGCGCTCCTTCCTGAGTGGCGATAGCTCCATCAGCTGTGAGGATGGAGGAGGGTGAGAGTTGTACTTCCATTTATTCACTAGAAATTTTTTTGTTCATCTGTCTATGCCAGCAACATATAGTGAGAATTTTCTAATGTTAAATATGAGGTGTCCCAGTAAAGTCCCAGGACTGGTGTCACAAAAGATACATTTCCAATCCAAACGACAAGATTTCCCTTTCAAAGTAATCCCCCTGGAGTCTAACGCACTTTCCCAGCATTCTTTGCCATGTCTTCATCCACTCCTGGAAGGATTCTTTTGGGATCCTCCACTTGATGTCGTCCAAGTCTTTTAACATGGGTCCTCTTGATGATCCCCTTGAGCTTGGGAAAGGAGACAAAAATCACATGGAAGCCAGGTCGGGTAAGTAGAGAGGTTGCTCCAACTAAAGGCTGTTCTTCTCGGCCAGGAGGTGTCAGAAGCTCAGGGCGTTGTGAGCAAGTGCGTTGTCATGGTGAAGTGGCCACAAGTTGTCGTGCCGCAACTCAAAGCAAACGCTGGTTAATCGTCTGGCCTGTATTGAAGAGGAAAACCCGTAGTTTGGGTTTGAAATATATCTTTTGTAGTGCCAGTCCTGGAACCTTTATGACACACCTCATATGTGCCTTGGCTCATTAAAGGTTGGAAAATGGTGCTGGCATCAGAGCGAGGCCTGCTGCGCCTGCGCTGATATTTACCGTCTTGTTGACGAGCGCGTGACTTGTGTTGGTGCAGTAAAAGCGTCCGTTGGTGCAGCATCCACCGCAGCGATGCAGCGCCACACAGGGTGGGAGGTATATCTGACTGGTGGATACTGGGTACTCTTTGGTCACCTCAATGCACACCTCCCTGGGTTGACATGAGGTACGCTGGATCTCTTCTAGGATTACTGATCACGTTTGATTGCATTAGCCAGTGACTCGCTTGATGACACTCTGAGAGCATAAAAGCACGGCGATGCGGCATTTACCTCCAAGGGTGCCGTCCACTTTGTAAAGCGCCTCCTCCCTCAGCTGCACCCACCGATCGTCGCGGTTTGAATGGACCGCCGGGCTGGCTGAGGAGGCTGGGAAAGAAGAGGCGTGCCATGACTTCTTCCTCAGGCACTGCTGAAGCAGATTGTATTCAGGATAGAGAAGCCGCAGCAGCTCATCCACGCTCACAACGCTCTGTAAACTGACCTGGTCATCTGACAACACTGGAGCCTGGAGGGAAGACGAATACAACATTCTTATCATAGTCCCATACAGTGGTTAGAAGTCATTCTTGCTTTGAGCTAGCCATGGATATGGTAATATAACGAGATAATAACAATAATGGAGTTGTTTGTAAAGCCTGCGCGTGGTATCATCTCCCATGCTCACAAATGCCCCCCGCCCCCCCCCCCAAAAAAAACTATTCATGTATTTTTCTGTTGTTCTTTGTGAGTGGGACATGAGGTCATTGCTGTGGGACTGTGAGGTCATGATGGACCAATGACCGGTCCACAGCTCTGGGGTGTGTCCCCTTCTCGGAAAGTGGAAGAATAATATTCATGGTTCTTTCATTAGCCCAGCTGCAGCAGTATTCAATTACTTCAAAGCCCGTTTTCTTATTCTTCTTAAAAAGGAAAACCATTACCCTGGCAGTTAACTGACGCCAACTCTTGCACCATCATTGGAAGGACCTACAATCTGAAACTTTGATCTGCTCTCACTGCATTTCCTCATGAATCGCTCCATTTCCATTTTACAGTCACAGCTATGTGACATCCAACACTTATCATGGTGTACATTGACAGCAATGTTTTTACAAGCAACATGGAAGACGGCATTATTTCTTCTAACGAAAGACCATACAGTGGTGCCTAGAGATTCGAATGACCCAATTTAAGAAACGTCATTCGACTGCTATGTTGTGCATTTAAAACAATCAAATGACTTTGCCTTAAAGTCCACTAGCCTAACAACGCCAACGGGCTAACAAATAGCATCTGCGTTGCGATGTTATAACCCTTTAAGCGGCAGATAATTAAACCATAAAAGGTGCAGCAATACACACAGACTGCTAATATAGCAATACTCACATGCATATATTCTTTATCCTCTGAATGACGACTAATAATACTGCAGCATACTAAGGAGCTGAGACTGGCTCCATGTACAGTATATGTGTATATCTGTATTATACTTCCCCCAGGTGGCCAAGGCATGCATACCAGAAGGAGCAGCGTAATGCCCATTGAAATGAAGCAAAAAATGTGACAAAAACTGTTAAATTCATTACATTTAAGTATGTCATTAGTGTGTTTTTATATAGTTTAATTTTATAGTGCTTTTGTTCTTATTTAAAAAAATAGAGGGGGCTGGAATGGATTAATAGTGTTTCCATTCATTGCTATGATGAAAGATGATTTGCGATATGTCTCTCAAGGCACCGCTGTATTTTTAGGAGGGCAAAATAATTGGAACGGATGACTTTTTCACTTTAGTCTACCGTAGTTGCAAAGCTTCTGTCTGACCCTGTTTAATTACATCACCAAACTTCTGCGTTCTTTTTCTATGTTGTGTTTCTAGGCTTTCATCACAGCCTTTGTTAGATAGTTTATTAATTTATTTATTTAGATTTTTGTTGGGGGGTGAAATCTGGTAAAATACAAGCCTTGTAGGGTTTAAATTTGGAGATTGGCTTGGCCAGTGTAAAACCTTCCACTTCTTTCCCATCCACTTTTTTTCCCATGATGCTCAATGTAACACCAAACACAAACACACCTGTGACGAGTCAGGTCAATACTTGTGAAAAATGGGTGGACTCAAATGAAATGGTGTTAAGTAATCTATTTGCAGATCCAGATATAAATACCGTATTTTCACGACCATAAGGGGCACTTAAAAGTCTTAAATTTTCTCCAAAATGGACGTGGTGCCTTATAATGGCCTTCTGTGTGCACCGAGTTCCAAAATCTGTAAATGTTGTTGTGTGACTTTAATGAGCGCTTCACTTGACTGACTGGGAGCATTTCCTGCCGACACGCTGCTTATACAGAGGAAAAGTGGACGTGACTGAGGACAGCTTGCGGACGTAAAGGGGGAAGGGTGCGCGTGAAGCAGGACGCTAAAGACACGTCCCCGGTAAGTATATAGTTCCGGTATGTGCATCGGTTTGGCTAAGGACCCCCGAAAATGGCACCTACAAAGAGACGCGCTTATGAAGCACAGTTTAAACTGCAAGCGTATTTAGGGTCATTATCCGTTTTCATTGTGAACGCAGAGGAACATGGTGCAGCTGCAGCCACGAGAGAATTCAAGATAAACGAATCCATGGTTTGCAAGTGGAGGAAGCAGGAAAACGAGCTTCGCCAAGTCAAGAAGACGAAGCTGAGTTTCCACGGGAAAAAAAAGACAACCAATACGCTGAAACAAGGCGAGGTGGCCCGAGTTGGAAGACCAACTCGAGCAAAGAACAGCCGGGAGCAGCGTCTCTACAGTCACCATTCGACTGAGTGCAACAACTCTGAGCTTGCCATCATTCCCGAGGCTTGACGAACTGCTGGACATCCGTGTAAACAGGGCGTTCAAAGTGAAGTTGTGAGCGGTATGGGAGCCATGGATGACAGATGGTCGAACACCGCTTTACTAAGTCTAGGAGGCAGCGCCGGGCGAGTTCCGCCACAATTTGTGACTGGATTGTGGATCCTGGGGCTAACATGTCTGCTTGCACTGTTGTTCGAGCTTTCGTAAAAGCCGGCATCATTTCTGAGGAGCCGCACGGCAACGAGACTGACTCAGACAATGACGAGAGGGAACCTAGCGCGTTTGATGGAGAACTTGTCCAGCTGTTTATTTCGGATACAGAAGATGAGGACTTTGATTGATTTGTGGATGAGGATTGATCAAAAAATAACGTGAGTACATTGTTAAATACTTCAATAAAGTACAACTGAACTCAGTTTTGCTACCGCTGCCTTTTTAAAAACATTGTTTTAGCGTGCATGCATGCTACCGTTTGTTTTAAGCTAGCGTATGTTTTACCATGCCTGCGCCCAATAATACGGTGCACCTTATGTCTGTGTTAAATGCAGAAATAGACCCTGTAACTGAGACTGCACCTTTTAATACAGCGTGCCTTATGGTCGTGAAAATACGGTACTTGCAAATAAAAGCCGAAACGGTCATATCTTGTTTCCATCTTTCAATGTCAACTCACAGGAATTGTCATTACTTTTCCAATATTTTGGAGCAAAGTAAAGGTCAAGAAGTATTATTTCGCTTTTATACACCCGCAAAAATGGACCAAAAAAAATGCAGGCTTTCGGATTTGATTGAAGAGGCATCACAAAAATTGGGGATTTACCATTCAGGAAATACAGCCGTTTTGTGTAGAGTACATCCATTTTCAGGACTCAATCGTATTTGAACAATTGACGTGATTGGAAATATAACTGCATTTCAATACAGTGATATGAGTCACCCGACTTAAGAGTTTTGCGAGACACAAGCTGTTAATCGACCGATTTTTGGGTGTGACTCGAGTACTAACTGCAGATAAAAGCGGTGTAGGGTGGCAGGTGACTCAACTCACTTCATAACAACCATCAGTTTGACAGATAAAAGTAAATATTCATAATATAGAAGAGGGTTCAAGCTGTTTATTGCCGCTCTCAGCTTAAGATTACTCAAAGACTTAACATAAAACAAAGAGAATTACGCGTGTATTTAGAACAACTGCATAGCCTCCACTAGCTTAATGCTAACATACAATGGGAAACACCATTGGGACACGGGCTAACAATTAGGATCTATGTGGTGGTGTTGTTACTCTTTAAGCGACACATCTGAACACAAATCGGTGCAGGAACATGGAGACAGATGTGCGCAAGAGTCACATCGCAGGGTCTGCTGCGATTTCTGTAATGTTCTGTAATATACAGTGAATGAACTGTAATATTAAAAGCGACCAGCAGAGGCACCTGCAAATAGAAAGAATGTACACGCTGCATTTCCTATTTAGCTCTTCAGAATGAAACTACTGAAGGCATGCTGCACCGGCAGCTTCGTGAGTGTACAAAGTGCGTTCAGGGGAGTGAATGTGTTCTTTTGTAATGCAGTACATAAATGTAAAAATGGATTACTAGGAAAATTATTTGCATCAGAATGCTGTAGTTAAAACACTGTGATAGTATGGAATTCGTTTTATAATAGGACTATAGATAAATTATTTTCTTAACATAGTCAGCCGGAGCTGCAAGGAATGCAATGCTATCAATGTCCTTTCACCATCGTTCCTGTCATACTGTGTTGAGTGTTTTTGTTTGCACATTTGAGGACAAAAGTCTTGTTTTTGTTTTAATTCCTCTTTTTAAAACACCATTCAAGCAACAGGTTTTTTTCCTCATGTTTTTATACTTGTACAGTGAAAGCTGCAGCTGGCTCAGTGGGTGGCAACAATGGGAAAATGAAATGGCAGTATTTTGAGGGTCATAACACATCAGCTCCGTCCATCCATTTTCTGAGCCGCTTCTCCTCACTAGGGTCGCGGGCATGCTGGAGCCTATCCCAGCTATCATCTTGCAGGAGGCGGGGTACACCGTGAACTGGTTGCCAGCCAATCGCATGGCACATATAAACAAACAACCATTTGCAACATTAACACCTACGGGCAATTTAGAGTTGTCATTTAACCTACCATGCATGTTTTTGGGATGTGGGAGGAAACCGGAGTGCCCGGAGAAAACCCACGCAGGCACAGGGAGAACATGCAAACTCCACACAGGCAGGATTGAACCCCAGACCTCAGAACTGTGAGGCAGATGCTCTAACCAGTCGTCCGCCATCAGCAACATATTGAGGGAAAAAAAGAACTATGAACGAGTTTATTTTTGGACCGGTAAACGTAGTCCAATATTTTGAATTATGAACTATAAACTGAACTAGTTTATTTTTGGACCGATGAACTGAACTTTGAACTAGTTTGCAGAGTTTGTGCCTTTCCCAACACTGATCCTGTATTATTTTACATAGCAATATATATCGCAGGTTTGGAGAAAAAAAATTGTTTATAAGCCATAATATTATAGTTATTTTTCCTCATTAAAAAGTTTTTTTTTTTTTATGTACTTGTTTACAATTACAACAAGTTTTGCCAGGCCATCACCGCAGCTACCTTTCACTTGCTGCCTGTTTGTAGTTCTGCCGGCCTTTACTTTTGTCTGAAGTAAGTGACAGGCATGCTCAATTGGCTTGACATCAGGCCACCGACTGGGCCATTGGGGAATATTCCATTTATTTACCTTCAAAAGTCCTCAATTGCTTTCACAGCGTATTTAGGGTCATTATCCGTTTTCATTGTGAAGCACAGTCGTATCGGCTTTGTAGTTGATTGTGAGCATAAAGTACACTGCAGTCCTCTACTATATACCACACAGTAATGTGTTTTTAATAAAACAGCATTTGATAATGTATTTTATAAAAACATAACAATAACATAATTACATAGAATCTAAAGAATTTAACAGTTTGTGCAGCATATGAATTAATTGTGGCTCCTGCTCCCGTCGTCGTTGCCATGGAGCATTCTGCTCTGACCGACCGGGTCAGGTCCGAAGGCATCTACCCTGCAGCGCCTTTTCTCTTTAAATGGGCTCTTATGTCATCTTAATGAACATTGTACAGCACCAGACAATGTGATAAATTTCGCCCACTCGACATCCATTGCAGCCTGTTCATCCTGGAAGGGGAATCCCCCCCATCTGCGCTCCCTTCTCAAGGTTTCTTTTTTCCCCCCATTTGAGGGGGTCTTGTGTTTTTCCTTGCCCGATAGGGGGGTTTAGCTTAGGGGATTTTGTCAATCATTGCCAACTGTGGGCCTGTGAAGCCACTTGAGACTTGTGATTAAGGGATATACGAATAAACTTGACTTGACTTCTGGTGTGTGTGACTTGGCCACCGGGGGCAGTATAATTCACTAATGCAGACATAATTGCAGAAGAGTTTCGCAACTACTGTAAATAAGTTGCAGTAATAGGAGTCGATTTTCGCAGAAGAAAAGAATATGTGCCTGTGAGTATTATGTCTGGCTACATGTTACTGCACCATTTGTATCCAAATATCCATTGCGTTATAACACAGCGCCACATAATGTAGCTGTAGATATTTGTTAGCCCTTCTGTGTTGTTTCCCATTATGTGTTAGCATTAAGCTAGTGGATGTTTTTAAATGCTACACAACGTGTAATTCTCTTTGTTTGATGCTTAGTTTGACAGTAAAGTCCAACTAGGAGTGGCATTGAATAGCTTGAAGCCTCGTTCTGAAGAATTGTTCATACCGTGCCAAACTGCTGCTTGTTGTAAAGAGAGTTGAGTTCACTGCCACCATACAGTGCTCAAAGCAACAACAAAAAAACAACATCCAAACAAAAGCTCAGATTTTATTTTAGCACAATGATTGCCTCCTTCACTTGCAATTAAATCTTTTTTGGGCTTTATATCTGCAGTCAGCGCCTCAATGCCAACTCCATACTTGATTTAAACTCTGGACTTATATCTGCTTCATTTGCAATAACAAGGGAAGGGACTGCAACTGGGCAATTAACCTTAGTCAATAGTCCAAATAATTTTGATGGCCTGAAAATTGATGTACCGTAGTCCGTCATTTATTGTGGGAGTTACGCTCCAGGTGGCCATCCTCAGATTCTGCACGGTAGTATCTGTGTCTTTGAATGTGTATGGCTTTTTAGGGCAGGGCCTGGCCCTAAAGTGTGTGACGTGGGAGTCAGCGAATGAGAGTGTAGAGTTGGCTGTTGTTAGTGCAAGGTTAGCAGCTGGCTGTTAACTGGCTAACAGTTGGGTCACGAGTCTGTAGACATGGTGAATGCCATATTTGAAACCTCTTTCGTTCAAGCTGAGAAGCTTCACTTCAGTCACGTCGATTGTTTTGTTTCAAATCCACTGTAGTGCTGCGTAAAGGAATAAAACAATGAAACACTGTGACCTTACAAATACAGCGGTGCCTTGAGATACGAGTGACCTGACTTAAAAATATTTTGCTTTGACTTTGGCAAGCATAAACTTGAGATATAAACGCTGGATGGTGGCGGTGAGCTCAAGTCAACTCACTCCACAGTAACCAGCAGTTTAGCAACTAGTGAGCAAGTCATCAGAAAAGAGGCTTCAAGCTGTTCAATTTCAACCCCAGTTGAAATGTACTGTCAAACTAAACTTAAAGAGAATTACACCTTGTGTATTTGAAACAAAGTTAGGTTAGCTTATTGCTAACAAACAATACTAAACTGACACTGAAATGCTAAACGTTAGCAATGATTGTTGGGGCGATGGCGCAACACATGCAATCATATAACAATACTCACAGGCCTATAGTCTTTATCCTCTATGAAAAATGGCTACTATTAAAACAGAAGGAGCAGCACCATGACTGAACTGCAGCAATAAATCATGATGCACAAACTTTACATTGTATTTAATTAGGTTATTACTTTTTCATAAAGTACATTATATGGTGCTATTTTTCATTATTACATACACAAATACATTTGTTGTTGTTTTTTTTTGGGTGGGCTGGGACATATTAATGGCATTTGGATTCATTTCGGGGCGGACAGCTGATTTGAGATGTGCGTTACGAGGACGGTCACGGAGCAAATTAAAATCGTATCTCAAGGCACTACTGTACTACAAACTGTAGGCACTCGGTGTTATGCCAAGGTCCATGTTTGCCGTTCTCACCTGGGTTCCCGTGTCTCCCGCTGCGTAGTAGTCCATGTAGTCTTGCCCCGAGCACAGGTTGCTAACATTAAGAATCCATAGGAGTACAGCTGGTCTCAACATAGTGAGGAGGCTGAAGTGAAGGTGATGAGGGAGGCGAAAACAAAAAAGCAGGAGGAGGAAGCTTGTAACAGGCTGCCACAAGCTCACAAGGGTCCTGTCGTCATTTTACCCGGGGACGAAGTTGCTGTTCCGGCGCGGGTTGTTGCAATGCGGGAAGCCAGCCGAATCGAGCATGATGAAGAAAGTGCTCCACTGCGGCTCGCACGCGGCTCGGTCAGTGGGCGTGTGACGTCTCGTCTCGCTGCATTCGTTCAGGTGGACGGCAAGCGTGGAAAAGGTTTTTTGTTTTGGTTTGTTTTTTTTGGTCCTCGCCCTTCACACTTGCACACGTCCTCGCCTTCTTTATCTCTATTTGTCTTTGCTTCTCACGCGGCAGCTGTGCTCTTCCCTCCCTCGGTCTCCTGCTCACATTATCCGCCTCTCGCCCAAGAAACCTTCAGGGCAAAGCTCTCGAAAATCTGACAGAAAAGCATCGGGGAAGGGGAGGGGGCAAAAGCTCCAAATTCTCTCAGGGAAATGGACAAAGGGCAACGCTGGCTTTGAAGTGTCGAAGAGCTGCAGGCAGACGTCCCTGTGGAAGACTAAATGAAGAAGAAGACAAGAGTGTGGAAAGCTTGTTGCTCGTGGGCGGAGCCGACTATCTGACGGATGATTTATGCACGATGACCGCTTACACTGCCACTTCCCTTGATGCCATCGGATATCTATCTACATTGATCTATTTTGACTCCACATTCCTTCCCCAAATGATCATCTTCAAGATGCCTTCTTTCCTCCATCCAGACTCACATTTGCGTGCTCTCACCTCAAGTGGAGCAAACTGTGATGAATGCGTCTCTTAAGTGCCTTTTTGTTGGCCGCTAGTACTTTTGCTGTCTGTTCAACGGTTTCTGCTTTTCATCATTCGGCTGGTGTCCTTCCTCCGATAAATAAATAAAAAAAAAAAAAAAAAAAAAAAAAAGGAAGTTGCCGTCAGATATACATTTTTCTCATCCGAGGTCAAACATTGCATACTTTCAGGCTTTGAGGTCATGTGTGTCGCAGAGGAAATGTGAACAGCAGAAACCTGAATTTCTGAGTTATTCCCACCCCCGGCCACCCAAGGTGAAGCAGGACAAGGGGACCGACGAGACTTCCAAATGAAAGGGGAGTGTCTGGGAAATGCTTGCCTGGGTGAAAAAAAACATCCGTTTTCTTTGGCCCAATGGCTGGCAGGCTTGACAAAGATGAGAGACGCACATGCACGCACACGATGGCAAGTGTCTGCATGCACATGTGCTTTATCTGTTGAAATGTGCGCAAGCCAAATTCCACATTCCGATTAGCGCTGTCTCCATCTTATCGTGTGAGCTCACGGCATACAATTTGATCTGAGAGATCCATTTTATAATTGTTGCCGAGCATTTTGAGGTTTACAGTATGTACATTAATGACGGTATTTGTTTCAGGAAGAAAAAAATTACTCAACTTTTGTTGGTGGTTAATTCATCTCCTGGAGGGGGGGGGGGGGAAGTCACTATTTGGTCGCACACTGAAAGGGGACTCGCGAGGTCTCCTCTTTGCAACCTGTTGCTGACATGTTTGGCGTCCAAAACTGACTACCATTATAATAGATAATTACGGACAATTTTCAGATTTCAATTTTCACACCACTCTCGAGTCGTGTTGAATGTTTCAGAACTTTTATGATTGTGCAGCTGCACTGCACATAAAACATGGATACCCCACCTCTTCCCAAGTGACATCATGTGCAGTTGTGCACAAGTCAACAGCAAGCAGTGAAAGTCAGTGGTGGGAAATAACCAAGTGCAAATACAGTGGCGCTTTAACATACGACTGACACGACTTACAAGTTTTTCGAAATACAAGTTGTAGTTCAGATGATCTTTTGCTTTGATGAGTAAAAATTTAACATACAAGCACTGTGTAACAGCAGTGAACTCACTATACAACAGCCAGCAGTTTGACAAATAGTGGACAATTCTTCAGAAAAAGAGAATGTTTAATGCCACTCCCAGGTTTTGGAGAAGAAATCTCCAACTGCACCCCCTGGTCGACGATTACGTTGCCACACACACACACTGTCACTCACTCACTCAGTGTGTCTCTTTCACAGACACTTACATACATACAAAAACACGAAAAGTTACATTGTGTAATATAAAATGAGCTATTACTGTTCCATTTGGCAAGATCTTTGTACCTTTGGATTATTTTGTCACTCTGTGACATTTAAAATGTCAGAAAATGAATAATCTTTTCCACCTGATCTCGATCAGCTGAAAATCACATCATCCGCCCATCGTCATTTGTACTTCTAAAGTACAGCATTAGAGTACTTTTGCCACCTCGACTGAAAGTTCTGAATGCGCTGGTGGACTGTGCAAGTTAAAGTAAATATGGATCCCGAAATACAGAAATGGTTTTATTATTATTAATTTATCAATTACAAGTATATCTTTATTCATCTATGCCAGTGACATATGACAGGCAGAAGAATTAAATGCTCTTCCATTAGATGGGAGACGGTACAATAAGTGTCTCCAGTATCTAGTCAACTTGCAAATAAATTACAAGATCATCATGATTTCATTATTCATACTTTTTTGTGACATTTTCTCATGTGAAATTGGTGCCTTGGCTTAATAAAAGCTTGGCAAACAACCGAACCGAATTAGCGCCCCCTGCTGTCCTCAATGTCGTAACCTCTTGAACGCGAGAAGGAATGACCTATAAAGACAAAAATCTTTTTTTTGCACTCCACAGCACACCAGCTGGTTGCATCTGTTTATGCTTGAGCCCCATACTCACAGTCTCAGTATCACCCACTGTTTACTGAAAATTAAAAATAAATTACAATAATCAACTCATCTATTTGATCGACTTCTCATTTCAACAGTAGTCACGCATAATATAAAATATGTATATAATATATAAAATAACTCATTCGTTGTCGGCAGGATTCGAACCTGCGCGGGGAGACCCCAATGGATTTCTAGTCCATCGCCTTAACCACTCGGCCACGACAACCACGCTCACCATCAGAGCAACAATTCAATTATATAGACAGAATCATTTCGATTTGAAACCTGAATATATAAATGAACTCTTCTTGTTTTCTCGCGAGTCAAATGAATTAGTTGTCCACTTAAACATACTTTTATGTGTTTGTCGTCAACCGGAAGTTGTTCTTCTTCATCCTTCTTCTTTCCTCTTCGTTTTCCGGTCGTGACTTTAAGCTTGGCGTTAACATTTTGAACTCCATTCATGTGGTAAGTCATGTCGGTCGCGGCCGACTTGTTACTATTTTGCAACATTTTATCGTTAACACGCACGAAGCAAAATGTGGCAGGAGGTCGAATGATGAGGAAAAGGCACATTACGTTTAATGTGCCTTCACGCGAGCAAGCGTGCTAACGCGAGGAGCTAATGCTAACTAGCGTGTTAAATAAACGTCCGTTTGTGTTCGACTGTTAGCAGGTGGAACGAACATTTTTGTTGTGCTTCTGTCACGATATATAGTTAAAACACGCAGTCGTTGCAGCACATAACGTTTCTATTAGGGTACATTTGTAATCACTAATCACAACTCCTTAGCTTGTGTCTACCTGCATTTTGTAGGGGAAACGTGATCAGAATTATTCAATTAAAAACATTACTTTTTTATCCCCCAGACCGATACGAGTATTCACTTTTTGAGTACACACCGATATAGAGAGTACCTATACCAATAGTATTTTTGATACGTAAAATTTCAATTAACTGCGAACACTTTCTTTGTAATTGATTCGCATGATGATTCAGCAATGTGTCAAACCGCATTAGTGTTGCGCTAACTACTGGGGAGGAGGACTTCCTCCATGTCAGTTTTAATTTTTTTTTGCTATAGGACCGGTACACACACAAAGATAATCGGGGAGGATTTACTCAGTCAGTTTTTTTTTTTTTTTTTTTTTGCTTTAGGCCCAGTGCACACACAAAGATAGTTGGGCTTTTTTTTTTTTTTGTCGTGACTTTGCCCCTTACCCAGAATTTCAAAACGCCAAATTTATAAGATTATCCTTGGGTCTAATGTGTGTTAAGAGTGGATTTGTCCTGATTATAGGGACAAATCTGGGTTGGGGCCTACAGTCTTTAATATTGAACGCGTTCAATATTTACAACGCAAAATCTTGGTGTGTGGGGAAAGCCGAATCAATGACACTGAATTGTGACGTTGAACAGAGTGTAGCCAATCAAGAAAGCGCCCTGACAAGGTAAAGACCGTAAATAAAAACGTCTTACCCGATGTTTTTTGTATAAAAGTAGGATCCCAAGACAGCAAGAAGTATTTTCCAAAGCTAGTCTTTTTAAAATATCATTGCCATTTTACAATAGTCAACCTTCAGAAACACTCGGGTAAAATCGGTGCATCCCCTGAAGTGTTTCTTCTTGGGTTTTGTTAGATCACGTGTGATCAGTCGAGATTGCTGCCTCGAAGGACTTGTCGATTGGTGGTGGTATTTATGTGTGTAGTGTTCTGGGTTGAGATTATTGGAACACACCACACAATACGACCAAAACAGTTGAATGCCTGATTTATTTATTTTTTAATCTTCATATGTGGGGTCTCACATTCAAAAAAAAAATAATAATAATAATAATCTTTTAAGATTTGAAAAATCTCTACCAGGCCTTAAGCATTGGTGGCTGGTATCAGGAGCCTTCACGAGTACCCGATTCCTTGAAACCTGGGAACTCTTGAATCGTGAAAAAGAAAACAATATGTCTCGCGTTGAAGCATTGGCAGATGAAAACTTGTGTGCATTTTCAGAGCGTCCGGACGAGTCTGCAGAGCGCGCGATGGCCGGCCCGGAGCTCCTGCTGGACTCCAGCATCCGTCTGTGGGTGGTGCTGCCCATAGTCTTCATCACCTTCCTGGTGGGCGTCATCCGCCACTACGTCACCCAGTTGCTGCATAGCGACAAGAAGGTGGACCTAGAGCAGCTCTCTGACAGGTCACGCTCACGACCTTCACGGATAACTGCATTACATGAGCGATCTTGACTCACAAGTTTGTGTGTGTTTTCAGTCAGGTGCTCCTGCGCAGTCGCATCCTCCGAGAGAACGGCAAATACATCCCCAGACAGGTGAACGGGCACTCGTGGAACAGCACACTTGGCAATCATGTAATTGGAACAAAAATGTTGACGGTCACATGACCCCAAAGTGTATGGAAAGCCGTTTAATATCCAGTCTAATGTACTACTTTGTGCTCCACTAGTTATCCTAATAGATGCAGTTTTACCTTACTAGTAACATGTAGGTGTCCTACTAGTGTGGACAAAGAGCACACTGGTACATGTAGTAGTACAGAGACCTTAAGCTGCAAATCAAGGATAGCGAATGTTTTCCGTACACGACATGAGTCGCATGTCATAACGTTACTGTGATATCATGTGACTCATGTCATGTGACCCTCTCACTTGATTAGTGTATGTACATCTTCATTAAAAATGTGTAATGTGCATGTTGAGCAGTCTTTGATTACATTGTCTATCAGCATTCACTTGTTTTTTTGTCAGTTTATGTTGAGTCATTAGAGTGTGTTTGTGTGCGCGCAGTCATTCACCATGAGGAAGCATTACTTCAACAATGCGGAAACGGGCTTCTTCAAGAAGGTCAAGAGGAAGGTGGTCCCCAAAAACCCGATGACAGGTATGCGCGTGCCCGTGTCACGTCCAGTTCATCAACATGGCCGTTGTTCGGGGTGAGCGATGTGGTCTTATAATACATCCATAATAACATGCACAAAAAACAGATTTCCTATTTTAATAATTTTTCCCCCCATCACTTACGGAAAAAATAAATGACAATGACATACAGTGGAACGTCAGGTTACAAATTCAATTCGTTCCGTGACTAATGCAAAAAATTTGGAAACCGAGGTAATGTTTCTCATTGAAATGAATGGAATTGCAATTAATCTGTTCCAAACAACCCATAGCTCGTGACCATTGGCGAGGGTAGGAACGTAGATGGAAAGGTAAATCGAGATTCTTCACAAACAACGCACCCATGCGTCTGTCGATCTCCCGCTCCATTCTTACCTTGCCCGACAAGACCCCGAGATACTTGAACTCCTCCACTTGGGCAGGATTGCTCATTTGAGCCGGAGAGGGCAGCCTTTATTGCTTTGCTATGAAAGTGAGATAAACAGACTAACGTATCCCGTGTATCTTTGGAAGACGTTATTACGCAGCACGACCTAGATCCTTCCGCTTGTTGGTGCCCAGACTGTTCGCAAATCGAAAATGGTATGTAAACAGAGGTAATTTTTCTACGGAAATTTTGTGTGTAACCCGAATTGTTTGTAAAAGTCGTTCGTAACCTGAGGTTCCACTTAAATTCAAAACAAGTTTTGCTTTTTAAAAAAAAAAAATGTTTATAGGATTTGCTGTAGTTCACATGCTAATTTTCACTAAAGGTTTTACTAGAACTAAAGTCGCTAGTCGAAAAAGTCACTAGAGGGGGTTGGAAAATTGGGAAAGTTGCCAGCTGACTGTAAACTAGCCGTGTGTGTGTGTGTGTAAGCAGCGCATGTCAGCTTTGACCGATTGGAAGCCGGAGGAAAAAAAAAAAAAAAAAAAGTCTAACGACACCCTCAAAGCGATTCATGGCTCAGCCTAAGGAGTCGGTGTGCATCAGTTGTCTTTCCATGTTTGTGCGTCACAGCCGTTTTCTCGTGCCTTCCAGACACGAGCATGCTGACAGACATGATGAAAGGAAACCTGACCAACGTGCTGCCCATGATCGTGATTGGCGGCTGGATCAACTGGGCCTTCTCTGGATTCGTCATAAGTTAGCTCCAGCGCTTCATGTCTGTCCTTCGTGTCAAGGACAGTAACTTTAGCCTCTCCTCCATGTAGCCAAGGTCCCGTTCCCGCTGACGCTGAGGTTCAAGCCCATGTTGCAGCGCGGCATTGACCTGCTCACACTGGACGCGTCCTGGTTCGTACGGCAATCCATACAAATTCACTACTCGCAACAAGGATGTTGGGTGATATTTCAGTTTGAACCAAAAATGCACCGACCTGTACAGGTTAACTTAATTTGACTATCTGTAAACTTTCAAATGTCCAACTGTTCATTTTTTTGCCAGTAGCCACTGACAGTACATGGTCATTAACGATATGCCTGCTGTGTGCAGGGTGAGCTCTGCATCCTGGTACTTTCTCAATGTGTTTGGCCTGAGGAGCATGTACAGCCTCATCTTGGGACAAGACAATGGTTAGTCTCCACATGCGTGAGCAACGCACGCCCAAGAGCATTTCAACACTTAGGACACCTTTGCTCCCCGCAGCCGCTGACCAATCGCGCGTCATGCAGGACCAGATGACCGGCGCCGCCATGGCCATGCCCCCGGACCCCAACAAGGCATTTAAGGTAACGTGCCTGTGTCGTTTCTGCTGTTTTACTGGCGGTTGTACTCATCTACTGAATGGCTGCTTGCAGAGCGAGTGGGAGGCGCTGGAGATCGTGGAGCACAAGTGGGCGCTGGAGAACGTGGAGGAGGAGCTCATGGCTCGAGAGCTTAACTTCGGAGGAGTCTTCAGCCAGGACCTCAAGTCCGCAGTGTTCTAGAAGGCGATACTAGAACGGGCCTGGGCAAGTATGGCCACCCAAGCCCTACATGTGGCCCACTTCTATCTTTAAGCTGGCACACCAAACATTTACTTTGTCAAAAATCCTATTGGTTGCATTGTGTTGTTTTTTTTTTCTTAAACTTTGTTAAAAAATAAATTCTTTTTTCATTACTCAAATATTAGGTCAGTTGATTTCATGTAAAGGCGGCACGGTGAAAGACTGGTTAGAGCGTCAGCCTCACAGTTCTGAGGACCCGGGTTCAATCCCAGGCCCCGCCTGTGTGGAGTTTGCATGTTCTCCCCGTGCCTGCGTGGGTTTTCTCCGGGCACTCCGGTTTCCTCCCACATCCCAAAAACATGCATTAATTGAAGACTCTAAATTGCCCGTAGGTGTGACTGTGCGTGCGAATGGTTGTTAGTTTGTATGTGCCCTCCGATTGGCTGGCAACCAGTTCAGGGTGTACCCCGCCTCCTGCCCGATGATAGCTGGGATGGGCTCCAGCACGCCCGTGACCCTAGTGAGGAGAAGCGGCTCAGAAAATGGATGGATGGATGGATTTCATGTAAATAAAATACCAACAAACATTTATTGTAAATATTTGCAAACTATTTTACAAACAAATATAATTTGATCAATAATAAAATTACTAAATTTGCATGAATTCTATTTAAAATGTTACTGAAAATGAAATACTAAAAATTTTTAACATTTTAGTGTATAGTTGTGTATAAAACCAAAAAAATGCATTTTAACTTTCTAGAAAATTGTCAAATAATTGTCTTATAATTAGTAAAATTGAGAAATGAGCATTAATTATTATATAAAATAAGTATTTTGAAACAAAACATTTAATTGGTCAATTATTAGATGAACATTTTATTAAATTGACCAATTTTACATACACGTTCCCCCCTCTCTCTTTTTTATCTGTCCATGATGAAGAGTAAATGTGGCTTGTACTGTTCTAAAATGCTTTTTATACCTCTCAGATGTCACAAGTCATGGACAACCAATCAGATCCTTTTTCTCATTGTTAATCCTTAATTTATAAAGTTTTAACACACGATTCTTGGTTATTGAAGTAGACAAGGTGTCCTTTTATTTCAAAAGTCTTATAAAATCTTTGAAAATTTGACAAACAGGAAGACCAAAGAAAGCCCAACCAGTTTCCATAAAAAGAAGCTCTGTTAGAAAAATACTGTACAGCATCACAGCTGTCGATCAAACATTTGGGGGCAGGGGGATAAAGAAGCGCCTCTACGGCCTCACTCGGTCACGTGACGCCCAATAAATAGAACAAGCAAAATATACAAAAAAAAGATGTACAAATATGGCAATAGAAATATGAAAGATACAAATCAAGGTTGACAGGTTCAAATCTGAGTCGTGTGTCGAATTAGGTTAAGACTCTGATTCACACGTCCATCCATCCAATCACATTTGTCTCTGAAGTCTTGTTTTTTTTTTTTTTTGTCAGGATGAAAAAAACCTGAATTAAGAGACTAATCTGATTGGACCAAGAAAACAGGAATTCAGAGACATACCTGATTGGACAAAGGATGGATTCTATGGATTAATTGCTTAATCTGAACTGTTAGGACCCCCAACCAGGTCAAATCCATTGGGATCATGAACTGTTTCACAATGATGACCTGGCCAAGAGGTCAAGCAGCATGTCATGAGAACAGTTACAAGACATGACAGATTTCTATCATCCAATCTGATTAGTGTCTCTGAATTTGTAATTTTTTGGGGTATCTCATCAAATTAGTCTGAATTCATATATTTGTTTTTTTCCAATCATAATAGTTTCAGAATTTATAGATTTCCATCATCCAATCAGATAAGTCTGAATTCATAGATTCACTTGGTCCAATCAAATTATTGTCTCTGAATTAAGACATTTCTATCATCCAACACAATTTACCTTCTCTGAATGAATTAGATTATCATGGTTGTTTTTAGCCTATCAAAGAGTTCAATTACAGATTGCGAGGTGTGGAACTGTTGCTGGTAATCTTTAAAAACCATCAAAGAAAATAAAGGCAAATTTACCCGCTAAACCCATCAGTCGTTCAATCCGTCTCCATGGTGAGCTCAGCGAAGGCGGAGGCGGCGTCGGCGCACGGCGGCGTGACAGAGGCGGCGCCAGCGTCTGCCTCGGAGGGCCGCGGGGACGAGGTCGAGCTTGCGGAGGTCGGCGTGCTCGCGGCCGAGCTTGTGGAGGGCGCGGACAGAGAAGGTTTCCTCATCTTGTCTTGCCGATGGTAGAAGAGCACGTAGGCGGCGTTGGTCTGCAACATATCGCAAAACCGTGACGGAAAAGCAACTTTTAATGGCTTGGAGACAAACCATCCATTTTCGAGACGGGCCCCGGTTTTCAAGAAAATCTAAGATTTTATTCTCGTAATATTACAACTTTTATCTCAAAAATATATTTAATAAGAACTTATTTACTTACTTTATTGTTACAATAATCTAAACTTTGAAAAAATACAGTGTACCCCTACTATTTGTGGAGGGTAGAGACAGGGCCAGACCGCGGGTAGCGAAAATCTCTGAATAATTGAAGGCCATTATAATTGACATTGTAAAAAAAATAAGCAGGAAAATACCAATAAGCGGTTTCTGCGAAAAAATGGGTAGACCCCCCCTGCCCAAAAACGTTATCTTTTTCAAAAGCTGCGGATATGCAAGGGTTCCAACATACGTTTTCCACAAAAATATAATTTATACTTTATTTCTTGAAAAAAGTAGTGCGGATGTGCATGTTGCTTATTTAGTTTATTTTTTCTTTTGCTCGCTCCTCACCATGAAAGACTAGGTGGGGTTTCACCAACAAATATTAATATTTACGACTTTCTCTTTAATCTCGAAAATATACCCGTCTCAAAAGTACAAGACTTGGACTTGTAGTATATGAGTTATATAAAGTACTTTTTTTCTCAAAAATACTTTATTCTCGTTATACCTTAATTCTTGAAATTTTTTTTTATTATTTCTGTCAGCATAAGAAAATTGTCACACAATCACAATATAGATAAAATTAAGAATATGAAAAAGGAGCTTCAGCTGAAAAAGCTTATAAATGCTGAACCCTTGTTCTCTGTCTTCCATTCAGACAATGTAAACCTTAAAAATATTGCTTGGACATTCTAAGACTTTATTCTCATAATTTTACGACTCTAATCTTGTAAAAAATATAACTTTACCCATGCAATATTACAACATTAATCTCACATGTACATGTTTTGTCTAAAAAATATTCAACAACTCTCGTCATATTTATATTAACTCACCATGATCTGCTCCTCTGTGGCGTATGTCACTTTGCTGTCGTCGAAGTAGTACCACTGACCGTTGTCCTTGTTACGTGCATAGCTGGTGTCTACACACGCACACACACAAAGTTGACTGAGACGCTTTCATACGCTGGGAAAAGACGAGTAAGAACTCAAAGTCGTACAGTGTCCGTCTCTGAGTCCTCCGTAGTGGTTGGACACGGCGATGAGATCGTAGCGGCTCGGAGGCTCCCCATTGGACAGCTTCTTCTTCAAGAGACAACCGGAGAAGTCCAGATTCCTGCAACAAGCAAGAATGCATGCACACACTTTCTGGATGAGTGTGCTTGCTTTTGTCTTAGTTGTGGCACCATCTTACAGCAGTCCAGTTTTATTGACTAGACATTTGTTCTTATCTTTCAACTTTATGTTGTCATTTCACCTTTTCTGGGGGGACATTACGACTGGATTAGATGTGTGTGAGGATTCTTGTCTGTTTATATGGCACCATATTCGACATTCCACCTTTGTTTGAGGGACACTTTTAGAGGATATTCTGAGTGGTCTAAACAAGGACAATGCTAATATTAGCCCCGAGCATTAGACTGTGTACGTGTGTGTGTAGTTAAGTTTTGTTTTAACAGCTTGTTCAACTATGAGGACATGCAGGAAGTGAAGCAGCACTTTGCGGGGTGGATGCTGCAGGACAACAGGAGAACGCACCCACATACGCAAACGGTGCGCGCGTGTGTACCTGAGGGGGAAGTCTACGATAGTGTCAAGCTTCTCCCTGGTGAACTTGGTGTAGGAGAACCTCTTGAGGTGGATGATGAGGACCTCGGGCAGAGACCACAGGTCCAGTTTCTTGGTGGCCAGTTGGTGCTTCTTACACATGGGACAGTACCTGACAACACATACCCACACACTCATTGGAGTAGGCAGGTTTGTGTGCGTTCGTGCGCGTGCGTGAGTCTACCATGGGTTTTCCTCCTCCAGTGTTTCCACGGTGGTGAAGAGCTGGATGCACTCCTGCAGCTGCACGGTGGTCTGCTGCTGAGGAATGTCCATGCTGCTGTGCTTTACGTATTTCTGCAGCACAACCACAGGACACAGCAGACCAGCAGCCAATCAGAAGGCAGAACAAAGGGAGATGGGCAAGCTGTCGCTTTAGCTTGCTATAGAGCTTTACACCAGGGGTTCTCAAACTGCGGTCATCTTTGGACCCATTATTTGCAATTATCTTGATGAATTATCTTCCTTAGCTTTGGGCCAACTAAAAATTCACCTGTTAAAACTATAACTTTCTTCCCGCGCTAAACTCTGATATTGTAAAATTACGACTACCTTGGAAAAATACGACTTTGTTTTCATAACATTACAAATTTTATCCCCACAAAAAATTTTTTTTCCCTTGAACAAATACAACTATTGATAAACTTAACTTTTCCAGGAACTTTTTTTCCCCTCAAGCATTGTTCAGATAAGTGATCATTATAATTTGATACTTTCTCTTGGAATTTTTGGTTTGATGTAGACACCATGTGCAATAAATTAGCATTTATTGGGATATTATTTTTCAACAACAATAACTTGGAACAAATGTACACTGACCTCCGCCTCGTTTTCGTTGTAGAATCTCTTCTTGGTTTCAGCGTCCCAGTCCAAAGCCACGTAAGGCTGTGCTGCTTACACCATCAACACACACATCATATCAAACATACTCTTGTGTGTGTGTGTGTGTGTGTGTGTATGCCCGCATGCGTGCACTCACAGTTGAAGGTCACGTCGGGGCCCATCTCCCGCTCGGTGCCGTTGCAGTTGACCGCCTGGATGTTGAACAGACGCTTCTTCCTGCGACATGCCCTCGTCTTGGCCGCTTGCTCATCGGCTGGCAGGCTGGGAGAACACGCCTCCTCCCGCTTGCAGTCTTCTTCCGTGGCGGTGTCATTTTGCGCCGCTGCCGCCTCCTCGTTCTCTTCATCAACGTCTGCCCGGCTCTCCTCGCCGCGGGCGTTGATGTGGCCGTCGCTCGGGCCGGCGTCGCTGCTGGAGAGGGGCTTGGCGGCGCACACATTGTGGACGTCGCCCTCCACTGGAGGGGGCGGTCGCATCTGGACCTCTGAGGGAGCGGCATGGTCCTGGTGGTGGTCGTTCGCCGGCCCATCGGCGCAGCACACCACCGACTGCGAGGGTCCCAGTCGCGCCACGTCCTCTTGCTCATCATCTGAGCAGAAAAATTAACATACAGTAAAGACATAGAACTAAAAAAAATGAAACCGTTTTTGTCACACTGCATCAATTACAAGATGCTCCTTCTGGTGTGCCTGCCTTAGCAACCTGGGGGCAGTACAAGACGAGGGATATGGGTCAGTTTCATATGAATCGATCAATAACAGTGATTAATGGGAGTTAAGTTGTCGACAGTGACGAAGGTCCATAAAAGCAAACTTGGATTAGTTTGGTGCAGGAGAACTTCTCGCTTCCCCACAGAGAATCAGAATCTTTATTGTCATTGGACAGCGTACAAGGGACTAACGCAGCCCATGAGGTCAGTTTGTTACCGTCACTGATGCCGTTGGTCTGACTTTTGTATAGCTCCTCTTCATCGTCATCTTCCTCTAGCTCCTCAGAGGGATTGGGCACTCGCACGTAGCGCCTACACGCAGACGCAAACAAACCACTTACATTCGTCTCACATCAGCACACGGGTGGCGAAGTCTGCGCGTTGAGTGCTACTCACGCCAGTCTCTGCAAGAAGATTTGGTAGAGCGCCTCCTCGCTGCAGCTGCTGCGTGGCACGCTGAGCAGCAGGGGGTGTCCAAATAGCGTGGTGTTGACCGAGCCGTAGTCTCTATAGTGGGAACGCTCCCTCAGATAGAGCGCCAGTAGCACCTGCTGGTCGCTTTGCACGCTGCACTCGTACCTACACACACACACACACACACACAACGATTTGTCCTCAGGACGCTGGGAGAGGCCTTACACAGGAAGTAGAAAAAGGGGCCTTCGTACACGAAGATGTCGTCCCGATCCAGGATGCAGTTCAGAGATTCATCTGGTGTGTAGATTTTATAAAAGCGATGTTTGAACACATCGGCAACCACCATCTGAAACACACACAGCCCACACAGTTTAGACCTGGCGTCTCATTTTTATTGGCACACGGAATACTCTAATATGGAATTAAAAGACTTGGCTTGACACGAAAAAGAACATCAGTTTTTTTTCCTGTATGATGGAAAAGTGGATTACTAAGACGCGTTTACGCTCACCTGAGTGTCGGGAACGTTAGTCATCTCTGACAGAGCCAAGCAGAGGTCCGACACTTTTCCTGCCTTGGGAACCACAACGCGATGCTGCACACGTACACAGGTGCGCGCATGCACACACACACACACACACACACACACACACGAGAAGCATCAACACAATACTGAAATTACCTACAAAAAATAAATAAAAGCAACCTCAGCCCATGTTCGCCTGTCTCGAACTGAAAAACCATTTTAACTCCAGTCCTGTAGGTGACAGTGATGGACATGAAAGTTGGCGGCAACTGCCACACACAGAAAGCCTTTTTCTTTAAATTTTTGTTTTGTGTACATTGGTTTTGCAGTTTTTGTCAAATATTTGACATCATTCATCAAATAGTGACCACGGCTTTTCTGCCATGCTCTGCCCACACACACAATTTAGCATCACCTATATGTCTGGTTAATACAAATGCTTAAAATGTTGTGGCATTGTTTTAAGGACAGTTAGGAAAGATTCCTTAAGACCCGTGGAAATAGCCAAAATGACCCTAAAACGTCCTACTTTAAAACCAAAATGGCAGACTTTGGCCATGGCTTCTTGAGACTTATGTAGGTCTACTCATGTTAGACACGTCTAAATGTTTCACTGTTCAGGCTCTAAACTGTATAACATTGAGTGTAAT
Source organism: Phyllopteryx taeniolatus (assembly GCF_024500385.1). Lineage (NCBI taxonomy): Eukaryota > Metazoa > Chordata > Actinopteri > Syngnathiformes > Syngnathidae > Phyllopteryx > Phyllopteryx taeniolatus. Next base: position 5,139,033 of record NC_084502.1, read on the forward strand.
AATAAAAACGTACTTGGACAAAAATAAAGGCTGCCACTCTAATGCTACGTTCACACCGGAGCAAAGCGAACTTTTGCCTTGCATTACTCACACGAGTTTGATAGTGGGACTTATTTATACACACTGAAAGACACGTTTGCTTCATTTGCACCACATTGATATTGTCCTCCCACGGTCGTCTTCAGTGGGTCGTCGGACGTGAGCAGTGCACTGTGAGCAGCCACGGCAAGCACCACATACCCCCGGCTGGTTTCGTCAATTTTTTTTTTCCTTCCCAGTTCTACTCCCCACTCCAGCCCCTCTGCCCTGCGACTGGTGACCGGTGACGGTGCACTGTGAGCAGCCACGGGAGCAGGCGGGATGCTCCGTTCCCCAGGCTGGCTCTTTGCTCACAATTTTCCAATCCGATTAGCTGTCGCAACGCAATTTCAGACTTGAAGTTCAAATTTCCCAACTCTGAATGGGCGAAGAGCGAAGGATCTCATGCTCGTCCCACTCACGTCGTGTGAAATGCATCGCCCGGCACGGATTCGCGGCTATTCTCGCGGACTGCATTGACTTTATATGTAATCACAGTTGCGTGAATGATTCAATTAATGTCTGGTGAGAACGCATAATAATAAGGTTTCAAAGAAGTGTAAAATTCCCAGAAAATTTCAAAAGCAATTTTGTTTTTAAAAAATATTCCAGATTGGGCGGCCAATTATTTTTTTTTTTAAATATTCCAGATTGGACGGCACGGTAGTCGACTGGTTAGAGCGTCTGCCTCACAGTTCTGAGGACCAGGGTTCAATCCCCGGCCCCGCCTGTGTGGAGTTTGCATGTTCTCTCCGTGCCTGTGTGGGTTTTCTCCAGGCACTCCGGTTTCCTCCCACATCCCAAAAACATGCATGGTAGGTTAATTGACAACTCTAAATCGCCTGTAAATCGCCTGTAGGTGTGCATGTGAGTGCGAATGTTTATATGTGCCCTGTGATTGGCTGGCAACCAGTTCAGGGTGTACCTGCCCGATGATAGCTGGGATAGGCTCCAGCACGCCCGAGACCCTAGTGAGGAGAAGCGGCTCAGAAAATGGAAGGATTGATGGATGGATGGATATTCCAGATTGGAAAATTTCCATGGGAATTTACTGTGAAATGAGGGTAGTTCAAAGGGCTAATGTACTTTTTTTTTTTTTATAGTGATGTGTGAAAGGTTTCTGAAAAGTTCAGATTTGTGTTGTTTAAAAATATGTTAAATGTTCATGCACATGTAGCAACTTTTAAAACGTTTAAAAAAAAATGTCCTGGGCGCTGCCATATTTATCGAACACGTGACTGGATAACCCGGATAGTGATGTCACATATCGTAAGCCTAATTTCTGAATGGTTTTGAAAAAAACAACACATGCATACAACTTTTAGGCACTTTTCCCAGCTAAATTAATTGGTTCCAAATGAGCCATACATTTTAAGTGTCATGTTAAGTTCAGTTTCCCTTAAATTAAACGGTATCACCATAAATAAATAAATTTTGTTTTGTCATAAGCAGACATTGATGCAAAATAGATCACTCTCCTTGCCCACATGAGATGGTATTAACAATACCTTAATGGCTCGATTGTTTTCACATCTTTCAGACACGATGTATCTAAAGCTTGTTTGTACCACTGTACTTGAATGAAATCAGGTTGTTTTATTGAAGATTATGCTAAAATGTAATTCCCACGACTATATATAAGTTCCCTAAAAAGTGTGAACCTTCAGTTTTGTACATTCCAGGTTTCTGGTCTCCTGATAATAGCTTATTAAGAGATCAAACCAACCCTTGGCTGAGGTAACAGTGAGAACATTTGGCTGGGACTGACCTGCATGGGTTTGGCGTACGGTTCGAGCGAGATGAAGAAGACTTCCATGACGCGCTCCTTGCTGACAGGAAGTGGAATGCTCAGGTAGCAGAACGGGTCGAAAGTGACGGACACCTTGCGGCACTGGGGACAGATGAGCGTGGACTTGAAGAGGCCGTGGAAGGTGTCGACGATCACAGAGTCGTTGCGCCGTCGGTGGTTCCGCCATGCCTCCTCAGCCACTTCCTGCTTGAGCAAAAACATGCATTAAAACACACTTACAATAGATCGAAAATGTGTCGAAGCTTTTAATCAAATTGAAGAAAATGAAATGGGGTAACCAGAAGAGCCTGTGCACACGATAAGCCCTCACAATCAGGGCTTTTTCCTCCCACTTTCCAAAAACATGCACGTTAAGCCTGCCGCACACCGAGCGATGTGGCCGAACCAGACTGAACTGTCGCACGTTTTGCGGGGTTTGGCAACCGTTTTCATGAGTGGCCGATCAGTCCGCCACTGGTTTAGATGCAATTCAAAATTTTAATCGTCGGTGTACGTCGGAAAAAAATAAACATAAGCTTTCACTAGCGCCGAAAATAAATTTCCAGATTTTAACAGAGAAAAAGAAGGACCGCCATGCCGCCCCCGAGCCACGAATACATTATAAAGTATCATATTTTGTGTTTTAAAACAATGCTCATCTACAACCCCAATGCCAATGACATTGGGACGTTGTGTTAAACATAAATAAAAACAGAATACAATGATTTGCAAATCATGTTCAACCTATATTTAATTGAATACACTACAAAGATATTTAATGTAAAAACTGATGAACTGGATTATTTTTAGCAAATAATCATTAACTTAGAATTTTATGGCTGCAACACGTTCCAAAAAAGCTGGAAAAGACTGAGAAAGTTGATGAATGCTCATCAAACACCTGCTTGGAACATCCCACAGGTGAACAGGCCAATTGGGAACAGGTGGGTGCCATGATTGGGTATAAAAGGAGCTTCCCTGAATTGCTCAGTCATTCACAAGCAAAGATGGGGTGAGGTTCACCTCTTTGTGAGAAAATATTCAAACAGTGAGATAGTGCGTGAGAAAATAGTCAAACAGTTTAAGGACAATGTTCCTCAATTTACAATTGGAAGGAATTTAGGGATTTCATCATCTACAGTCCATAATATCATCAAAAGGTTCAGAGAATCTGGAGAAATCACTGCATGTAAGCGGCAAGGACGAAAACCAACAGTGAATGCCCGTGACCTTCGATCCCTCAGGCGTCACTGCATCAAAAACCGACATCACTGTGTAAAGGATATCACCGCATGGGCTGAGGAACACTTCAGAAAACCAATGTCAGTAAATACAGTTCGGCGCTACATCCGTAAGTGCAACTTGAAACTCTACTTTGGAAAGCAAAAGCCATTTATCAACAACACCCAGAAACGCCGCCGGCTTCTCCGGGCCCAATCTCATCGAAGATGGACTAATGCAAAGTGGAAAAGTGTTCACATTTCAAATTGTTTTGGGAAATTGTGGACGTCGTGTCCTCCGGGCCAAAGAGGAAAAGAACCCTCCGGACTGTTATGGACGCAAAGTTCAAAAGCCAGCATCTGTGATGTATGGGGCTGTGTTAGTGCCAATGGCATGGGTAACTTACACATCTGTGAAGGCACCATTAATGCTGAAAGGTACATACAGGTTTTGGAGAAACATATGCTGCCATCCAAGCAACCTCTTTTTCATGGACGCCGCTGCTTATTTCAGCAAGAGAATGCCAAACCACATTCTGCATGTGTTACAACAGCGTGGCTTCGTAGTAAAAGAGTGTGGGTACTAGACTGGCCTCCCTGCAGTCCAGACCTGTCTCCCACTTAAAATGTGTGGCACATTATGAAGCGTAAAATACGACAACGGAGATCCCGGACTGTTGGACAGCTGAAGCTGTACATCATGCAAGAATGGGGAAGAATTCCACCTACAAAGCTTCAACAATTAGTGTCCTCAGTTCCCAAACGTTTATTGAATGTTGTCAAAAGAAAAGGTGATGTAACACAGTGGGACATGACCCTGTCCCAACTTTTTTGGAACGTGTTGCAGCCATAAAATTCTAAGTTAATGATTATTTGCTAAAAACAAAGTTTATCAGTTTGAACATTAAATCGATTGAACATGATTTGCAAATCATTGTATTCTGTTATTTATTTATGTTTAACACAACGTCCCAACGTCATTGGAATTGGGGTTGTATAACAATGTGTGCCTAGGATGATAAAGCAAGGCTTGTGGCCAAAATGTACACGAGCGGTACATACCCACCGGGTAAGTTCAAATGAATGTGAGTGAAGTGTTTTTTGGACATGAGAAAATAAAGATGATTATGATTCTGAGCTCTCTGAAAATATCCACCATCACTTTTATTCTCGTCATCTTTCTGTAGCAACCCGCTTCTTTCTTAACTATATTTTTATGGTTTAATTAACGTGATTACAGTACAAAGCACTATATGTACAGGATCAAACGCCAACAGAGGCTCGCTGTTTATGGTGTCCATATATCCAATCACTCAATGTGCGGCGGGGAGTCGTCAACTGTCTTTTGTTTTTTATCCATCCATCCATTTTCTGTACTGCTTCATACTCACAAGGGTTGCGGTCGTGCTGGAGCCTATCCAAACTATCTTCGGACGAGAGGCAGGGACACCCTAAACTGGTTGCCAGTCAATCGCAGGGCACATATAAACAACCATTCGCGCACACATTCACACCAATTTAGAGTCTTCAATCAACCTACCATGCATGCTTTTGGGATGTTGGAGGAAACCGGAGTGCCCAGAGAAAACCCACGCAGGCACAGGGAGAACGTGCAAATTCCACACAGGCAGGGCTGGGATTTGAACCCCGGTCCTTAGAACAGTGAGGCAGATGTGCTAACCAGTCTCCTACATGCCGCTGTCTTTTTTTTTTTTTTTTAAATAATAATAATAATCACGTAATATTTTTTGTTGTTTTTAAAAAAAAAATAAAGAATTTTCCCCCACAACTATTTAAAAAAAAAAAAAAATTCTAAGAAACAAATGCTGAAAAAAAAACAAAAAAAAAAACTTTCTTTATTGGGAAAAATACAACTTAACACCTGCATTATTGTAATGCGTTTTTTTGTTTTTACTTGGAATTTTTTTTTTTTAATTATCTCAGATTGTTCCTTTCATAACCAAAGAAGCTGTGACCTGGTCCGGGCGTCCTTCCGCGTCTCGCAGCTCGATATATTCTTTATTCTTGACCCGGTTCAGGTCCTCGTGCAGCCCGTCCAACAGGAAAGAAAGCAGCTCTTGACTGTCGTGTTGCTGGTAGCCCAGGAACTGAGACGCAAAGTGGCCCACCTTGGTCTGCACACACGCACAAAAGCAACACGCATCAGGCAGCACTGCCGGTCGCACTCGTCCTGCGGCGCGGCGTGGCAGCACCTTGAAGACGCGCGGCACCACCGAGTAATGGTGGCCTGACCACATTTGCTTGATGACGTCGGCGTAAGCCTCGGCGATCTCGCCTTTCATGCCCAGCGGGTTGGAGAAATTGAGCTCCTCCAGGTAAGAGCTCTGCAGGAAGTACTCGGTCAAGGGAGGAGTGTTGCTCAGACACTGCAGGGCGGACGAGAGTGCGTCAGCGTGCGTGTGTGTGCACGTGTGTGTATGTGTGCGTTGAGACCTGCAGGGCAGAGTTCATGAAGCAGGTGTTGCCGAGGTTTGTGAGGCCGCAGACACCGGGCTGACCTCGATACGAGTCCTGCTCCTCCACTGAGTTCCTCCTGGAAAACAATCATCAGGCTTCAAGGAGACAGGAAAGAAAGGGGCAGGGGTGCGCCACCACACTGTCCATTTGAACTGACGGGCTTGTTCAAAGTGGTAAAACAGTAAATGGCGCCCATGTTTCACCCTCTGGACCACCACTACACAATATGGTATTAAAGGAGATATAATTATGCGTGGGCGGCATGGTGGCCGACTGGTTAGAGCGTCCAGAACTGTCTCCCATTGAAAATGTGTGGCGCATTATGAAGCGTAAAATACGACAACGCAGACCCCGGACTGTTGGACAGCTGAAGCTGTACATCAAGCAAGAATGGGAAAGAATT